>NC_064639.1:35326738-35971460 GCF_023864345.2 Schistocerca serialis cubense
GCAGTAAAGGAAACAAAAGAAAAATTCCGAGTAAGAATTAAAATCCATGGAGAAAAAATAAAAACTTTGCGGTTTGCCGATTAGATTGTAATTCTGTCAGAGACAGCAAAGGACCTGGAAGAGCAGTTGAACAGAATGGACAGTGTCGTGAATGGGGGATATAAGAATGAACATCAACAAAAGCAAAACGAGGATAATGAAATGTAGTTTAATTAAACCGGGTGATGCTGATGGAATTAGATTAGCAAATGAGACAGTTAAAGTATTAGATGAGTTTCGCTGTTTGGGGATCAAAATAATTGATGTTGGTTGAAGTAGAGTGGATATAAAATGTAGATGTGCAATGGCAAGGAAAGTGTTTCTGAAGAAGAGAAATTTGTTAACAATGAGTATAGATTTAAATGTCAGGAAGTCGTTTCTGAAAGTATTTGTGTTGACTGTAGCCATATATGGAAGTGAAACATGGACAATAAATAGCTTAGACAAGAAGAGAATAGAAGCTTTCGAAATGTGGTGCTACAGAAGCATGCTCAAGCTTAGTGGGTAGACCACATAACTAATGAGGAGGTATTGAATAGAATTGGGAAGAAGAGAAATTTGTGGCACAGCTTGACTAGAAGAAAGGATTAGTTGCTAGGACATGTTCTGAGGCCCCAAAGGATCACCGATTTACTATTGGAAGGCAGTGTGGAGGGTAAAAATTGTAGAGGGGGACCAAGAGATGAATACACTAAACAGATTCAAAAGGATGTAAGTTGCAGTAGGCAATGGGACATGAGGCAGCTTGCACAGGATAGAGTAGCACGGAGAGCTGTATCAGACCAGTCTCAGGACTGAAGACCACAACAACAATGATTTTCTCCATCAAGATTGAAATAGCGAATGAGCATGACCTTCACTTTGCTACACAATCACTTTTCTTCCCTGACAGAATACAACTGTTTAATACATATCTCCCTCAGTGCCGCAATGGTGGCTAAAACAGAAAATTTGTAAAATAAAAGGTGATACTGCAACAACAACAACAACCAGGTTGTACACAATGAGAGGAGCTGCTTGCCCACTAAAGTCACTGGTAGCAGTGGTCATCGCTTCAGGAAAGTGCAGGCTGTGACAGCCCAATGTCCAAGGGTTTCAACTTGCTTCAATCACCAGAACACCAAGTACTCAAGTCCATCCATACACCTCCGCATCCTACACAGCACTCACTGCCATACAGCCCCAGAGGAAACACACAACCAAACAAAGATGATACAACGAGGGCCAAAGTGAATGGAACACAAGCACACGTCCATCCAGTAGGCTCGCATGGGTGCTCTCACAGAAGCCGTTACCATGGTTCAATCTCGCACACATAAATTGAATAATTCCCCCTCCCACCCCCCCACCCCCCCCCCCCCCCCTCCAGCAAGTAGGAAAGGTATATTAACTAACAAGCTTCACCTGACTAAGATGATCTTGGAAGATCATCACAGTGGCAAACTCTTTGACTAGCAACTTACCAGCTCCCGCACCATTCTGCATTCACCCCATGAAGGTTCTAATAAAAACTTTATTTCCCACCTCAACCTGAAAGGGTTCTCTGCCACAGGTGTAGCACTTTGCCTGACATCCATGAGCAAATTCAGTATTCTGCATAGCCCACTGCCAATTCTCCTTGAGAAGACCTGGAGTGATCGATGTGGGTAAAAGGTCATTAATGTTCCACAAGTTGGAAAGGAGAAAGTTAAGGGGGGTGTGGTAACATAAGAATGGCCGAAACAGTCTTGAATGCCTCATGCTAGGCCGAATTGAATGTGCATTTGGGTCAGGGGAGGGTGCCATCCCATTTACTCAGAGCCTTAGCTTGTTGTGTGATTAAGGCCATGTTAAGATTAAAACTGACCCTCTTCACAAAGGATGCTTGAGAATAATACAGCATGGCAGTAATACGCCTAATGGAATTGCGGGAACAGGACTATTTATACTGCCTAAAGATGGAGACTGAAGTGTTCTCACTCACAAGGACCTGGAGGGCCCAAATCATGAAAAGATGTTGGTTAGGTGATGGATGGTAATGGAAGTGGTAACCACTCAGCTAGGGAACAGCCAAACAAACCAAGAGAACGCATCAGCAACAACCAAGATGTAACAATTGTCCCTCGTAGTATTAGGAAGGGGTCCTACGAAATGGATAAAGAGTTTATCCATTGATGCTGCTCTCACTTGGACTGCTGCAACTCACTAGGTGCGTTAGTGTTCAGTTTCCCCTCTTACTAGACTCACACCATTAACCAAATGGCAAACATCCCTGTAGAACGAAGGACACATGAGGTGAACATGAGCTCTTGCCAAGGTCATGTAAAGGCCTAAATAACCACCCACTAAAAAGTTAGGGAAATAATGAAAGATGGAGAGAACTAACGCAACAGAGGGAGAAATCTTTGGCTCACTGAGTTCACCTACTATTTTATGCAAAATCCCATTCTTTAACAAACACTTCGGAACACACTCTCTGAACAACAATTGCCTCCTAATGTGTCCCCAAAATGGATCCTGATCCTGCTTGGCCATAAGGGTGCCAAACAATTGCAGTTTTCAGCTAACACACCTCACACAATACCCCAAGGTTGCCCAGCTTCACCTTTGGCTCCTGAATGCTCATATTAAAACGTGCGACCATGTGTGTCTGCTACCTGGTTGTCAGAGCCTTTAGTATAGTGTACCTTGAAACAGAAGGCTGATATGCAGATAGCCCATCTTGTAGTCCTACGAGTTTTCCTGGGCCATGCCAAAAACCACCACAACACCTGATTTTTGGTTTCTAAAACAAAGTCTCTGTGTTCAAGATAAAATTTGAACCTTTCAATGGCGAATAGAACGACAAAGGCCTCATGTACATAAATTGTATACCTAAGTTTGGGACCGGTCCGTCTCATTGAGTCAAGCACTAAAGGACGTCTTTCACCCAGATCCTCCTGGAGAAGAACCACAGCAACCCCAGCACCCAAAGCATCAGTCTGGACAATAAATCTCTTGTTGAAATTAGGCACAGCCAACAACAGAGTATTTGTGATGGCGGTCTTAATAGCCTCAAAAGCACACTGCTGTCTTTCTTCCCACAGTAAGCTTTCCTTTCTTGCACAGATTATTACGGGAAGCAGGAAGTTGCGTGAAATTAGGAACAAATTTACGAAAATAATTAGTGATTCCTATAAACTTGACGACCTCCTTTTCATTCCTAGGTGGAGAAAACTTCTTCAGGTCCATTGTTCATTCCCATTTGATCCTAATGCCCTGATCTGAAATGAGGTGACCCAAAAATGGGTCTGGTAGCTGGTGGGGGTAACCTTGGACTGCTTCACTATTAACCCAACAGAATGAAGTCTGGACGACACATGACCAGGGTGAGGAAGGTGTTCCTCAAACGAATGGCTATAGACTACAACATCATGAAGGTAGCTGTAAACGGACACAAATTTCAAATCCCCCAAAGCATGATCCAATAAATGAGAAAGAACAGTAGTCTAGTTGCCAACACAAATGGCACTCTCTTAAATTCACACAGATTCTAGTCCGTGCAACAGGCAGTGACATGCTTGATTCTCTGGTCAAGGGAATATGGTAATAGCATGGTGATGCAACTAGCCCAGAAAACCCTGTAAACCAGCTGTGAAGATCACGCAAAGGGAGTGCTTCCAGAAAGCCCTTATCTCATAGGATGCTGTAATCAACAACCTGTCTATAGTCCTGTGCCTGAGCTTTAGGGACAAGGAATATTGGTGAAGCACATGGTGAAGTAGGAAGGTCTAATTACCCCATCTCACAACATAAGATTGATCTCCTGCCTCAAAATTTTCATTTCAGGGAAGATGATAAGGAGCTATCAAACTGGAACATTATCAACTATACGAATATTATATTGAATAAAATTAGTAACACCTGGTTTGTCAGACAAGAGATAGGGAAACTCCTGCAACTTGTCCAACAACTGTCTTGCCTGTTCTGTCTGAAGATGACCAAACGAAGTACCAGTTTCACAACTTACAGAATTAATAAGGCTCAGATTGTGACAAAAAACAGAGGGCTATCTTTTCCAGTGGAGAGAATTTAAAGAACAAGGTACCACTTGCAAAATGCAAGGACCAGTCAGATCCGCTGAATAAAACCACAGCCGAGCAACAAGGTGATTGCCAAGTCTTTATGTATGAGAAGTTTGACTGGCCATGAGAAGTTACAAACGGATAAACTATCACATACCTCACCAACCAGAGCCAAGTTTTGCCCATTTGCCACATGTCATTGTTGTGACTTGCCGATCGTTCAAAGTGCCACTGACAGCCATGCAGCAACCGCGCCACCTAAGCGGCCAGCCAGCCAGCGGCCGCTAGACTTGGACTCAGTGCTGATGTGAATGTTACCATGTACACATGTCTTACTTTGTCTACTTGCTCTGTGACTTACATGTGTTGTGTCATTTTTGAAATATATGTGTGCAACTTGACGTTATAAGAGTCATCTCTAGGAAGGTGTGCCAAAGTAGTCAATTTACACAAGTGGCCAAACTCCAGGTACCATTTGTAACCAAGTAATGAGACCGAAGTTCCAAAGTCCAATAATGTGCAAACTGTTTCCTGTCCAACACGGGCACAAACATAAGGAACAGAAGATCTATCCATAGAATGAATACACATGCAGGGAAACGTAACCTCCTCCAACGTGTTTGACCTCCCCCTGCATGGAACCAACTCTTAGGTCTGGGGCTTGAAACAATGCTTGCGACCTGACCAAACAGATTCAGAGCACTATTTGTTATCCTATGGAATAAAAGGTGTCAATGGTAGACTTCCATTTGGCCTGCACTGCTTGTCAGAAAAGGTCAGTGCCTCAATTGAATCTAGCAATTCCTGAAATTCATTAAAATTAGTCGGGTGGCGTGCAAACACCATGTGAGACTGACCCTGTGAGTGCTTGCCTTCTAAAATATTGAAGATACTATCTGATTCATTAACCCCCAATACCAAGTGCTGACACAGCCATACAATATGTTCAACATGTTGGTTCAAAGTCTTGGAAGATGCCTGGACCCACCGATAATACCTCTGATCTAGCGCACTGTGCATATGCGATGACAACTGTTGGTCTGTACCTTCGAGCATTGAGCTGTCCTATGGAATCCTGATGTATCAAGATTTCAGAGACCAAGATACTCAGTGTCTCTTTTGTTAATGGATAAAGAAACGTGGCGTGGCATTTGCAGCCAGGGCATCAACATGAGATGCAAACAGGACATTCAATCACAGCACTTGCTGAACTTGATGCAAATCATCAGTAGACAAATCAGGTATACCAGTAAGGAGGCACATAATAGGATTGGGCAATTTGGCGAAGTAGGAGGGTGCAAACTACCAAGACCTTGGGCACTGGACCACTTATCAATAAGAGCTGATTACAAATTACAACAAAGTGCTAGATACAGGTGGATCGTACAAGACTTCTTATAGGTGGGTTGACTGCCCTCTAGGAGAAACACATTATGTTGCACATCACCTAATGTTGCTGAAATAATAGGAAGAGAGGCACTTACCTCCCAAACGGTGTCCGAAGAAAGCAAAGTGGACTGTCCACCACCACGCGCATTCTGGCTGCCAGTTCTGGGACACTACCTTCTACAGGCAGCCCACGAACCTTTAATTCGTACTGCAAATGCTCCCTCTTAAAATGTGAAAGCCCTGGATTCCCTCTGGAATTTATGATAGGCAGTGAAATCCTAAAAATGACCAAAAGTATTGATATAATAACTCAAGAAGTAACTCAGTTAATGACAAATGTATTGGTACAATAACTCAAAGGAATGATACATGATGTCAGAGGATAGACAACTCAAACCCCTGCTTGCCAAGGAAAATGGAGCCATGCTCTGCGGCTATCAGTTTGGACCCAGGTCAAGGACTGGGATTAATTTAAGAAAACCCGTGGAAAGGTGGCCCAACTTGATGTGTCATTTATCATTGTGAAACAAATATTTTTATTTAGTAACAGTTCTGTCATAAGCCGTGGAAAGGTGGCCGAACTTGATGTGTCAATTATCATTCTGAAAGAAATATTTGTATTTAGTAACAGTTCTGTCATAAGCCAAATAACAGTTACCAAGATTATTGCCAGATAAATACAAATAGTTGAGGTTTTTAAGTTAAAATCACAATGCATTGGGACATTTGCATTACATATAAAATTACAAATGTTACTCGAAGAACACGTCAGCTGTGCAATAGAATGGTGGCCCAGTTACAGGCAGTTAATTGATTAAATGAATCAGCAGTGGCACAACAGGACTTGAATATAAGTTCAACAAATGTCAAATAAAAGACATCAAATGCATACATCTCCACAGGTTATTCGGCTCTCATATGGATAAGATACGGCCAAGCTGGCCAATTGCTATGCATGTGTAAAACCTGGAGCAAACAGTAGTGTTACACTGACTGGCCATAAGCCTCTTACACATAAATGAAGTTAAGCACTTAAATAAACTATGGGGCTCCTAAAATACTATTAAAATGACAACAACAATTAAATTACTTATTTTTTTCAGGTAGTCACCAAGCTCAGTGCTCAATTTGGCCAAAGGCTTGCATCACAAGTCCGCAAGGACCTTACAGTAACAGAAATAGTGAGTAAATAACCTCCTAATCTGGTGTCATCCCCACCAAGTCACAATATCAAAACAATGACAATAGACTGTTCAACTTGAGGCTGGAATGAGAGAGTTGCAGAAGTGCTTGTGGCTCACCAACACCTGGTCCTTGTGCAATGATGGGAAAGCCACCAAAGCAGGAGGAAACGTGTCTCTGCCATGGACCAGCAGAACAGCAACATGTCACTGCTGATACAAATCTGTCTGCGTGTACCAAATAACAAACAGCAAACAAGTCTGATAGAAATTAACATGCATAGCAATACTTAAATGGCCAATTAAAGATTGCTTTCAAGGAAACAAACTACTATTAAAACTTCAGTATAGGAGAACC
Source organism: Schistocerca serialis cubense (assembly GCF_023864345.2). Taxonomy (NCBI): domain Eukaryota; kingdom Metazoa; phylum Arthropoda; class Insecta; order Orthoptera; family Acrididae; genus Schistocerca; species Schistocerca serialis. Next base: position 35,333,749 of record NC_064639.1, read on the forward strand.
TCACTCATAAACATTGCAGGTTAGCCTTGCTGGGAATAACAAGAAATAATGTTCAAATTCATTTAAACAAAAAATTTCATAATAATTCAAACAAGATTAAATGAGTCGAGGTATACCTCTACTGGGGACTCTTACTGACTAATAGACTCTGTAATTTGGATGTGTGTCAAATGACAGATGGGCAGTTAAGATGTACACCTACAACCTGAAGGGTTCCTCAACACAAAGTAAGAGATCATACAAATACAAACACGAACACACACATTACCCACACATGCAAATCTGTTGGCTGAGCCTATACAACTTTAGTTACAGGTCAAATCCAAAAACTTGCTGCAGGAAGTGCCATTAGATCTACAATGAACAGAAATTACAATCAGTAGTATCAAATACTCAATGATAATGAGCAACGATTTCAAGTACCAGGTTAAAATTGCCAAATACTAGCTTGGCACTTACGGAAACCTCCAGATTGACTCTCACAACACGAAAAGAGACCACTGAAAGGTATAAAGGAACTGGATTCCTGGCCAGCCCACACTGGGGTAGAATTAACAGTCTTTAAGTACAGTACATACTGAACAGTCTTCATACATAATTTCTAATAAATGCTAAGGAGGCCAACAGTCAACACTACAGAAAAATGTGGGCCCCGATAGCCCAATGGGTAATGGTTTCAACTTGCTCCCTTCACCATGAGTACTCAGAACACCCATCCAACTCAGTCCCACACCCCACTTATTACCACACAGTCCAAGAGGGAACACATTACCAAACAAAGATGATATGACCAGGGCCAGAGTCGATGGAACTCGCACAAGTGGTACCAGTAGCATTGCGTGCCAGCCTTCATGGAAGTCGCCATTGCTCGCAAGGGTTTCCTTTTCACAGAGTCATTTTGTTTAAAGTACTTGTTGTTTCTGCTGAAAACAATATTTTTACTGCATTAACTTTTCCAAATTACGTCATGCTATGTTAACTTCATCTTTCTATGTAGACTAGCTGCCTAAAGGATTGTTCCATTATTGAGAACATCCACTTAGTTACTAGTTCCTATCAGGCATCTGGCTCATCTTCATATTTCTATCTGGTCACTCAAGAAACCGATAAATGTATCTCCCAGTTATTTGTTTATTCCTTTTTCATTTTGTTCCACAATTTACCTAAGAATGTAGATAGATTATTTATGCTAAGTTAAAATTAATCTCCCCTGAGAAATACACTTATAAATCCCACCAGGTATTTCATAGATTCCAAGAAACTAGAAAATTTCCCAGATACAAGTAGTTAATCCATCTATAACCATTAGTCTACCCACGAAAACATAATGCTTGCCACAATGGGACCATGGGATCATTTCATTCAAAAGTAATTGCCACACACATTAAGAGATTTATCCCACTGGGGGACAAGATGATCAACTACTGTTATGTAGTATGTGGTCAAGCACTGATCCACCGCCGCAGCCACTCTTGCGTGTCCACATCCAACTGAAACCAACCTTTCTTCAAGTTGCCAAAGATTTGAAAATCACACGGTGAAGGATCTGGGCTGTACAGAGGATGTTGCAGTCATTGCATCCCAACCAATTCACTCAGGCATAGCCTTATAGCCACAGCCTTCGTTTGACAGACCGGGGGGGGGGGGGGGGGGGGGGGGGGTGATGGACATTATTGAGCAAAGTGTCTTCATAGTGATGTGCACCAGTTGTGGTTCCATGCTCGAGGAACTCAATGAGCACATTGCCACTGCAGTCGAAGAAGGAGGTCACCATGATCTTCCCAGAACTTGTGTCAAAAGTTTTGGATTTCTGTGGCAGGGGTATGTGGAATGTTTCCACTGTTTGCTTTGCTGTTTGCCATCAGTTGTCCAAAGAAAGATAGATAGGCAGATTGATTGATTCGTGGGCTATACTCTGTAACATAGTAATATATACTTAAATAAGTAGCATCAAATTCATTACTGCATTATTCTGAACTCAGTAACTTCTGTTACTTTTACTGCTATGAATACATTTAGGCTCTGTATGCTGCAACAGGATGAGAAAGCTCAGACCCCTGTCAAATTGATCATTTAACCTTCCCAAGGTTACAGAATCCCAGTGAGTTCATTTAGTTTGCTAGCTTGGAGTAAGTGTGAGAATTAACAATGGCGCACTACCTCTGCAAACTCTATCAGATAGACCACATATCACAGAAACTGTCCACTTGTTCCTTCCCACACACTCCTTTCAGTGTGAGTCATCCTCTTGGTCCAGCCCATCATTCTCTTACACAAATGTCAGGGTGCCTACACAATTAAAAAAAAAAAAGTCTGAGAATTCCAGGTATGGGGAGGATGATAGTGTTATAAGAAGCTCCCAATAAATTAAGGGTGAGGGGGGGGGAAGGGGGATCCACAGTAATGACCTTCCTTTCCCCTCAGCTATGATGTACTAGCCATAAGCAGTAGTTTAAGTGCAGTTTTTAAACATTGATAATTTATATGGAATAATGTTCGTATACTGGGTTGGTGCATAAATTTTTGTTGTATGTGTTGGTATTCTAGTTAGGTTTATTTATTACTTATCATTTTTTGTTTGTAGTTACATAATATAATTTTGTCATTTGTTGGAGATTGTGCAAGGACCTGCGGCAGCTAGAAGATGATGTGGCATGTAGAGAAATCAGATCATAGAGTTCAGTAGAGGGGTGACAGTGGTAGAGGCAACCAGGAAAATTTGTGCTGTGTAGGGGGTAGTGCCATTGGACAGAGCATGGCAAGAAAATGGTTTTCTTATTTTAAGGACGATACTTTTGACATAATTAACTCTCCACATTCATGAAGACCTTCTTGATTTGATGAAGATCATTTAAATACATTAATCCACACTGATCCACATCTTCGTAATCAAGAAGTGGCAACTATGATGAACTGTGTTCATTCCACCATCCTGTATTATTTGTTTGCAGTGGGTACTGCAGGTATTAACATTCAGTTTTGTCTCAGGTATGAATAGAATGCAACAGATCCGGTCACATTGGCAATTGTGCTATGAACAGAGGCTACATGCAGTGTTAGGCACTTTGTGTTTTGAGGAGCAAGGTGCAGGGAAACAGCAGCTGCTGGTGGGCAGCATGTGGAGGGTGGAGGGGTGGGGGTGGGCGGTGAATGTCTGTTGATGTAATGTCACATACCACACCAGTAGCAGCCAAGCAGGCAGTTGTCAGAGCGACCTACTCAATGCTTGTGGGTGGCGTCAGTTGTATCAGTAAGGGTAGTGTGAGAGTAGCATGCATTGCAGCAGAAATGGGTGCTGCACCAATTGCAGTCAAACCAGTGGAGAGGTGAGGCAGCAGCGGCCTGGCCTCCACCCCAGCCTGGTGCAGTGGCAGTGGTACATACAGACTAGTCTGCTACTGCAGACAATGTGGAGATGGCATGGAGAGCCCATTGAAGAAGTATCCGTTCTTATCCTTTCTCAGCATAGCACAGGTAGACAGGCCCAAACTTTGGATGCTGTCAGAGGGGAATTGTTTAAACTATGGACAGCCAGGTTAGCAGCATTTTTAAACTTAAAGTGAATTTATTCTGAAATGAACTGAATTCAAGCTGAATGAACTGAAAGTAGGTAAGCAGGCAAGTTAAAACTGTTTACTACATGTAGGGTGAAAAACATGTTTATGTAGCCAACACTCAGGCTAGCATCTGCAGGGGAGACAGAGACCTTTCGTACTGAGTGCGAATACCAGACAGGCTTGGACTTGTGTTGCGGAGGAAAAACATCCTTTGTCTCAGGTGAGACAATGCTCTTTGTCCTAGAACCACAAGCTCAGACTAGTGGGAGAAAAACATCATTTGTCTAACGGCCAGGCTATGACCTGCTGGATAAACAAACATCCTTTGTCTCAGTTGAGCTGCATTGGGGGTAAACCCAAAAGGTCTGAGAGCAATACATAACGCACCAGTATCCTAGGTCAGCCATCTTGGATTCTGATGCCACAGAGCCTCTGCCTCTGCCAGTATGCAGAAGTCGCTGTCTTGGATTGCCATCTTGTCTGCCCCCTGGTAGCTGAGTGGTCAGTGCGACAGAATGTCAATCCTAAGGGCACGGGTTCGATTCCCACCTGGGTCGGAGATTTTCTCCGCTCAGGGACTGGGTGTTGTGTTGTCCTAATCATCATCATTTCATCCCCATCGATGCACAAGTCGCCGAAGTGGCGTCAAATCGAAAGACTTGCACCCGGCGAACGGTCTACCCGACAGGAGGCCCTTGTCACACGACCGTCACTTCATTACCGTCTTGAATTGTTGGATTTTACACCATCATGACAATGCACTATCTTTGAGTTTTGAATTTCCTGCCAATTTATACTTGGGGCAACTGCCCTACTTTCTTAGTAATGTCATAGGAGTGGTGAAAACCCTGTTGCGGATTTGGGCCATTTTTGATTTTCCTGACCAATTTTGAGTTTCCTGCTATTTCTTGCAATTTCTCACCATTTTACACACAGGTTGGTTGGCCTGTGTCAGAGAGGTGGGGGAGAGGGGAAATCTGGCAAAAGTGCAAGACATCATCAATGCAGAGCTTGCCAAAGCCTGCACTGTCAACCTACTCACATCTGCTCCTGGAATTTGTTGCCATTTAAAATCCAGTCTCAAAAGCTATGTCGTTAGATTATACATTCTATCTGATTCCTTCTAATATTTCCCCACCTCTTCCACATATGCAGCCTGCTTTCATGATTCTAAAACCAAGAGTTAGCAATGATTCTACTATTGTGATCTTTGCATAGTTCTACCTGGAGGCTCTCCTTTCCCCCAGTCATCGTTATCATATTTTCCCTTCTCCTCCTTGCCCTACTGTCGAATTCCAGTCCAGCAGCATCATTGACTGTTCATCTCCCTTAACTGACTGAATAATTTCTTTTGCAGAATCTTACATTCTTTCAATCTGTTCGCCATCTCTGGCCCCGGTAGATTGTGGTTGTATATCTGTCTTAGCTGTGTTTAAGCATTCACTATGCTGTTCGTAGTAGCACATACATATTTCTTATTTATTATTAGATTTGTTCTGACACTACTCCTATTCAATTTTGTGTTGATAACCCTCTACACATCTGGTAGATAATGCTTCTTCCTGTAGCAGTGTTTCGCTAAACTTTAAACTATTGTGGTTGTATATCTGTCTTAGCTGTGTTTAAGCATTCACTGTGCTGTTCGTAGTAGCACATACATATTTATTATTTATTATTAGACTTGTTCTGACACTACTCCTATTCAATTTTGTGTTGATGACCCTCTACACATCTGGTAGATAATGCTTCTTCCTGTAGCAGTGTTTCGCTAATGCCTACTATATCTAAGAGCAACATAGCCATTTCTCTTTTTAAAATATCTACCCTAAATATCTTATTAACCTGTAAACATTGCATTGTTTTTCGATTTGACATGCTCCTGACTGCTCTTTGGCCAGAGATCCACATGGGCGACTATTTTACTTCAAGGATGTCTCATCCAAGAGTGTGCCATCTTCATTAAGCCATACATCAAAAGCCCCTAATGGCTTAGCTAAGAAGATGACATATGGCCAGAGAGGAACAGGGCTCATATTTAGGCAGAATTACAAGAGCCCCAGGATTACATTAATGACACCGATTTCATAACTTCTAAAGAGACCTGATTGGCGCCAAATATTTCGCCGTTAAGGAGAAACAAATCTTTGTCCCCCATATGCCTAAATATTTCAATTTCTTCAAAATGTTTAACTTGTGACCCTTTTGCGCAAAATGCAAAATCCTAAGATTTTGTACTTGCGAAGGACTATGGCCACTGGCTTTAAGGTGTTGGGCAAAGGCGGAGTTCTGTTTTACCTGCCCCCATCTATTGAGAAGATGTTCTTACAATCTAATTTTGAAGGTTGTGCCTTTTTATCCAACATATCCTACATTACAAACGCGACACTCCAGCAGATATACCCCCGATGCCAAAAGGTTGTTCTTTTTCGGTGATTCATTATGTATGTACATAAATTGGAGATTGGTAGCCGCGGAAAATACTATACGAGAGCCCACTCCCAAAAAATGTTTTGCCAGTTCATAATTAAAATTGCCCATAAATGGCAAAGAAATGTAATTGTGTTCCGCGACAGAAGCTGCATTGGGTGTACTCCGATGGGGCATGTTTTGTCTTGATATAACTTATCAATAGGCGCAACACTGTAGCCATTATTACGGGCGATATACTTTAGATTGTCAAGTTCTGTATTAACGGCGTCTTCAGATACTCGCATAGACGCGTGATCATAGCTCTGAAAAAACTAATCTTATGTTGACGCGGGTGTCAGGAAGAGGCATGAATACTAGCATCTGTAGTCGTGGATTTCCTGAAAATATCTATGGATACTTTGTTGTCACGTAGCTGTAACCACAGATCTAGGTAATTGAGGACTCCGTCAGTATTCATATCCTCATGCGTGAAAATCATCTTTGGGTGAAGGGCATTAACTTCATCAATCAAACCCGAAATTTCTAAGTCATCGCCATTAAACACAACCAGAATATCGTCAACGTAACGCCGGTAAAATAATTTTTTTGACGAAAATAGGAATTGCGTTTAAACACCTGGAGCTCAATGTAGTTAACGAATACATTAGCTAAAAAATCAGCCGAAACGCTGCCCATAGCCAGGCCATCTCTCTGACTGTACATGTTGTCGTTGAACGAGAAATAATTATATGACGTAAGAATTCGAAGAAGAGAGATAACCTCGATAATTTCGTCTGTTATCTATCGCTTATTATGGAAGAGATTTTCCTGGATAATCATAATGGTTTCATCTATCGGCACAGTTGTGTATAAATTCTTTATGACAAGGGATAACAGGCGACAGCCTGTCGGGAAGACCTGCTCCGGTAACAACGTAACCAGTTCTTTCCGACTCGTTAACGTCAAACTCTGCTCGAAAGCAAATTCTTTTTTCAAAAGATGCAAGAGAAATCTTTGCGCAGGATCACCTATATTCCTTCTTGCATTAATTAACGGCCGGATAGGGAAACCTTCCTTATGAGTCTTAATTTGGGCCCCAGACTCCGATGATATAGTTGCTGAGCAGTTCAGAGAAAATTTGAGTCTCGTAACAAATAAATACCCCACTCATACGATTATAGTTGGTGGGGACTTCAACCTTCCCTCGATATGTTGGCAAAAATACTTGTTCAAAACCGGTGGTAGGCAGAAAACATCTTCCGAGATTGTCATAAAGGCTTTCTCCTAAAATTATTTCGAGCAGTTAGTCTACGAGCCCACGCGAATTGTAAATGGTTGCGAAAACACACTTGACCTCTTAGCCAGAAACAATCCAGAGCGAATAGAGAGCATCATGACGTACAGGGATTAGTGATCACAAGGTTGTGGTAGCTAGGCTCAATACCGTTTCTTCCAAATCCACCAGAAACAAACGCAAAATAATTTTATTTAAAAAAAGCGGATAAAGTGTCACTAGAAGCCTTCCTAAGAGAAAATCTCCATTCCTTCCGAACTGACTATGCAAATGTAGACGAGATGTGGCTCAAATTCAAAGCTATAGTAGCAACAGCAATTGAGAGATTCATACCTCATAAATTGGTAAGAGATGGAACTGATCCCCCATGGTACACAAAACAGCTCCGAACTCTGTTGCAGAGGCAACGGAAAAAGCATGCGAAGTTCAGAAGAACGCGAAATCCCGAAGATTGGCTAAAATTTACAGACGCGCGAAATTTGGCACAGACTTCAATGCGAGATGCCTTTAATAGGTTCCACAACGAAACATTGTCTCGAAATTTGGTAGAAAATCCGAAGAAATTCTGGTCGTATGTAAAGTACACAAGCGGCAAGACGCAGTCAATACCTTCGCTGCGCAGTGCCGATGGTACTGTTACCGACGACTGTGCCGCTAAAGCGGAGTTATTGAGCGCAGTTTTCCGAAATTCCTTCGCCAGGGAAGACGAATGGAATATTCCAGAATTTGAAACACGAACAGCTGCTAGCATGAGTTTCTTAGAAGTAGATACCTTAGGGGTTGCGAAGCAACTCAAATCGCTTGATACGGGCAAGTCTTCAGGTCCAGATTGTATGCCGATTAGGTTCCTTTCAGATTACGCTGATACAATAGCTCCCTACTTAGCAATCATATACAACCGCTCGCTCACCGATAGATCTGTACCTACAGATTGGAAAGTTGCGTAGGTCGCACCAGTGTTTAAGAAGGGTAGTAGGAGTAATCCATCGAACTGCACAGACCTATATCATTAGCGTCGGTTTGCAGTAGGGTTTTGGAGCATATACTGTATTCAAACATTATGAATCACCTCGAAGGGAACGATCTATTGATACGTAATCAGCATGGTTTCAGAAAACATCGTTCTTGTGCAACGCAGCTAGCTCTTTATTCGCACGAAGTAATGGCCGCTATCGACACAGGATCTCAAGTTGATTCCGCATTTCTAGATTTCCGGAAAGCTTTTGACACCGTTCCTCAAGGTGCGGGCCTATGGGGTATCGTCTCAGTTGTGCGACTGGATTAGTGATTTCCTGTCAGGAAGGTCGCAGTTCGTAGTAATAGACGGCAAATCATCGAGTAAAACTGAAGTGATATCAGGTGTTCCCCAGGGAAGCGTCCTGGGACCTCTGCTGTTCCTGATCTATATAAATGACCTGGGTGACAATCTGAGTAGTTCTCTTAGTTTGTTCGCAGATGATGATGTAATTTACCGTCTACTAAGGTCATCCGAAGACCAGTATCAGTTGCAAAGCGATTTAGAAAAGATTGGTGTATGGTGTGGCAGGTGGCAGTTGACGCTAAATAACGAAAAGTGTGAGGTGATCCACATGAGTTCCAAAAGAAATCCGTTGGAATTCGATTCCTCGATAAATAGTACAATTCTCAAGGCTGTCAATTCAACTAAGTACCTGGGTGTTAAAATTACGAACAACTTCAGTTGGAAAGACCACATAGATAATATTGTGGGGAAGGCGAGCCAAAGGTTGCGTTTCATTGGCAGGACACTTGGAGAAGATGCAACAAGTCCACTAAAGAGACAGCTTACACTACACTCGTTCGTCCTCTGTTAGAATATTTTTGCGCGGTGTGGGATTCTTACCAGGTGGGATTGACGGAGGACATCGAAAGGGTGCAAAAAAGGGCAGCTCGTTTTGTATTATCACGTAATTGGGGAGAGAGTGTGGCAGATATGATACGCGAGTTGGGATGGAAGTTGTTAAAGCGAAGACGTTTTTCGTCGCGGCAAGATCTATTTACGAAATTTCAGTCACCAACTTTCTCTTCCGAATGCGAAAATATTTTGTTGAGCCCAACCTACATAGGTAGGAATGATCATCAAAATAAAATAAGAGAAATCAGAGCTCGAACAGAAAGGTTTAGGTGTTCGTTTTTCCCGCGCGCTGTTCGGGAGTGGAATGGTAGGGAGATAGTATGATTGTGGTTCGATGAACCCTCTGCCAAGCACTTAAATGTGAATTGCAGAGTAATCGTGTACATGTAAATGTAGAGTGCAGGAATTTTAGGATTCATAACACGCATTCATGACAACCTGTTAGTGGGAATGATAAATAAACATCCTTCAAACCAATCTTTAAGTTCCCTCGCGTAGGTAACCGATGGACCGTGGTCTATTCGATGGACGTTATTCTCTTCGAAGAATGAAAGAACCTGATCCACATATTCATGTCTATATATAATAAAGGCTGAGTTCCCTTTATCTGCGCAAGTAACAAGGGCTTCCTCATCCTCGAGGTTTTGTTTATAGAACTGACATCTCATCATTATGGGCTTGCCTTTTTACTGCCTTAGTTATTATATCACTCGCCCTACAGACCAATTTGACATTTTATTCTTTAGTACACTACGAAGCGTCGATGGCCATTTTTACGTTTGCTTCTAAAGGGTCGATCTTTCTACCATCAAGCTTAGGCTGAATTCTATTTTTAAGCCTTCATCCGGAAGTCGAGATTGTTTTTCATCGAATGTAAGTTTGGTGAGATTAATCACTCTTTTAGCGGAAGTAAAGGCATTTCTAGGAGTAATATTCTGCTGTGGAATAGCAGTTGGACACCGCAACCGAAGTATTTCGAATTTACGAGCATGCTTCTGCAGGATGAGTTGCTTCTCTTCCTATATGAAGACATTTGTGAGTTGCATACAAAAATCAAAAGTGAACGGATCAAATATTGCCGACGCAGAAAAATACAAATCGTATGCCAACACATTCAGTCTATATTTTATAGCGTACTGGCGTCTAATTTCTCCAGACATAATTGAGCGGGCACACTTGAGCATAATACTACTTGGATAACCACCTTTTGCTATTCTAAGAAACTTATACACATAATCAGGGATCATCTTATACTCTAAACACTCCATGTTAAATGAAATGTTCATAGAGGCTTTCATAATCTTGTTTTTGATGTTAGGCAACTAAGACTGTTTTTAACCAATGCTGTTAAACACTGGTGTGCTGGATGCCACAGATGGATTGGAAGAACTTACTGGGGGTTTAAAACTGCAACACCAGAACGCGAGGATGGGTCCATTGCTTTTCTGGGCAAGTGCAGTACTAACTGAGCACATGACACAAGATCCATCTTCAAAGCCATTACCTCATTTCGTGCCTTCACAGAAGTTCCCTTGCATAACTCGTGTGACTAGAACTCATGGATAGAAAGATATTATGGACACAATGGCTAGAGACCATCTGGGGCATTATTTTCAGAATGAATGAGAAAAGGCAAAGGTCTTGGTTTTGCATCCCGGTACAGTACACAGTTTTGATTTGCCAAGAAGTTTCATATCAGCACACAGTTCACTGCAAAGTGAAAATACATTCTGGAAGCAATCCTCCAGGGGAGACAGTTTTGCGGGAGAACTTCTGTGAAGTTTGGAAGATACGAGATGAAGTACTGGCAAAAGTTAGGCCGTGAGAATGTATCCTGAGTTGTGCTCAAGTGGCTCAGTCGGTAGTGCACTTGCACATGAAAGGCAATGATCCCAAATTCGAGTTCCGGCCCGGCACATGGTTTTAATCTGCCAGGAAGTTTCATGTTGGCTGGATTTTCCCCTTTTTTTTCGCCACTCACAGTAATGAAATAGCAAGGCCATGTTGGGTAATATTACAAGGTCGGATCAGTATCTCATCCATACAGCTTCCCTTCTACTGAAAGAGTTGCTGCTTTTCTTCAGAAACCATTTGTTAGTCTGGCCTCTGTTCTGTACAGACATCCTTCTGGTGTGAGTGAACCCACTTGTACTGTTGCAGCATGCAGGCCACCCCCACTACTTCAGTGTCAATGTTTTTTGAGGGGACAGATTGATGGCAACTTAATTCAGGATGCGTCTGCATAAGATATAGCACTTTGTTTTACGAATTGGGCGTACTTACAGCTTTGGCTCATACATCTAACTTTTCGACTTCCACTATATGTCACTTCGTTTTCTTCCTCCACAGTGGAATGAATGACTAAAGTGCAGATTAAAATAAGAGAGAAACAATTTTCTTAGTTAGTGTTCCATGGGTCATTTCTATGATTAATCATAGTGATGTGATAGAGTTATTTTGCAGTCACATTTCAAATCCTTATATATAAAATTCTCAAGTCACAGTGTTAGTTGTCATACTCCTCCGAAACGGCTCGATCGATTCTGATGAAATTTTACATGTATATTCGGTACTTCTGAGAATCGGTCGTAATCAATTTTTCATACCGCTAAGTGATAAGGGTGGTCCATCCCAAGTTTTTCTTATTTTATGGACAGAACTTTATAATTTTTATGATGTGGCATTACAAAATACACGCAACCCTAAATTTTCATCCTTCTACCACCAACCCCTATTTTTAATAGCGATTTTAGTAATTTTCAATCCCAGTCGATAACTGATCAATTATCACTTGATCAGTTATCCCAGTCCGGTGTCTACCGGTGATAGTCTTTCACTATTCGATAGATAGGTAATTGAAGAATATATACCAAAAGCAAACTCAAAATCCCTCTTTGAATCGACGTAACTAGACCGAGAAGTTTTTAACTAGGTAGCACGCGTCATTCGCCAAACCGATTTTTAGGTCTAGCTCACACGCATCGATTTTATCGTACGGAAATATATCGTACGATCAAATTCTTTTAGTGTTACAAAGAAGTTCTAATGCTCTCCTTTGTTCCTCTAAAAGAATTTAATCGTACAATATTTTTACGTACCATAAAAGTCGATGCGTGTGCGCTTGACCTTATTCATAATGCTGGCGAACACGTTTCGACACGAAATTGCCGCTATGTTTGTATGCTCATGGACGAGCCGTGTATCGGCGGCAATAGTTAAATCCGCGCGATCTACCGTAGAAACGCTAGAACTAATAGTGACCAATACTGCCGGACTTCCCCCTAAGCCGTTTTTTCACTCCCTACACTGTTTTCGGCCATTATTATTGTTTGTGTCCGAGCTCCCGCCAACAACGGCTATCGTGTTACACGTATACATTATTCTTAAAGACTAGAGATAATTTATATGGCAAAACAACGTTTGCCGGGTCAGCTATAACATATAAAGATTTTCAAAGGCGGAAAGAAGTTCGCCAGGTATACGGTAGCTAGTTCATATGTAAATATGGCTACATGCTGACCTGTTAAAGGTTTTTATTTTGTTTTGATTTTTTTAATTTTTTTACTCAGATGTGAGTCAGTAAATCCTACCAACATCTTTTACACATTACAAAAATAGAAATCTAGATCTATGAAGGCAAAATCTCTCATCAGGTCTGCATGGGATAGAGATGGGATACAGCATAGTCTCTCCATTCTGTAAGGCACGGGATGTCGATGACTGCTTATAGTTATCAGTCACGGACGCAGCAGTTAGTGCAGCTCCCAAATATTGCGACAGATGGACAGTGCGTCAAGCACCACCAGTTCAGCTCAGTTAGCAGTACGTAGAAGTCTACAAGTCTTCTCATCAGTGGTTACAAGGCCGGTTGCAGTGACCGAGTATGGTAGACCATACTGGTAGCTGTCTCGCAGGCAGAAACTATGTTGGCGAAAGGTAGCAGTGCTTCACAAGTTCGGCCTTGTAGGTGGTGTATTGCAATTTCAGACAAAGGCTCGGAAGTATTTGTTACTACTGGCTTGAGGCAGTGACGTTATATCGGGCTGGCGATAAGCGAATGTGGCCTAATTTTCTGGATTCTTCAGAGGTCTTTACCACCCTCTATTTTGTAAGAATGGCTTTCAGGGCTTCAGTTTTACCACCATATCAGCAGGCTGATAGATGTTCCCGTGAAACTTTTATTCTCTCTCTCTTACGAAATTAAACTATGTTTTTGCAATGACGTAACGTCTCATTGTTGAGGTTACATAGCCGTATTTACAATTCAAGCATCTCGTTCGTGGGAGGTGAGGCAATCATTTCCTGGTTTTTCTGCTTTCTGTAGGATCGAATTTCTGCCTGTTTGTTGTTTTGATTGCTACATGGGGTGCTGGCCAAGCTTGTCCTGCCTTGGTGTTGATAGGAGAAGAGTTTGAGAAAATTTTCATTTGTCCATAACACGTTTCTGCTGTGTAACATTCCTCTCTTCTTTAAAAACGTACCCCGAATTGTTCCTAGTTTGCTTCTGAAACAGTCTGACAAAATTCATGTTGCGTAGGTGACTATACATTGTAGAATTTTCTATTACTTTCACTTTTGACAGGTATTTCATGGGCTGGTACTTCATGATTTTACACCTCAAGCAAAAGTGGGATGTCTAAACTGTTAGTAGAATCATAGAAGCACTGGCAGTGCAACTTCTTATTGTCATGATGTTACGTCGTTCAGAAATGTAGAGGTAACTCTATCTTTCTGAATACGCTGGAACATTTGTCTGCCATAATTCGTCCATTTTCTGACGCTATAAGCTCATCTATAAGCTCATCTAGTGAGTACAGTAGTTTAGGGTTTAATTTGTTGTCGAGGAATGTCACATATCGTGTGGCTAACACTTCAAATTGATTTTCCAGCCAATACAACATAGGTTGCAAGACCTGAATCGTGATCGTAGGCTATCTGTGATAGTAGCTGGAAGATAACATTGTGCTCCTACTATGTCACAAGTTGTACCGTTTATTAATACACCACTGACTCGTAGTTATGCTTTGACCATGTCCATTGGTTTTCCGTTTTTGTAACAGTTTACAATGACAACTCCCCGTGTGAAAACTGAATAAATCCAGTGTGCTTTCACTCTGTGGAAATATGGTTGTGGGGGTAGCACTTTTCTTTGACACACTACTTCTGTTTTCCGTAATAACAACTATACTTCGCATGCTTGTACGGTATTCCGTATCGCTTTGGCAGGCCAGCCGTGACGTCTTGTAATTCTGCTGATCACACGACGACGGAATATTCTCTTTGTTCTGAGATTGATAATACTTCTTGTGTTTGTATTTACTCCAAAGCATTCTCTTTCTGTGCTACATCATGTAATTCTGTGAATACTGTCTGTAACCTGCTTACCGGTACCTCATTTCATATTTCACATATGTCGTAAGTTAATTTTAACGTCCACAGATGATTAGATAATAGTACATCCGATTGTCTGGTGCACAATCTCCCAGAATTGAGTAGCTGGCTCCAAACCGTATTTGTTACCCCTTCCTTGACAAAGTGAAGCATTATCAGGGCTAAGGTAACAGTCCTGAACGTCCATAGTGGACGCCACCGAATAGAAAACAATGTCTCGTCAGTTCCTTCCCTTTCCGAAAATGTGTACTCGTAAGGAAGAGAAAATAAACTGTACCCTACTCAGTACAAAACTCGTGAACTCTTTTGCGCATGATACATCAGTTATTATGTAGCAACACTTATAGATAATGAATGAACAGGAAACTAAAACAATATAAAAATGTGGTCATTAACTTCTAATTTCTCGATCTGTGTGCATAAGGCATATTGTGTATCTCTTAGTCGTCAATAGATACTTCCTACATATCATTTTGCACACTTTTTCGAGACTTGTGCAACTCATTGAACATAGGGTGAAGTCTTAACAGCTCCTTTGAATGGTTTCTTTCTGCTTAAGTGAGGAACAGATAGCTGTTTTCGTTGGCCACTGCAACTTAACATTTACCGATGATGTCATTTCAATGACTTGGTATGGTCTATAGTACTTACTTAAAATTTTTTTGGTTTTATATTTTGGTATGTATGAGTTGGTTAAGATACATACTGACCAATTCTGTATTGTGGCAGCGTTCTTATATGTTGCCCTTTCTGTTCCAGACATTGTAAAGCTTTTGTTTAGGCTCATTTTATGCTTTGCCAGACTTCACGTATACAATTCGCAATTTCTGTTACTGACTCGCTGTTAGTTCCAAGCTTGGATTTTATCATGTCAAAAGGAGATGGCAGTTTTATGCCTTGTACCACCTCATATGATGAAAGGCAAATACTAGATTTGTACACCGAAATTATGAATACTAGGTATGTGCCCAGTTATTGTGTTGGCTGTTAACATAATGACGCAACATTTGGAAATCATCCCAGGGGCTCTTTCTGTTCATCCATTTGCTTGTGGATGGAAGTGACTTGTTCTTATCTTGTGAATGTGAAGCAAACTACATAACTGTTTCATTAACCCTGATGTGAAATCTCTACCTTGGTCAGTTGTTATGGTATCTGGTACTCCAAACCTGAGGATGCAGTTATTCAATAATGCTTGTGCTACTGTGTTAACTTGTCGGTCTTGGATTGCTACCATTTACATGCATTGGGAAAAGTGATCTATTATCGTTAATATGTACTTATTTGCTGCAGGGGTTTTATTAAGTGGACCTAAAATGTCCAGAGCAAGCATTTTAAACTGTTTCTTCGCTTCTGGCAATCATTGCAATGAAACCTTTTCGTGGGTGATATTTGCCCTTTGTGCAAAATATATACAAATTTTATGTACTCTTTCACATCACATTTCCTGATTTTCCACTAATATGGTTCGGCAGTATTCCTATTCTTATTACTGCGAGCGCCATGACTTGCTAATATGTAATCATGTGCTTGTTACAAAACATCATCCCTGAATGCTGCTGAAGCTACTATGTGCCGTTTGCACTTTGTCAATCTGCAGACTGAACGATTGTGCATTATGAACTATGGCTGCAGTTTAAATGCCTGGCACTCAACATCACATGCCAATGCCTTCTACGATTCTGCTATGCTTTTGCCTAATGTTTGCAGTACTGCAGTTTTTCTGCTTGATGTATCTGCATTTGTATGCTCCTTTCCTGGCAGATGAAATACTTTACATTCAGTTCCACTCAACCCAAATCCCATTTCGTTAGTACACTAAATGGGTTATTTAATCTTAACAACCATTTTAGCAATACGTAAATTGTTACTACTTAGAACTTTTGGCCATATACATAACAACGAAAGTATGGGATTCCATAAATCCCAGCTAGCATCTCCGTTTATGTTGTGGGATAATTGTAACCTGCCTTGTTGAGTTGTCTAGAGCATTGGCTACAGGATGTACTTTACCATCTAAATTTAAATTAAGAACACACCCTAGCACACTATTACTAGCATCACTCGAAAGGATTAATTCTTTTCTGAAATCTGGGAATATCTGTACTGGATCTGATGCCGATATTTTCTTCAACCTCTCAAATGCTGTTTGGGAACCTGTTATCCATTCGAAGTTTACACTTTTTCACAACAATCAGTTTAGTGGTTTGGCAACTTTTGCCATTCCTTGAATTAATTTCCTGTATAGCCCTAGAAATGACTGAAGTTATTTCTTTGTTTACAGTGTTGCAAAATTACAGATTGCTGAAATTAATTGTGGCTCAGTTTTACACCACCTGCACTATGTGGTTGGACAAACTTTTATTTGTTCAAAATGGCATTTATCAGTGCTGATTGTCAGGTGTGCTGTTTGTAGCCTGTTAAATATTTATTCTCAACGCCTGATGTGTTCTTCCATGTCTGTCAAAAGTACAATGATGTCATCCAGGAAAGCCATACCTTTTTAGGTTTCAGCATGTGAGTACACTATCCAGCAGTCTCTGGAATTTGGCCAGTGCATTTTTAAGTTCAAATGACATTCTTCAGTACTGGCAGTGACCTGATGGTGTTGTGAAGGCAGTTTTGGGTCTATTTTCTTGAACTACTTATAGTTGGTGATACCCATATCTTAGGTCTCTCACTGAAAAGTAGGCATTGACCCAGTCCACTGCCCCCTTAATACTGGGAACAGGATGTGTAACAGTGTCGCTTTTATCATTCAGGTACCTGAAATTACAATAGAATCTACACTTTTTAGTAACATCTGGCGATGTTGGGATGATGACCACGTTTGCACTTCATCGATTATCACTATATTCTATTATTGCCTCTGCTAGTTGCTCATCAACAAATTCTTCCTTTAATAGTTGTAAACACTTGGAAAGTTGGTGTGGTTTCCTATAGACTGGAGAAGTGTATGCCAGTCAATATATTATGTCGTGTAGCAGGCATTTCTGATAAAGAACCATTGGTGTTAAACAAAAATTGTAGTAACAAAACTTCCATCACAAGTGATTCACTTTTTATATAATTCAGATGCACTAAGGTTTGTTTGCAGTTCTGGTCATCACATAACCTATCAATGCCTTCTTCATCCACAATATCTAAACTGGCAATCATCAAAACCTTTGGCATACTGACATTGTCCATGTCAAAGTTATCTAGGCTAAGAGGATCCATAAACTCCTCCTTTATATCACTAATGCATGCTAGTCTATGGCATACAAAACAATGCATTGTGTCTAATTCTTCATTGCTTTATAGTGGTTTTACCACACACAAAATCTCTTCAGGTACATCAGTATCTACAGGAATCCAAGCCAGCTTTCATGTACCTGATGGTAAATTACCATGGGAATCAGTCTTTAGTGTACATGTTCACAGGTCAGTTGGTAACACCTCCATGGCTGGTGTACCTTGTGACATTGCCTTGTAGTAGTAGTAGTAGTAGTAGTAGCTTTATTCATCTGTAGATCTCTTTTTACAAGGATATAGGACATGTCAAAGTATTTACAAGCTTAGATCAATTTAAAATAAGATAATTCGTATACACATATATTTACAGACTTCTAGTTAGAGACAATCATTAGATTTACTCCTGGTATACAATACTTTTTTTTGCAAATAACGTATTAAATAATGTAATGCCACACTGTTCGCTCATATCTCATTGTCAGTCACTGCACTCACTATTCACACATTGTTTCATAACACTTCACTCACTACACACACACACACACACACACACACACACACACACACACACACACACACACAAATATTTCTAGAAAGGGAAAAAAACAAAGTGAAGCTGTTATGTGGAATGTTGTATGTTTTATAATCATCATTATTATTATTATTTATTTGTGTAAATTTTTTTATCAAACCCCTACTCTGTTTCATCTAAGTAATCCTTCAATGTATAAAAGCATTGCATAACAGGTTCTATGTAGCTACCTTTTTAAATAAGTGTATTTTTTTCAATTTCTTTCATCATTTTTGGTAATTTATTGTACAGTTTTATTCCTCAGCAGAAAATGCTGTTTTGACTTTTATGTCTATTCTTTCTTGGTAAATGTAAGTTGAGTCTATCTCTTGTTGCATGGTCATGGACAGAGCTATTTGTGAAGTAATTGCCAATGTTATTTTTGATGTGTACAACTGACTGTTAAATGTATTCACATGGAGCAGTGATTTAAACAGATCTTTACTATGAGTTAGACTAGTATTTTTGGTTATTATTCTTATGGCTCATTTCTGGAGTTTGAAAATTGTGTTCATATTTTGTGTATTTGTTCCCTAATAAAGAATGTCATAGCTAAGAATTGAGTGCAGATATGAATAATATGTAACCAAAAGACACTGCATGTTACACACTGATGACAGGATTCTAAGGGCATAACATGCTGATGACATTGTTTGCAAGTACTTTCGTGTGTTCACACCACTTTAATTGAGAATCAATATTCATTCCTAGAAATTTTGCATTTGTTACAGAGTCTATAGAGGTGCCATCTACGTTTAATTTAACATTGTCATTTTTCCTCTTCTAACTGAAATTCATGCTGTTAGTTTTTTTTTATTGCTTATTGACCAATCATTAACTTTGTTGAGAGTTACATTTGCTTTTTCAGCAAGGAGTTGTCTTGTTTTCTCAGTGACTATAATATTGCTGTCATCAGTGAAGAGAATTTTTTCACCATGAGTAACACTACTTGGAAAGTCATTGATGTATATATGGAACAGTATTGGTCCTAATATGCCACCTTGCAGAACCCCTATATTAATGTAGTTTGATTCTGATAAGTGTTTTACTAAATGTTTAGATCTATTTGAAGTATGTGTTATCTCTACTCTTTGTACCCTATCTGTTAGGTATGATCGAAACCAGTCATTAACTACCCCTCTTATTCCTAATGCTTCTAATTTATTTAATAGAATCTTGTGGTCGACTGTATCAGACGCCTTAGAAAGATCCAAAAATATGCCTGTAGCACACTCATCTTTATCAAGAGCATCAAGTTCAACTTCTGTGAATTCTACTATGGCTGACTCTGTATTTTTGCCACTTCAGAAACCAAACTGTGATTCGCTTAAAATATTGTATTTATTCAGGTAATTCATTAATCTGTCTTTCATAATTGCTTCTATTATTTTTAAAAATGCTGACAGCAGGGAAATGGGCCAGAAATTTTCCATGTCTCCTGCATTACCTTTATTAAGCAAAGGTACAACTCTTGCCTGTTTTAACTACTCCGGAAATGTCCCTGATGTGAAGGATTCATTTATTAAGTTTGTTAAGGGGCCTTTTATAATCCCTATGCACTGTTTCAGTACACACATTGGTACTTTATCTAAACCTACTGACTTAATAAAGTTTTTGAACAGTTTTATTGACTTCATTCTCTGTGGTTGGAAGTAATGTCATCGTATTTAGTGCAACATTATTTACAGGTGTTATATTTGTTTTGGGGATTTTTTGCTGTAACTTCTCTGGTGTTGTGGATCATTTATTACCTTATCCCCCTCCCTTAGCAGTATGTTATTCTGAATTTGTTTGCCTCTCCCCGTTTGTTTTTTTATAACATCCCAGACTGCTTTGCTTTTATTCTCAGCATTATATATTATTTTGTCATTAAATGACTTTTTTGCAGCAATCAGCACCTTCCTATAGGTCCTTTTTGTATCTGTGATAGAAATTTAAGAATTCTGGATCATTCTATATCTTTTTCATGGAACTGAGGTGTTTAAGTGTTCGGGAGGACTTCTTACTACCTGCTGTTATCCATCTGTTTTTATGAGATGTTGATACAGACATGCATACTTTTGGAAATGCATTTCAAAGTTCAATTTAAACAATCTGGAGAATTTAGAGAATTTAATATTCATATTGGTTTCCTTATACACTTCATCCCAGCTTTGTTTTTCTAGCTCTTTTGAATAATCTTTTATTTTGATTTCTGATAGATGTTGTTTGTAGGCTTGTAGTTTAGGGAATGATTTCATGCCTGGTTTTACTGTTGTTATTTGACAGAGATGAACTGATAGTCCGAGATCTTTTACAGCTACATCACATTTTTCCCTGTCCATATTTGTGGCCACACAGTCAATTACTGATGGAGTCGTCGTAGCAACCACTGTCGCACTATTGACCAATAGGTACGAGGGCAGTTCAATAAGTAATGCAACACATTTTTTTTCTCGGCCAATTTTGGTTGAAAAAACCGGAAATTTCTTGTGGAATATTTTCAAACATTCCCGCTTCGTCTTGTATAGTTTCATTGACTTCCGACAGGTGGCAGCGCTGTACGGAGCTGTTAAAATGGCGTCTGTAATGGATGTGCGTTGCAAACAACGGGCAGTGATCGAGTTTCTTTTGGCGGAAAACCAGGGCATCTCAGATATTCATAGGCGCTTGCAAACTGTCTACGGTGAACTGGCAGTGGACAAAAGCACGGTGAGTCGTTGGGCAAAGCGTGTGTCATCATCGCCGCAAGGTCAAGCAAGACTGTCTGATCTCCCGCGTGCGGGCCAGCCATGCACAGCTGTGACTCCTGCAATGGCGGAGCGTGCGAGATAATCGACGGATCACCATCAAACAACTCAGTGCTCAACTTGACATCTCTGTTGGTAGTGCTGTCACAATTGTTCACCTGTTGGGATATTCAAAGGTTTGTTCCCGCTGGGTCCCTCGTTGTCTAACCGAACACCATAAAGAGCAAAGGAGAACCATCTGTGCGGAATTGCTTGCTCGTCATGTGGCTGAGGGTGACAATTTCTGAAGGGCACAGATTTTCCTTTCCTGTTCCCCAATCAAAATGTTCCTACTGCATAACCTGCAGTTCCAGGAGAGAGCCTCTTCTGTTCTCCCAACATTATCACCACTGAGTCCCTCTACTCACTACCCTATTACAGCTTCCCCATTTCACACTCATGGTCAGTTTCGAAAGAATAATTGCGTTTAAAGGATGTTTGAAATTTGTCAAGGATGCGAGAGTGGCAGTGTGTAAGCAAAAAACGACACAAAGGTTGTATGTGCGGTGGTTTTTTGTTTGATTTAGAGAAACAATGACACAAGAATGAATTTGTAATTACTTTGCTTTTATGTTATCAGGCGTGTTTGGTCAGGTTTTTAAAACGTTTATAACTCCGATAATTATGGCCTAGATCGCGTCTATCTAACTGGTAAGCAATGCGAAATGTGTTAGTTAAATACGATTTAGAAACGTTTAATTACACTTTTATTGCGACAGTAGACACTGATGAAACTAGTAGCTGTCTTTTTTAAACGAATTTTGGACTATCAAGAAAACTTGAATAGAATTTTTTTGTGTTTAGTCACGCAAGATTTTGGGTTATGTCGCGATTTTCGGGACTTCAGCTAAAGAACAAGTTTTTTTCAAGAAAAAGCTCTGCTGGGTCGCTAATATGCAGTTGTGTGACAAGAACGGACACTGCAGCATGTATAAAAACAAAGAAAATTTAAATTTGACACTATTTACTCTTAAATAAGTTCTTTTAGCGGACGAAGAAAACACCTGTGGTCTCACTCGGCGGCCATCTTGGAACCTTGATTGCAGTTGTTTCCAGCAAAAACTAAGTTCACATGTATACCACGAAAGATTGATTTTGGCATGATTTTCATCCAGAAACTCTAGTCTGAGAATCGCAGAATAACCTTCACCAAAATTTAACAACAGTTCTATGTATTCTCGAAAACTCTTACCTCCTATGCAAAAGTCGAGCAGTGTTAACCGTATCGACGTCACATTGTTGTATTATGGTGATCTAAGTCTCTTCCTGCCCAAGAGGTCCATATTAACGACTGACCTGTGGACACCTGTGCCTAATTAAAAACTTACATTCTTTGCCCTGAGCTGTACCTAACAAGCAGTATCCCATCCCTGTAAACGGTAGTGCAGTAATCCTTTGTACTGGGAATGCCTTATGGTGGGTGCCGCATTCCCATTTGTGTTTAACGAATGATCCTTCTTGTGATGTTTGCCTTGTTTCTTATTCCTAGAATCTTGTGCCTTGTGACCAGCTTGACCACTGAGAACATTGTGGCTGGCCACATTGCTTCAGCCAGTGACTATAACGTCCCCATCTATAACATTTAACTTCAGAGGCGAAGACCAGATGGTAATTATAGCCTTTCATAGCAATATTTATTTCCTCCAACCTTGTGATGCTCATAATAGCTACGGCCAGGTCAGATGAATTCTCCGTCCTGACTGTGAAATATCTGTGGAGACACCCATAAGACAACACTGTGAGCCATAATTTAGCTTGAGGCACAGAAACTGAATTAGTTGTTGCTCGTTTGGTCTGCTCATACGTTTATGCACTAATCTTCCTGATTCTATCCCAAAATTTCTGCGCTAAACTACTTAGTTTGTCTCTCAAAAATCTCACGGTGTTTTGCTTCCAGAAGCACTGGCGCAAGTCATTAGCCTCATCTTGGAATGCTCCTACCTTGCTTAGTACATTATGATACATAACATGTGCCTTAGCGTGATCTATTAACTGTAAGTTAGCAATACGCAAACATATTCCATCCATCCAGTTACACAACTCAGTGGTAGCTAATACATCTCAAATGAACACCATGATATCCTCTGTTTTTCCAGAAAAAAGGCGTTATTAAATTTGCTACTGATGAATTAGGAGAGAGGAGGGTACACTGAGTATGATCTTAACTTCTCCTCGTCCTGACTGCAACAGCTGTACCGCAGCTTTCATGTTTTCAACTTACATAAGTTTTCATTTTTCTGCTGATGCCCTTTTTTACCTCACTCTGTCACAGCAGTGACAAAACAAATATTTGGGAAAACTATACATTTACTACACACAGCAGTACAACAAATTAACTCCTGTACTAGATCATTACCCCACATGACTCTGAACAATCCTCCAGAAGTGTCCAAACCTTCTACAAATGCCATACATACCTGCCACAGACGTAGTACATAGGGACAAGTGGCCTGATAAAGTACAAAATTAGCACCTCACTGGCATTAGATACACTTCAGGTTCCTGCAGTTTCACAAATGACACTGTAAGAATGGATCTAATGCCCCTGCACTTTAAAATGGCCACAAACAAGAACATAGAAAGGCCAACAGAAAAAATCCTTGCCTACCTCATTGCAGTGTGTCGGAATGTAATTCCAGTGATGCTGCAGATGTGGTTCTGCTAAGGTGTCACTTTGCTGCCAAAAAACAGTTCTGCCGCCAAAAGCAGTTCTGATGCCAATTTGTAGGAGCCTCAGTTGTGACATCTATTGTTGTTGGGATGATGCAGTGTGGAGTACAGTGGACCAGGCCAGTCAGTGAGTTGGATGCTAATATTACAACACTAGTGGAACAAGCATTTGTTAATGAAAGTTAGTAATTGTGTATTCTTCTCTGTGTCAGTGACCAAGCCAGAAGTGGTGATGCAGTGTGCGACATTGATACTTGCTGACACTGTCTCAAGTGAACTCTAGCAGACATCACCCCCAGTGTCCAGCTCATGTTATCATGGTGTCGGATGGGTGGCAGGCCTTGGGGGGGTGTGGGCATAGCTTATACATCAGGTTTGGCTGACTAGGACCGAGACTACAAACTAGCACAGCACTCTCGCTAGTGTCGAACTGAATGTGCTCAGGTAGTCTCTCACCGGCTCTACACGGCGTGGAGATGGTCCACAGCATAGCCCTTTCACCCTGTAAGGCCCATGATGTCGATGATTGCTTTATAGGTACCAGTTGGGGGCAGCAGCGGCTAGTGCACCTCCAGAATACTACCGTAGGTGGACAGTGCATCAAGCACTGTCAATTCAGCTCAGCAAACATTAGGAATCTTCAATTTCTCGCATCAGTGGTTGTGAGGTGGGTAGTGCACAATGACTTAGAATAGTAGACCATAGAGGTAGCAAGCAGTCTGGGAGGCGGAAATCATCTTGATGAATGGTGTCAGTGTCGTAGCTGGCATACTGCAACATAAAGATTGAGATAATGGCTCAGAAGCCTGAGCATTTACTATTTCTGATTTGAGGCAGTGACGTTACCTCAGGCTGGCAGTGACTGACTATGACCTATTTTTCTAGACACATCAGCAGTCTCCACCACCCTCTGTTTCGTAAGAATGGCTCTCAGGGCTTTGGTTTGATGGTTTTCCGCCATATCAACATGCTGATAGATTTTCTTATGGAACACTCTCTCTTACTAAATCAAGCTTCTCATGACAGAGTTCATGTTTGCCGATAATTACAATTACAGATTCTCGCTCACTTGGGGTGAGAAATCACATCCAGGTTTATAATTACAGATTCTCGCTCACTTAGGGTGAGAAATCACATCCGGGTTTCTTCAGCTTTCTGCAGTGCCACCTTTCTACCTGTCTGTTGATTCGAATGTGACACTGAACATTGACCTGGCTTGGTGCTGGCTGCGGAGGACTTTGAGAAAAGTTCGCCTTTGTCCATAATATGTGTAAATTTCTGCTGTATCACAGTACTTCTGAGAACATTACTTACCATGCCTTCAGTTGCTGTAGGTTCGTTTGAACTGAGTACAATAGTAATGTCGTCTGTAAATAAAAAAAAAACTATTTCTTCTTCTTGTATATCAGACATAAGATCATTACATATATGAGAAACAATAATGGAGATAAGACTGAGGCCTGTGCAGCCTCCAATGTTCCTCCAATTACAGCTGAGGATAAATGCTTCTCATTGGGAGAAATTCATCGTAATATGAGAGTGATGTAGTTTCTGCAGTGGAATACTTACCTTTGAACCGTTGAATCTCCTCCACCAATAAAGTCCATTAGCCGATGTATATTGCAGATTTGCCGGGATTTCGGACATGATGAAAATATGGATATTAAAATAATATTTTCAACACACTGCTGAATCCTTTTAAGAGCAGATGTATTTTCTGTAAGCCTTTGCAAAGATGTTCACACATGACTGACAAAACAGCAATTGTTACAGACTTTGCGTCATTATATTAACCAAAGTGGCTGACTTCAAGTGCTTTGCACCTGCCAATATATACCCTATCTTTTTTTAACAATGTATGTTCTTTTGCCTATTGTCAAAAACAAATACATTTACTGATGTATAATGAAAAGTTAATGATTTATGACGAACTGTTAGTACAGTTTTAAGGACAGTAAATGATGATTCATTCTGAATACATTTCTTTATATTGCTCTTTTGAATTTTGTGTGGAATTTTGGTTATGAAGTTAGAATGACAATACCTATCGTAAAATCATTAATTACATCTTGATTTTACATTGGGTTTTACTCCTAACATTGATTGAGGTACAGTACGAAATGCCAAAACGGAATTTCAGGTTAAATATCTGCATGATAATTTCATAGTATCAAAATGACTAAAAATCAGTAGTGCTTATTTCAAAATGTTTGAGAATCGTTTGCAAAAAAGTTAATTTTAACTGATTTAATTGGTCTTTCATTACTGACGTGATACATCAAGTGCACAAGTCATGTTAAATACATCAGATGACTGATAAATGTTCCAAACGTCTGTTGATGGGTAAGTGGAAATTTACGTTTTTTGCTAATTAATTACAACATACCATTTTTTGGGAACTGTAGTAATGGAATCACGGAAATGAAATTATAAATTTTGCTGAAATTTACGACAGTGTGTTATTTCACAATATTATGTTCTCAAACTAATTACAATTTTCTGTTAATTACAATTAAACGACGTGAAATAATGTTAATGATGTTGATTTTGTATATAAGTGAGCAATATAGATTATTTTTCTGATAGAAATAAAAAAAAACTAACTTTTTAACTTTCGTCCGTTACATATTGTGGATAGGGTGATATGCAATTTGCTAAACTTCCAGTGGTATCGAAGCATTCATTAACCAGCCTATAACTAGTTCTATCACAAACCCCATAAGTGAGTTCACCACCAATCAGAGGGTATCCCCTGCTTACAGCCCTTGAATTGTTAAATACAATTTTCTGAATTCTTTTCGTCTGATATTACATTATCCATTGGTTGGCTGTCCCGTGAGGTCCACAAAACCTCTGTTTATCCTTTAATATATTGAGATTCACATAGTCAGATGCCTTACGTAAATCACATAAAATACCCACAGTTGCTATTTCGTTATTTAATGCTTGTAAAATGTGGTGAATGAATGTGTAAATGGCATTCTCAGTTGCGCAACTCTCCTGAAATTCAAAATGTGATTTACTAAGGACAGTACTACTGTTCAGTGCGATACTATTCTAGAATACATCATCATCTCAAAAATTTTGGAAAATATTGTCAGTACTGAAATAGGTAGGTAGTTATTGACATCTCTACTATCACATTTCTTAAGAATCGATTTAATAACACCATATTTCCGTACATGAGGCTGGGAGTGGTGATTGTATGAGCAACTGAAGGTAGGCCAGTCTGAAACGAAAGAGACAACTAAAATAATCTTTTTACTACATTCTAGCAGTACAGTGTAAATGCGGGCTCATTGCGGTGACAGAGATGGAGGCTGACTCCCAGTCTAAGAACTGGGGCTAAATAAAAGAATAGGGATAGCAGTTCACACCTGTGTGGTTGATGGCCAGTCCTGACGACCAGAGACAGAGGCGGATGGCAGAAATCTGGACCACAAGAGAGAGAAGCTACTACTGTCTTCGCCCCGGGACCCTTGAACAACAACACACGTGACATGCCTCCCACATTTCCTACTGGTAAACAGTGGCGTAGGGCGCCATTCTATTCAGCAGAAATGGTGTAAGGTCCGATTCAACAACTTATACGGGATGCAACTGACTCTGTCCTCGACTAGCAGCCTGTGATGGCACGTAGACACCGAGACTCAAGCTGGCAGCGTGGTTAAAAAGCGTATGAGACAGATGGGAGAAAAGTTAGTAAAATTTCACAGATAATCACCATAACCTTTTATACATTTATCACATTGTGAGACAAGACGGGCAGTGCCTTCACGCAAAAATGTTTGTGGTTTCCTACAGAACCGTGATTGTATACATGCGTGTACCTCTTTGTCCAAAGTACATCGATGGCCACGAATGTCTTTGTTCAGGGGCCTACATGTTTCTCAGATTGTTTCGATTACAAGTTTCGCTAAGCGCCTGCAACTCTCGCTTCCCGGGAAGCAGACCGGTACAGCGGGCCCCGGACCGAGTAGGGGTCAGCCTGGCCGGTCGTCCTGAAGAAACAGACGCTTCCCAGAGACCACCAAGAGGCGTCCACGGCGCCGCAAGAGGTCGCTACAGCCGCGGACCTCCTTCCTTCCGCTCGACACGTGACTGGAAATAGAGCCAGCCATATCCATGCGCCAAGCAGTATTTAGGCTGGCGCAGGAGGCTGGAGAGGCAGTTCGCCGAGCGAGCCCACTGGTGTCATCGCAGCCGCCAACGTACCGGAGCCATCCTCGCAGGGCCTCCACTCGTCCTCGGGTGACGGCAACGTGGACTCCGCGCCGCTCTTCACGAGACGCCCGGGGCTTGGTTTGGTGACGTTTTATGCTTACTACAGACAGTTTATGTTTGGAAGAATCTCTGATTGAGTTATTGGTAGGCTTGGAGGAGGATCAGTCCTACCTCACGAATATTGTTTTGTAAATTTTGAAGAAAGACTTTAGTTTAAATAAAAACGCTTTAACTCACACTCTTAGATTTTCCTATCCGCGGCCGGCGGATATATTAGATTTGCTTCAGAGGGTATAATCATGATTCTACAAGCAAGTGCAAACATTTTTGCATGAAGGCGTTGACCGTCTTGTCTCACAGTGGGATAAATGTATTAACAGCTATAGCGATTACTTTTGAAATAATAAACAGTTTCTGTAGTTTTTCTTCCATCAGTTTCGTTTCCATTTGACAGCCACTTATACACTGATGGAATAAAAATCACAGCACCAAAGAAAAATTAATGCAGAGTAATGAAATTTCGGAAATACATCTGTACAGGCAAGATATTTAAGTGATTAACATTGCAAGCCCACAAGTTAATTTAAGAGCGAGATAAACAATTGAAAATGTGAAATTATGGCATATTAATAACTGTTGTAATCGCCAGAATGTTGAAAGCAAGCACGCAAACGTGCATTCATTCTAATGTACAGGTGCTGGATGTCAGTTTATGGAACGGAATTCCATGTTTGTAACACCTGCTTGGTCATGACAGGAATGGTTAACGGTGTTTATGGATGATGCTGGAGCTGTTGTCCGATGCTACGCTCGATTGCAGACAGATCTGGTGGTCATGTAAGCCAAGGCAACATATCGACACATGTAAAGCATGTTGGGTTACAACAGCGGTATGTAGGCAAGCATCATCCTGTTCGAAAACACCCACGAATGTTTTCGAATGGCAGAATAACATGTCGAATCAGCAGACTGACGTGAAAATTTGAAATCATGGTGTGTGGGATATCCACGAGAGTGTCCCCTGCTGTCATTTGAAATCGCACCCCAGACAACTCCAGGTATATGTTCAGCGTGTCGAGCACATAAACAGTTTCGTTGCAGGCCCTCAACTGTCCTCCTAACCAACAAACGGCCATCACTGGCACAGCGGCAGAGTCAGCTTTCATCCGAAAACACAATAGACCTCCACCTTGCCCTCGAATGAGCTCTCGCATGGTGCCACTGAAGTCAATGAGTCAATGGCAGTGGTTTGGGCTCAGTGGAATGTACTGTACAGAGCGTCTGGCCAGGAGCTGTCCTCAGAGTAACCAATCTGTAACAGTTACATGTGTCATTGTGGCCGGCCGCTGTGGACGAGCGGTTCTAGGCCCTTCAGTCCGGAACCGCGCTGCTGCTATAGTCGCAGGTTCGAATCTTGCCTCGGGCATGGGTGTGTGTGATGTCCTTAGGTTAGTTAGGTTTAAGTAGTTATAAGTTCGAGGGGACTGATGACCTCAGAATTTAAGTCCCATAGTGCTCAGAGCCATTTGAACCATTTGTCACTGTGGTGTCAACTGCTGCTCACATTATCGCTGCGTATGCAGTACGATGCGCGAGAGCCATAAGCCAAACACTATGATCTTCCATCTCAGTGGTAATCCAGAGCCTGGTCTTCCCGTGACCATTTATTCTGATGACCACCGCTGCCAACAATCATGTACAGTGACAACATTCTAATTAAGTCCTTCTGCATGATAACAGAGGGAAAGTGCAACTTCTCGTAGCCCAATTACACGGCCTCATTCATGCTCATTGAGGTGCTGATAATGACGCCTTTGTCGCCTTAAAGGCATTCTTGACTAACGTCAACTCATCACCTCCAGTCTCAAAGGTAGCTAACACTCACTGCCGTTACAGCCTGTATTTAAACCAAACCTGATTTACATCCTCGTAGTGGCGGTACTAGCGCCACTCCTATGCGACTGGCGCGAAAATTGAATGTATATCATCTTTGAGATGTATAAACCCGCGTACCAACTTCCGTCTACGTTGCACAACTCTTGGTGTTGTGATTTTTTTTTTTTTTTTTTTTTTTTTTTTTCTGTCCGTGTATATGTCTGAAATCTGTCAGGTAGTTAAATAATATCAAATTCCGAACATTCAAATTTTGTGCAAAAATACCCTGTTTATAGTAAATCTGTTTGCTCCTAGTAATTGAAATCGTCGTTTTCAGAATCGTAAACTAATGTTTGCCATAAAATGCAGATGTAAACATCATATCAATTGATAGGGCTAACTATTTCCATTGGAGTGTTACATTTCAGTTTAAAATTCGTTTCACCTATTAGGTTGCTGTTGTAGCAGAATTCACATCTAAAAATGAATAGAATAACGATCGCGATCGTATCTGCTACGTTGAAAATTTTTAGCATTAATTTGCTATTGCAGTACTACACTGGGTGGAATACACTGAAGTGCCGAAAGAAACCGGTACAGGCATGAGTATTTAAATACAGAGTTATGGAAACAGACAGAATAAGGCACTGCGGTCTTCAACGTCTATGTAAGACCACAAGTATCTGGCGCAGTTGTCAGATCGGTTACTGCTGCCACAATGGCAGGTTATCAAGATTTAAGTGAGTTTGAACGTGGTGTTACAATCGGCGCACGAGCGATGTGACATAGCATCTCCGAGGTATCGATGAAGTGTGGATTTTCTTGTATGACTATTTCACGAGTGTACCGTGAATATCAGGAATCCGGTAAAACACCAAATCTCAGACATCGTTCCGTCCGAAAAAACTCCTGCAAGAACAGGAGCAACGACGACTGAAGAGAATCGTGCAACGTGACAAAACAACACTTCCGCAAATTGCTGCAGATTTGAATGCTGGGCCATCAACAAGTATCAGTGTGCGAACCATTCAACGAAACATCATAGATATAGGCTTTCGGAGCCGAAGGCTCACTCGTGTATCCCTCATGACTGCACAACACAAAGCTTTACGTCTTCCCTGGGGCCGACAACGACATTGGGCTGTTGACGATTGGAAACATGTTGCCTGGTTGGACGAGTCTTGTTCAAATTTTGTCGAGCAGATGGACGTGTACAGGTTTGGTGACAACCTCATGAATCCATGGACCCTGCATGTCAGCAGCGTACTGTTCAAACTAGTGGAGGCACTGTAATGGTGCGGGGCTGTGCAGTTGGAGTGATATGGGACCCCTGATACGTATTGGTATGACTGTGACAAGTCACATGTACGTAAGCATCCTGTCTGATCACCTGCATCCATTCATGCCCATTGTGCATGCCGACGGACTTGGGCAATTCCAGCAGGACAGTGCGACACTCCATATGTCCAGAATCGCTACAGAGTGGCTCCAGGAAAACTCTTCTGAGTTTAAACTCTTCCGCTGGCCACTGAACTCCAGATACGAACATTATTGGGGATATCTGGAATGCTTGCAACGTGATGTTCAGAAGAGATCTCCACTCCCTCGTACTCTTACAGATTTTTGGACAGCCCTGCAGGATTCATGTTGTAAATTCCCTCCAGCACTGTTTCAGA
This sequence comes from Schistocerca serialis cubense, assembly GCF_023864345.2. Taxonomy (NCBI): domain Eukaryota; kingdom Metazoa; phylum Arthropoda; class Insecta; order Orthoptera; family Acrididae; genus Schistocerca; species Schistocerca serialis. Next base: position 35,365,291 of record NC_064639.1, read on the forward strand.
CATTAATCGAGTCCATATCATGCGTGTTGCGGCACTGCTGCGTGCTCGCGGGGGTCCTACACGATGTCAGGCAGGGTTACAAGTTTCTTTGGCACTACAGTGTAGAAGAGTAAGTATTGGTCAGACTGATTCAGCCCTGATCTTGAAATGTTCTACGGGTGTCTCTAGAAATTTGTCTGTCAAACATTAGCAAATGCTTTATTCTATGAAAATTAATTTGAGTGACGGGCATAATGGAACAACATGCTACAGATTTTAAAATATCACTGAGATACTATTAATACACTCTAAAGCAAAAACACGACTCACCATGAAGGAGCTACGCAAATTGGTCACAAATTGATATTCATACAGGTATCAAAGGAAAATGCAAATTTGTAATCTTCTGCAGCTGATGGAGGAATGTATGACACTGCAACGCAGTTTCACTGTACAGCTGGCAAGGATAGTAAACAGGGTACATGTTTATACCGGTAGATAGTCTTCGTGAATTTCATTCCGAGTATTCAGTTGGACAGTAACATGCCCTGCAGACAGGCTCGTGAACAATATATGCACATTTCAGCATTTGTAGGATTTTAAATTGGGCTCTGAGAAGCCAGCTCGTGTAATCGGGAAATCACCCGACTTTTGAATAGGAGCGATGCTACTGTTTGACAAAGTTGGCAGGAATGGGCAAACCGTGATCGAACACAGCTGCTTCAAGAAGGAAGTGGTTGACTTCGAAGACGACAATGTTAGGACCGAGAAATGGTCAGAGAGGCACTCAGAACCCTTGTTTCACCGTTGTCATCGACCCGACGTGCAGTTGTTGCTTCAGGTACCAGAAGGACCATCAATAGGTGGTTGACAGAAAGGAGACTGAATTCACAGCGCCCCTTGTGCAGACTACCATTGACGTTTATATTACAACAAGCCCATTTCCAGTGGTGTCAGGCACATTTGGTCTGGAATCTCATTGAGTGGCGTAGAATTGTCATCAGTGATGAGTCCCACTTCGAGCTGAGCCCCAATGACCTGCCATGACATGTATGGAAAGACCCTGGACAGCAGTGGGATACCAACCTGACTGTCGCCTGCTATATGACCCGACAGCTAGGAGTGATGGTCTGGGTTGCCATTTCGTTTCATAGCAGGATCCCTTTGGTTGTCATCTGTGGCACCCATAACAGCGTAGCAGTGTGTCGACGATACCCTATGCCCCATTTTCTTGCCCTTGATAGCACTCCATCCTGGGCTTACATACAAGCAAGATAATGCCCACTCGCACATTGAGATAGTTTCTACTGCTTGCCTTCGTGCTTGCCAAACCCTGCCTTGGCCAGCAAGGTCTCCAGATCCCTCTCCAACTGAGAACGTGTGGAGCATTAAGGGGAGGGCCCACCAACTAGCTCGAGATTTTGATGGTCTAACGTGCCAGTTGGACAGAACTGGATATGATATCCCACAGGAGGATATCCAACAACTCTATTAATCAATGGCAAGCCGAATAACTGTTTGCGTAGGGGGCAGAGGTGGAAGAATTTATTGTTGAGTTGCTCGGCTTATGAAGCACTTCCTCTCGGATAAATCATCCAGTTTTTTCTGAAATTGTTATCATATTTCCTGACTTCCATCCAATACGGATAATTCCCTCGTGATGCGTCGATTTTTTTGTCTTAGTGTATTAATGAAACTCAAAATACTTGCACAACATTAAGTCGTTGGTAAGTAAAGGAACTGTGCATGCCACACTATGTGATCAAAAGTATTCGGACCCCTGGCTGAAAATGACATACGAGTTCGTGGAACCCTCCATCGGTAATTTATAATTCAGTATGGTGTTGGGCCACCCTTAGCTTGATGACAGCTTCCTCTCTCACAGGCATACGCTCAGTTAGGTGCTGGAAGTTTTTTGGGGAATGGCAGGCCATTCTTCACGGTGTGCTGAATTGAGGAGAGGTATCGATGTCGGTCAGTGAGGCCTGGCACAAAGGCGGCGTCCCTAAACATTCCAAAGGTGTTCTATAGGATTCAGGTAAGGACTCTGTGCAGGTCAGTCCTTTACAGGGATGTTACTGTCGTGTACCCATTCCGCTACAGGCCGTGGATTATGAACAGGTGCCCGATCGTGTTGCAAGATGCAATCACCGTCCCAGAATTGCTATTCAACAGTGGGAAGCAAGAAGGTGCTTAAAACATCAATGTAGGCCTGTGCTGTGATTGTGCAACGCAAAAGAACAAGCGGTGCAAGCCCCCTCCATTAGAAACATGACCACATGGTAACACCACCGCCTTCGAATTTTACTGTTGGCACTAAACACGCTGGCAGATGACGTCCGTCCACCGGGCATTCGCCATACCCACAACCTGCCATCGGATCGCCACATTGTGTACCGTGATTCGTCACGCCACACGTTTTCCTACTGTTCAATCGTCCAATGTTTACGCTCCTTACACCAAGCGAGTCATCGTTTGGCATTTACCAGCCTGATGTGTGGCTTACGAGCAGCCGCTCGACTATGAAATCCAAGCAATTTTCACCTCCCGCCTACCTGTCATAGTACCTGCAGTGGATCCTGATGTAGTTTTGATTCCTGTGTGATGGTCTGCCTATTACACATTACGATCATTTTCAACTGTCGGCGGTCTGTCAGTCAATAGACGATGTCGGCCTGTACGATTTTGTGCTCTGTGTCTCTTCACGTTTCAACTTCACTATCACATCAGAAACGGTGGACCTATAGATGTTTAGGAGTGTTGAAATCTCGCGTACAGACTTATGACACCCAATCACCTGACCACATTCGAAGTCCGTGAGTTCCACGTAGCGCCCCATTCTGCTCTCTCATGATGTCTAGTGAGGTCGCGGATATGGAGTACCTGGTAGTAGGTGGCAGCACAATGCACCTAATATGAAAAACGTATATTTTTGGGAGTGTCCAGATACTTTTGATCACATAGTGTATGTGCACAATACTAAGTGAAAGAAATACAGGTTGATAAGACTGACTGGGTGCAAGAGATAAAGGCTTATACCCAGTGGCAAAATTACAAGAGAGCAATGCTAGTCAGTCATTGCAACAAGTGAGGTGCAATAACTCGGTAAAGTAAGATGAAAAGGCGAGGGGCAAAACAGGAAAACTTGTACCCTCTGGTGGGTTGAACCTGAACTACTCTATGGCAACGGAAGAAATAGTAAAGAATTGCACTGGCGACACAGCAAGAAGGAAGAATCAAATACAGGAGGACAAAAATGAGTTGGATGGGTGCCAACAGCGACTGCTCACGGATTTAAATCCATAATGCAGATCAGCAGAATACCGTAGTTGATCGTCGTCTAGCCTTCTGAGCAGCTTGAAGAAACTGCGCCACCAAAAACCGTCAGACACATCTCTGGTTGACCGTTGAGTGAGTGAACGTGCAGAAAAGCATACAACAAGAGCGTGGATATTTGTAGGACATTATAAAAGATCTACATTTCTTATCTATAGAAAAATACGAACTGATGAGTGTTGAGCAACAAGCGATATCTGTAGATATGAAATTTCTCATAACATGGAATTAATCAGCTTGATTTCGTCACCATTGGAGAAATGCCGCTGTGATAGACACAAGGAAACTTCTTAATTCTGTCAGCAAACCAAAGGAATGGTGCACCATAAACACATGTACGAAATCTTAAGTATATTGATCCATGTCACAGAATTTGCTATCTTCAGTTTCCCTAAAGTACCCCATAGACCAACACAGTTGTAAATGAGATTGATACCTCTAATGGTTCTGAGCAGTTGTTAGGAATCGTAATAACAGATACGTTATTTATACAGTGTTTACACCTATAATGGGTGTCTTAAAACTATAAAAATCGAAGGACAATGGTCCACGTAGACGCTCTTCAAGCTGAATTTAGGTCAATAATAAACAGAGTATAGGGGTTTACCCAATAGGCATCCAGTCAAACAACCTTTGTATAGCATCTAACTATAACGTATGCAAAGATAGACCACATAAAAGAAAAAGAGAGTATATACAGTATACTCTAAATTATCCATGCGTGGATTAAATTGTATGCAAATTATCCATTGCCTATTTCTCTCACTTTCTTCTGCTGCTGAAAATTTTTCTTTAGCATGGGAGTGGTCACGGGTGAACGATAGTCTCACTATGCAACACAAGTGTAGTAAACAGTACGCTACTAAAACAGTGCAAGGTCTGGACTTATGTTATGTAAAAGATACAGCAGAAAGTGGAAATAATACACGAAGTCAAAGGAGGCAGTTTTGGTACACGAAATCTGACATTGATTTACATTGTGGGTTGAACGGCAGTCCGTGATATTTTTGGAAAAATAAAGACAAAGTAATCCAGTTTGCTAGCAGTGCTAAATCGTTCAAGGCAGGCTGGAACAACCTTTGGTAACCTGCGGGTCGCCACATCATGACGCGACAGCAACATTGCTAGCGAAGATTCAGAACTACAGGGTCCGTGACGTTAATGTTTACGGGGTAACACGCTGATATGAATGACAATGCCATGCCAACAAACTATGCCTCAAGACACGTGTTTTTTTTTTTTAAAGAACATTCATCTTATGTTCACCTGGAATTTCGTCTGTGGGCCACGTTGAAACCAATTGCGGGAAGGGTCTGGGCTGGCGGCTGCCCATCTCTAAAGTTTTGTCAAAGCAGAACGCTTTGCAAATGTCTGTATACGCAGAACTGTATAAGGCCATGTTGGACGGGTTTAAAAAGAATATAGCAGAGGGCACACACACATCTGGCCCAGTACGCCCCAAACAGGTCTAGTTTTTGTTCAAAAACTTGTGGGTTGAAGAAGATTTTAATTTATCCTCTGTCTGGTCAACTGGTTCACCGGCGGCAGAGATTGCCGTCCGAGGAGGAAAATTAAGTGGTGATAGTAAGGCTGCTTTTGAATTTTGTAATGATTCACCGATGTTAACTGCACTAGAAAATTTAGAGCTGGAGCAAATACACAACGCGATCGAAACCAGGTTGTCTTGGAAGTGTCTACCAACAAAGACGTTAGCTTTCGAGGCAAAGCGTAGTGCAGCTGGTTATCAAGCAAGCAAGGAGAGGTTAACTGTTAATCTGTGCCGTCTGTGAGGGATCACATAAATTTCAACGTGTTGTAATAGGTAAACCTAAAAAACTACACTGTTGCAAAGAAAAAGAAACGAATTATTTACCTGTCCATTACTTTCACCAGAAGGGGGATTGGATGGACCTCACAATACAAGGCGGGTTTCGTTGTGGGGTTATGTGAAGGAAAGTGTGTTCATCTCCCCTTTACCTCGTGACATAGAACAGAATAACAGCCGCCATAACTACTCTACAAGCAGATATACTATGTTAAGTTTATGACGAATTGACCTATCGTTTAGATGTTCGTGGTGCTGCTGGTGGAGCATTTTGCAATGTAACTCATTTTTATAGTATGTTTCTATCGATAAATACAGTGTTTTGAAATCAGATCGTTCTTTTTGAAACAGTTTGTAGTATGAATATAAATAAGTAATTCTGTATGATGTGCATTAGAAGAAATAATGTGATGACATTCAATTTCATAGGTGACGTGTACCGCTGCATCAAGTGCAGGCTGTCTTTCTCCAATGCAGCATATCGGGATCGACATCTTTCGTACTGCTGGGGACGAAGCATGCCTTCCAAAGTCAGCTGTACTACTGCAATCGAGCATGAAGATGGAGAGTGCAAGAACAGTAACAGTGATAACTACACAGACCTGACGCATGATACAGCAAAGAGCTCTGCCTCTAAAGTAGAAGATAATAAGAATAGCATTTCATCTACCCAACCGAACAGTTCTAGTCGGGCTCAATGTAGTAAAATGAACTGCAAGCGCAAGAACTTAGCTCAAAGATGCGTTAAACGCGTTAACGTTAGGGATACTAACGAAGACAGAATACAATCAGAAGAGAACTATTTAGATATCACTTCACTATCAACTGATAACGGTATCATGGACAAAATGGAGTACTCAGACAGTAGTATGGGCTGCAATAAAATATTCTCTAGTACTTCAAATGTGAACAGTCAAGAGCGAACACATACAGGAGAACTCCCATACAAGTTCCCTACCTGTAACAAGTCTTTAGATAAAGCGCACAGTCTCCATGTGCATGCGCCAATTCATACAGGGAAACGTCCATACAAGTGCACCACCTGTAACAAGGCTTTCTCTCGTACCTCAGGTCTCCATGTGCATGAGCGAATTCACACAGGGGAACGTCCATACAAGTGCACCACCTGTAACAAGGCTTTCTCTTGTACCTCACATCTCCATGTGCATGAGCGAATTCACACAGGGGAACGTCCATACAAGTGCACCACCTGTAACAAGGCTTTCTCTGATACCTCAGGTCTCCACCAGCATGAGCGAATTCACACAGGGGAACGTCCATACAAGTGCACCACCTGTAACAAGGCTTTCTCTCGTACCTCATATCTCCATTTGCATGAGCGAATTCACACAGGGGAACGTCCATACAAGTGCACCACCTGTAACAAGGCTTTCTCTCGTACCTCACATCTCCATTTGCATGAGCGAATTCACACAGGGGAACGTCCATACAAGTGCACCACCTGTAACAAGGCTTTCTCTCAAACCTCATCTCTCCACAAGCATGAGCGAATTCACACAGGGGAACGTCCATACAAGTGCACCACCTGTAACAAGGATTTCTCTGCTGCCTCACATCTGCATGTGCATGAGCGAATTCACACAGGGGAACGTCCATACAAGTGCACCACCTGTAACAAGGCTTTCTCTCGTACCTCACATCTCCATTTGCATGAGCGAATTCACACAGGGGAACGTCCATACAAGTGCACCACCTGTAACAAGGCTTTCTCTCAAACCTCATCTCTCCACAAGCATGAGCGAATTCACACAGGGGAACGTCCATACAAGTGCACCACCTGTAACAAGGATTTCTCTGCTGCCTCACATCTGCATGTGCATGAGCGAATTCACACAGGGTAGCTTCCATATAAATGCACCACCTGTAACAAGGCTTTATGTGATGCCTCACATCTCCATGTGCGTGAGCGAATTCACGCAGGGGAACCTTCATACAAGTGCATCACCTGTAACATGGCATTCTCTCAATTCTCAGATCTCCATAAGCATGTCCGTACTCAGAAGTGCACCACCTGTAACAAAACTTTTTTGCTGCCTTATCTGTCCATGTGCATGAGTGAATTCATACAGGGAAATGTCCATGATACTGCACCACCTTTAATAAGGTGTTCTCTGATGTCTTACATATCTGTAGGAATGATCATACTCACACTGTAGTACTAAATCATTTGCGCCACTGGTGTTAAACTTAAGATTTACTAAACATCCTTTAGCTGTTTACTGCTATTGCATTGGTTAGGAGCATAGTTTCCTGGAACTTTCTGAAACTGCTGACATACTGAGACCAACAGGATAACAGGGTGCTTATATTGTGTAGTTCACACAACTTGCATAATTATGTGAATTGTGACTTCTCTTCCTATTGTTCGATGAAGGTCTGTGTTCTATCGTAATTCTGCACACGTGCACAAACTGTCATGTTAAGGAGACACAAGTGTATCCCCGAAGTATGATAGTTAATCAGTTAAGGGAAGCACACTCACATCCCTTGCAATAGTAAATTCACTTTTCTTGGTAGTGGCTGCAAATACTTGTTTTCCATATCCTGTACCACTCTATTAATAGAAATATTCTGCTGTTTGTGACTACATGTAGAAACATAACACACATGACATTCTGTGTGTACAGCTGTAGCACTATTCAAAATGGTTGTTTCTGTGACATCATTCAGTTTGTTAATGTTATGCTACAGTAAATATAACACATTCAGGAGGATGTCTGATTCATGATATTTATATTACTAGTTTACAAATAACATAATTGCTGTGCAAATAGTGTCCCACTTTCACATGTAAATGAGCAACACATTAGCCAGAGTAGTATAAACACGGGATAATTTTAACTGGAAACTTACAAACAGGTAATTTTTGTCAATGATGTAGTGCCAAGTGAGATCAGTTTATGTAAAACCAATTCGTTCATAAATATCATTATAGTATGAATAGTTATTCATAGGTAAAATCATTAAAATAGTATATATTTTTCTCTACCTGCATTGGGATAACTGATACAGAGATTACGCATAATGTTGCATGTAGGAAACATATGACCTGGAAAAAAAGGCGGTTGTAGTCTTTGATGATTATCAGATAACAATGTGCTGATAAGTGTAATTAAATTTTTCTTAATTAAAATTAAATTCCATGTATTTTACTCTGAACTTTTCGGGGTTCCACACATTTGACATGGAAATCTTAGCATTGTACCTTGAGTGGCCACCAAACTGCCTTCATCAAATGAATTCCATAGTGGAGTTCACTAGTCATAGTCACTGAAGTGCTAACCAAAAAGTGGTTTCCAGTGTTTGTTAGCAGCTTGTAATTGCACTCTGATTAATTTAACTTGGGCTGGACATTAAGAACTGATTATATATACAGCCGTCCCTTATCCATTAAAAACCTGCTGTCTCAATAACTCCAATGATTTATTAAAATTTACTTCCAAAAGGATTTTATGGTTCTAAAGATCTTAGAGAAAAATATGGAATGTCTAACAAAGTGTAATACATAGTTATGGCAAACTTATTAGCTGATAATGATGAGGATAATAAAGATTGGTGGATGGATGATGGATGAATGCATGTAATTCCGCTAGAATAAGGATTTTTGTTGATTTATTGCGCTAAAGACTCTATTCTGCTGCCAGCCAAAACAGTATGGGCAAATGCCTACATACTCAGACTGTAATATAGGAACTTCATGGAATATTCATTACGCTGGAAAGTCTTGAAGATACATTCAAGTTTTTTATTGTTGTACATGAAAAATTCATTAAATAATACAGTGGCAAGCCTATGGTTTCACACTGAACTGTGTGTATGGTTTCGTCCAGAGCCTATTTCATGTAGCAAAGAACAGTTGAAAAGTTTTTCTCTCTTTGCAAAGGTATATGAAGCGAAATTAAATATTTTGAGTATTCACATTCACAGTCAAGGTATATATGGACCCATCACTGTAGTACAAGTTTACATACCAACTAGGTCCATGGACGGTGAAGCGATTGAAAGAATATAAAACGAAATAAAGGAAATTCTTTAGATAGTTAACGATGACGATAATTTAACTGTGATGGCAGCCTGGAAGCCGATCATAGAAAAGGGAAGAGATTGAAAAATTATAGGAAAATATGGACTGGGGGAAAGAAATGAAAGAGGAATTGTTCAGGTAGAATTTTGCGTGCAGCATAATTTAATCACTGCTAACACTTGGTTTAAGAAACATGGAACAGACCTGGGGACACAGGTAGATGTCATATTGATTATATGACAAGACAGATTTATAAACTAGATTTTAAACTTTAAGGTATAGGAAATAGATGATGAGATGGGAGATATGATATTGCTAGAAGAATTTGACGAAGCTCTGAAAGCCTTAAGTGAAAACAAGGCCACTGTAGAAGACAAGCCCTCAGAATTATTTGTTATCAATGGGAGAGCTAGCCATAAACAAACTCTTCCACATGGTTTTACTAGGTGTATGAAACAGCTAAAATGTCCTCACATATCAAGACTGAAGATAATGGGTGAGATTTGCTATTTGAGTAGCAAAATAACTTATGATGGGCAAAGTAGAGTGGATATAAAATGCAGGCTGTCTATATAAAGAAAAGCATTTCAGAAAAGAAGAATTTGTTAGCGTCTGTTTGAAATTTAGATGACAGTAAATCTCTCCTGAAGGCAGTTGTCTGGAATATAGCCTTGGGTGGGGAGGTGAAACATGAGCGATAATCAGTTCACACAAAAAGAAAACGAAATCTTTGGAGATGTGGTGTTACAGAGGAATGTCAAGATTGATAGACCGTGTAAATAATGAGAAGGAATTGAATGTAATTATGGAGAATAGAAATATATGGTACAAATGAAGTAAAACAAGAGATTAGAATCAAGGAATCGTCTGTTTTGCATTAGTGGAAAGAGTGGGAAGTAGAAGTTGCAGATCGAGATCAAGTGTTGAATGGAGCTCAGATGGAGGTACATTGCTGTAGCTGTTCAGAGATAAGGATTTCACAGAAATGACTAATGTGGAGGTGCTTCAAACCAGTCTTCAGAGTGAATACCACAGCAACAACGATACTTAGTTTGCCCAAGTCTCCATCTATACGTAATTGTAGAGATATTATTCATATGGTAAATCAGGTAGCAATGACGAACGTGTATGAAGCAAATAATGTCATTAACTTGCATAAGAAAACATCAAGTGGACGAGTTCTGTAGATGAATGCGACGCCAAAGACAATACTTGTCGTAACTCAGCGAATAAAATCGGGTTAACAATTGCTTTTTATCAATGATACAGAATTGAGAATCATGCTGTGATGCCATTGGCGGATAGTACCACGAGATGGAGGCGTTGAGACGTTCTGTTGACGTGCCAACTCATCAAGAGTGATGATTTTGAACTCGAGTAATTTGGCAAAATGCGTTTGTTACAGAAAACCTGGTAAAATTACGAAAATTGATGAAAAATACGTGAAACTGGGTTAATTACAAGTACGACAAAATATAGATGAATGAGGGTACTTACATGCTTGCCTGTAAAAACTAAACTCTTCCCGAACAGGCCACGAAGGCCCAACGGTACCAATCGCCGACCGTGTCATCTTCAGCCCACAGGCATCACTGAATGTGGATGGGGAGGGGCATGTGGTCAGCACACCGCACTCCCAGCCATGTCAGTTTATGAAACAGGATAAATGAGAGTACTTACATGCTCAACTGATTGTGTGAAAATCATTCCATTCCTCCATTGGTGCGTTTGACAACTGATCCAAGCTGTCTAAGTCCTGCAGAATACTCCTTGTTCCACATGTGTTTATGCATTGTAATCCATAAAAATGAAAGACGCAATGTCCAAAGATTTGGCGATTATGATGACCGCCAACTAGGACACCAAAACAGTGATCCTATATGTGGGTGTGATATATGAGTAATCAGTGCTCTTGGTCTCTTCGAAAATGGAACAGCGAGGTGTCTGATACCCCACCAATGTGGAACATGAATTTAAATTTAGAGGTCATCACCTTCAGAAAGCTATTTGGAGACACTCCACAGTGTTGCAAAGTCTTCTAGTTTCCATATGTTGTAATGTCTTGCACATTTTTGTCAATAAGAAACATTGCCTCTGTCTTTTATTTCAACTATCCTGTGTGTTGTGGGAGCAGTGTAACTTACACCATGCGATGTCCAGCTTTCTGTGGGAGCCAGTAGATCGAAACGTGTTAATGCTGGTTTAGCACTTGACACATGTCTCAACAATTGAGATGGAAAAACAAAATGTATGGCGGTGTACAAAGCTGTAGTCCTACACTATTTGGACGTGGTACAGCAGAAAAACAATGTATCAAACTCGTTATTAAAGAACAAGATGGGAAGCTGCTCTTGTGATTGATAGTCTGTGCGATATGGTCTGTGCAAGCGACTTCAATTGCTGCCACCTGCTCTACTGGACCAATACGTGTATATTTAATAGGATCACCACACATGCTCGATGTCAAGACGCAGTATTTTTTTTCTATTTATCAGAGGAGATAGACGCGATAATATCTTATTGAGTTCTCTACCAGGTGATGTTAGTGAAGATTTTATAGTTCGTAGTTTAGCTCCATTGGATGTTGTAAAAATAACGAGGGCGGAGAGAGGGGGAGAGGGAGGGGGGAGAGGGAGGGGGAGGGGGGAGAGAGGGGGGAAGGGAAGGAGAGAGGGGGGGAGGGGGGAGACAAACTGTGCTGTCAGCGAAATCTGACATCACATTGTCGTGTATCTAACATAGTAATCATAGGGATAAGATAAAGGAGATCAGGACATGTACATAGTGATTTTTATAGGCCATCATTCTGTATCGATGACTTGTAGGTGTTATGCTTCTGAATTTCTTTGTGCAGTCCGTGTATACTCTACATGTTGTGAATTTCCTTCTGTAGATATGTGCTTTTCTTTCACGTTGTGATACATCTCTACCTAGTCAGTGATGGGTGGAGGACTAGACAGCCTGGAACAGTGGTGTCGGAACGTGATGATATTTCGAGAGAAGTAATAGAGATCTGTGACTTGGAAATCTTGTGGATTCAAATGCCAACATATCACAGACTGGAAGATTCATAAGAGTAGGCAGGTAAGTGATACCCTGCAGATAGGGGAGTTGAGAGGTGAGCTATATGCCGCTTCTTCTAAGTGTTGTCGGCAAACATTATAACCTCTCACATTCGTCTCTTGTAGTGACTGCAGTGGGAAAATTAGGAGCTAATACGAAAACTTTTTACCAAGAGACCATCAGCAGCTGAAGTTCTGTCTTTTGTTTTCTCGATAAATAAGAGACAACATTCTTCTGTGAGGTTTATGTGCCTATAAATGGATGGAATGAGATCTTAAAAGGAAGCCTAAATTTACGTTTCCCTCTGTACGCTGATTTGAAAATCCATCATACAGGGCATGGCGGAGGGTACCCTGTACCACTACTAGTCATTCCCTTTCCTATTCCAATCGCAAATAGTGAGGGAAAGAGATTGCCTGTATGCCTCCCTATGAGCACTAATTCCTCTTATCTTATTTTCGTGGTCATCATGCAAAATGTATGTTGGCGGCGGAAGAATCCCTCGGGTCAGCTTCCACTATCGGGTCTCAGTAGCGTTCCTCGAAATTATCATCTTCTCTCCAGGGATTCCCATTTGAGCTACCTGGCGATTGTAATCAGACATATGGAAAAAATTAGTCACAGTGAAAAGTGACTCTCATAATCAGTTTAATTAATTAGCCTATCAATATCAAAGACATGCTGCCAAGTGGATGGAAACGATGGCCAGAGAACCGTGGATATGATTCTGGAGTTGGAGCGTAATCGCCTTTTTTCGTTGTGGAGGGAATATAGCTTATCCCACGCTGTTACAGGATTTCGACAAATAAAGATACTTTGGCGATGTGAAATTCAGTCTTTCACCTACACGGGGAGAGATGGCCACAGTAATAAAATCAGCTATATTACCGAATTTAGAATGTGTATCAGCCTGATATATTTACAACTTCTCTGTGCTGTTACCTTCGTATGTGACAAAGCATTTGATTACTTTAAGAGAGTTCGAAAATGAGGAAGCATCTTATGATAGAGGTAGAGCATGCTCTTAGCACTCTGTTTTGCTCCAAAAATGAGTTTATTATTCTAGTCCTGTGATGCAGTACATAACAGATGTTAAGCTGATTGGATCAGACTTTTTTACCTGATGAGAGAATACTTAAAAGACATATAGCCTATGCCACACTGTTACAGGATTTCGACAAGTAACAATACTTTGGCGATGTGAAAACGTGTGCATTTACGCAAACTTTCCTTGCTTGCTGCTGCCTCTTTCTCTTACCCTTCAATCAGTTTTCACACTGGAAGTCTTTCTCTACCACATTTTGCCCAATAGGAACTACTGAACCCACGTGTTACCTCAAGATATCTGGAAATTATCAATGCACACCGGAACAGAACATTTCTTTCCCACAGTCTCTGTTTTACTCAGACTTCGTTTTATGTGAATCTATAACCTAACAAGAACCTCGATTTGACTGAGCGGATCAACCAGAAAGTCCAATCTTGGTGGTGTTCGCGTCCAGAGAATTTTCCTGTACCACCATTGATTGTAACAAGGATGTTAATTTCTTTGAACTCACGTTTTTGTATTGGAGCCTGTCGAGGAGACTTCACAGCACAAGTCCCTCGCGACTGAAGTGCACTGTTACTCTCTAAACAGTGAGTCGCCTCACGGAAATGCACATTTTACGTCTTCTAATCTATTAACTCTTGAAAATCGTTCTGTAAGTTGTTCCCTAAAATGACATCGAAATCCCGTCTGCGTTTTCTCACAACTTTCATGTCAAAACCATATTTTTAACATCTGTCTGCAAACTTACAAAACATGGTCCTGTTGGTACTATTATTTCTTCTCCTAATCCACTAATATTATAACTTCTTTCCCAAATGGTGGCTTCGGCTCATGCTTATCACTACGCGAGACAAATAATACCCTAATTTTAGCCCTGCATCTACAGATACTTCGACAGTCCTTCACCTGATCCTGCCTTCTGAAGGTATGTTAGCCACCTCATCTACATCTCCACACTGAACAGGATTAATTATTCTTGTTCGGGGCGAGGGTGGGCGTCAGGGACCTGCCCGTTTGTCATGTCCCTGACATGGTTGTGCAACAGCTTTTATTTTAACCTCTTCAGCTAGCGCTTCATTAACGAATATTATCCTGTTCAAGTACATATGTGCAATACGACACAGTTGGCATTTGGTTGCAAAAGCTTCAAGATCTTCATCCGGTCATTGGCATAAAGTGGAGAAATAGTCTCCATAATAGTTGACTCCTCTTTTGTTGGAGTAACACTCTGATCTCCGTAACGCATTGATAAATTCTACATACGTGAGTGCATCACTTGAGTGCTTTAATTTCGTTATCAGCAATTTAAACTAATCAAGCCAGGAATATATCCGACTAGTTTGCAGATGGTCTGCAAAAACGTTTTCCCGTTCCCATTGTCTTTTTCCCAAAGGGAACGGAATAAGGCCAATGGCTGGTATTGTGTCTACAAAATGGGACGCTGTTTTCATTCCTCCACACCATGCGCTGCCAGTTCTTGTATTCTGGCTAATAATGTGATTAAATGGCTACCACTACTGCTTGTTTCGCTATCTTCAGCCCTAAGTGCAAAGTTTACCTATTTCCTATTCAGTTCCAAACGTGCATGAGCCTCATCTTTTCAGTCATCAACGGCGCCCATACGATAGTTCGTAGGGTGGTGGGTAGGAGGAGGAGGAGGAGGAGGAGGAGGAGGAGGAGGCTAGACTTCAGGATATTGATTATTTTCAATATTGAAAAGCTGTGTGATACCGACCTCTAAAGCATTTTCTTGAAAGAAAACACCTGAGTATAATACATTTTTTTTCCTTTCCCTGAGAGGTAGGGGGGGGGGGGGGGGCGCAGTCTCCCTTTGCTCCCAGGAGCGCCCTTGGTCTCAATAGCACGGTCTACTCTGTGTCTGTCTGCCTATGCAATCGGTTATTCTCATCTTCTAATTTTACATTTAATTCAAAAGTCTGTTTACCTGCTCTTCCAATTCTGTATTTTTAGTTAGTACTCTGTGCTCTTGTTCCTGGAACGCCTCAAAGTCGTCAATATTGCCTTCCTCAGTGGCACTTCCGTGCTACATTTAATTAGCAGACCCATCTGGCTAGGAACAAGTACATTGTACACTGCAGCCATTCTGTAAGGAATTGATGACATTTTCAACACGCTTGCCTGAAAAGGTAGGAATGAAAGTTGCTGCAAGGAAACTGCTTACAATATTTGGCTCACAAGACTGTACAAACTTCAGCGGCTACTGGGTGATTGCAGTAGTTTGACTTGCAGTTTGTTTAATTTCACGTAAATGCATCCCTTCAGCAAGCTGTTTGTATGTTTCGCAACGTTAAGGCATTGATTTATCCACTGAGAACAGCGACAGGGCCTGCATTAACATTTCCAGAGCAGCTGGCTGCTGCTGTTTCTGTGGCAGATTTGCCCCAGTGTGTATCTGAGGCATCGTTACAAAATATGGGACATATATGGGACCACCAAAGCTTTTACAAACAAAGGATAGGTCACAATAAGTGTAAATTAAAACCCATCCAGAATAAAGTGCAACTATGGCAGTTCACAGGAAAGTGACAATAGAGGAGAGTATACATGCATGGCTAGCTAGACCTACTTTAAATTTTCGCTGATGAGAAGAAGTGGCATCAGGGTGCGAAGTGTCAGCAGGAAAGGCAGTGGCCGGGACCCTCAAACAGAGGCTGGAACATTTCGATCAGCGTTCGGGTGGCGCAGTAATGGCAGCTGGACCCTTGTGGCTTACTCGTGGATTTTGGTGTGGCAGTGGCTTCGGCCCATGCCCATAGCTAGGCGACGACTCTGTGAGGCAAGAGAATGCACCGGTATGATGAAGGGGCCATGCTCAGCAGGAGCATGGTGGCTTTTCCACCCACGCATGTTTGCATGCATGTGGTATATGTGGTTGCATATTTGCGCCAAAAAATGTTAACCATTACCGGCTACGGCAAACAGCCAGTATCTTCCTTTAAAACTGCTACGCATAACCGGAGGGAAACTGCATCTGTAGGTCAGACCAAATGGTTCAAATGGATCTGAGCACTATGGGACTCAACTACTGTGGTCATCAGTCCCCTAGAACTTAGAACTACTTAAACCTAACTAACCTAAGGACATCACACACATCCATGCCCGAGGCAGGATTCGAACCTGCGACCGTAGCAGTCACACGGTTCCGGACTGCGCGCCTAGAACCGCGAGACCACCACGGCCAGCCTAGGTCAGACCAAATGATGCTTTCGATCCCACATAACTGACACCAGTGTACAACGTTCGCCAATGGTGTGTGGAAGGCGAAATGAGTACATCCTGGTGAGCGGAAGAATTTCGGTTAAATAAGAACAAAAAATGTAAAAAAGCTCACTGGAGGTGTATTCAAACAAATATGGCCTAATGGTATACACCCTGACCCTGAGGCTGTGGCTGGTGGGAGTCTATTGACAGCCTGACTGAAGGTGTTAGGCCCCCAAATGAGGAGAAGAAGGAAGGTGCATGTGGCTGAGGGCTGTCTGCAAGGGAGCGTTTCCACGGTGCCAGTATGTTCCTGCCAGTCCAATACCACGTGACCCTTTACAGTCCTCTGATTGGCCGTTGAAGGGCACTTTGCAAGCGTAGCTGGCCAGCTAGGTGACCTCCTGTACTTAGACAGTATACCCTGCAACTGACTTAAACACAGCTGTTGCCACTCACTGCACTACTTTGACTGACCTGTTATCAGTTACAGAGAGCGCACAGGCCATTGGATACACATCCTTCATTATATGGCAATGTCATCACTACATTTTATCTACCCCTGCATTTTATCCACTACAGACTGAATCTCTCCATGGTGGTCCATATTCCACTGTAGATGCCACACAGGTTTGCGATACTTCTAAGCTTCAAATAGATACACTGTGATGACTCTTGAGCTGTTAACTTTCTCCTATCACACCTAGATATGTCGATGATACATACGCTTTTGTTGACAAAGATATTAGTAGGTTGTATTCGGCTGTCATGCAATCTTCGATATATTTGTGCTTGCTGCACAGTTGATCCCACTCCATATCACTGAACTGCAAGTTTGTACCCCACCCAGCATTCTCTATCCCTCTTATAATTTCAAAGTTCATATCTGATGCTAAGCGAACATTAATGCGCTCCAATCCGTTGGCGGTCAATTGATAAGTAGTGTTGAACAACAGCACTGTGTAACGACTTACCTGGTGTATATGTAGCATGTAGTGCGAGTTCAAAGTCTGGAAATAGTTCTTTACCCTGTTACGTTTAATTGGACACTGCATCTGAGAGCTTGCTTTTGTGCTGACTTAGTGATGTCAGTGATGGTTTTAATGGCAATACAATGTCTGGAAACAATTCTGCATTCTATCTTGATTTCAACTCCAACACACCGGGAGTTGCATCAGGAATTGTTTCTGTGTCTCACTTGATTTCTGCTGCCTCCGGTCAAATACTTAAGGTGCTGCATCGTCAACGTCTGGGGCATGTAGAACTGAGGGAGAAATAAAAGAAAACCACGAAAACACAAATCATGAAGAATAATAATAATAATCATTGCAAAAGAGAAATGGGTCAGTACTTGCATATAACTGCTGGAGTCAGCTTTTTCTGCTTGGAGGTGGCATACCTCTGATAAAACTTTATGATGATGATCAACCTTTTGGAGGGGCATACAGAGCACAAGTGTCAGGTGTGCTTGATGGTGTAATGGGTTGTTTAACACTCGAACGCCCAGAGGGGTCAAAATGACCCTTTTCGGTTTTTCAGTGCTAGCTATGTTTTGAAGAATGATTCAAGCAACTTTTACTTTCGTGACATTTATTTGTAGTGTACTTTCATTATATTAAGAACAGTGCATTTCGCCTTACTATCACTTTTTTCTAGTTTTACTTTAACGCCCGAGGGGTTATATTAACCCCTTTAGAAAAAGTTATAATTTCGTTTATAGTTAAGCCATACAATTATCTCATGCATTCTCAAGCCTTGGCTTGCAATAATTTTCTTTCGTTCATATTATTGCCACATGAAATGACAACAATGGACTTCGTTCACCACTGTTCGTCATTTGCTTGTAAGAATCAATCTAACAAAGGTGATTGTGAGCTGAATATGGAAGTGAATCAGAAAGAGTATTTGCAAGATGAAGAGATTTTTGCAGAGTTACAAAGAGTTATGGAGTGTAATTCAGATGGTGGGAACTTTTTTCTGACGATTCAGAGGAGGCGTTTTTACTGCAGACATGGAGAGAAAATTAATCATCTGATATTAATAGTTCTGATTCTTCAGATACAGATGATGGAAGGTTACAATCTAGTAAGTATATTATTATTATTATTAATCTTTACTTTTTCAGACGTTAAGTCTGGTTAAAAATGGAAAGTGATGCGGACCTTGATCAAGCGTCACTTCCGTTTAACTGTACGGTATATGTTACATTGCACTTAGGAACTTTCGGGTAATTGAACATGTATCAATAATTACAGATTTCTGTAGTTGTATATATACGTTTGGATGTAGCTGTATTGCATTGATGTACTGGCGGATATTGTGTGGTATGACTCCTGTAGTTGGTAGTATAATTGGTATAATGTCAACTTTATCCTGATGCCACATGTCCTTGACTTCCTCAGCCAGTTGGATGTATTTTTCAATTTTTTCTCCTGTTTTCTTTTGTATATTTGTTGTATTGGGTATGGATATTTCGATTAATTGTTAATTTCTTCTTTTTATTGGTGAGTATGATGTCAGGTTTGTTATGTGGTGTTGTTTTATCTGTTATAATGGTTCTGTTCTAGTATAATTTGTATTAATCATTCTCCAGTACATTTTGTGGTGCATAGTTTAATAAGCCACAGCTGCAAAGTACTAACACGAATTCTTTACAGACGAGTGGAAAAACTAGTAGAAGCCGACCTCGGGGAAGATCAGTTTGGATTCCGTAGAAATACTGGAACACGTGAGGCAATACTGACCTTACGACTTATCCTAGAAGAAAGATTAAGGAAAGGCAAACCTACATTTCTAGCATTTGTAGACTTAGAGAAAGCTTTTG
This sequence comes from Schistocerca serialis cubense, assembly GCF_023864345.2. NCBI lineage: Eukaryota > Metazoa > Arthropoda > Insecta > Orthoptera > Acrididae > Schistocerca > Schistocerca serialis. The sequence goes on from NC_064639.1 coordinate 35,384,633, forward strand.
ACAATGTTGACTGGAATACTCTCTTTCAAATTCTAAAGGTAGCAGGGGTAAAATACAGGGAGCGAAAGGCTATTTACAACTTGTACAGAATCCAGATGGCAGTTATAAGAGTTGAGGGACATGAAAGGGAAGCAGTGGTTGGGAAGGGTGTAAGACAGGGTTGTAGCCTCTCCCTGATGTTATTCAATCTCTATATTGAGCAAGCAGTAAAGGAAACAAAAGAAAAATTCGGAGTAAGTATTAAAATCCATGGAGAAGAAATAAAAACTTTGAGGTTCGCCGATGACATTGTAATTCTGTCAGAGACAGCAAAGGACTTGGATGAGCAGTTGAACGGAATGGATGGTGTCTTGAAGGGAGGATATAAGATGAACATCAACAAAAGCAAAACGAGGATAATGGAATGTAGTCGAGTTAAGTCGGGTGATGCTGAGGGTATTAGATTAGGAAATGAGACACTTAAAGTAGTAAAGGAGTTTTGCTATTTGGGGAGCAAAATAACTGATGATGGACGAAGTAGAGAGGATATAAAATGTAGACTGGCAATGGCAAGGAAAGCGTTTCTGAAGAAGAGAAATTTGTTAACATCGAGTATAGATTTAAGCGTCAGAAAGTTATTTCTGAAAGTATTTGTATGGAGTGTAGCCATGTATGGAAGTGAAACATGGACAGTAAATAGTTTGGACAAGAAGAGAATAGAAGCTTTTGAAATGTGGTGCTACAGAAGAATGCTGAAGATTAGATGGGTAGATCACATAACTAATGAGGAAGTATTGAATAGGATTGGGGAGAAGAGAAGTTTGTGGCACAACTTGACCAGAAGAAGGGATCGGTTGGTAGGACATGTTCTGAGGCATCAAGGGATCACCAATTTAGTATTGGAGGGCAGTGTGGAGGGTAAAAATCATAGGGGGAGACCAAGAGATGAATACACTAAGCAGATTCAGAAGGATGTAGGTTGCAGTAGGTACTGGGAGATGAAGAAGCTTGCACAGGATAGAGTAGCATGGAGAGCTGCATCAAACCAGTCTCAGGACTGAAGACCACAACAACAACAACACTTGTATGTGGGAACGTGTTGTTTTATAAGTTTATGTTGTAAGGCAAGCTGTTGATGTATTATTTTTGCTACATTGTCATGTCTTCTGGGGTATTCTGTATTTGCTAGTATTGTACACCCGCTTGTGATGTGATCTACTGTTTCTATTTGTTGTTTGCAAAGTCTGCATTTATCTGTTGTGGTATTGGGATCTTTAATGATATGCTTGCTGTAATACCTGGTGTTTATTGTTTGATCCTGTACTGCAATCGTGAATCCTTCCGTCTCACTGTATATATTGCCTTTTCTTAGCCATGTGTTGGATGCGTCTTGATCGATGTGTGGCTGTGTTAGATGATACAGGTGCTTGCAATGTAGTGTTTTCTTTTTCCAATTTCCTTTCTTCGTATCTGTTGATGTTGTGTGATCTAAAGGGTTGTAGAAGTGGTTATGAAATTCCAGTGGTGTAGCCGATGTATTTATATGAGTGATTGCTTTGTGTATTTTGCTAGTTTCTGCTCGTTCTATAAAGAATTTTCTTAAATTGTCTACCTGTCCATAATGTAGATTTTTTATGTCGATAAATCCCCTTCCTCCTTCCTTTCTGCTTAATGTGAATCTTTCTGTTGCTGAATGTATGTGATGTATTCTATATTTGTGGCATTGTGATCGTGTAAGTGTATTGAGTGCTTCTAGGTCTGTGTTACTCCATTTCACTGCTCCAAATGAGTAGGTCAATATTGGTATAGCATGGGTATTTATAGCTTTTGTCTTCTTTCTTGCTGTCAATTCTGTTTTCAGTATTTTCGTTAGTCTTTGTGTATATTTTTCTTTTAGTTCTTTTTTAATATTTGTATCATCTATTCCTATTTTTTGTCTGTATCCTAGATATTTACAGGCAGCGGTTTTTTTTTCCATCGCTTCTAAGCAGTTGCTGTGGTTATCCAATATGTAATCTTCTTGTTTAGTGTGTTTTCCATTGACTATGCTATTTTTCTTACATTTGTCTGTTCCAAAACCCATATTTATATCATTCCTGAATACTTCTGTTATTTTTAGTAATTGGTTGAGTTGTTGCTGCCAGTAGTTTCAGATCATCCATGTATAGCAAATGTGTGATTTTTGTGTTGATATGTTCCAGTAATATTGTATCCATAATTTGTATTATTTAGCATGTTGGATAGTGGGTTCAGAGCAAGGCAGAAGCAGCAAGGACTTAATGAGTCTCCTTGGTATATTCCACGATTAATCTGTATTGGCTGTGATGTGATATTATTTGAATTTGTTTGGATATTAAGTGTGGTTTTCCAATTTTTCATTACTATGTTTAAGAACTGTATCACTTTAGGATCTACTTTGTATATTTCCAATATTTGTAGTAACCATGAGTGGGGTACACTATCAAAAGCTTTTTGGTAATCAATGCATGCGTAGCGTAGCGACCTTTGTTTAGTTTTAGCTTGATATGTCACCTCTGCATCTATTATCAGTTGCTCTTTACATCCCTGTGCTCCTTTGCAACAGCCTTTTTGTTCATCATTTATAATTTTGTTCTGTGTTGTATGTGTCATTAATTTGTGTAATGACTGAAGTTAATGTTTTGTATATTGTTGGTAGGCATGTTATGGGGCGATATCTAGCTGGGTTTGCTGTGTCTGCTTGATCTTTAGGTTTCAGATAAGTTATTCCATGTGTAAGTGTATCAGGGAATGTGTATGGGTCTGCAATGTAGCTGTTAAATAATTTAGTTAGATGTGAATGTGTTGAGGTGAACTTCTTTATCCAGAAATTTGCTATTTTATCTTTTCCAGGGGCTTTCCAATTGTGAGTAGAATTAATTGCTCAGGTGACTTCATGTTGCAAAATTATCACTTCAAGCATTTGTGGTATCATCTTGACTGCGACTGGTTCTGCTTGTATCCAAAGTGCATGCCTGTTATGTTGTACCGTGGTTGACCATATGTTGCTCCAGAAGTGTTCCACGTCTGTTATGTTTGGTGGGTTGTCTATTTTAATGTGTGTATCTATTGTCTGGTAAAATTTCTTTTGGTATGTGTTGAATGTTTGGTTTTGTTTCCTTCTATTTTCACTTTTTTTGTATCTTCTAAGTCGTTTGGCCAATGCTTGTAATTTCTGCTTCTTTTCATCTAATTGCTCTATCGCATCTAGTGAGATTTTACCTAACCTTTTTCGTTTTTGTCTGATATTTCATTCCTTATAAATTGTGTTAGCTGTCCGATGTCTTTTCTCAGTTTTTCTATTCTGATCTATAGCCTGTGTTGCCATGCTGATTTTGTGGGTTTCTTCTGTGTGTTGGTTTGTTCTGATCTCTGCCTAGTGTGTATGTTTAGTGTAGTGAGTGCTCCTATATAAACGAGTAGTTGTAACTCTTCTATAGTTGTATTTTCATTTATTTTGTTGTGTATGATTGTGTTGATAGTTGTTATTGTTTCGACTTGTGGGTTATTTGGTGGTCTATGCAAGAATGGTCTAATGTCTGTATTTGTGTCTTTGTATTCTATATATGTCACCTGAAATTTTTCTTCTATATCTAACACTTGTGTTACTTCATGTTATAGTTGTGCTTCTTCTGGTGGCTGTCTTAAGATTTCTTTTTCCTCTGATTGTTTAATTAATGCGTGTTGTTCTTTGTTTGTTTGCTCTGGGATGTTTGAGTCCATTACTGTATTTTCTTCTTCTTCTGATTGCACATTATTTTGTTCCAGTATTTGTTGTACTAGTTGTTTGATGTTTTCTAATTTGAGTATCCTGTTATTTTTGATTATTACACGGATCTGATCAGCTAGTCGCTGTACTGTTAAAAATTTTAATTCTGGGTATTTGGTAATATACACTCCTGGAAATGGAAAAAAGAACACATTGACACCGGGGTGTCAGACCCACCAAACTTGCTCCGGACACTGCGAGAGGGCTGTACAAGCAATGATCACACGCACGGCACAGCGGACACACCAGGAACCGCGGTGTTGGCCGTCGAATGGCGCTAGCTGCGCAGCATTTGTGCACCGCCGCCGTCAGTGTCAGCCAGTTTGCCGTGGCATACGGAGCTCCATCGCAGTCTTTAACACTGGTAGCATGCCGCGACAGCGTGGACGTGAACCGTATGTGCAGTTGACGGACTTTGAGTGAGGGCGTATAGTGGGCATGCGGGAGGCCGGGTGGACGTACCGCCGAATTGCTCAACACGTGGGGCGTGAGGTCTCCACAGTACATCGATGTTGTCGCCAGTGGTCGGCGGAAGGTGCACGTGCCCGTCGACCTGGGACCGGACCGCAGCGACGCACGGATGCACGCCAAGACCGTAGGATCCTACGCAGTGCCGTAGGGGACCGCACCGCCACTTCCCAGCAAATTAGGGACACTGTTGCTCCTGGGGTATCGGCGAGGACCATTCGCAACCGTCTCCATGAAGCTGGGCTACGGTCCCGCACACCGTTAGGCCGTCTTCCGCTCACGCCCCAACATCGTGCAGCCCGCCTCCAGTGGTGTCGCGACAGGCGTGAATGGAGGGACGAATGGAGACGTGTCGTCTTCAGCGATGAGAGTCGCTTCTGCCTTGGTGCCAATGATGGTCGTATGCGTGTTTGGCGCCGTGCAGGTGAGCGCCACAATCAGGACTGCATACGACCGAGGCACACAGGGCCAACACCCGGCATCATGGTGTGGGGAGCGATCTCCTACACTGGCCGTACACCACTGGTGATCGTCGAGGAGACACTGAACAGTGCACGGTACATCCAAACCGTCATCGAACCCATCGTTCTATCATTCCTAGACCGGCAAGGGAACTTGCTGTTCCAACAGGACAATGCACGTCCGCATGTATCCCGTGCCACCCAACGTGCTCTAGAAGGTGTAAGTCAACTACCCTGGCCAGCAAGATCTCCGGATCTGTCCCCCATTGAGCATGTTTGGGACTGGATGAAGCGTTGTCTCACGCGGTCTGCACGTCCAGCACGAACGCTGGTCCAACTGAGGCGCCAGGTGGAAATGGCATGGCAAGCCGTTCCACAGGACTACATCCAGCATCTCTACGATCGTCTCCATGGGAGAATAGCAGGCTGCATTGCTGCGAAAGGTGGATATACACTGTACTAGTGCCGACATTGTGCATGCTCTGTTGCCTGTGTCTATGTGCCTGTGGTTCTGTCAGTGTGATCATGTCATGTATCTGACCCCAGGAATGTGTCAATAAAGTTTCCTCTTCCTGGGACAATGAATTCACGGTGTTCTTATTTCAATTTCCAGGAGTGTATGTTGTGTATACTTGTGATCTGTATCCAGTTGTGTTGGTTCCTAAGTTTGTTGCTTGGTAATAACAGAACATGAGGTGTCTGTTAACTTCATCTGACCATCGCATCCCCTTTCTTTTTTTTCCTTCTAGAGTGGTTGCAGGAAGCATATCCTGCAAAACACCTCTATTTGGATTTCAATCATTTTCTGTGTGGCTAGCAGTGTCGTTACCATTGTGGACGGGCATAGGGTTCAAGCGTCATCCCCGACCATGACAGCGCTTGTCCGAGGCTTCATTAGATCTGTCCTGAACCAACTAATAACACTAAAAGGGGGTTAGCCCTATTAGTGGTTTGTTCTTTTCGTCGCCCTTCACGACTGGCAGAACATAACGGAGGCCTATTCTTTTCCCGGGCTTCCACGGGTTTTATTATTATTATTGCTACTAATTTATAATCATCATATTCTTATCTACATATGTTACCGCACTTAATTTAGATTTTATGGTGGCTTTCTTGCATTTGTTCTATTATTCGTGCTTTATAGATCGAGAAGAACTGTGTAACAGAAGAGGAGATAATCCTGCTCCTCGGAGCGTGAAACAAGAGACTGTTTCTTCATTGTCTGATGAAAGACATAAAGAAGTGGCTCCTCATGGAACAGTCTGGATAGCAGTGCCTAATTCACATGATGGGCGTCTTCCTAATCACAATATTTTGAGAGAATCTCCTGGACCTACACCACATGCAAAAAGAAATGTAAGTGATGGACTTGTATCAAGTGCTTGGCACTTGTTCATAGACAATTATATAATCAAACATATTTTGAAGTGTACTATAACAGAGGCACACAGAGTACTAGGAAATGACAGCTGGCCAATGCCCACATAAGAACTAGAAGCACTTATTGCAATTATTTATGCTCGTGCTGTGGGTGGTTGCCGAAGTACAGACCTTTACAGCTTATGGTCAGATTCCTGGGGCCTACGATTTTATGTGGAAACCATGAGTAGAAATAGATTCTGTAAGATTATGAGATTCCTGAGGTTCGAAGATAAGGCTATACCCTCTGTACCATTAGAGAATGGTAAGTTTGCATTGGTTTCTGCTATCTGGAAAAAATTCATAGAAAACTTTACACGGTGTTACAAACCTGAAAGTGACATAATAAACGAGCAGATCTTTCCAAGTAAAGCTAGGTGCCAGTTCACGCAGTTCATGGCTTCAAAGCCTAACAAGTACGGGCAAAAATACTGGTTAGCTGTAGATGTTGAAAGCAAGTATATACTCATTGGTAAGGATACTGCACGATCCCAAGACGAAAGGGTTTCAGATTATTCCCATTTCTGGGCAACGGCAGAATTGTCACTACAGGCAGATACTTCACATCACTCAAACTAGCCAAAAAATTGAAAGGAAAATCGACATCTACTGTAGGAAAAGTAAACAGAGCAAGAAGAAAATATCACATGCTCTGAAGTCTACATCTACATCTACATCCATACTCCGCAAGCTACCTGACGGTATGTGGCGGAGGGTACCCTGAGTACCCCTATCGGTTCTCCCTTCTATTCCAGTCTCGTATTGTTCGAGGAAAGAAGGATTGTCGGTATGCTTTCGCGTGGGCTCTAATCTCTCTGATTTTATCCTCATGGTCTCTTCGCGAGATATACGTAGGAGGGAGCGATATACTGCTTGACTCTCCGGTGAAGGTATGTTCTCGAAACTTTGACAAAAGCCCGTACCGAGCTACTGAGCGTCTCTCCTGCAGAGTCTTCCACTGGAGTTTATCTATCATCTCCGTAACGCTTTCGCGATTACTAAATGATCCTGTAATGAAGCGCGCTGCTCTCCGTTGGATCTTCTCTATATCTTCTATCAACCCAATCTGGTACGGATCCCACACTGCTGAGCGGTATTCAAGCAGTGGGCGAACAAGCGTACTGTAACCTACTCCCTTTGTTTTCCGATTGCATTTCCTTAGGATTCTTCCAATGAATCTGTCTGGCATCTGCTTTACCGACGATAAACTTTATATGATCATTCCATTTTAAATCACTCCTAATGCGTACTCCCATATAATTTATGGAATTAACTGCTTCCAGTTGCTGACCTGCTATTTTGTAGCTAAATGATAAGGGATATATCTTTCTATGTATTCACAGCACATTACACTTGTCTACATTGAGATTCAATTGCCATTCCCTGCACCATACGTCAATTCGCTGCAGATCCTCCTGTATTTCAGTACAATTTTCCATTGTTACAACCTCTCGATACACCACAGCATCATTTGCAAAAAGTCTCAGTGAACTTCCGATGTCATCCACCATGTCATTTATGTATATTGTGAATAGCAATGGTCCTATGACACTCCCCTGCGGCACACCTGAAATCACTCTTACTTCGGAAGACTTCTCTCTATTGAGAATGACATGCTGCGTTCTGTTATCTAGGAACTCTTCAATCCAATCACACAATTGTTCTGATAGTCCATATGCTCTTACTTTGTTCATTAAACGACTGTGGAGAACTGTATCGAACGCCTTGCGGAAGTCAAGAAACACGGCATCTATGGCCCTCTGAGTCTCGTGGACGAATAGCGCGAGCTGGCTTTCACACGACCGTCTTTTTCGAAACCCATGCTGATTCCAACAGAATAGATTTCTAGTCTCCAGAAAAGTCATTATACTCGAACATAATACGTGTTCCAAAATTCTACAACTGATTGACGTTAGAGATATAGGTCTATAGTTCTGCACATCTGTTCGACGTCCCTTCTTGAAAACGGGGATGACCTGTGCCCTTTTCCAATCCTTTGGAACGCTACGCTCTTCTAGAGACCTACGGTACACCGCTGCAAGAAGGGGGGCAAGTTCCTTCGCGTACTCTGTGTAAAATCTAACTGGTATCCCATCAGGTCCAGCGGCCTTTCCTCTTTTGACCGATTTAATTGTTTCTGCATCCCTCTGTCGCCTATTTCGATATCTACCATTTTGTCATCTGTGCGACAATCTAGAGAAGGAACTACAGTGCAGTCTTCCTCTGTGAAACAGCTTTGGAAAAACACATTTAGTATTTCGACCTTTAGTCTGTCATTCTCTGTTTCAGTCCCATTTTGGTCACAGAGTGTCTGGACATTTTGTTTTGATCCACCTACCGCTTTGACATAAGACCAAAATGTCTTAGGATTTTCTGCCAAGTCAGTACATAGAACTTTACTTTCGAATTCATTGAACGCCTCTCGCATAGCCCTCCTCACACTGCATTTCGCTTCGCGTAATTTTTGTTTGTCTGCAAGGCTTTGGCTATGTTTATGTTTGCTGTGAAGTTCCCTTTGCTTCTGCAGCAATTTTCTAACTCGGTTGTTGTACCACGGTGGCTCTTTACCATCTCTTACGATCTTGCTTGGCACTGTGATAAACCTTTTGCATTTCCTTTATGTTTTCGTCTTCCTTAAAGGCAAAGAGACAAGATGAAGCGGTAGCCCATCATAGAGCCTATGCCTACCGTCATGTATTTTTTGACTTTCAGTTATTAATAAACAGAGGATTTTTTCTGGTACCGGTAGGAGGAAGGAGGGATTCGCGCTCAGCTAGTGAAAGAGTGAGAAGCACGTCAATTTTTTAGCGAGTAATTGTAGACCGCCATTTTGGGGTCGCTATGAATAAGTGAGGTGTGTGGATTTCATATGTGCACCGTTTAGAAAAATACAGTATTGTTTTATTAACAGAAAGGTCGTGTGAGTTGTTATTTCAAATAGTACAATAATTACAATAACTGAAGCCCACCTGTGTACTTTGGAAAATTACGAAGATCCGATAAGCTTAATAGGAACATGGTCAAGACTTCAAAGGTGAACGCGGCGACCAAACGTAGTATTATAAAGAATGGTAAGCACAAATCTACAGCGCAGAAAGAAACTACTCCGCCCTGCAAAATTATATGAACTGATACGGACTTATTTCCAGGCATAGCTCAGCTTATTGTGCTTGTCATTCACGCCGAAAAATTAATCTCATTAATTGAATACATTTTAAAAAGCCACGCATTTTATTATCATCTATTCCATTATTTTATTATACTATAAAGTGGCGACAGGTGACAGGCACGATACGCAGTGGGCAAAACTGTGAGTACTAGAATTGTTAGGAAAATGAATATACATGTATGTTAACGATTTCTTTATGTTCCATGTACGCTGATGATGTGACGGAGACAATGATGTGGTACTGAAGAAATGCTATAAAAAGGAAATAATAAATAAATTAGAAGGAAAAAAGGCGACAATACCAAGAGCACACAACAAAGCACAATAGAGGAAGTACGATTTACAAGACAACAATCAGGTAGGACTGCGCAATGCATATAGAGAATGCGTTCCCAGTAGACCTATTAGAAAATCCATCCACCTATTTCCTAAATTCCAGAACCTAAAGCTTCAGATATTAACGCTATTGTAGTCAAGTGGAGATAATGACATTTCTTTATTAGTATAGAAAGTATATTGACTAAAGAATAGCTGAGACTATAATTACATACAACTGTATATGCATTTTTTTCGCGTGAGAAGTAGCGCGGAAGTAAAATCTTAAGAAAGAAAATTTTTATTTTGATAACTGCAGTGGTATAAGGATTTCTATAATGGATGGTCAAAACAATAAGGAAATGTCATTCGAAAATCATAATGCGAATGTAGTGGATGTTCATTTGCAAAATGCAACAATGAGTGGTTTGGAACTGTTTAACGGTGATTATTTGGATGCTGGGCGCGACATGCCATTGTTGCATTCGACGCCCGTGAATACAGAACATTTAATTACAAGCAATACGTTAATTACAGTAGACGTAACTAATGGCACCTCGAGGCCAGAGAATATTTTAAATGAGAGCAGTACGCGTAGTACGGACACAGATACTGACAGGCGTAGGCCGGAAGTGAATACGGAAGATATGCAAGCCTTATTTCGAGCCTTAACAGAATCCATACAAACAAGCATGAATGCAATGAAAGCAGACATAAATTCAAAAATGTCGGGCTTAGAGACTAAAATGTCAAGTTTACAAACGATACAAGCAGACATGACCACAGTAAAGTCCGAGATCGAGAAGGTTAATACAAACATGACACACATTTCAGACGACGTAAAAAATTTGCGCACAGAACTCAATAGTCTGGACACGAAGTTCACACAGCAGATTTCACAAATCTCCACGGAGGTGGATAGTAAAATTAATGAACAAGTACAAATTTCGGTTCACGATATGGGTGAGAAATTAAAAGGCATAGTGGGCGAAAAATTTGAAACACTAACACACACGTATCGACAGGAGCTATCCGGAATTAGAGAAACCCAAGAGAATTTACAGGCAATGCAAAAGAATACGCAGGTCAACTTAGACAATGTACAATCAGATGTAGCGAAACTACATTCTTTCTGTAACGACTTGCCAGAAAATGTAGAAAAAATCACATTGGAGGTAGGATTACTCAAGTTAGAACACAAGAGGATCAACTCAGACATTGTGCACCTTTATGAATCGGTAAAGAGCAATGCAAAGGACGACAGTACAACGTTCGCAGAAAAATGCGTACGTGAACAGCGTACCTATGTGGAAGCGGTAAAGGAAGTAATGGGGGACAAGGAAGAAGAAATCTTAAAACGCGTAGAACATGATATCAGGCAGTTAGAACAACGGTTAAGAGACGAAATAGTTAACAAACAAAGTACGGTAATATCATCGCCTGGGGCGGTAAGCGGAGCGATAAACAGCCATCCGCCAGTGGGAGGAATCAGTGGCGCGGACAACAATGCCCAACCCACGCCGCGCGACCGCATGTCGACGCGCGACGCGAGCAGCGGGCAAAACTTTGCTGAAACAAATATACCATCACCGCAGGGAAATGCTGTTCCGCCGTGCTGGACAGCGTTGTTAATGGATGAGAGCTTAATAAAACATCGACAGTTTCCCGTATTCTCAAATGAGAAAAAGCGAACGCACCCAGTAGTGTTTGTCCGAGCCTTTAGAAACGTACTGCCCAGGACTTGGACAGAAGCTCAAAAAGTTAAATATGTAGTAGGACACACCGAGGGTGATGCCCTTTTGTGGGCTACGGAGATGTCAGAACTTTGCGAGACATATGAGCAGTTTGAGAATGCATTTTTAGATAAATACTGGTCAACAGCTATCCAGGAGAGGTTAAGACGAGAGGTATTTAACCCAGTACCATATCATTCAAAATTCGGGGGGCTAAGAAGCTATTTTGAAAAATACCTAAACAAGACCCGTTACTGGAATAATCCGATATCTCATGTCGATGTACTGAAAATCTTAAAGAACAAGTTACCTGCAAATGTTAGGGAAAAATTAATAACTGTTCCCGAATATGATCTCGAGTATTTTCTTTCAGTGCTCGACTCAATAGATCTGATTCATGAGGATGGGCAAGCCACACCTAGTTATCGTAACGGTAATGGGCACAACCCAAACGGGAAGAACTACGGTAACGGCAACGGCTTTGGAAATTATAACGGTCGTGTGCGTATGAATGAATGGCATCCGTATGTACCGCCGCGCCACAACGGAAATCCGTACAATCGGTCTACCTACCAGCCACAGAGTGGCCGAGGGTCGTACGAAACTAAATATCAGCCCTATAGGTACGGTAATGGCAGAGACAATAGAAACTCGAGGGAAAACTTCGACAATGGGCGACAAGGAAATGCAAATTACCAGGAACGGAATATGCAACACAGGGATTCGAGAGATAACAAGCAGCCCGTACAGTCAAATCGAAACAACCGGGACACGAACTGGCGAGCACGCGAACATACAGTAAACATAGTAGAAGTGACGGCAGAAAATGAAACAATACCTTTACCGGCCCCAGGAAATAATAATCGAGCGTGACTAGAGGAAGAAGGTAATGAACTGTCAGTGTGCCACAGTACTAATATGAGCGACTTAAACACTAAAGCGAACAGGAACGGAAAGGAGGAAGCAGGCACTGAAACAAACCTACACATACAGCATATCCGGAATCTATTTTTAAGGTATGATAAGGGCGCAGAAATGAAAGAAGACTTGTTTATCGAAGAGAAAGAAACAACACGCAAGGTAAGTGAAATTATTCAAGCAATAATAAAGGTAAAGGTGGGAAACATAGATGTACTAGTTGTTTTGGATACTGGCGCGTCGACAAGCCTGATGTCTACTAGCTTGTTCAAAGAGATAGCGAGGGAAGTAAATGTTCCCACACTACCTGTAGAGAACTGTAAGATCGTAACGGCGACGGGAAGTAAATCTAAAGTTATAAAATTACAGGCCAGCATACCCATTAGCATATGTGGCGTAATTTTGCAGTGTACTTTCTTGTTGGTAGACAAACTTATAGTGAACTGTATGCTTGGTATGGAGGTGTTCAGAAGATATGGGATAAAAATAGATATTGGCAGCGGGGAATGCCAGTTTCATGTAGGGGAGCGCACGCTGACTATGGACTTAATAAGAACTACAATGACAAATCAGGTTAGGCCGATACCAGACATTAATGTTAAATTTGTCTACCCTCAACCCATAATGGTAAAGGAGATGGAACTTGATGACTCTGGTAGGGAGATCCTCGATGAGCAAATAGTAGACAGTAAAATAAATAAATCCACTTGTCTTAACAATGAACAGCGAAGTGAACTGACAAAATTACTCTTCAAATATCATAACATTTTTCGTAAACAACCTAGTGTTATTAAGGGATATGAATATAAAATGGAAGTATACCCGCATGAAACTTATTGTAGAACGTCTTATGGCACCCCTTGGGCAAAGAAAGAGGCAGTAAGAAAGGAAATAGAGCGTATGATTAGTTGGAGGGTTATTGAAACATCGCACTCACCTTACTGCAGTCCGATTCTCGCAGTTGGTAAAACTGACGGAACGGTGCGGTTGGTGTTAGACGCGAGGGAAATAAACAAAATCATCTTTCCTCTAAGAACAAGGCCAGAGAATCTAGAAGAGCAGTTATTAAAGTTCCATGGCGTTAAGTATTTAACATCCCTTGATTTGAAAGCTTCGTACTGGCAAATTTTATTACATGAAGAGAGTAGAAAGTATACAGCTTTCATAAATGCCGGGAGGAGCTACCAATTTAGGGTGCTGCCTTTCGGATTAAATGTGAGCGCTGGTGTATTTATTGAAGCATTAGACAGGGTTCTTGGACCGGAACTGCTTAGCCAGGTTACACTCTACGTTGATGATTTATTAATTGCAACTCAAACATGAGATGAACATGTAAGTATTTTGGAAAGGATTTTGCAAAAATTTGATGAATACAATGTCACAGTTAACTTTAAAAAGTCTGAATTCGGAAAGGAAAAAATAAAATTCTTAGGGCATATTATTTCACCAGTAGGAATTCTACCTGACCCCAGTAAACTAGATGCGATACGGAATTTCCCAACACCCTATACTAAGAAACAATTAAAAGGTTTTCTAGGTATGGCCTCGTTTTTCAGGAAGTTCCTGCCACAACAATTGTTGAACAGTAGTCCACTATTAAACTTACTGCGTAAAAACCACAGTTGGTTGTGGACTAAAGAATGTGAAAATGATTTTCAGCCGATTAAGCAGGCGCTGATTAACGCGCCTATCCTGAAACACCCAAATATGGAATTGGATTTTTGTTTAAGCACCGATGCTAGTTATCAGGGGCTCGGTGCGTGCCTGTTTCAAATAATAACAAAGGATGGTAAGGAAGAAGTCAATGTAATCAGTTTTGCCAGTAGAACCCTCACAGAATGTGAAAGATCTTATTCCGTAACTGAGCTAGAAGCATTAGCAGTAGTTTGGGCGTTTCGTAAATTTCAATATTACCTTTGGGGAAAACATACCGAAGTTTACTGTGATCATCAAGCCTTGTCTTTTCTTCTGACGTGCAAGTTGTTACATAAGAGAATAGCGAGGTGGTGCCTGTGTGTCCAAGAGTTTGATTTTGAGATAGTGTACATAAAAGGGGAACAGAATGTTTTGGCAGATGCACTATCACGGTTACCTCAAGGTCTTACCGATTTCCACGAGTTAGAGGAACAAACATCAGACTTCAAGGTCCTTTTAATAGAGGATGGAACTTTTAAACCATATTATATTAAAATGTGCAAAAACATGCAACGTTTACAGGAAGAAGACCCGAGATGGAGCAAGGTAAGGAAAAAATTGCAAGCTAGAACACACGAACGTTTAGAGCAGTATTACATTATACATAATGGCGTCCTCTTTCACAGAAGAGATCGACGAATGGATAAGTGGTGTGTGTGCATACCTCAGGAATACGTGGAAAACTTAATTCAACACACGCACCGCACATGGGGGCACTATGGAGTGCGGAAGTGTGCCGCCAAAATTTCTACGTATTGTTATTTCCCTAATATGAGGCGACGTATAGAGCAAGTAATCAGACGCTGTGCGGTGTGTCAAAAGGTCAAACATCAGAATAGGACCTGTCTTAACGCACTAAACCCAATAATACCAAAGCAACCAAGAGATCTTGTATCTATTGACGCCGCAGGTCCTTATCCCCAAGCCCGCGGCGGAGTTAAATACATCGTAGCCCTGTATAATGTTTTTAGTAAGTATCTCCAGCTGTACGCAGTCAAAACAGTTAGGTCAGGGCCAATTATAAGGCGAATTCTGGAAGACTACATACCACGCATCGGGAAACCACAGGCAGTCCTAACTGATAACGCCTCAAATTTTACATGTGACCAATGGAAATCATTTTTAAAATCACAAAACATACGTCATATTTTAGTATCCAAGTTCCACCCGGAAGCAAGTCCCGTCGAACGGTGCTTCCGTGAATTTAATAGGTTTATCCGCACATATATACCACAGAACCAAAGGAAATGGATAGAATACCTGGGTCCGTTTCAGCACATAGTAAATCACCTACCACACACATCCACAGGGCACACACCGGCCGAACTAATGTTTGAAAAGATGGAGCTAGATGAATGGGCAAAACCGATACCTAAATTAAGGCACAAAGACGTAATCTTAGAAGAGAAAGTACGGCGAGCGCTAATAACATTGGAAGAGCAAGCTCAGATAAGGAAAGGAATTTACGACAGGAAATTGAAAAACGTAACAGAATTCCAGATTGGACAGGAGGTACTACTAAGAACGCATCCGAAATCATCGAAATTAAAGGCATTGAATAGAAAATGGCAATTGTTATATGTTGGTCCGTATATCATTGTTGACAAGCCACATCCGGGGTGCTACTTGATAGGAAATATAAAAAATGGTAAAATAAAAGGCATGTATCCACATAAAGATTTGCGGAAATTTATTAAATGAAAATTCAAATCTTATTCTGTCCTTATCTGTTGCATCAGTAAAACGCAAGAAGGTAGGAGGTTTGTCGCTCGTTGACGAATAAACCGACTGGCGCTCGGTTCCTCTCCAGCTAGGGGGTACAATATTTATATTTCCGGTGCCCTCTCCCTCTTCTACTATCCTGCTTAATCAATAAGGAATGTTCAATCTTCTTTTACTATCTAACATGCAGAGAGTGAGATTCAGCCTAGTGAAAATAAACTTTTCTTGTATTTTGATATTGTACTTTCTTAAGACTTAATTCACAGCGCGCGAGCTTTAAGCGAGAGGCAAGAGCGATGGGGTATACTGAGCCGTGCTGCCGCGCTTAAAGCAGAGCGTACTTCAACAATTATATACGGAGCGGCTTAACAGCTGATCGTAGGGGCCAAGTAGGCAAAAAGCAAGGTTGATTTCAGTGTGCAACCCCTGACTTGACCCGGGGTCTAGCCATACCCCCTCCATCACTTCTAAGCTCCAAGCTAGCGATCAATGAGTGTTCAGAAGTGGGCGAAACCGAGTATCCAATCAGGTAGCGCCTTATAAAAGCTGTATTGCCGGGCTAGGAGCAGCTGATGTTTGTTGTAGCCTAATAGGAAAGTACATACAAAGGCGTGGATATTTATATTTAGTTGTGAAAACTTGTTTTTTTTTTTTCTGTGAAAGTTATATTTCTTCGCTGAAATTGTACGTGCTTCTTTATGAATAGTGTGCTAAGATTACAACAAGTACGAATATGTTGTGCCTAAGTGATGATTATCCGCCGTAAACTCGGAGAACTGTCGATTTATCGCGTAGAACGTAAAGCTTTTGGTGTGGTTGTTACTATAAACCTTGAATGTAATTTACTCTTGATTTTGTATTAACACAGTAAAATATAATAATCATTCTACTATAGAACAATAAAACTGTCAGCTTAAGAAAACGTGACAAATCACAAATTTTGTTGCGCTAAGAGTGTGTTTATAAATAACTGAGCTACCAGTCGCAATTTTTTCTGTTCTTATATTTTGCACGAAGCGTTGTGCTAAATAATAACCATTTTCAATTGCATTCTTCACCATCCTGTGCCATTTTTTCGTGGTGTTTTCGCTTGTAACCATATATGTGCGTTTGTTATTTTTTTACGTATGCCTGTATTGTGCTCAGAAAATTGGACCACAGAAGAATTTAAGGACAACAGAAGAACCAGAACCCCACACAAACACCAAGAAAAAATGGCACAGTATACAGAACAATGCACTTCAAAATGAGAATTATTTCTCGAAACGCGTCGTGAAAAATATAAATAAAAGTAAAAATCGTGTGGTAGCAGTTATTTATAAACAAAGCAATTGTTTCCACAGTCGTTGCTGGCTTTCACAAGCCATGTTTAACGCATAAATTCAAATTATTGCGGTATTTTTATTAATTTTTAAAATTTATGTGTCAGCAGAGAAATATTAATTAAATGGTACGTGTTTATTTTTTAAATTACACATAGATTACTAGTTTTGAGTCTATAAGAGTGCAAAGGATGCCACAGAACATTATTGGTGTAAATGATTCCCACACATTTGGTCAAAGATATACTACAAATTTATTAACTAACATTTGGGCTACTGCACTGTAAATGAGTATTTGAAATACCTGTGGACAACCACATATTCATCAGTACTATGTAACAACATGTGCGATAATCAGGAATGTCAGCCTAATTACAGAAAATCGAAAACTGTGAGAAACTAGAGGTTAATGGAAGCGTCCGATCCCACCTGTGCGCCTTGACTCGCAACATAAGGGTGTTGTGGTGTGACACGTCATTATGGCACAGAGTTATGAGCTGGTTTATTATGAGAAAACTAAGACATCTGGATCTATAAGAACATCATTCTATTGTCAGACATTTATGAAATATGGTCAAAGTTTTCTTAAATTTACTTTCTTTTTTTTAGGTGCCTATTTAAAAAAGTATTTTTCGAAGTTGCGTTTGTATTGCAGATGTTTTGATCTTATGACCCAACTTTTTACTGTGCAAAAGTAATCTCTTCAGAAAAGACTGACCAAGGCTCAATAAAACCATACATAGAGTTTCACAGCTGCTGACCAGTATTTTGGTGTATTGCTCATACATTTATGAACTTGATTTTTTTTTCTCAAACTTGAGTAAGAACTCAATTACACAAAAAAAAAATTCCAAAGCACACACAACATATGTATGAGAGGTCAACATATGTAAGTATGCAACAGTACCTATGGGGATTTTTGGGGCATTATCTTGGATAAAAACAAGTAGAATATAATACAATACATTTATCCCAATTTTGCTAAAAAATGATTCCATGGCAGCAGCCTTAAGTTTCTGTAGATAAAGTCAAACCAATCTAATTAGTGTATTGCTCTTTCATGACCTTTTTACAGTATTAAATGTTACTATTTAACTGACTCTTTAATTGTTTCTAGGACTGTACATCATTTTCATGCACGTAGGATGAAACACGGACACATTAACAAATGTATTAATCTTCCAGTTTGTTAATATATCTGTTTGCCCCAATAGAAGTTGAATGTAGCACAGTCAGCCATGATACATTAGGTAAATTGCCAGTACCAGAACTCAAAGGCTTTTCAGGCACAGTAAAATATGCTTACTATAGGCGTGTTGTGATGGAATCATTATAAAGAAGCATAGAATGTACTTACCTTCAATAGATTTTTTTAGTCGAATCAGAAAATAACATGTGCTCATGTAATAGTTCAGGCTAAGCTCATAATACTACATTCATACGGGCCCAAAAGTCTTACTTGTGTTATTTTTATACAAATTAAAGAATTTTACTAAATTAGTTTAAGTGTAAAGAAACGTGTTAGGATAACACCAGTTACCTTGGATCTTAGCGAAACAAAATAGGCTAAGACTTTTCAAATGGTAACAACTTTCAGATTTAAAATTAAATATGCCAGACTGAGTGTGCAGTACAGATTAAGGTGTTGGGTGTCAGCTTTTTTTATACCCCCATTGCTGTTAAATGATATGGAGGTTTTACATCTGTCCATCTTTTGTCTTCCACTTTCTATTTTTACCTCAACTTTGAATCTAAAAATGGGCCCTAATATTTGTTTTAACTGTATTATACTACATATAATTTTAAGAACAACAGAAAATGTGGAAATATACTTTCAGTTGCTTGTTCCACATATTGTCTCAGATTCAAAAATTACATCTATCTGGAAAAATTTGTCTAGTATTACTCCATACAGTTAAAGATTTTTCTGTGGGCAATAGTGCTTTGTTCTGTTTGTGTATGCCTTGAAGACAATCTACACATTCCAAGCACTGGTATCCTAAAATATTATCACATAACTGATGTTTGAATGTTTATTTACAAAGTAGATCACTTCGAGAATTCTCAGAGTAGTGTAACATGTGCTCTTCTAAAATGTTCACATGTTCTCCTTGTTCCAGCTGGCAACACATTAATGCCCACAAATTTACTCTCACATGTTTTAATCGATCTTTGTTAACTATTAGTCAAACCTCACTATGCAAAATTAGAAATCAAAGTTACTTAGACATTACATGGTTCAGTTTTTAGTCCTTAATAGGCATTCTTTATGAAAAGAGCAATTAAAACACAATTTTACTATGCTGAAGTCCTAAAGGACTATCTTGTGAACTAAATAGCCTGTCAGTTCATTAGTAATATGTTCCAGGGATTACTTTGCATTATAGATTGTAGTGATGTGCAACACATCACAAATTAATTTGGACATATGATTGCATTCTCAACATTTTTAATTTTCCATTTTTGTTGATGGTAATATCACTAAAGTTGAACATAACTCCACTAGTCAAATGGCAGTGAGAGATGTATGTATAACCTTGCTGGCAATTTGAAGGCAGCACTGAGTGGGGTTTTAAGAGCACCAGACATCTAGGTCTAAGTGAGCTTGGTATGGGTTAGGACAGAAACACTCCAGTACATTACATGAAATCCCAATTAGTTTAAATAACACAACAGTCTGTATAGCAATACAGTATCATTTTTTAAAAATGCTGTAATGTGAATAACCCCAAATTGTGTTTTACTGCCAGTGTTGTTTTGTGGCAGTTGTGTACAAATTGTAATCATTATAGTCAATACCTTTCTTAAATTGGTTTCTTGAATTTAGTAAATGTGTGCCAGTGCTATATTTATGTTCTTATTCTTTGTCATCGATGCATGGAGTTGGACATTAATACATATACAAAATTAAACAAATCATTACTCTCTCCTGTCCAGTTAATAGCTCTCTGTAGACTAGGCAGTGATTTGAAACACACAGTTAAATTACAAGAATCTGGCTTTCATCCACCTACTCATGCCAACCCTCATCTGCAGGTTGTTTACCACACAAGCATAGGTCTCTTTGGACCCTGATTCTGTCTTATTCCTTTCTCACATATTTCACAATTTTTCCACACTCCTTTGCTTTTCCCCTTTGTCTTCACTTACCAGAAGCAGAACATTGCGTCACCAAAAGCTGGACATAAACATTCATGGCGAGTACACTTACCTAGTTCAGCTTTCTATCTGCTATTCAAATAAAAGTTTAAAGAGATTCATTGTCCTTTCATTTTCAGAATGTTAAAGTCACAAACTGTGATATGAAGACATGCAGTCTGACTAGTTGGCTCGGCATTTAATGAAAAAATTAAGTTTTTTACAACATTAATGCATTTTTTCTTTAGTTTAGGATGGTTGCCTGAAAGTGTGTTCTCCCAGCAAAAAAATAATATACTTCCCTTTTAGTTAATTTGAGATGGAAAATTTTTGTTTAGACTCTACATGCCAGAGGAAGCTATCATCATAAGCAATTCCTTTATGCCAACCTTGGTGTAAATGGGGGCAGTCTGTTCATAATTCCTATTTAAATGTGATGCTTATATTAACATTGCAAAATATCTTCACTTAATCTTCTAAAATAAAGTTTTAATACCAATTAATAAAATAACAGTTCGTTCCTGCCAATATTAGTTTATTATTGCCAATATATATTAAAATGCAGGAAACATTTTTCATTATCAGCTGACAGAAATACTTCAGAAAGCAGACATAATATGACAAATTAAGTCATATTCAGAATATAAAATGTAGTTTACATTTTAAGAAAAGATAATTCACATTTCCCAGAAACTTGTGCGACATACACAATAAGTATCCACATTGTTGGGATATCCCAATTTAAAGAAGAACTTCTATATTTCAATAGTAAGTTTGGTCTGAGCTTTAAGAAAAAACTTATTTCAATAATCGGGTTAGAAAATGGCTTTGAGCACTATGGGACTTAACATCTATGGTCATCAGTCCCCTAGAACTTAGAACTAATTAAACCTAACTAACCTAAGGACATCACACAACACCCAGTCATCACGAGGCAGAGAAAATCCCTGACCCCGCCGGGAATAATCGGGTCAGACCAGAGCTACAACAAAAAAACTTCATATATTTCAGCAGTCAGGCTAGGCCTGAGCTTTAAGAAAAAACTTAATTACTACAATCATTCCCTTAATAGTTCCATTACGTTGGATCTCAGATTAAGAAAATCCTACACACTATGCTGCAGTAAACAGTCGCACACCTTCAAAAGTCTGAAGCTGACTGGGATGATTGCGTAGCTGGTGATGGAAAGGTAGCCTGAAAAGAAATTAAAATCCACATTAACATTACTGAAAACCTTTATTTCTAAATTATGGATTACTAAGTTTGTTGCACTAATACTGGGTTAATGTTGGGGAAAAATGTTTGTGTAACATGGCTTTTCTTATCCATTTCTGTATCGAAATATTCAATGACGGAATGAAACTCAAAGTGGCTCCACATTTGTGTGTATTTACGTCTTTATATTGTAATTAGCTACTTAAAGTCATAATATGTATATGCCACACCTTAAAAAAACACTTAGATAACTAATAATAAAAAATATAGGCCTAGTTAATTGTTACAATTTAGATGTCATGTAATGAGAATTTTACTGTACATGCAAGACATACTGGACCAAAGAAACGAAATGCCACGATGTTAATAACCTAACATCTAAACAAGATTAGCAAACAGTTTGAACGTGAGTATATTAATATGGGTGATAATACCAGATGTAGTCTTTCTGCCTAGATGGTGTTATAGTCAGGACTGAGATTTTAAGCTAATGGGGAACTTGAGGCAACTGCCAATCAGGAAGTTGTGTTAACACAAGATATGAGCACTTTTACCCATCAGCAATTATTCCATAATGTACTAATGCCACTGCTTTGGAACAAGACGTGTTGTGAACTATGTTTGAACATTCACATTTGCATGAGAAAGTCACAAGCCAATGGAAATATGCAATGCTGCTTGCACAGAAGGGAACATCATGTACACATATCAATTTTTTTTTCGAATGAAACAGAATGTGTAAACACTTTATGACTGATTTGCAGTGTATCATTCAGCTGGCTTGCTGTGTAATGGAATTATCCACACCAAGTTCAAGGTGTGGAGTGACTTCAGTTTTTTCAATAGCAATGTCTACAAATTATTCCACGTGACAGTCACATCAAATCATAATTAAGTATTTTCTTTTTCTTTAATTATACTAACAGAGCTACCTTCAGATAAAATAAGAATTATTTTAAAAATGGTGCCAGAAAATTGCATGCCATAGTCTTTATCAATACTGGATGTGAGGTCAGATCAATACTGGATGTGAGGTCAGTCTGGAGGCAGTTTTCAGTTGCAATTTCTTATTTCTTTTGTGGATTGTTTCAGTCTCTACACCACCATTAGCACACAGTATTAAATTTATGCAAGTTAGCCAATAGCACTGTATGTCCAGCAGTGCTCCCTCAAACTTAAAAATGTTAAATAAATAATAATTACTTTATTCCTTAATATTCCCTTTGGGGAAAGGAAAGTTGCTAGATAAATTTCAAAATGCCATACATGACTTTAGAAATGTAATACTTACCATTTCAGAAATTTCTACTGCCTTTACAAATTCCTTGCTTTGCTTAGAGTGTGGTCTTTGTCTTCCCCCCGGATGACATCTGCGACCTGCCAACTTGTCTTTTCTTCTGCTTATTGCAGTGGGCTGAACGGGAATATAGTTACCACGATTTTTTCTAGATTTTCCTGTAACAAAAATTAGAATTCATACAATATTGAATTACTTGCCATAACATTTATATAAAAGTATGTTTTACTTACCTTCACCAAAATTTGCCAAATAAGATGCACATGCAGATGGCGTTTTAAGCTTTCTCAATTTTTCGCACATGACTTCAAGGCCTTTCCTCATTTCCTCAGGGGATTTATTTGAAAAATCTATGAGACGAGCTTTTATCTCGTCGATTAAATTATTATTTCTATTGTCTGGAACTGTCTCCATGTGAAGTGTCTCTGGCATCTCTTCTTGGCTTTCACAGAGCAAACCTGTGTCCATTTGCTCCAAACGTTCTGAAGAACTTGAAGCCCCTGCATTCTGAGAGCAATACAGAGGCTCTAGCCACCCTTCAGGAGGCTCCTCATTTGTAGCAATAAAATAATACAGTCTGCGTATACTGTCACTATCAGTCACCTCCCTGTAGTTTCCTGATGGTAAAACAGTACTGCCCCAGTCTACATGTTTGCAGATCTTCCCTGTATTGCCTTGGCAACAAGTGCAAACAAGAACAGCCATATTAACAATGTAATAATGATTCTCCCTTTCTTCACTGGGAACGAGCAGAACATCCTCATTGACTTGTCTGATTTTTGCTAGAATCTCCTGTGAAGGAGCCTTTATAGGCCTACAGAAAGACTTAGGACTTGCTCCATTAGCAGCATCAAGAAGTCTCCTCTGAAAATACAAATTCACCTTTGTGAGAAAAAAGTCCACCATCTGAACCACATTGAAGGCACGCACCCTCTCATAAATCCTGTCCTTTAAAATTCTCATGAAGGCCTCACTTATATTATTTGTGTTGTGCCCTTCTATAAGCATACCTCGCCGATGTGAAAGGGTCCACAGTTCTCTCCTATCCCAATACCCTTCCAAGTATTTCAATAAATTTTGATGATTTTCACCGATGTTCGCTTTTGTTACATTATAGTTTACCACTGCTTCATTTTTTGTTTGCGCAAACATTATTTTTTTGAAATTCTGGAAGAACTCACACTGTTTTTGCTGTGGTATAGCATTTTTTGCTTTGAGAAGCCAGCGCCACACTGCCTGCAGAACATGGAATATACACAACAAAGTTTTTGTGTTTGGGAAGCACCTTCTAATTGCATTTTGTTCTGACTGGCTGTCGTTAGTCAGAAACACACTTGGGCCATTGATGTTTCCCCCAAAAATATTTTCCCCCACTATCTCTTTCAGCAACTCTAGTCCCATTTCTATAACTCCGCAGCTTTCTGAAGACATAATCAGAACTCCTAGTGGTAAACCTCCACACTCACTGTGAGTAAGTAAAACGAACACTCTGCTGCTATCATGATCCAGAGAACCAGTGGAATCCATAAATACAAGTTTGGAAGCAGCTTTTACATGAGTATGGACTTTTTGCATCAGTGGTGAGCAAATGCTGAAAAACAATTATACAAATATTAATAGTAGCTAAATGTATATGCATAAAGCTTTCATCAGACTACAAATTTGTAAATATACTCTTACCATACTATATAATCATCATCTTTCTGAATCATCTTGGCACACACAGCTCCAACTTCGCTGTTGTATTCCTCTAACCTCTGTTGTAACAGCTGCTTTCCTTCTTTGTTGAAGTCTGTTGGCCCATACTTTTTCTTAAAAACTTTGTTGAACAAACAGTGGCAAAAGTTGTAATCAGGACACCTGCTTCTGTCTGCAAGGACTAAAGTTTAATCTGAACAATTCAGCTGAATTTCAACCTTTATTGACTCAAGAGCAGTGGCTGGTGAATGACCTCTTTCAAACAGGGATATTAATTTTTCTTTAACATCACTTGATGGCTGCCTAAATCTTAAAGCAGCAGCACTCTCAACACTGTGGTTATGACCCAACACCAAGTTAACCTCACACGGCATTTTCTTGTAGAGCATTGCTTTCTCTACAGACTTACCTCTGTATCTATCATGCACAGCGTGAATTGTCACTGTCATTTTTGATGGACAGTTAGTGTTTTTTGTTGCCCTTTGCACTGAACCATGAACTTTTATACTGCGAGTATTGTGGTGACAAACCAGCCTTTGTTTGAAAACAACATACTTTCCTGATGCAGGTTCAGTGCACCTTATTGTATAAGTTGTTTTTGTTATGTTTTCAAACTGTGCCAACCACTGTCCAAACTCCTCCCTTGTTTTAACATCAACAAGGATGTTTAAAGATTTAATTTCTTGCACATTACAATCATTTCTGTGCAGCTCCAACACACGTGTTTTCCACTGCGGGAGAATTTCCTGTTAAGAGAGAAGAGCATGTATTACTATCACTTCTGTACTTGGCTTCATTTAAATTATTTCAGAATTTTCCTCCCTACAGTAACATTCATTTGATATAAGAAGTGCAGCAGGTATGTAGACACATGGTAGACCAGACCACAATTTCATAAAAACCACCAATAAGTACACATTTTACCTTGGGTAGGGAGGGGTAAAAACAAAATAATATTTAAACTTTCGAAATTTTGGGTGAAAAGCTTTTGTACTCGTCAGAATATGGTTAAAAGTGTTTCATATTCACACAAACATTTCACTGAAAAAAGAAAAAATACTTGGGGGGCACAAAAAAAGACCTAGTGACTAATCTGAAGAAAGTGCCTACACAGGTGACAGAACAATAAAAGTATGGGGCAAGATAAAAAGAATTCATATAATGGTCTATTAGACATATCTATGTCAAACAAATTAATGTATTATAAGTTTTGAGGAAAAGGGTAGATTTTTATACAGAGGAAATATTAACTATGTCCATTAATGTTACAAACAGTATTTAAACTAATAGTTTTGGCCTAAACAAATTTTTCTAGACACTTCAGTCTGATAGTTCCAATTCCAAATCTTAAGGGAAAGACAAATGGACATGTTGGTGTGCTCCTATAGATTATTTAAAATTTCTGAAGTTTCTGGGTGATTAGAGCTGGGTGTTTGGTAAAATCTGAAAACCAATCCTTACTGGCAAAACTTCTTTTCTCTGGTAAATATGCTTTCTGTAGTACCTGAACAAACTCAGCAACAAACTGTTTTACCTTGAATGAAGTTACAGGAAGGCCCCTGTAGCCAAGCAAGTATATTCATCTTTACTGAGAACAGATCTTTGTGTATTCAGAACTTTTTAGTATTACTCTCAGATACCAGTGGTATGTTTAAATTACAGTTGAGTAACAATTTTTATTTACACCTGGCATTAATTTTAAACTACCACAGCATACTCTGTGTCTCTCTCTTAAAGGTTGCAGTTTAATGTAATTTCTAGGCATTCAACACTACTGACAATCTAATGATTTCCAAATTGAAATACAGAGAGTAAACAAAAAAGTTACTATTTTTTTAAAAAAAAGCAAACACTATTTGTAATTAATCTGAACTTAGGACGCAGTCAGCTGCTCAAGATATGATTGCCTTCTGTTTACTCCACTTTTCCTCCACCTTTCCAAACAATGGAAAAAACAACTCACAGTTTAGTATACAAATGTGTTTTATAATTGCAGTACACAATGTTAAAAAGTTTTAGCTGATTCTGAAACTTCTTACACATATACATGTTTCACATATATGTGAAACATAAAGAAAAAATGGTCTACGAAAAAAGCCTTCTTTTAAAGAATCATTAAGTCTATGTGGGTAACAAGAAACATAAAAACCAAATTAGTACAGAAACATGTATTAAATGGTAATTTTCCAGTACCGAGAAATGAAAATCTGTCAAAATAGGTATACCGCTGTTTTATATTACGATTTGCGAGCGCTGTTTCATACAGTTATTAAATCTCCTGCTTACTATCACACCATTTAAATTACTGAAGTCCACAGCAAGATTTTTAAATGAGGATTTCTGATCAGGTAAACAAGTTGGCTGTACCTTCACCTTATTTCCTTCCATAATTTACTCTAATAATAGCTATTTTTACCCGATCGTGCTTATTTTATTTTTACCCTACCAATACCCTTATCTTTTCATGTTTTATTTGATCCCCGTAATTCTATAATCTTAAGTAGCCAACATTACCAAGTTGCCAATAACAACCGTCAAGTGAGCAGTCTGGATTAATAGCTTCAAAAAGCAAGCAGAGAATACACCCACTTGAGAAATAGTATTAACTATTTCACTCTGCCTTTCGTTCGCCGACAGCATTATCATTGAAAGCAATGAATTTCAACGCTTAAAAAAAACATTAAGTGCAGAAAATTCATACGAAATATGGTACTTACAAATACTTCAGCCTTTCGCTCGTCCACAACACTATCTTCTAACGAAATCATTTCGAAAATACAGTACGGAGGACACGCTGACGCAGGAAACGCATACACATACAAACACAATAGGGAGTAGTGACTAACACAAAATTTATGCACAGCACTTTTTCATTGGTAGTCGTCTGGTGGCTTCTTATTGGTCGCTAGCTACAGCTCTCAGACAGTGTGGAGGGGAGATGGCTAGACCCCGGGTCAAGTCAGTATTCGCGTTCAGTGTCCCCTGTACGATGCGCAAAGACACACTGCGCACCGCGACGGAAACCATTCTAGAATTTAAGCGAATCGGCATCCACACCGCCTAACCAGATGGACAAAATAGGAGCAATAGGAAATAGAGTACCTATCAGCTAGTTACTCTGACGTAGATGAGCAACACAAACTAAACGAACAGAGACATTTATTCCTAAGTCGGTGACTATACTGTAAAGAGCATTAATGTTAAGAGTAAATCATTAGTTTAACCATATGCAGCTTTAAGAAAATGAGCACATGGACGCAAGTAAGCTATAAGGAGAGTAGAATACGCTAAATTTGTGAACTCAACATATTCTACTGAATGTACATAGCTAGGAATAAGTATAAGTATTCGAAGTAGAAGAGAATATATACAAGAAATGACCTATCCGACTATATACAACAGGACTAAGACAAGTTGAAAAAGGAAGTAACAACATGTACACTTGAAAGAACGCGATTAGCACATAACTTAAGAACTAAGCGACTTACATACAACACATACGCGAGCGACGATGTGAAAGGTAAAATGAGACATAAACATAGAAAAATGCGTGTGACTGAGACGAGCGTGTGACTGAGACATAAACTATAAAATAACATATCGTAGAACTACACTTCTTTACAGACAACATTAGAAGTAGTGAGCTTAATGTACAGGGAGAATACATATCCACAAATTTGTTATTACAGAGCTCACCTATGTTAGTTGCTATTAATTACACGATACCTTATAGTATAAGCAGCAAAATAAAGCTGTAAACTGAATTGAACAACACGCGGGAGATAAGCTAAGTAAATACAAACACCAACCAATACGCACACAACGTAATTGCATGAACTTAAAACAAAAGAACTGAGGTAAGTACTGTATGTTTACAAAAGCGATATGGAGAAATAAATGAAATTTCACTGCTGGATAATATTTTGAAGTAGAGAGAGTGAAAGGTTTTATTAGATTCGATTGAAGGTATTAATTAGTTAATCTACGTTTGTGGTGACTTACCGTGCATGGAGTGAATCTAGGAAGAGAATGAAAGTGTATTAGAGTAATATGAGTTTATTTATATTTGTGGGAAGAAATAAAGAGTGCGGTGGTTCTAGTGTGAGAACCCGGTAGGTAGTACATGAGTATAAATGGCGATTTATGTGGAATATTTTTAATGAATAATTATATGGGTATACGGCGATGAATATGAAGATTAATGTTACAAGGGTACCTAGGAAAGGGCCACGAAGCTGACGTAAGAAAGAATACACTATATAGTTTTAAGTCTTAGAATGAATGGTTGTATGAGTGGGGAAAGCAAAGTATGATGATGCATGTACGGTAAGTAATTATGAAAACGAACATCACGAAGAAGCAGTGAGTAGTATAGGAGAAACAGTGAAGTCGATAGTAACAATGGTACATGATAAACATTTAAAACACACCACAGCACAGTGATTTGCTACACAGACATCAGAATGTAAAACAACCTAGTATGAAAAATATTTCCTTAGCGACTAACTGTTACAGCTCGAGAAACTATAAGGTTAATATAAATGAAAATATGATACACGATTCGTATGAGGAATGAACACAAAATGCAGTGAAACAATATTTTCTACACTGAGTTCTTGCACGCAGAAGCGAAAGCATCATTTTAGCACTTGCGCGTTCTTATCTATCGGTAATGAATTATGAGTGGAGCAACACATGACAAAAATACGGTAAAATTATCGGTCACACGTCACAAAGGTAAACATGTACATGTCGTCGAATCAATAAGGCAGAAATATGGCTTGAAATATATATTCACGAATGTGGAATATTACGACGATTAACAAGCAGTGATGAAGTCAGGTTTGTCAAGGGATAAAACATTCCCCACACTCGCTCACAAACGAGCATTTGTAAATATTATACATAGTATGAAGATTTATCAAATGCCAAGGATTGAATAAGTACACTAACGACGCACTACAAATAGCAATCCTAGAAGCAGCTTGATCTCTGAAGCAGACCTTAGCAAATCCTGTTTTCCATGTAGTGAGTAGTGCTGGAACGTATTTTCTATGTGTATTTTTGATGCTAAAAAGACGCAGGATGTTGGACCTGCAAGTCAAGAGAAAAACAAAAATTCAGAACAAATGAGAGATTCCTTCTAATTTACTTATTAGTGTGTAAGATGGATGATGCCTAACATGGAACCCATATAGGAAATATGAATGTGACTTGTACATTTATGTGTCAACTTTACTATTGCCAATGTCGATGTCTATGAAAATATGTATGTAGTATTTTCTATTGTAGTTGTGGATGTAAAAACGCGCAGGAGGTCGGTCCTGCAAGACAATAACAAGAAAGAGCAAACATTCAGAACAAATGCAAGATTCCGTCTAATATACTTATTGCTGTGTCAGATGCTGCTTAACATAGAGTCCATATACGAAATGTGAATGTGAATTGGACATTTATTTGCCAACTATATAATTGTTAATGTCGATGTCCATATAAAATGTATGTATGTACTCTTTTCTTCTTTTCTATGTGTATTTGTGGACGTAAAAACGCGCAGGAGGTCGGTCCTGCAAGACAAGAATAGAAAATGCGAATGTTCAGAATAAATGAAAGATACTTTCTGATTTACGTATTAGTGTGTAAGAGGGTGCATGTCATGGAGTCCGTATATGAAATGTGGATGTGAATTGTAAATTTATGTGTCAACTCTATTATTGTCAATGTTTATGTCTATGTATGTACTATTATCAATTTTATGTGAGATTTTATACTTGAAGAAGAACAACTTATGTATGTATGTGAAGCGCAACGCGACGGACGAGTAAACTACTCGCACGTGTGAAGTGATACAAAATTATTAAGGCGTAATAATATTGAAAATAACGGCTCAGCCGTAATATGAGTAAACGCTGCAGTCTAGCAAAGTGAATACAGAGAGTGTGATGCGTGTGCGACGGAGATATCAGAGGAAATCAGTATGACCACGAGTTGAGGTGTGAGAACCGCTAACTATAATGCACGACGGAAGATAATGCCGTATCCTGCAGTGCGGCTCTTACCTTCAATGTCACTGGCCGAAATCCTCGCCCAGGCGCGAGATGAGTTATTGGTGTTCTTCGGTTGAGCGTTGGAGCTGAATCCGTCGTATCCAGTCTCCGGACTGGAGGGCAAATACAACACCGACTTCAGGAGCCTGGAGCGACATTACAGTGTGGGCGCGGGCAGTGCTGCTGCTCACGTGGCGTTTGCGTCACTGAGTAGGGCGCGTTAAACAATGAGCTGCTGCTGGCCGGAAGTGCAGCGAACAATGAGATAACGTGTGTCGAAAGGGCAGCTTATCAGAATGGCTAATGAACCAAACACCAAGGAGAAAAACAATTATTAAAATATGGTGAAAGGACAATGTAAGAAATGTAACATTTTCCTCCTGATAATACTGCTTAATAAATGTAAGGAGAAATAAGAGACTAGGACGTTAGCACGCCGTGGACGTGCGATATGTAATGTGAATGTAATTACGTGATATAAGTATATGTGAATGTATTTATATGTATGAATTTGTAATGGCCAAGAAAATGAGCTTTTTAGATATATTTGTAGTGACATAAGGGTATTAAAACTCCATTGACGTGCACCAAGTGACTGAACTATGAGCCCCAAGGTTAATAAGACTACTGTATACTGTCTCCCTAAATAAAGATACTTATTTCCGACAGTATACAGTAGGGTGGGGGGGGGGGCATTTGTGATAAACCTTTTGCATTTCCTTTATGTTTTCGTCTTCCTTAAAGGCAAAGAGACAAGATGAAGCGGTAGCCCATCATAGAGCCTATGCCTACCGTCATGTATTTTTTGACTTTCAGTTGTTAATAAACAGAGGATTTTTTCTGGTACCGGTAGGAGGAAGGAGGGATTCGCGCTCAGCTAGTGAAAGAGTGAGAAGCACGTCAATTTTTTAGCGAGTAATTGTAGACCGCCATTTTGGGGTCGCTATGAATAAGTGAGGTGTGTGGATTTCATATGTGCACCGTTTAGAAAAATACAGTATTGTTTTATTAACAGAAAAGTTGTGTGAGTTGTTATTTCAAATAGTACAATAATTACAATAACTGAAGCCCACCTGTGTACTTTGGAAAATTACGAAGATCCGATAAGCTTAATAGGAACACGGTCAAGACTTCAAAGGTGAACGCGGCTACCAAACGTAGTATTATAAAGAATGGTAAGCACAAATCTACAGCGGAGAAAGAAACTACTCCGCCCTACAAAATAATATGAACTAATACGGACTTATTTCCAGGCATAGCTCAGCTTATTGTGCTTGTCATTCACGCCGAAAAATTAATCTCATTAATTCAATACATTTTAAAAAGCCACGCATTTTATTATCATCTATTCCATTATTTTATTATACTATAGCACATACTCATCTAACGCATATTGTACGATGGTTTTGAACTTTGTCCACTGATCCTCAACACTATCTGTACTTGAGACAAAACTTTTGTGTTGAGCCGTCAGGTGATCCGTAATCTACTTTTTGTCACTTTTGCTAAACAGTGAAATCTTCCAACCTTTTTTAATATTTCTATTTACGCCTGAAATCATCGATGCAGTAACCGCTTTATGTTCGCTGATTCCCTGTTCTGCGTTAACTGTTTCAAATAGTTCGCGTCTGTTTGTCACCAGAAGGTCTAATATGTTATCACCACGAGTCGGTTCTCTGTATAACTGCTCAAGGTAGTTTTCAGATAAAGCACTTAAAAAAATTTCACCGGATTCTTTGTCCCTGCCACCCGTTATGAACGTTTGAGCCTCCCAGTCTATATCCGGCAAATTAAAATCTCCGCCCAGAACTATAACATGGTGGGGAAATCTACTCGAAATATTTTCCAAATTATCCTTCAGGTGCTCAGCCACAACAGCTGCTGAGCCAGGGGGCCTATAGAGACATCTAATTACTATGTCTGAGTCTGCTTTAACCGTGACCTTCACTCAAATCATTTCACATTTCGGATCTCCGTCAATTTCCTTCGATACTATTGCGCTTCTTATCGCTATAAACACGCCTCCCCCTTCACTGTCCAGCCTGTCTCTGCGGTATACATTCCAATCTGAGTTTAGGATTTCATTACTGTTTACGTCTGGTTTCAGCCAACTTTCTGTCCCTAGTACTATTTGGGCGTTGTGACCGTTTATTAATGAGAGCAGTTCTGGGACCTTTCTATAGACGCTCCTGCGGTTTACTATTAGCACATTAATATTGTTATTCCCTGTTGCATTTTGCCTACTCCTACCTTGCCGCGTCTCTCCCTGTTGCATTTTGCCTACTCCTACCTTGCCGCGTCTCAGGAGGCGTCTTGTTGGGCCTAGGGAGGGAATTCTCTAACCTAAGAAACCCCCATGTGCACTCCACACGTACTCCGCTACTCTTGTAGCCGCTTCCGGAGTGTAGTGCACGCCTGACCTATTCAGGGGGACCCTACATTTCTCCACCCGATAACGGAGGTCGAGAAATTTGCACCCCAGATCTCCGCAGAATCGTCTGAGCCTTTGGTTTAAGCCTTCCACTCGGCTCCAAACCAGAGGACCGCGATCGGTTCTGGGAACGATACTACAAATAGTTAGCTCTGATTGCACCCCGCGAGCGAGGCTTTCTGCCTTCACCAGTTCCGCCAACCGCCTGTGCGAACTGAGGATGACCTCTGAACCCAGACGGCAGGAGTCATTGGTGCCGACATGAGCAACAATTTGCAGTCGGGCGCACCCAGTGCTCTCTATCGCCGCCGGCAGGGCCTCCTCCACATCTCGGATGAGACCCCCGGCAAGCAGACAGAGTGAACACTGGCCTTCTTCCCCGACCTTTCCGCTATTTCCCTAAGGGAAAGTCCTTAAAGAGCCCTCTGTATTCCTCAAAAGTTTTAAAATTGTGACAGTCTATCAAGGAAAGAAAGCAAAAAATGTGTTAGTCATGTCTTCCCTTCATCCTAGTGTTACCATAAATACAAATGAGAAAAAAACTATATGTTACTACAACAAAACAAAGTTATATGTCGTTGAACGGACTCGGCGGAAACTACCCTAGGATGGAGCCAGAAGGCCCCGAGACTCCAGGGCCAACACAACCTTCGGCTAACCATTCGTTCGAGTAATTTGCAGAGAACGTTGGTGACGCTAAAGGGGCAGTAGCTGTCCAACGCTGCAGGGTTCTTCCCAGGTATCAACACTGGGTCGATGACGCTGTCTTGCCACTAGGATGGGAACTCTTCCTCGCCCCAGATGCGATACAAGATAGACAGAATCTGACGCAGTGAGGCCATAGACAAATGTTTGAGAAATTCCGAGTGAATTCGGTCAGGGCCTGGAGCTGTATCAAGACAATGGGCAAGGGCACTGAGGAATTCCCACTTTGTAAAAGGAGCATTGTACGGCTCAAGGCAGCGCGATGTGAAAGACAATCAGTGTTTGTAAGAAGATGGTTTGTGGAAAATGTACAAAGGAAACTGAAGATAAGTGTGTCAGTTGTTCAAAACAATGAAGTAGCTGAAATTTCTGTACAGATTAAAAGTTCAATTTTTGTATGAATTTAGAACAAAGAAAAGCCTGTTACTTGGTTACACTTGTTTGGGTGTTACCAGGTTAAGTGAAATTTGTTTATATGTCAATAAATAATGTAATTTGTGTCTCTTCTTTTTATCCACAACTCTGTATCTGAAATGGCTATAAATCTTGTAAACATTAAAATATCATAAATGCATAAAATTTCGTAATAATAGTTCAGAAAACTTTTTTAAATGGTAGGGGTCAAAATGACCCCTCCGGGCATTCGAGGGGGCAGGCAAAATCTGGGCGTCCAAGTGTTAAAGTTGGTGTCTTGTGTAAGTGTCATTGTAAAACGTATGAAAATGCAGCAGCAAGAATAACAGTATTATTTGAAAAACTAATAATTTCTGATAACTCTTATTTATATGATGCTGAGCCTGACTATAATGTATTATTTTGCCATACCTTATCACTACAGATAAATATTGAAATGCTGTTTGAATAGTTCGGTACATGGCACTAAAATGTATGCACCAAATAATTAATACATCACACCACAACCACTACCCATAACAACACTGGTGTCATAAATATTTTTATTTAAGGTCAGTGATAAATTATTCTGGCAAAAATTGATCTTACACACCAGCCATAAAAATTATTTCATTTACTTAAAGTCTGAGATTGTTCTACTGAATGTTGTTTTCGCTGTTAGAATAGAAAAATAATAAATTCCTATTGGTTCTTATCCTCGGAATACAAATGTTGTAATATTGATCGAAAGAATTAATGCCCGATTATTTCTGTAGTTTGAAATTGCCGCTCCATACGCTCACGTAATGGCGGCAGGCAAAGTACTGTCTGGAGTGCTACGGACACAAAACTTATAACATTCATAGTTGATTATCTAGTTGCAAATAAAAGTCCGTACACTAGAAATCCATTTAGTAAATTGTACGTGATATTTTTCTTTTGATCACTTAGACTAACTTTTATAATATTTAAAAGAACAGACCTAAGCTTATCTTTGCTCTCAGCCGCTTCATACATCTCAGAGAAAAACAGAAGAAAGCAAAAACTTCACAAAAAATGTTCAAATGTGTGTGAAATCTTATGGGACTTAACTGATAAGGTCATCAGTCCCTAAGCTTAGACACTTCTTAACCTAAATTATCCTAAGGACAAACAAACACACACACACACACACACATGCCCCAGGGAGGACTCGAACCTCCGCCGGGACCAGCCGCACAGTCCAAAAACTTCAGACAGTACAATGCCAATACATTCCTTTAGTGGTATTATCTTTTGTTGTATGATTATTCTTTGTAGAAAACTGGTTATCAAAATAACTAAACATATTGTTGTTATTTCAAAGGTAACAATAAGTCACGATATAATTATAAGTCTTTTCTCAGTTCTCACATATAGGCTTAAAAGTCATTTCTGGAAAAATATGCATTTCTTCATAAATCTCGAGCACCGTCGCATACACTGGCGACACAAAATACTGGCGTTGACATTACAATGGCTGGTAACCCTGGACGCTGAGGATGGGCACTAGGAGTTGGCGACTGCAGCACTGCGGAAAATGGAACAACTATTTTGGACTGACAACGTTCCAGGCTGCACTCATATTCCCAGGTACACCGTCTTGGATCACCATCATAGATTCTGAAGTCACTGATGACGCCATCTTGAATTGTACAAGTAGCACCATGCAGCTGCACCA
Organism: Schistocerca serialis cubense; assembly: GCF_023864345.2. Taxonomy (NCBI): domain Eukaryota; kingdom Metazoa; phylum Arthropoda; class Insecta; order Orthoptera; family Acrididae; genus Schistocerca; species Schistocerca serialis. Next base: position 35,420,244 of record NC_064639.1, read on the forward strand.
ATACGCTCAGGAGCACTACCTTGGATTGTTTACCATGCAGACTGCAGTAAGACCAGTCATTTTGTTTAGTTGTGGGATAATTTGTTGCAATTATAATGTAATTTGGTACAATGCAGAAATAAGTATTGGCAAAAATCAAAGTCCAAACTATGTCTGAAATGTTTCTGAGTAGCCTTCATAAAATCGAACTCCTCACGATCTTGAATAACTCTAAGTTTGACGATTTCTGGAAGAATTTCACTACAGGCAAAAGTAGTTCAGTGTCCTACAACATAGCAGGCTTTTCGTATTTCCACACCTGACAGAAAGCATGATCGTGTCACATCTTCTGAAACTGGGTGTCTTTACCAGCAGGAAGACCCTGCAAGGGCGCCCTTGTTGAAGGAATCGTACAGACATTCGTAATAAAATGATTTAGAAATGTAATGGTAGCGTGTAAGCTAGCTAATAGGAGTCCTAGTACCATGCCAGTCAATTATAAAAGTGTATCACATAAAAATTCTTCTGCTCCCTTAGGACATCTGGTACCACAACCATATGTAGAATATTTGCATTGAAAACCGTCTTGGTTGCAACTTATTCGTTCATTAACAACGTTTTTCACCGTCACGGGGCATCTTCAGATTACCTACACGAATAAAAAAAGAAGCTAAAATTAGGGTATGGTCCGATGTGGTGGTGATGGTAAGCTCCAATGGGACCAAACTGCTGAGGTCATCGGTCCCTAGGCTTACACACTACTTAATCTAACTTACGCTAAGGATAAAAAACACACACACACACACACAAGCCAGAGGGAGGAAGCGAACCTCCGACGGGGAGATCCGCGCGAATCGTGGCAAGGCGCCGCAGACCGCGTTTCTATGGTCCGAGCATGCATGATTCTAAATATAAACAAGGAATTGTTACTGATCTGAAAATTTTCCTTTTGCAACATATTAAACACAATAAAACAGCTCTGTGCTAGACTGAAGCAAGCGGCGGCGAATCAGATGGATCTGCCGAGACCCTTTCAAAATTTTAGAACCCATCATAAAAAGGCATTCAGGTAGACATCAAGTCAGATGAACCCGCAGAGACCTAGTAACTGCAGGATAGAGTGCTAAATCAGTAATCAAAATGAACAAAGTTGTACGAGCAGGCCAGAACGATGAAGTGGTAGGACCACACTCACAAACGAGTGCACACATTTAAACATAATACACAATGCTGCCGCCGCAACTTCGTGGCAGGAACGTCAGGTGGCCACACATGCGAACATATCTTTAAATGTATACACTTCTTTGTGAATGTGGTCCTACCATTGCACCATTCTGGCTTGCTGGTACGACTTCGTTATGCGTATGTCTCGTTCAGTTTGGTTGTTGATTAAATATTCTATACCGTGGTTACAAAACATTATTTTAGTAATTTTTGACTAGGTCTCTGCGGATTCATTTGATTTACGTGTGCTTCAATCTAGAACAGAGCCGTTTTATTGTTTTTTAAAATGTTAGAAAAGGAAAAGGTACTTTCGGGTCCATCTGATACGACACGTGCTTCAGTGTAGCACAGAGCCGTTTTATTCTTTTTAATATGCCGTAAAAGGAAAATTTCTCATTCGCATTTCGAATAGTGCTAGCTAGGACCTTAACCTCATTTTTGCTAATTTCTTTTCATCAATGTAGATAATCTGAAGATGCCCCACGAAGGCGAAATGCGTCCTTAATAAAAGAATATGTAACCAAGTTTGATTCCATCAGGAACTGTTGTGGACAGCGACCGTAGACTATAAGAAAAGAGAGGCGCATAGCAGTCATTCGCAACCCCATTAGCTTTTATTATTCTTGCAAATCTAAATTTCGGCTATAACTAGCCATCTTCACCGCTTTTTCTTTATATTTCAACAGGCGGCAAGTCTGTCTGTAAACAACCGCCTCAGTGTGCCTATACTCCTGTAAGAACACATGGTGACATGAACTGCCGCGAGTTCGCACTGAGTTTGGCTATTTACAGCCGAAATTTAGATTTGCAAGAATTGCACTCAGTTCTTAGCTATGGAATTCTTTTTGGGGAACAAATGCACAAAATATGAACACAATTTTCAAACTCTAGAAAAGAGCCTTAAGGATAATAACCAAACATACTAGTTGAGCTCATTGTAAACGTCTGTTCAGAACACTGGGGATTTTAACTGCTCCATGTGAATACATTTACCAGTCAGTTGGACACATCAAAAATAACATTCGTAATTACTGCACAAATAGCTCTGTCCATGACTATGCAACAAGAGATTGACTCAACTTACATTTACCAAGAAAAATATAGATAAAACTCAAGACAGCATTTTCTACCAAGGAATAAAACTGTACAATAAAATTCCAAAACAGATTAAAGAAAATGCAATAAATTTTATACATTGAAGGATTACTTAGCTAAAACAGAGTAGGGGTTTGCTAAAAAATGTTATACAAATAAATGATAATGATTATAAAATATCCAACATTCCTTCACTTTGTTTTTTCCTTTCTAGAAATACTTACCCCCAAGCTATGCCTAGCACAACACTAACACCTCTTCCTCTTTCTGAGCTCAACATCTCACTCATTATGGAGGGATGCTGACTAAGTTTTCAGGATAGCAAATGGGAAGTTGCGGTACAGAAAATGGCCCAGAGATCACCAGTGTGTGTGTGTGTGTGTGTGTGTGTGTGTGTGTGTGTGTGTGTGTGTGTGTGTGTGTGTTTGTGTGTAGTGTTGTGAATGTGTGTATAGTGTGTGCAGTGACTGATAGTGAGATGTGAGTGAACAATGTGGCATTACATTATTTAATAAGTTATTTGTAAAAAAGTATTGTATACCAGGAGTAAATCTAATGATTTTCTCTAACTAGAAGTCTGTAAATATATGTGTATACGAATTAGCTTATTTTAAATTGATCTAAATTTGTAAATACTTTGAAACGTCCTGTATCGTTGTAAAGAGAGGTCTACAGATGAATAAAACTACTACTACTACTACTGCTGCTGCTGCTGCTGCTGCTGCTGCTGCTGCTGCTAACAAAAGCTAATGGATTTGCTACTGACTGCTGTTGCAGCCAGGACAATTCTTCATTCAAATGTTTTACACATCCTTCACATCTTCAGATTCCTCAACTGTCACCATTTAGAAATCCGCTGGGTATGTTAGACGTCTTACTTATAATGTACTCAGGACTTGCATTCGGATGAACAATGATTCAGATTCCTTTCTGACGATCCAGATTTAGGTTTCCCGTGATTTTTCCAGGCAACTACCGTCATGTTTACTGTGAAAGCACAGCCAATATCCTCTCCCATCCCTAATAAATTCAATGCGAGCTTGTGCTCCACCTGTAATGATCTTATCATCGATGGGACATTAAACGCCAATCTTGCCCTGCTTCTTTGCTTTCTTGTATAACATGAAACACGTACTGTTTATGAGAAGTATCATCAAAAACGTAGTGCTAGTCTGGACATTAGATCATTTTCTGTTTGAAGGAAGGATGTTTGAAGCTTAAATCGATATTAAGTGGTAGAGGCTGAGGTGACTTGCGACCGTGGCGTTTGTAGCAGTAGCAGTTAGTGATACAGTAATTTTTCACGTACTTCTGCGGAGAAGTGAACTATGCGTCTGTATTTTACTGTCTAGAGTCATCAAAATTACTCTGTTTTTGTTTTTGCGTCAATCTTAGTGCATATCGGTGTGTGAGGCGGATTCCTCGTGTAATTTTCCGCCGCCAGAAGCACCATATCACGTCTCTGTCTTTGAATCTTACGTTAGTACACAGAATTCGCTTTAGGTAAGTGTATTGGAGTTTACATATTTATTTCCTGCAGGAGCTTTTTAGTAAGGAGAGTTTCTAGTAAATAGTAACTGTTGATATATGCATTTTCATTAAACATTTATATCTGTTTTAAGAACTTAGGTTTTTAAGAGCTCGCGGATCTTGTGGTCTCAGTGTATAGTGAGAACGGCGTAGAGCATATTTTAATGTTTGTTTATTCTCCTCGTTATATTTTGTGTACATTATAACCTTAGTCGGTAAATTTTCTCGTTTGCTGGGTTACTACTGTTTTCTAAGTTAATCTTGACAGCATTGTGTTTTATGAGATCTTTTTGTACAGTGCGAGATGGCTAGGGACTGCGATTGTTGTGAGCGGACACAAGGACAGTCGGCTGCTGTCCGTAAACTCTAGAGAGTTGCCTTGGCCACAGTCGACAGCCTCCTGGCTGATGCTCAAAGCTCTAGCGCCATCGGGGCGTTGGAAACGATGTTCGCGACACCTTTGGTGCCGTTGGAATCTCCTGGTGACGTGCTTGTCGCTGCGTCTTTCGATACGTTAACATCTGATCGGTCCATCCTCACTCGAGTGTGGGTGGCAGACAATGGTGGTTTCGCATGTCATTGGGCGATAGGTGAAAAAGGGAATGGGCCGCGCAGTTTGGTTCTTGCACCTTAACAAAAGGCACAGGGTACTACCCAGCGTCCATAATACTTCTAAGCCAGCATGGGATACCACTCTTGTTGGGCCAGTGGCCAATTTTCCTGCCCAGTGTGGACAAGTATAGAGGATGGCTATGCTAGTCACTGGGAGTTCCAGCGTTAGGTGGGTGATGGAGCCCCTCAGGGAAATAGCACGAAGATCGAGAAAGAATGCCAATTTGCATTTTTTGTGTGATGTTTAAAGCTTTCCCTGCGTACTGATTGTTCCATAAAAACATGGGAGAACTGCCGGATGTCAGTAACGTCCTGCCACGATATTTCGGCGCAGAGTCTTCTGGCCATCTTCAGGCGAGTACCACTGTAGTAGTACTGGCGAGTACGTGCTGAGCTCTGCTATTTGAAGCCATACTGAGGTGATATTGCGCATGCGCTGCCCAGCGTGCGCGTTCATCACAACTTCGTGCGCTGAGCCTCGCGCCCTCCACGGTGAAAGCTTGGCGTATCGATATCAGGGCGATTTTCATCTTTATGCAGATAACTACGTCGACTACAAGTTTCTCTATAACAGTATCCCAAGCAGAGTTTAGCTGATAATCGCTATCTCGATTTATGAGAGTCTCGTTGTCAGACAAGCTTATTTCCACACATTCATTGATAATCGATCTCCAAAAGTTTGATGTATGGGCCAAAATTTTTGTGTCGTCGTAATTCATGGAATGGTCTGTGGAAATCCAATGTTCGGCGATTGCGGACTTGGTGGTTGGAGAAGGCGAATATTCCGTTGGTGTTCCACAATGCGTTCCTGCACAGTTCGTGTTGTTTGCCGTATATGTGATTTGCCGCATTCACACGGAATTTTGTAAATTGTCTGACAACGAAACTCTCATCAATCGAAATAGCGGTTATCAGCTAAACTGTGCTTGGAATCCTGTTATAGAGAAACTTCGTAGCCGACGTAGTATGGCGATACGCCAAGCTTTCACCGTGGAGGGCGCGAGGCGCAGCGCACGGAGTTGTTATGAATGCGCACGCTGAGCAGCGCATGCGCAATGTCACCTCAGTTGTTGTTGTTGTTGTTGTTGTTGTTGTTGTGGTCATCAGTCCTGAGACTGGTTTGATGCAGCTCTCCATGCTACTCAATCCTGTGCAAGATTCTTCATCTCCCAGCACCTACTGCAACCTACATCCTTCTGAATCTGCTTAGTGTATTCATCTCTTGGTCTTCCTCTACGATTTTTACCCTCCACGCTGCCCTCCAATACTAAATTGGTGATCCCTTGATGCCTCAAAACATGTCCTACCAACCGGTCCCTTCTTCTAGTCAAGTTGTGCCACAAACTTCTCTTCTCCCCAATCCTATTCAATACCTCCTCATTAGTTATGTGATCTACCCACCTTATCTTCAGCATTCTTCTGTGGCACCACATTTCGAAAGCTTCTATTCTCTTCTTGTCCAAACTAGTTATCGTCCATGTTTCACTTCCATACATGGCTACACTCCATACAAATACTTTCAGAAACGGCTTCCTGACACTTAAATCTATACTCGATGTTAACAAATTTCTCTTCTTCAGAAACGATTTCCTTGCCATTGCCAGTCTACATTTCATATCTTCTCTACTTCGACCATCATCAGTTATTTTACACCCTAAATAGCAAAACTCCTTTACTACTTTAAGTGTCTCATTTCCTAATCTAATTCCCTCAGCATCACCCGATTTAATTTGACTACATTCCATAATCCTCGTTTTGCATTTGTTGATGTTCATCTTATATCCTCCTTTCAAGACACTGTCCATTCCGTTTAACTGCTCTTCCAAGTCCTTTGCTGTCTCTGACAGAATTACAATGTCATCGGCGAACCTCAAAGTTTTTATTTCTTCTCCATGAATTTTAATACCTACTCCGAATTTTTTTGTTTCCTTTACTGCATGCTCAATATACAGATTGAATAACATCGGGGAAAGGCTACAACCCTGTCTCACTCCTTTCCCAACCACTGCTTCCCTTTCATGCCCCTCGACTCTTATAACTGCCATCTGGTTTCTGTACAAATTGTAAATAGCCTTTCGCTCCCTGTATTTTATCCCTGCCACCTTCAGAATTTGAAAGAGAGTATTCCAGTTAACATTGTCAAAAGCTTTCTCTAAGTCTACAAATGCTAGAAACGTAGGTTTGCCTTTTCTTAATCTTTCTTCTAAGATAAGTCGTAAGGTTAGTATTGCCTCACGTGTTCCAACATTTCTACGGAATCCAAACTGATCTTCCCCGAGGTCGGCTTCTACCAGTTTTTCCATTCGTCTGTAAAGAATTCGCGTTAGTATTTTGCAGTTGTGACTTATTAAACTGATAGTTCGGTAATTTTCACATCTGTCAACACCTGCTTTCTTTGGGATTGGAATTACTATATTCTTCTTGAAGTCTGAGGGTAATTCGCCTGTCTCATACATCTTGCTCACCAGATGGTAGAGTTTTGTCATGACTGGCTCTCCCAAGGCCACCAGTAGTTCTAATGGAATGTTGTCTACTCCCGGGGCCTTGTTTCGACTCAGGTCTTTCAGTGCTCTGACAAACTCTTCACGCAGTATCATATCTCCCATTTTCATCTTCATCTACATCCTCTTCCATTTCCATAATATTGTCCTCAAGTACATCGCCCTTGTATAAACCCTCTATATACTCTTTCCACCTTTCTGCCTTCCCTTCTTTGCTTAGAACTGGGTTGCCATCTGAGCTCTTGATGTTCATACAAGTGGTTTTCTTCTCTCCAAAGGTCTCTCTAATTTTCCTGTAAGCAGTATCCATCTTACCCCTAGTGAGACAAGCCTCTACATCCTTACATTTGTCCTCTAGCCATCCCTGTTTAGCCATTTTGCACTTCCTGTCGATCTCATTTTTGCCTGCTTCATTCACTGCATTTTTATATTTTCTCCTTTCATCAATTATATTCAATATTTCTTCTGTTACCCAAGGATTTCTATTAGCCCTCGTCTTTTTACCTACTTGATCGTCTGCTGCCTTCAGTACTTCATCCCTCAGAGCTACCCATTCTTCTTCTACTGTATTTCTTTCCCCCATTCCTGTCAATTGTTCCCTTATGCTCTCCCTGAAACTCTCTACAACCTCTGGTTCTTTCAGTTTATCCAGGTCCCATCTCATTAAATTCCCACCTTTTTTCAGATTCTTCAGTTTCAATCTGCAGTTCATAACCAATAGATTGTGGTCAGATTCCACATCTGCCCCTGGAAATGTCTTACAATTTAAAACCTGGTTCCTAAATCTCTGTCTTACCATTATGTAATCTATCTGAAACCTGTCAGTATCTCCAGGATTCTTCCAGGTATACAGCCTTCTTTTATGATTCTTGAACCAAGTGTTAGCTATGATTAAGTTATGCTCTGTGCAAAATTCTACAAGGCGGCTTCCTCTTTCATTTCTTCCCCCCAATCCATATTCACTTACTATGTTTCCTTCTCCCCCTTTTCCTACTGACGAATTCCAGTCACCCATGACTATTAAATTTTCGTCTCCCTTCACTACCTGAATAATTTCTTTTATCTCGTCATACATTCCATCAATTTCTTCGTCATCTGCAGAGCTAGTTGGCATATAAACTTGTACTACTGTAGCAGGCATGGGCTTTGTGTCTATCTTGGCCACAATAATGCGTTCACTATGCTGTTTGTAGTAGCTAACCCGCACTCCTATTTTTTTATTCATTATTAAACCGACTCCTGCATTACCCCTATTTGATTTTGTATTTATAACCCTGTATCCACCTGACCAAAAGTCTTGTTCCTCCTGCCACCGAACTGCACTAATTTCCACTATATCTAACTTTAACCTATCCATTTCCCTTTTTAAATTTTCTAACCTACCTGCCCGATTAAGGGATCTGACATTCCACGCTCCGATCCGTAGAACGCCAGTTTTCTTTCTCCTGATAACGACGTCCTCTTGAGTAGTCCCCGCCCGGAGATCCGAATGGGGGACTATTTTACCTCCGGAATATTTTACCCGAGAGGACGCCATCATCATTTAATCATACAGTAAAGCTCCATGTCCTCGGGAAAAATTACGGCTGTAGTTTCCCCTTGCTTTCAGCCGTTCGCAGTACCAGCACAGCAAGGCCGTTTTGGTTAATGTTACAAGGCCAGATCAGTTAATCATCCAGACTGTTGCCCCTGCAACTACTGAAAAGGCTGCTGCCCCTCTTCAGGAACCACATGTTTGTCTGGCCTCTCAACAGATACCCCTGCGTTGTGGTTGCACCTACGGTACGGCCATCTGTATCGCTGAGGCACGCAAGCCTCCCCACCAACGGCAAGGTCCATGGTTAATGGGGGGGTCATCTCAGTATGGCTTTAAATAGCAGAGCTCAGCGCGTACTCGCCACCTGTAGGCCGGAAGACTCTGCGCCGAAATATCGTGGCTGGACGTTACATCCTCGGCACCTTCCTGCAGATGGCTGATGTGGCGAATGCAACTTGCATCACATGTGGGGTGCAGGCTAAGCTGTTTATTTATAGCTTCATTCCCAGGGTCAATCGCGGTCCTCTGGTTAGGAGCAGAGTGAAGGTCTAAAACAGAGGCTCAGACGACTCTGCGGTGGTATCGAATGTGAATTTCTCGACCTCCACTATGGGGTGGAGATTTGTACGGGTCCCCTTAATGTGTCAGGCATGCACTACACTCAGGAAGCGGCCACTAGGGTAGCGGAGTATGTGTGGCATGCACGTGACGTTTTTTTAGGTTAGAGAACGCCCCCTCCCTTGGTATCAGAGACGAATTGCCTGACAAAATCGAAAGTTACAACAGCCGCAGTGTTCTCAAGAAATGCTCCCCCTCGGTGATCAGATACAGAAAAGGTTAATATGATATTAGTAAACTGCAGGAGCATTCAAGGAAAGGTCTCAGAATTTGTATCGCTTATTGAAGATTATATTGCCTAGATACACTACCGGCCATTAAAATTGCTACACCAAGAAGAAATGCAGATGATAAACGGGTATTCATTGTACAAATATATTATACTAGAACTGACATGTGATTACATTTTCACGCTATCTGGGTTCATAGATCCTGAGAAATCAGTACCCAGAACAACCACCTAATAACGGCCTTGATACGGCTGGGCATTGAGTCAAACGGAGCTTGGATGGCGTGTACAGGTACAGCTGCCTATGCAGCTTGAACACGATACCACAGTTCATCAAGAGTAGTGACTGACGTATTGTGGCGAGCCAGTTGCTCGGCCACTATTGATCAGACGTTTTCAGTTGGTGAGAGATCCGCAGAATGTGCTGGCCAGGACAGCAGTCGAACATTTTCCGTATCCAGAAAGGCCCGTACAGGACCTGCAACATGCGGTCGTGCATTATCGTGCTGACATGTAGGATTTCGCAGGGATCGAACGAAGTGTAGAGCCACGGGTCGTAACACATCTGAAATGTAACGTCCACTGTTCAAAGCTCAAAGTGCCGTCAATGCGAACAAGAGGTGACCGAGACGTGTAACCAATGGCACGCCAGTATGGCGGTGACGAATACACGCTTCCAGTGTGGGTTCACCGCGATGTCGCCAAACACGGATGCGACCATCATGATGCTGTAAACAGCACCTGGATTTATCCGAGAAAATGACGTTTTGCCATTCGTGCACCCAGGTTCGTCGTTGAGTACACCATCGCAGGCGCTCCTGTCTGTGATGCAGCGTCAAGGGTAACCGCAGCCATGGTCTCCAAGCTGATAGTCCATGCTGCTGCAAACGTCGTCGAACTGTTCGTGCAGATGGTTGTTGTCTTGCAAACGTCCCCATCTGTTGACTCAGGGATCGAGACGTGGCTGCACGATCCATTACAGCCATGCGGATAAGATGCCTGTCATCTCGACTGCTAGTGATACGAGGCCGTTGGAATCCAGCACGGCGTTTCGTAATACCCTCCTGAACCCATCGATTCCATATTCTGCTAACAGTCATTGTATCTCGATCAACGCGAGCAGCAATGTCGCTATATGATAAACCGCAATCGCGATAGGCCTTTATCAAAGTCGGAAACGTGGTGGTACGCATTTCTCCTCCTTTACGAGGCATCACAACAACGTTTCACCAGGCAACGCCGGTCAACTGCTGTTTGTGTATGAGAAATCGGTTGGAAACTTTCCTCGTGTCAGCACGTTGTAGGTTCCGCCACCGGCGCCAGCCTTGTGTGAATGCACTGAAAAGCTAATCATTTGCATATCACAGCATCTTCTTCCTGTCGGTTAAATTTCGCGTCTGTCGCACGTCATCTTCGAGGTGTAGCAATTTTAATGGCCAGTAGTGTAGTATTAGGAACAGAAAGTTAGTTGAATTCGGAAGTGAATACCAACGAAGTTCTAAGTTCATATTGGAATATGTACCGTAAGGACAGGTTAATCTCCAGTGGTGGTGGCGTATTTATTGCACTAAAGAACTTTATAATATCTAATGCGACTAGCAGAGACCCCGATTGTGAAATAACCTTGGTGAAATTAAGCATCAAATAAAAATGATACTCGGGTGCTTGTTGTAGACCTCCTGGGTCAGGAGCTGTAGTAGTAGAGCACTTTGTAGAAAACTTATATAATATCGTTAGTAATTTTCTTGATCATGCTTTCCAGGTATCAAGACCTGGTGCAGTGTGCCATTAATCGGAACGTCTTGTCCGAAAATTACTTTGAGCAGAGAATCAACTCATAGCGACAGACCTGAACTTATCGAATCAATTAAGGTAAAGGAAGCTATCAGTGAGAATAAGGCTGTGATAGCAATTATGACTGCAGGGTTTACAATCGATTTTAAGAAAAGTAGGAAGATCTTTTTGTTTAGCAAGAGCGGCAGGATACAAATCGCAGACTAACTGTGTAGTCAGGCTCAAATATTCAGGCAATGTGGTGCACAAACGAAAAAAATTCAAAAACATCATTCAATATGCCTTTCTGGCTGAGAAACGAAACCTGAACGAAGCGAAAATAAAAGAGAGCAATGAGAGCATTGTTCAGTCTCTGAAAATAAAATTATGTCAACCGATATGAGTAAAAACCTGAGAGGTTTTGGTCCTGCATAAAATCAGTAAGCGGTTCGAAATCATCTATTCACTCATTCAGAGACCATACTGGGACGCAAACGGAAGATAACAGAGAGAAGGCCGAAATACTCAATTCGGTCTTCCGAAATTGTTTCACCGCGAAGAACGTCAAAATGGCAGCTTATGAGATAGCCGATCGCGGAATAGAAAATCAACGTCAATCGCTTAATAGTGGAATCGCTTAGAGAGAGGTCGAAATGCTGAATTCGATCTTCCAAAATTGTTTCACCGCGAAGAAAGTCAAAACGGCAGCTGATGAGATAAACGATCGCGTAGTAGTGGAAGGATGAGACACTTACAAGAATCTACAAAGATTTTACGAAAGAACTTGCTCTCCTTCTAGTAGCAGTTTGTAATAGATCGCTTGGACAACAAAGGGTACCTAGCGACTGGAAAAAAGCGCGAGTCATTCCCATCTTTAAGAAGGGCCGTAGAACAGATGCACGCAATTATAGACTTATATCGTTGACATCAACCTATTGTAGAATCATGGAGCATGTTTACGCAAAAAATTGCGACGTTTTTGGACGAAAATCTCCTATATAAAGATCAACATGGATTCCGCAAACAGAGGTATTGAGAAATTCAGCTCGCCCTCTTCCTCCATGAAATACATGACACTGTAGACAACGGCGCTCAGTTTCGTGTGGTGTTGCTTGACTTCAGGAAAGCATTTGACGCCGTCCCGCACTGCCGTTTAGTGAAAAAAATGTGACCTTACCGAGTATCGGACGAGATTGGCGACTGAATTCAGACCTCCTTACAGACATGTCGCTCTTAACGGAACAAAATCGACAGATGTAGATTTAATTTCCGGAGAACCCCAAGTGTGACAAAATCATTATTGTTCACAGTGCCTATAAATGATCTAGCAGAAAGAGTCGGATGTTCTCTAAGACCGTTCGCAAATGATGCAGATGTCTATAACAAAGTAGCAACGCCAGAAGACAGTATCGATTTGCAGAATGACCAGCAGAAGATTGATGAATGGTGCAGGCTTTGGCAATTGGCCCTGAACATGAATAAATGTAACATACTGCACAGACATAGGAAAAGAGTATTGACGAGAAACTGCTGGAAAAAGTGTCTACCGTAAAATATCTAGAAGTAACTTGCCAGAGCGACCTTAAGTGGGATGACCACGTAAAACAAATAATACGAAAATCAAGTTCCAGACTGAGATTCACACAAAGAATCGTAGGAAACGTAACTTATCGACGAATAAAGTGGCTTACAACATGCTTGTTCGGCCGTTATTGAGTAGTGCTCATCACTCTTGGATCATTACCAGGTGGGACTCATAAAACACATAGAAAACCAATGAAGAACGGTGCGATTCGTCACGGGTTCGTTTAGTTGGCGCGAGAGTATTACTGAGGTGCTCAACAGTTACATTGGCAGATGTTACAAGAGAGGAGTTGTAAATCACAGAGAAATTACTAAAATTTCGAGAGAGCAATTTCCGGGAAGTGTCGGACAACATATTACAGCTTCCCACTTATATTTCGCGTAATGACCACGGCGAGAAAATCGGAGAAATTGGAGCCAAGACGGAGGCTTACCGACAATCACTCTTCCTACGCGTTATTCGCAAGTGGAATAGAGTAGGGTGGATCAGCTACTGGTACTAGAAATAGCCCCCGCCACACACCATTAGGTGGCTTGTGATGTACGTAGATGTAGATTAAATTTCCATCACGTCAAGGCATACCTATAGCCGAAATCAGTGTTAATTAAAGAATAATAGTACCACCCATCAAAAAAGCGTGTGGTCATTGCAGTACAGCTAGTTGAGAATCTGTGGTTATGAATCTACTGTGGTGTCACCGCCAGACACCACACTTGCTAGGTGGTAGCTTAAATCGGCCGCGGTCCATTTAGTACATGTCGGACCCGCGTGTCGCCACTGTGTGATCGCAGACCTAGCGCCACCACAAGGCAGGTCTCGAGATACGATAGAGCACTCGCCCCAGTTGTACGACGACATTGCTAGCGACAATACGGACGAAGCCTCCCTCTCATTTGCCGAGAGACAGTTAGAATAGCGTTCTGCTGAGTCCATGACTACGACCTAGCAAGGCGCCATTAGCCTTACCTAGTTTGAGAGTTATCGTATAAAGGTCTCAAGAAGAACGCTGTATTCATCAAAGAATAAAAGTTAAGTATAAAGCAGCTACGTACTTTTCTTGCTACCATTCAATAGTTATCCTGTTCCAGACTTGACGCAAGTCGGCGTGTGTGTACGCGTGCCTTTCTTTCGGCTCCCTTCCCAGTGTGGCGTAGCAAGCTTGTTACGCCACAACAGATTGGCGACGAGGCAACGGAAAGGGTCTTGTTCTTTCTGATTGCTTACATTTATTTGTGTCATGGCTTCGCCACAATCTCCAGATGTACTGTCCGAATTTTATCGCTTGCAGAATCAGCAGACGCAGGCGTTATTGGATGCCCTTGGACAGCTCGTCCAGGGTCAACGTGCACTGCAACACGATGCAGCAGCCGCCGCTTCACCGCTACCGCAGCCACAACTCGCAGTTGCACCGCCTTTTAGGCACTACGATCCAGCGCAGGAATCGTGGCCAGAATGGTCCCGACAGTTCGGCTTTCACCTAGCCGCCTACAGAATTCAAGGTAATGAGCGGCAGCCGTTTTTGCTTTCTTGTGTTGGTGTGTCCACCTACCGTGTGATAGTGAAATTGTTTCCCCGACGCGACGTAGCAACTCTGTCCTACGATGAGATTTTGTCTGCTTTAGATGCCTATTTCAAAGAAACAGTTAATGTGGTTGCCAAACGGTATACGTTTTTTCGTACGAAACGTACGGCCGGTCAAACTAATAGGAAGTGGGTAGCAACATTGCAAGGACTTACTAGGGACTGTGCCTTTGACTGTGACTGTGGCCTTTCTTATTCAGATACAATGGTACGTGATGCAATTGCACAGAACGTTTCTGATGTTCGCATACGGGAGCGAATTTTGAAACTAGTTAATCCCTCCCTTCAACAAGTGATAGACATATTGGATAGACAAGACACACTTGACTGTGCTCAGGAATCTTTTGAAACTTCGCCAGCCGTGTGTAACATTAACCGGCCCGCCAGGCGAGCTACGCGGCCCGGTCAACTGCCCTCGCGCACACCAACGCAGCTGCCGCCACGCTTTAAACCAGGTGTGCCGTGCCAGCACACAAATGCAGTGAAATCATGCCCGCGGTGTGCGACTAGACATTCGCGTGAACATTGCCCGTCACGCCAAGCTATTTGCTTTTTCTGCAATAGGAAAGGACATGTTCAAAGTGTTTGCCAGAAAAAGCTCAGATCAGACAATCACAATCATTCCCAGCCTTTTGCTTCGCCCCGGAATCGAACCAAGGACACTCAGGCTCGTGGACCTTCGCCCATGGACATTCATGTAGTTAATTCCACTTCGTCCAGTGACACTTTCTCTAACAGTGACTGTGTTCGTCCCACAAACAGTGTGTGTCGACGTCGCCGGAAATCACGTCAATTGGCAAGTGATTCTGTACAAGTGTCTGTTCAAATTGCACAAAACAGTCGCTCTTGTCGTCAGCAGGACAATAAACTTTTTGTCGATTTGGACTTTAATGGCAAGGTCATACCGTTCCAGCTCGATACCGGAGCTGCAGTTTCATTGCTCAATCACGACACGTACAAACAACTGGGCAAACCTCCGTTGCGTGCAGCAAATGTTACGCTAAAAAGTTATTCAGGACAGCCGATCCCTGTGTTAGGACAGTGCACTCTTCTTACAACATACAAGGGACAAACAAAACTTGTGTCATTTAACGTTCTTCGTTCTTCTACTGCAGTGAACTTGTTTGGTTTAGATTTATTTCAATTGTTTAACTTGTCTATTGTAAATCAGGTCCTATTAGTGAATCAAACTGTGCCTTCAGACAGTGTTTCTCGCTTATGTGAAGAATTTGCAGACATTTTTGCACCGGGCTTAGGTTGCGCTAAAAACTATGAAGCACATTTGGAACTGAAAGTCAATGCGCAACCGAAATTTTTCAGAGTGCACAATGTTCCCCATGCATTGCGTGATGAGGTCGCAAGAACATTAAATGATCTAGAATCACAGGGTGTAATTGAACGTGTGCAAGCTTCTCTCTGGGCCTCACCCTTAGTAATTTTGCCAAAACCTTCCGGAAAATTGAGACTTTGCGTGGACTTCAAGGCCACAGTGAATCCACAACTAGTGACTGCTACTTTTCCTTTGCCCCACCCGGAAGATCTTTTTGCTAAACTGTGCCCGGGAAAATATTTTTCAAAGTTGGACCTAGCCGATGCGTACTTGCAAATACCGGTGGACGACGAATCCCAGCGCGTATTGGTGGTTAACACGCATCTTGGATTGTACAGGTTCAAAAGACTGCCGTTCGGGTGTGCATCCGCCCCTGCATTGTTTCAGCAATATTTACAAACTATTTGTGCGTCGGTCCCTACTGCAGCAAACTATCTGGACGATATAGTGATCTCCGGACAGACAGAAGAAGATCATCTTGCGAACCTACGAACGTTATTTCAGGTCTTGCGACAAAATGGTCTTCGCTTGAGGAAGGACAAATGTGTGTTTTTTGCTCGTGACTTACCATACCTGGGCCATGTCATCAATGCCCAAGGCATACATCCGAGTCCAGAGCACCTCCGTGCCATACAAGATTTGCCTTCCCCTCAAAATGTGAAGCAGCTGCAGAGTGTGTTGGGTAAAATTACCTACTATCATCGCTTTCTGCGCAATGCCTCTTCCATTTCAGCTCCGCTTCATCGCTTACGCCGTCCAGGTGTTCCGTTCGTCTGGACGACGGAATGCGAACGCGCCTTTCGCTAGTTGAAATCGGCGTTGCTTTCTAATACTTGCCTCACGCCTTTCGATCCCCAGAAACCCCTTTTGTTGATGGTAGATGCATCGGATTTCGGGATCGGTGCTGTGCTTGCGTACAACGTTGGCTCGCATGATCGCCCTATTGCCTTTGCGTCCAAATTGCTCTCGTCTGCGCAAAGAAATTACTCACAGATAGAGAAAGAAGCTTTGGCTCTCGTGTTTGGTGTTACTAAGTTCCATGATTTCTTGTATGGTCGTCGCTTTGCCATCATCACAGACCACAAACCTTTGACGTCGCTTTTTCATCCGAACAAGCCTGTACCTCCACGTACAGCGCAGAAATTCATTCGCTGGTCTATTTTCCTCTCGCAGTACCGCTACGATATCTTTCATCGGTTCACTGCTAATCACGGCAACGCTGATGCGTTGTCCCGTTTGCCTGTTGCTGAGGATAGAGCATTCGATTCTTCCGAACTTGCTTGCATGTTCATTGATTCGGAAACCGATGAAGTGGTCGAATCGTTTCCGATTGATTTTCGTCGTGTAGCTACAGCCACAGCTGCTGACCCGGTCCTTGCTACCATTTTGCGTTTTGTTGATACGCAATGGCCTTTGTCAAAGTCACGGATCGAGGATCCGTTGGTTCGCCGATTTTTTGCTAACAAGGAGAGACTTTTTGTTCGACGTGGTGTTTTATTGTTGCGTTCTGATAATGATCAGTCCCGAGTCGTGGTCCCACGTTCGTTACAGTCCTCTGTCTTACGGCTTCTTCACCAAGGACATTGGGGTATAGTGCGAACGAAACAACTTGCTCGTCAGCACTGTACTTGGTTCGGAATGGATGCTGCGATTACGAATATGTGTTCTTCTTGCATGACGTGTGCCGAACAACAATCCGCGCCGCCGCGGCAAGTCTTTGCGTGGCCAAAAGCCACTTCCGCTTGGCAACGCTTGCACATCGATTTTGCTGGTGGTCCATTCTGGAATGCTCGGTGGTTGGTTCTGGTCGATGCCTTCAGTAATTTTCCTTTTGTTGTCCGGATGTCTTCCACGATGTCCACTGCCACCAGCCAAGCGTTGTCTGCTATCTTTTGCATTGAAGGTCTTCCGCAGACTATTGTTTCCGACAATGGCCCACAATTCATGTCCGCAGAATTTCAGTCATTCTGCCAGGCCAATGGTATTCAACATCTGACATCCGCGCCGTTTTCGCCTCAGTCAAACGGTGCCGCTGAACGATTGGTCCGGACTTTCAAGTCACAGATGTTGAAATTGAAAGAGTCGCATTCTCGGGAGGCCGTATTGTTGCTCTTTTTGTCTTTGTATCGCTCTCAGCCCCGAGATGGTCGCTCGCCGGCTGAGTTGCTCCATGGTTGTCCTCATTGAACCTTGATGTCTATGCTGCATCCGCCGCATCAGGTTCCTGTGCAGCAGCAGACTTCTGCTTTTGCTCCAGGCGACGTTGTATTTTATCGCAACTATCGAGGTTCACGGCGTTGGCTCGCAGGGTGCATTCTTCGCTGCCTCGGCCGCGCGATGTATTTGGTTTTGGGGGCCTCTGGTGAGGTGCGTCGGCATCTCAATCAGCTGCGCCTCTGTCGTCGCACGGGTTCTGCCGCTCCCCATCTGCTTTCAGCGACGGTGCCGTCCGGTCAGCGCCCTGGGGACCCATCTACTGGCTCGCCTCATCCCCAGGTGTTACCGACGATGCCTTCCATTTTGCTCCATGGCGACGCGCCGCCGCCGCCGCCGCCTGTTCTCCAGCCGGCGCCGCCCGCAGTGGACGCTTCGCTGCAGCCGCCAAGCGCCTCCCTGGGCCACGTGCCGCCGATCGCTTCCCGTGCCCCGCCATCCTCCGCCATGGAACTCTTGCCCGCTACGGACCACAGGACGTCATCGCGCGTCGGGTACCCCGACGCAATGGAGGTCGACCCTTCGGCACCTCCTGTTTCTTTACGGGCACATACACCGCATGTTGACGTGCACCCTGGACTAGGTTTTCAGGTGTTTCCTAGCTCCCCTCGGACCGAGTGGCCGGGTGCGGGTGGCACAGCCTCGCCTGTTGTTAGGCTCCCCACCTCATCGCATACGTCAACATGGGGTCCTCCCCACGGCGGGTGGAAGCCTTATCGTACGACCGTTCGCCGATTTGCGTGGGAGGAATGTGGTGTCACCGCCAGACACCACACTTGCTAGGTGGTAGCTTAAATCGGCCGCGGTCCATTTAGTACATGTCGGACCCACGTGTCGCCACTGTGTGATCGCAGACCTAGCGCCACCACAAGGCAGGTCTCGAGATACGATAGAGCACTCGCCCCAGTTGTACGACGACATTGCTAGCGACAATACGGACGAAGCCTCCCTCTCATTTGCCGAGAGACAGTTAGAATAGCCTTCTGCTAAGTCCATGGCTACGACCTAGCAAGGCGCCATTAGCCTTACCTAGTTTGAGAGTTATCGTATAAAGGTCTCAAGAAGAACGCTGTATTCATCAAAGAATAAAAGTTAAGTATAAAGCAGCTACGTACTTTTCTTGCTACCATTCAATAGTTATCCTGTTCCAGACTTGACGCCAGTCGGCGTGTGTGTACGCGTGCCTTTCTTTCGGCTCCCTTCCCAGTGTGGCGTAGCAAGCTTGTTACGCCACAACATCTACTACTACAGCTAGTTGGGAACAGATTGCTATCCATAGCGTTAAGCTGCTGGTATCACCTTACATGGTCATCACGGGACCTTCTGCTTCAATCTACTGAACGGATGTACTACTACTGCTAGTACTAGTACTACCACTACTACAACCACTAGTACTCTACGACCTGCGCCACATAGACCACACCTCTGTATGGACTATCAGAGCACACCTTCCTGTACAAGCACCCTTATAACTCATCAAAAATCATTAGAAATGACCTGGTGACCTTTGATGTCCGTGTCAGTCATTTATGTATATTGAGATGTGAGACATTCGCAGTCCAAATCAAAACGACTGTTCTGCCATGTATACAGTTATTAGCAACACTTGTAAACACAACACTTTCTCGCTACTTCTGCTAAGCTACAGGCAGCAGCCTTAGAAAAGTGACTATGTAGAACGTGAGAGCCTTATGTCAGGTGCAAACCACTGGAAAACCTATTTCAAAGTAAAATTCCTTGTGTCTGACGAATAACCGAAAAAACATGTTGCATCCCCTCTAGACGTTAAAAGTCCATCAAACGAAGATGCATGTGGGATGACTTGAAACACATTATTTCCGTGTCACGTCTTGGACATGAATCGAGTCGTTCAGTTTTATAGGTACAGGGATTGTAAGTCAGTGACAGGAAGTGGTGAGGTTCTGTCAACTGCACGCATCTGTTTCTCTAGCCATTTGCTTGACATTTATTGTGTGTGTGTGTGTGTGTGTGAGATAGAGAGATTGTTGTATGTTCTGTTCTTATTCACGATGTAAGTGCTGCGTACTGTTTAAGTACGGGTCTCAAAATCTTGTACGTTGCATTTGTCTATTTCCACCAAGGATTTCGCTTTCATCCCATTGGCTTGTGAGATCTGTATTGATAATAGTCGTTTTGTAAATTTAATTGGTAACGAACGGTGAAGAGCTGATAGTTTACCACAGGCAAGGGTTAAACCAAAAGCTTGTTGGAAAACCTATGTAGTTGAGATCAAGAACCATTCTCGAGACTTGCAGAGGTTGGAAACGTCTTTTCTTTATGTTTATTGAGATGTGGGACGTTCGCATTCCTATATAGCGAACTGTTTTCCGCGAATTGCAGGGAATGACCTACTGTGAAAAGCTCCATAAACGCTTAAAAGAATCTTCTGCGTCACACCTGTAGTTAGAGGCACTTTTGAGATGAAACTAATCGATCGGTTTCATAGCTCTAGCGATACAGAGCCATGACAGGAAGCGGTGAGATTCTGTCCGCATTAGGCATACGTTTCTCTTTTCATCATTGGTGGAATCGAAGTGTTACATTCTTCCATCGTCATGTGCGAACAGATTTCTGAAGTTAGAATCTTGTGTGCTCGTCAGACAGTCCTTAAAATTTTACATATACCTCTCCCATTTGAACATAGCCTGCCATCAAACAGAAATGCGACTTAGCGTCAAACGATAATGGTCACAAACGCCTTTCACAGATGCAGTGGCATCGCTCATTGATTTTGTGAAGTACATCTCTTACTGGAAGAAACTGCTACTAATCAAAGAATGGATTCTACGTAATGTGTGACACATTCGGAGGTATCCGTGCCATCAGTAACACTCTAGTCTTGTGTAACATAGAAATGATGCTGTCATTTTTCAAGGACTGACAGTTAATTTCATATGTTCTCTGATTCCCGTAGAAACGATGCGCCTTTTGCTCGCGTTATTTCGACATACAACGTAGAAATCCAGTAGAAGATCTCTGCAGTACGTTTTTTGCAGTACTGATTTTGGATTAAAATGTGAATCAATGGACTGTAGGGTTATGTTACATCATCGTGTATCGTTCACACTATGAGATCTGCTGATAACAGATGGTTTTTTAGCTCGAATGCCGTCTAACCCCAGTTTAATCTGTTCGAGGTTAGGCTGATTTTCTGTTGGAGCAATGGGATACAACAATTGCAAAGTGTAGTCGAACGTGAATTTTGTAAACACTTAACGTTGTATATCTATGGAATCAATCAAGGGTTTGTGTTATGCAGGATCACCGTGGAACTATTTCACTACAGTCGAACATGCTCGGATTTCGATGTCCTACAACGTAGCAGGCTTGTAGAGCTACGGATGCTGGTATAGATGCATATTTCTTGACATCGTGTTTGACACAGTTCTACGCTGCCACCAGGTCAATAAAATGCGTGATATCGATCTACTTGTAGATTTGTGTTTAGGTTGATGAGGTCGGAGCAAATAGCGTTTTGTTCTTAACGTAGAGGAAAGTTCAGGTTTAAAAGCAGCTTCCTTCATTGGTTTACGGCCTATTATTAAGCTTCTAACGTAGATGCTGTCTGGCGCAGTGTGCGCTACGCTATGAGTTCCTGTCTCAGTGTTCTGTGTGGGCGTTTATCGACTTGGTAAGCAACTGTCCAATTCTAAATTGAGGTTTGATTAAGTCCTAAGGAATACGTTTGTGTAAGAATCTGCTAAGTCTGATTCTACGTTGGAAAGAGCGTGGATGTCGTGTTCCCCGACTTCTAGTCAGTGATGGATACAGTTCGGCAAATCTCCAAATCACTGACAATGTGCAGTATCATATAATATTCAGCGGAGCGTTCGGTGCAGTGAGTGAGGTGGTTGTGGCTCCTGCCTCAGTGCAGACATCACAATGTGCTTACAAGGGAAACTCTCCATGGCACACCCCTCAGCTTTAGTGGTAAGATGGCCCAGTGCAGTGGTCGTCAAACTTTTTTGCTCAAGGGCCAAAACCAACAATATGATGTGGCACCTCGGGCTGCAGATTTCCAAGTCTTTTCATTAACTGGCAAACTACGTAAATGATGTGTTATGAACCTCCAATGGACTAGCTATAGTAAAGAAGCGAGGGGTTTACCACTGACTTTCTAGCACTTATCGTTAAAGACGATACCATTCGGACCACTACCTGTAGAATGTTCTCTGTTTCAGATTGTTGCCACCCTCAATGGCCCGTAAATTGTAACACTGTAATTGCCTGACGAAATGTTGCTACGTTGTCTTTGTGAACAGGTGGTTAATAACAGCAAATGGACTTATACTTAAATGTACACTCCTGGAAATGGAAAAAAGAACACATTGACACCGGGGTGTCAGACCCACCATACTTGCTCCGAACACTGCGAGAGGGCTGTACAAGCAATGATCACACGCACGGCACAGCGGACACACCAGGAACCGCGGTGTTGGCCGTCGAATGGCGCTAGCTGCGCAGCATTTGTGCACCGCCGCCGTCAGTGTCAGCCAGTTTGCCGTGGCATACGGAGCTCCATCGCAGTCTTTAACACTGGTAGCATGCCGCGACAGCGTGGACGTGAACCGTATGTGCAGTTGACGGACTTTGAGCGAGGGCGTATAGTGGGCATGCGGGAGGCCGGGTGGACGTACCGCCGAATTGCTCAACACGTGGGGCGTGAGGTCTCCACAGTACATCGATGTTGTCGCCAGTGGTCGGCGGAAGGTTCACGTGCCCGTCGACCTGGGACCGGACCGCAACGACGCACGGATGCACGCCAAGACCGTAGGATCCTACGCAGTGCCGTAGGGGACCGCACCGCCACTTCCCAGCAAATTAGGGACACTGTTGCTCCTGGGGTATCGGCGAGGACCATTCGCAACCGTCTCCATGAAGCTGGGCTTCGGTCCCGCACACCGTTAGGCCGTCTTCCGCTCACGCCCCAACATCGTGCAGCCCGCCTCCAGTGGTGTCGCGACAGGCGTGAATGGAGGGACGAATGGAGACGTGTCGTCTTCAGCGACGAGAGTCGCTTCTGCCTTGGTGCCAATGATGGTCGTATGCGTGTTTGGCGCCGTGCAGGTGAGCGCCACAATCAGGACTGCACACGACCGAGGCACACAGGGCCAACACCCGGCGTCATGGTGTGGGGAGCGGTCTCCTACACTGGCCGTACACCACTGGTGATCGTCGAGGGGACACTGAATAGTGCACAGTACATCCAAACCGTCATCGAACCCATCGTTCTACCATTCCTAGACCGGCAAGGGAACTTGCTGTTCCAACAGGACAATGCACGTCCGCATGTATCCCGTGCCACCCAACGTGCTCTAGAAGGTGTAAGTCAACTACCCTGGCCAGCAAGATCTCCGGATCTGTCCCCCATTGAGCATGTTTGGGACTGGATGAAGCGTCGTCTCGCGCGGTCTGCAAGTCCAGCACGAACGCTGGTCCAACTGAGGCGCCAGGTGGAAATGGCATGGCAAGCCGTTCCACAGGACTACATCCAGCATCTCTACGATCGTCTCCATGGGAGAATAGCAGCCTGCATTGCTGCGAAAGGTGGATATACACTGTACTAGTGCCGACATTGTGCATGCTCTGTTGCCTGTGTCTATGTGCCTGTGGTTCTGTCAGTGTGATCATGTTATGTATCTGACCCCAGGAATGTGTCAATAAAGTTTCCCCTTCCTGGGACAATGAATTCACGGTGTTCTTATTTCAATTTCCAGGAGCGTATTATGTAACATGACACACGATCACAACTGTTTTCTACATGTTTTGAAAGTCATTTTTCTTCACCTTATAAAGGCACATTTGCATGCCGAGCGTGAGTTTCCTCGGAAACGCGAGATATTAATTAAATAAATAATCAGTGACAAATAAATAAAGCCTATGGCACACAACTGCAGCGCTGTGTCGCTGATAAAACAAAAGTACATTTTCGTTAGTCGTATGTTTGATTAAAAAAAAAAAGGAGGAGCTCTCGTTGAAGTGGTGCGAGAAGCACGTATTTTAGTTTATTGTCTGGCACACCGCCATATTTCATGATATAGAAAATTACTGCGAGTTGCAACCATACTAGGCACTCGATTCTGTAAAGAATTTATATTTATAAAAGTAAGTAGGATTATGAACTGTAGGCTTATTCATTGAATATATCTGATTTAACTAACTGTGTAATTTTTTGTTTAGTAGACAATCACCTCTGTACGACGTTTTGGCATGGCTGGCAAATTATTGTAATATTGAGATTTAGATTATGAGTCCGCACCTACCGCAGCAGTCTTTGGAAACGATTTAATTACGAAGTCCGATTATTTCAGTTTTATTTCACGGTCAACTACGAGTAACATTGCCTTTACGAAAAAGCCATTGTCAAGCGTCTGATACCGAATAATCAAAACCTGACGACTCATAGGAGAGCCAATCAGACAGATAAAAATAATTAATATTTTATTTTATTTTATTTTATTTATTTTATATTGGCGACTGCGTGTCGGACTTGTTATTTTGTCATTTGTTACATTGTTCTCTTTGTTTCATGTGAAAAATCAACCTTCTGGTCCTGGACTTGACTATATGAGAAATAAAAAAAAAAATCAGAAGATATTTGCCAATTATAAAATTTTGCGGGAAGACGCAAAGAAGCTTCCAGCAAAATAAGGTAAGACGCAGCATCTTTGCATTAGCAGGCTTGACCAGACGTATAATTCAGTGTATTAGCTTTTCAGTAAAATTCTGTAGTGTTTCTTTTCCGCATAACAGTTTCAGTGATAAATTCCATTCTCAGTATTTTTCCTTAAACAATAACGTATGCAACAATACCAATACACGAGTGTACAATATGGCCGACTTCTGTACGATATCATGTAACATGGCCAGCAGCCATTACCAATAATCTCAAATTCAGTTTATATTTTTAAATTAACAGACAGCCATTGTTGCTACGACCGATTCATGCTCAACTGCATTTTATTTTAAAACCAGTGTCAAACATTAATTTCTTGAAATATATAGCACGTGTGGCATGGTAATAACTAGAAAACAATACGCAAAAATGGAACAGCAAAGACGTACTATTCAGACGCAATCCGACTCGGACGAGAGACAAATGTTAGAAAATGACTTTACGACAGCAACCGGTAGTGACGATACATCAAATATTGACGCAAGTGTCAACGGAAATTTTGACAATAGGCCGTCCACCACAAAAATTTCAAAGTCTCAGTCAGAGCCCATGTTAATACATGACGTCACGTCTAATGACGCGGCGGGGGCAGAGACCTTGCAAACAGTAAACATTGCCAACATGTTACAAATGCTAATGAAACAAAACGCAGAAAATATGGCAACCTTAAGGATGCAGAACGCGGAAAACATGGCAACCTTAAAGACACAAAATGAACAGTTAAAGACACAAAATGACGAAATTAAATCTGATCTCATAGCAATCAAGGCATGTAATGACACTTTGTGTAAACGTGTGGAACTTATAGACGCCACACTGACCGAACAGATGACTGAACTCAGTACGAAATTTTCCAAGCTTAATACGAGACAAGAAAAGACTACAAATGACGTAGCACTTTTACAGAAACAATTAAAAAACCTTAATGTCACGTGTGAAGCTCTTACTGAACAAATTCAAACATATCCTTCAGTACACGACAACCTTGAAAAACGAATTACTGACGTGCAGAATAAATTTGACGATGTTGAACAACACCTGACTGACATCTTACAATCTGATGCCACAGCTCATTTTCAAAATATTAATAAAGAATTTCATGATTGGGTAGAGAACAAAGACAAACATTTTGATAGATGCATACGTGAAAATTTACCAACAATTGTGCACGACTCCGTAGCGGAATACATCACTAATAACAAACAGCTGATTAGTGACGCAGTACAATCCGTCACTGCACCCATGAGACAATTCACCGATCAACCACAGTCTGAATGTAACGAAAATATCAGTCAAAATGTACAGTTCAGAAACCAATATACATTCGAGTATGACGCACACATACCGCACACCACAAACACACAAGAACAAAACACACCACGACTACAACACATACCACGACGTGCAACCACAAACACAAGCTATTATCATGGTAAACCACAGCAACATTATCGTAATTACTCGCCAGCTGAGCATTGCAGTAATTACAGTGGAACAAATCCATATCATAATGCAAAGGAAGAAAAAAGCTTAATAAAACACAGGCAATTTCAGGCTTTTATCCCAGAGAAACGAACCATTCATCCGGTGATTTTTCTTAAATCTTTTAGTAACGCATTTCCACGCACTTGGAGTGACCGGAAAAAGATTTCATATATTGTCGGTTACATCCAAGGCGATGCAGCTGTCTGGGCATACAGTCAAGCTGACGTATGTACCACGTACAGTGAGTTTGAGCGTGCCTTTCTGAACAAATTCTGGTCGCAATCCGTCCAGGAGCGACTCAGGAGACAAATTTTAGAACCTGAAACTTTTAACAGTAAAAATGGTAACTTACGCAGATATTTTGAAAAATACTTGAACATGGGACATTTTTTAGACGAACCAGTCGCAACACGTGATATACTCCGAGCGTTGAAGGCCAAATTGCCTTTCAACATTAAGGAAAAACTTCTACATATCCCGGATGACGATTCAGATTATTTTTTAACAGCTTTAGATTCGGTTGACATGTTACTTGAAGATCAGCGCTTCGCGCGGCAAAACAGCAGCCACAATGTTTACACTAGTGGTATGCAAAACATGCAGGCTTGCCAACACAATTCTGGCGCGCCCACAGTTGGATACGCGGTACAACAAAAACAGCAAACTCACATGCCGTCTCAGTACGGAAATCAAAATCAACACGCGTATTCCAATACGAACAATAGTTACAACAGTAATAACATTTCATGCGGCAATCCATACAAAAGGCACCGCGGTAATAACTGCAACGGTAACAACGGATACAAAGGTAATAACAAAAACACAAACAGAAATAGAAATAATAATAACTACGAGCCAAGACAGCATCAAGGTTGGACTCGTAACGATCAGTACTTTCATTCAAACTCTGCTTTACCACAGCAGCCACCAGGTCAAAATTGGAGCATACCTTACGACCGACAGGTAAGTTATAATGCGCAACAGCAACAACAACCGCAAAAGTTTGGAGATCATAATAGGCAATATCCGAATGTGAATATAATAGAAATGACACCTGATGCACAACCTCAATCTGTGTCAGTACCTAGTACAAATGATAATCCAACAAACTAGAAACAGTCACTACTTTGCCCCAGGTCGTGGCTGAAGAATCCTTGGGGGGCGGCTTCAATGTTAATCAGTTATTTGACACCACACTTGAACAACAGAATAATGATATGCCGAGTAATTCTAAACAAAAACTACCTGTTTTATTTATAAGATACAACCACAATAACAATATATCAGATGAACTTTTACAAGACAGTACACAATGTCGTTTAAACACAAATGAAATTGTTTTAGCATCCACTACTGGTGTAGTAGGTGGGATTCCAACTACTATTATCCTAGATACAGGTGCAGCTGTGAGCGTTTTATCTTTTAATTTTTATAAAAAGATGTGTGAATTGGAACCTGTGCCTGAGTTTCCTGCCCAAAACTGTAAAATAACTACTGCACTAGGTAATAAGTCATGTAGGGTTACGAAGCAAGTTTTTGTAAACGTTAAAATAGGTAATGGAACCGTACAATGGCCATTCCTGGTTGTACAAAACCTTGTGACAAATTGCATATTAGGAATAGATATTATGAGCGAGAAGGACTGCATTATAGACTTCTCCAAAGGTAAATGTATTTTAAATGATAAAGGCAGTGTAATTATTATTGATTTGGACAGGAGAACTCTAAAGCATGACAAACACTGTACAGGGTACAAGGTTCAGTTAGTACTTGACAAAGACATTCAAGACATGCAAACACACTCATCTGACACAGAGCTAATGGACTTGAAAACATTGCTTGATCATAAGATAAGTGAAGCTACAGCTCTCAGTGTACATGAACGTATAAAACTACAGGAAATGTTATCCAAATATTTACAAGTTTTTACCAGACGATTAGGTGTTATCAACACGTATGTGTACAAGATTGAAGTTAAGCCTCACAAGATCTTCTACCATAAGACATATAACGTACCGTTATCTCAACGACCTGCTGTGTGGCAAGAACTAAAACAAATTACAACATAGATTATAAGTAGTATAGAAATTTTCATTTCAGCGGTTCCAGTGACGCAGTTGAAGACAGAAGAACTTTTCTTTCAACGCCGCGGTTCCACCGAGAAGACTGAATATTAAAGTAAAATTTATGATTACGTAGCAGTGAATGATATATAAATTTTTCACGGAACATTTGTGACTGTAGGTACCACTGACTTGCTATGACACCTGACGAACCGACAGACGTCATCTGTGAAGCGATCTTTTACTTCGAGAAATAGATTAGACGCACATCTCTCAGCAAGAAAAGCATCTACCAGTAGTCAAGGCCACACAGACACACTACACACACGCACAAAACGCGAGGAATCGAACATTTTCTCTCTCTTACTATTTTGAATATTTATTGAGTAGTGAAAACGCCTGGTCTTGCCTACTGATGTAATGAATGTTGTGTCTAACCTATCTTAATTTCAGATGACATCACAAAAAACATCGATAATATCCCAGCAAAACCGCTAAAGAGGATGTAAATATCTGCAATTCATGTAATCAAATATGACACAATGTAATAACCTATAGCTATGTAATGATGATGTAAACATGTTTATGTGCAACTGTATTATGTTTATGCTAAGAAAATATGTGACGTGTGTATGTGTAATTACTTATTTTTTAAACTGATGTATAATGTAACTGTTACTGTGTGAAAATTTGAACGATAACGAGTGCCAAAATGTGAAAAACTTTTTTAAAAAAAAAAAAAAAATTGCGTAGTGAACCACTATTCACGGACATTAACGTACATTACTAAGTCTGCAACTACGCAGAAACCTATGTGAAAGAAACTGTTAATGACATTCATGATGCATCGTACCTTTGTTAACGCGATGAACGATTTCTTCGATGAGTAACCACGAACATTTAGGTGAGCTATATTTAAAAAAAAAAAAACTGAATATGTGAAGTGCATAATTCGTGCATCGTCTAGCGACATTACTACAGTACCCAACTTCAAGATGTTAACTGGATTAAATGGACACAAAGTGCCTGTCCAGAAAACAACACGACGGGTGGAAGAATTTTGGTTGGAACTTCAGGGAATGAAATGTTCTCGAAATGTGACGGACACGCTTACCTGGACTGTCCAAGGATCGACGCCAGCTATGTGCCGTCCGAGGTTCTGCAACCAAGCTTCCACGGAATATCGAAAACGAACTGCATATGGACTAATTACTCGACGGGTCACGTCTGATCTGTAATAAACAATGCTTTTTGTCACAACGAACTGCATCACAACGACTATAATGGAAATAGGAAATGGACATGCTTATGTATCAATCACGTTGTTATACAACGATGTTACTGTGATCAAAAAAACTTTACCACGACGATACTAACCTGTAAAAAATTATTGTGCAGCAGATGAATATGAACTGTGATAACGACACCATGTGTATAGGTCAACGCACCTGAAAAATACGGACATTTTTCTTTGAAGCATTTCATTGCAATGCTATGTAACTAAGAACATTCAACAATCTAAAGTTGTATTGTATTATAACAAATATTGTAATTTTAAAACTAAGTTACCTGTCATAGAATGTAGTCTTCATATGTAATCTTGGTGGAATATTTTCTTTGTGCAACGACTAAGAAATGCGCGCGCACACGAACAATATGAACTGCAATACTGTGCCGCGTGATCTAAATTTACGAAATAACGGCAGTGCCGTAGTTACACAGACGCTTCTGCGCATGCGCGCACTCTGTTTTGCCAACATAAGAACTTTTTCGGCGCACGCGCGTCATTCAAATTTTGTGTATAATATACAGTATAATGTAAGTCATGTAAATAGTTGTAGATAACTTAGATTTTCTTGTGCCTTTAGGTGAATTGCTCGCCTGCAGGTGTGTCCTTTCGCCTCGCAATTCAGGGGGCAATATAAAGGCACATTTGCATGCCGAGCGTGAGTTTCCTCGGAAACGCGAGATATTAATTAAATAAATAATCAGTGACAAATAAATAAAGCCTATGGCACACAACTGCAGCGCTGTGTCGCTGATAAAACAAAAGTACATTTTCGTTAGTCGTATGTTTGATTAAAAAAAAAAAGGAGGAGCTCTCGTTGAAGTGGTGCGAGAAGCACGTATTTTAGTTTATTGTCTGGCACACCGCCATATTTCATGATATAGAAAATTACTGCGAGTTGCAACCATACTAGGCACTCGATTCTGTAAAGAATTTATATTTATAAAAGTAAGTAGGATTATGAACTGTAGGCTTATTCATTGAATATATCTGATTTAACTAACTGTGTAATTTTTTGTTTAGTAGACAATCACCTCTGTACGACGTTTTGGCATGGCTGGCAAATTATTGTAATATTGAGATTTAGATTATGAGTCCGCACCTACCGCAGCAGTCTTTGGAAACGATTTAATTACGAAGTCCGATTATTTCAGTTTTATTTCACGGTCAACTACGAGTAACATTGCCTTTACGAAAAAGCCATTGTCAAGCGTCTGATACCGAATAATCAAAACCTGACGACTCATAGGAGAGCCAATCAGACAGATAAAAATAATTAATATTTTATTTTATTTTATTTTATTTTATTTATTTTATAACCTCACTTGACTGAACTACAACAGCCTTAATTTTATTTCATACTAGATGTGGCTAGATATGTATTTATTCCAATCTTATGTTATTTTGTATCTTCCTTCCCTCACTCTCTGTCGTCCATCTCGACTTTCCCCTCACACACCATCTCTTCACCCTTTTATCTGTCGATTTCGTACTCCCCCTGTATGTGTCCATATCCTCCTCCCACTTCTCCCTCCACATTGCGATCCCCCGCCCCAATAAGACATTGTCTTTGCTTATTCCATAATATTTCTTTACAGATTGAAAATAATGTGTATCAGTGTGGTTGAAATCGATCCGAGGGTTTAGCATGAGAAGTGGAGGATAAACACACACACACAAACACACACGGGCGCTCGCGCGCGCGTTTTAGAAAGCTAATGACTAATTATTTCTTTTAACAGATATGTACCGCATATGACCGTCTCTATAAGGCGTATTCATGAATCCAACGCACATTCGTTTAAGATTGATACAATAGGAGATAATGGGTATAAGGCACACGCACCCATTTGTTGTCAGCACTGAGAAACAAAAAAGAAAACATTTACATTATTACGTCACCTCCCATCGCAACGACAAATCTATCTGCCCCTGTACCAAGTGGCACCTGTAAAGTTGATAGAACAACTTTACGCGCTCCTACTTACAATTCTTCCAGTATATTTTTTATTTGACATGAGACATGTACAGCCGACAGCTCCAAACCATTTATTCTTTAGCGGATTTGGATATATATCATTTATCGTTCTTCAGAAACTGTAAACATTAGCACCTGTTAAAATGAAATAGTACTTTCGGAAACAAACCACTCGCAACTGTTGGACGTATGCGACTCCTTCGCCAAATAACATTGCTGTGCAGTTGCTGACAACAATAAGCCATGTTTATGACACTGAAATTCTGTAACACAGGGAAAAAAGATTTTTAAATACCAGTCCGCCGGTTTGACAACTATTAGATTATAAAGTATACATTCGTAGGAGACATATGAGTAGTTGTGTCACGTTGTCAACAATTACATTTTTAGTCAGTCTACACAGGAGTCGAGTGTTGAGACCGACTGGAATAATCGCTGTGGTAGCATGAGTCAACGATGACATATGCCATTCACAGACTTTCACAGAATGACTGTCACCATGTTTACGAGTGTTGAAAACTGCATAAAATGCTGCTGATTAAATTTCAATAAACTGGAAAACAAGCATACAGTGCATATGACTAATTAATTCCAGTTTAATTAGCTCTGTGAAAATAAAATTTACATGACTTTCATAATCTTACAGTATTCATGTCGCTAGGCAGGAGCATATGAAGGGTGAAGGGAAGGAAGGGAATAATTAGTAATTTTGAACCACTACCAAAAACAAATCTGGGGTCAGTGTACCTCGTTCCTGAAATTTATTTTAATCATGCAAGATGAGATAGATGTTTTATTAAAATATTATCTCATTCTAATGGCCAAAAAACTTTATTATAATTGCGTTAATCTCAAACTTTCAAAAAATGTAGAAGTAAATGAGAAATTTAAAAAATAAGAAAAGGACAGATTCACTGCACATGCAGCAGGCTATATAAGAAAGCTCTCTTATTGAATCTGATTTTTATTCATTATAATTGCAAAAAAACGTAAATACAAATATATAATTTTTCGTTGATGTGGCTTGTGATGTTGAGCTTTTTTGGGTATGTCGTCTATATCTGCGTCGTTAGGGCTGCATGCAATCCTCATTGCGTCTTCTAAATGACCGATTACGATATTTATTTTTCAGGTACTTCATTTTTTAAAGTGAAGCTTCACAAAGGTAAGTTGAAGGAAATACTGTTAAAATGAGCTGTGCACATACTTCCACAATTCAGTGTACTGTTGTGTTCCACGATGTTCTATAAACAGAGCTTTAAGTTGTGTGTCATGCTGAAGTTCGATTATTTCATTTAGCAAACTATTTTTAGGAAATCCAAATTGGCAGAATAATTTGAGATCATGTCCAACATGCCAGGGGTTCTCTACGAGAATGAAACAGCTTCAAATATTTCTAACATCTGCAAATCTGTTTTTTATTTCTTCGAAATAGGTTTCCAAATATTATTTCATGTTTTGGTAAATAGTTTCAGCGATAGTTAAGCCTAATGTGAGCATGGAAACAGTTGGAAAATTAGACAGATCTTTTACTTCGAATTCATTGCAGTTTGGCTTCAAATGAAAATATTTTGTTAGTCATTTGCTCAATTATCTTGTTTGGTCTTTGTAATTCCAAGTTAAGTGTGTTGAATTTTTGAGTAACATCGGTCAAAAAAACTGTAAGTATGTATCATTCATCATCATCAAGTTCAGGATAATTTTTGCCACTTTGTTGTAAGAATAAAATAATTTCAGATTTCAAATTGACAAACCGTTCCAGCACTTTTCCTTTGCTTTGCCATCTGGCAGCAGTATGTAGGAGAACATCACTGTAACAAGCCTGCAGTTCCTGCAGAAATTCTTTAAATTTTCGATGATGAAGTTCTCAGGCACGAATGAAATTAATAACGCTTATAACCGTTTGCATAACATTCTTCAATTTGGCATTTGAAATTTGACGTGCCAAACTTTCTTGATGCAGTAAGCAGTGAATGGAGAGTAAATTTGGCAAACTCCATTCCTTCTTAAGATAAGTCATTTTTCTTATAAATTCCTTAATTGCATCCACAAAATCACATCCTTTTGTGTGATCTTCCATGGTTATAATTGCTAAAAAATCCTCCTCTATTGCCTCATTATTTGTGCAGCAAAGCACAAATAATGAAAACTGAGACATCGAAGCTAAATCTGTACTGGAATCACATGCAAGAATGAAGTATTTGCATAGTTTGACTTTATTAATTACTGCCTCAAACATATATTTTGAAATATCTTCTATACGACGTCGACAGCTATATTCTGAAAGTGTGAGCTTATTTATTAACAGATTATATTTGTTACTGTTGGAGAAATTTTGAAACAAAGTTGCAGAAACAGTCATCATACATTGCTTCACTAATTCAGCATCAGTGAAAGCTTTGATATTTTTTGCCAGAATATTACATACTTGGTATGATGCTCTTGTGGCAGCCTCACTTTGCCCATCTGCTGCTAACATAACGTTTTGTTGACGACTAATGGTAGATTATAGAGGAGCAATTTTTTTCCTTTGTTATATTTGAATTCAGAGGAAAAGTTACTGTAAATTAATTGTGCTTACTTGTTTAGTGGGGAAATAAATTGTATCTCTTCAGTCCCACAATCGTATCCCGGCATATTAAGCAAGTAGCAGTACCTTCTTTGTGTCCACTTATAAAGCAAAACTCTTCTTCCCATATTTCTAGGAAACTTCTTTTCTCTTCACATAATTTCCTCTTAGTCCACTAATAATTAATCACCAAATGTGAGCACAAATACACTCAATACGTGACGAACGCTCAGGGACACCGAAACTTGGTTCAGACTGACACGCTGACACGACGAAGCTAACAATGAGGCGGCTGCGGGACAAACCCGCCGCCGACAAACGAGCGGCCGTGGACACGCGGCGCGTTTGATGCACGGCTCACATTGTTGGCTAGCAGGCCGCTCACGCCTTTAGCGCTGCGGAACACCGGCAAGTGGCGCGTTAAATGAAAGTGGTGGATGGTTTTCAGGTACCTAATTACTTTCCCGACTTTAATCACAATTCTACGCAGTTTCCGTAAAGAAAACACCGCTACGCCAGACAAGTAGATAACTATCGCAACCCGTGCGAATCCGAGGAGGGTCGCGGACAGCACGAAAACATGATCTGGGCCGCATGCGGCCCGCGGTCCACAGTTTGACGACCACTGTCCCAGTGGATAGCCCGCTAGAAACTGGACACAGATCAAGCATGAAAACAGGAAGAAGGTGTACTGAACTGTGAAAAAAAAGCAAAATAGAAACAGTGAAGCTCAACAAGTGCAACATCGAGCGAAGTGAAAGACACACGGCATCGTGTTTGAGTGGTCGTGGTATTGGACTGCACAGTGGATGAGCCGCGTTGAAAATTCCCTCCCGCCATTTATGTTTTTTCCATAACATTATGAACTGTCCGTCTTGTTATTGAAATGTTTGTTTCTTTCTGTAGTCTTCGCAGTTGTCGTACTATACATTGGTTATAGAATATGAGTCATGTGGTGTGGCGAAATAAATAAATAACATTAAATTTATTGATTTTTTGAAAAGAGGAAAAATTATGGATATGGAACTGTAACTTTAAAATTTTTGAAAGGCTTTTTTACGGACTGTATTGACCGGCTTGAATGCGGACAATTACAGTGCTGCATGAAATTTGCCTGTAATATAATTTACTATTCCGATTAATTACATTTTTGAATTCTACGTCATTGTTGATTTAATCAGAGTTCTCACCTTAGACGTAGAATTAGTCCTTCTGCCACAATATTAATTCATTAGTCGCCATCGATGTTCTTCTCTTTGTTGACCGTGTGTACCTTCCTGAGTCGGCATCGGTTCACTTCACGAAGACCGTGGAAACCAAGGAATACAATGCTACGTCGCTTTGAATAATTCTCGTAAAACGTAGATACTTCTCACTATATTTTTTATTCACAACACAATAAGACTTGCTCTGCTCGTCGCACAAACCATAAATACTAACAATATGGCTGCCTTTCCGCACACACCAAAAATTACGTCCATCCTCTACAAGGTAACAATCGAAAGTGTCTCTTAATTCCTTCTTGGAGTATGAAACAAAAGAGGATCCAATGTGAACATTACAAAGATTATAATCTACCTGCCTCTCAATTTAATTTTTGGCGCAGCCTTTAAGGTATGGTATGTCTCTGCGTAGGAATGTGTCATTACAGTGGTAAGACTACATTACCGTCACAAGTAAACTGATGAACGGCGAGAGAGGCGGGGTACCACGTAGATGTCTCACAGAAATGAAAATAACAAATAAACTGGTGTGAACTATGTTACAACAAAGGAATTCAAGAGTCAGAGCTTCCAGAGCGAAACGCAACTTCAAAAACGTTAAAAACATATGTGGTGACAGAGTACAGAGAAACTGTGGATTGTGAAACTTTGCGTTCATTTGTTGCAGCTTATGGGACAAACTATTATGTTTTCATCATTTACTCGGGAGTGATCACATTGACATTCATACGAACTCCTATATCGGGAAAGGAGGCATATCTCACTTACTTACCAGCCGTACAAATTGGATACTTCCATAAGAGATTTGTGTCATGTGACACACGTAGTGTCAACAATGTCGTGTATGACAGACCAGATGTGTTTTCCGGTGGAGGATTTGGTTGACGTGTCGCCTTGTCAACAAACTTTTGCAGTTTCCATTCGAAAGCCTTTTCCTTTCGCCTGTTAATAGAGTAGTTGTGCAGAATCAACTGTCGTTATAGGCCCCTTCTTTACACCTCACTGTTGCAAACGGACGTTACGCCACGACACAGACACAATTTTGAATATAGCGAAGAACACGATGTAGTTTTGAAAACTGTTCGCCCGCTTTGCAGGCCAACATCATGAGCACGACGCGGTGGCTCTTACTTTCTGCTCCATGTTGCACTTAATTTTGCTAGGACCATTCACTGTTTCTATTTTGCCTTTTTTTTACAGTTCAATACACTTTATTGCTGTTTTCATGCTTTATCTGTGTCCAGTTTTTGATCAGCTGTCTACTGGGCCCTCTTACCATTAAATCTGAGGGGAACTGCGATGGGTAGTTCCCCGTGTTAGTCAAAAATGGTACAAATGGCTCTGAGCACTATGGGATTTAACTTCTGAGGTCATCAGTCCCCAAGAACTTAGAACTACTTAAACCTAACTAACCTAAGGACATCACACACATCCATGCCCGAGGCAGGATTGGAACATGCGACCGTAGCGGTCGCGTGGTTTCAGACTGAAGCGCCTAGAACCGCTCGGCCACAACGGCCGACGGCCACTGCGGCCGGCCCCGTATTAGTGAACACGGAGGAGACGGACGGCAGCGGCTGCCACGAAAGTCGAGGACGTTCAGCACATAACACAGTAGATATCGTACTTTTCTTCCCTGTGAAATAATCTACATCTGTATCTACATGATTACTCTGCAATTCAAAATTAAGTGCCTGGCGGAGGGTTCATCGAACTACCTTCAAGCAATTTCTCTACCGTTCCTCTCTCGAACAACGCACGCAAAAAACGAGCACTTAAATCTTTCTGTGTGAACTCTAATTTCTCTTATTTTATTGTGATGATCATTCCTCCCTATGCACGTTGGCGCCAACAAAATATTTTCACACTCGGAGGAGAAACTTGTTTATTGAAATTTCATGTGAAGATCCTACCGCAACGAGAAACGTCTTTGTTTTAATGATTGCTATTCCAGCTCAAGTATCAGTACAAAATGAGCTGCCCTTATTTGAACTTTTTGGCTGTCCTCCGTCGATGCTATCTGATCCGGATCACACATTGCACTGCCATACTTAAAAAAAAATGGAAATATGTGCTAAGGTGTTATGGGACCAAACTGCGCGCCCTAGATCGCGCGGCCAGTACTCCAAAAGAGGACGTTCAAGTGTAGTGTAGGCAGTCTCCTTAATAGACCTGTTGCATTTACCCAATGTTCTTCGAATAAGTCGAAGTCTTTGGTTTGCTTTACCCACAAGATTATCTGTGTGTTCTTTCCAACTTAAGTTATTCGTAATTGTAATCCCAAAGGATTTAGTTGAGTTTACAGCTTTTAGATTTGTGTGTTTTATCGTATAACCGAAATTTTACGGATTCCTTTCCGTACTCATGTGGATGACTTCACACTTTTCATTATTTAGAGTCAATTGGCACTTTTCGCACCATATAGATATCTTGTCTAAATGGTTTTGCAACTTCTTCTGCTGACTTTGTAAGACGGTAAATGACAGCATCATGTGCAGACGATCTTAGAGTGCTACTGAGATTGTCTTATAAATCGTTTATATAGATCAGCAACAGCAGAGTGACTATAATGCCCGTTTTACACGAATGATATTATAATCGAATGACAACCAGTTACGTGAATGGCGGTCGTCTATCGCGTGAACGGACTCTCTATTATCATCGCGTTAGTAGCGACGCGCGATAATTCTAGGGTACAGGAATGGGGTCAGTTCTAAATTAGATAGTAGGGGACTCACTGCGCATGCGCGAGCGAACAGCTGTCTGCTGTGTTCACGTCTCTGCTGAGTGTTGAGTCAGCTGTATTGCTTTCTGGTGCACTTACCATGTGTTGAGTTTTGTTTTGTTAATGGTCGGTTTGTTATCACAAGGAACTTTTTGAGCAAGTGTGTATAACGCACTTTTCGTAAATATTATCACGGAAGTTTTTAAATCTTTGTATTTTTCATAAATAATTAATGATATACTAATGTGAAATCACAACTTTGGCGCTGCTATGCTAGTAGTGGTACGCTGTGTTTGCGTTTATCATTTGAACACCCTGCGACAAGATCTTGTAGGAGTTTATAGTTCGGGCCTAGTACGATTGAGCACTTCAGTGGACTATAATCTTTCTTGAACACTCGTTCATCGTGTGAAAAGGGCTAACACCGCCTTGGGGAACGCCAGATATTACTTATGTTTTACTCGATGACTTTCTGTTAGTTACTACGAACTGTGATCTTCCTGACAGGAAATCACAAAGTGAGTCGTTCAACTATGGCGATAGTCCATAGCCGTGCAATTTGATTACAAGTCGCTTGTGAGGTACGGTGTCAAAAGCGTACTGGAAATCTAGAATCAATACAGAATCAATTTGTCATCCCATTGTGTTCCACAAGAAGGATTTTTCAGAATCTGTGTTGGTTGTTTGTCAATAAATCGTTTTCTTAGAGGTAACTCATAATGTTCTAACACTGTATATGTCCTAATGCAAATTGACGTTAGCGATATGGGTCTGTAATTTAGCGGATTACTCCTATTTTCTTCATTGGGTGTTGGTGTGATTTGTACAAATTTCCAGTCTTTAGGTACGTATCTTTCAACAAACGATCAGTTTCATATTATTGCTAAATATGGCGCTATTGTATCAGCATACTCTGAGAAGAACCTGACTGGTATACAGTCAGGACTGGGATGTTGACTTTATTAAGTGATTTAAGCTGCTTTGCCATACCGTGGATATCTGATTCTAACTTATTCATGTTGGCAGCTGTTACTGGCTCGAAATCTGGGATATTCTGGAATATTTCCTTCGTCTTCTTTGGTGAAGGAACTTGGGAAGACCGTGTTTAGTAACTCTCATTTAGCGGCAATGCCATCAGGCTTAACGAATGTACGGCATATGCCTGTTTCTTATAGTGAGGTCCGCAATGTCCATCCAGTTCCTTTTACATATCTGTAAAATTGTCCTCTCTTAATAAAAGTTTGCATGTTTTTCATATTATCCTATGACTATAGCGCATTATAATACTGTGGCATTATCTGTGCCTTCACCAATTAAAAATTTACCTGTCTTTCTTGATGTAAAATGCGTCGCAGGTCGATCTCATGTAAGCCTCGATTAGTTGTCGACTGTTGGTTAGCAGGTTTTTAATTGACTAGACTTTTAATGTGTCCTTTTAGTGCTATTGCTGCTAGCTATTAATTGGCATATTACTTGCGGACAGTATAGACCGTAAAGTTTCGCTACTTTTCCTGTTCATCAGTGACGAGAACTTGTACGCAGGAGCGGCACATGTGTATGTTTTCTTAACTGATGACTGTGTCGCTTTGTTCCACGTTGCCCCTTATATATCCCCACTAAATTTAAAACTTGTTTGCCGCTCATGTAAAAGGAAAGTTTCATTGCGCTTTACGGTTTATATAATAATTTTATTTCGCAGCTTCCACTCAGTTTTGCCACAGTTCTGTACCGACCTGTTCAATACGGTCCTTTACTACGCATAATTCACTTTTAACTTATTTCGTGTATTTTCTATGTAATTTTTTTATTTTTCTTCATTTTAAATGTAAACCACTAATGGACCGTCTGACAGCAACTGAATGAAACACAGTGTTAGTGCCATACGCGTTTCGCCTTTATTTTCTGCAAGGCATCATCAGTGGCCTGTAATATGTACATATGTTAGCTATTTTATTTACATTTTTGTCACTGTGCCTATAGGTTATAAACAGTTCTGGAGGTTGGTATTTCCTATTAAGTAGTAATGTTTTGAACTGTACTTACAGGTTGCGTAGACAGTTTCTTACATATTACGCTCCTGTTGCATTTTTGGTAATTATTTATTTTTGTTATGTCCTGTGTTTTGATTGAGCTTGTGTACCACATGTGTGTCATACCCGTTGTTCCTAGCTATTTGTATGATCGTGTTCATTTCTTGTTCATAGTTTCTCTTACTGAGTGGGATTCTGTTTAATCTATGTAACATGTGTCTTAGTGCTGCAAATTTCTGGCTTTGGGGGTGGTTGGATGTGGAATGTATTATTGTGTCCGTGGCTGTTGGTTTTCTAAAGATGTTAAATGTATGTTTTCCATTTTCTTTTTTAATTGTAATGTCAAGAAAATTTATTTGATTTTCTTTTTCTTTTTCAAGTGTGAATTTTATGTTCTTATGAGCTTTGTTTATTTCTGAATGGAGTTCATCTATTTTTTCACTTGGCTCGTCTATCAAACAAATAATGTCATCCACGTATCTGTACCAATATATGATTTTGAAACTTTCATTTGTGGTTATCTTATCAAATATCTGATTTTCAAGGTGACTGATGAAAATGTTTGCTAGTGTTCCTGATATTGGGGATCCCATGGGCAGTCCATCAGTTTGTAGATAATATTCTTCCTGAAACTGAAAGTAGTTTTGTTCAGTTGTCAGTCTGAGCATATCTGTTATTTCTTTTATTGCGTCTGTGGTGAGGTTGCTGTGGGATGAGAGATTTTGTTCTATGATTTCTATTGTTTCTGTGATAGGGATGGAGGTATACATATTTTCTATATCGAATGAAATCAGTGATGCTGTGTGTGGTACCTGTATGTTCTGTATATTTTCTATTAGGTTTCCTGTGTTTATCAGTGTTCTGTTGTTTTCTACTTTATAGTGTTTTGTAACTAACTTTTGGAGGTGTTTGGCTATGCGGTATGTTGGGGCTTTCTTGAAGTTGATAACAGGTCTCATTGGCATTCCGTCTTTATGTACTTTTGGTTGACTGCGGAGTGTTGGTGCTTGAGGGTTTTTCTGCGTTAAGTAGTATTTTTGTTTGTCTGTGAGTGTGTGTTCAATGTTTTTCAGTGTTCGTTTCACATTTGCCTGGAATCGTGTAGTAGGATCTGACTTCAGTTTTTGTATTGCGTTGGTGTTTATGTATTCCTTGGTTTTTGTGATGTATTGCTCTTTATCCATGAGTACTGTTACATTTCCCTTGTCTGCTCTTGTTATTAATACGTTGTTGTTTGTTAACTTTGGTTTTAACCTTTTCATAGTAGCTGCTTCTGTTTGGTTGTTCTTATTGTGTGTCTGCTGTGTTTGTTTTATTATGCCTTTTAGTTCTTCTTTTACTAGTTCTCTTGTCAGTCCTATGTTTATTTCACAATTATTTTGTTGTTCTTCGCGTGTAAGGATGTGTTCGGTTTCTACTATGAGATTTTCTATGTATTGATTGTTCACCTTGCTATTGGTGCAGTGTTTCAAACCTTTTTCCAAGAGCATTTTTTCGTTTTCGTGTAGTTCTGTCTCTGTTAGGTTAACTAAGCGTGGATGGAATGAGTGTTGGTGTTCATGTGGTTTCACATTTAAGATGTAAATGTATTTTTGCGTCTTTTTTACTGTTAGTTTCATTATCTTGTGTTTATGTTTGTTTTGTAAATGTTTCATTGCTATGTATGTGTTGTGCTCAGTTTTTTCTACTAGTGCCATGAAAACTGCGGCGTTTCCTACGTTTTTTGCCAATTCTAGATGAGTCTCATAGAGCATCATGTTTAGGTGCTGTTTTTTCGAATAGAGCATCTTAATTTCATGTAGTAACCAATATCGTTCTGCAAATGATTTCGACTTTTGTGCCACTGTAGAACTGTTTTTAACCTTTACATTAATGTAGCTTGGAATTAAATCGTTCTTTTTGCATGTTCTGTTGAATTTTATATGCTGTATCGTCTTATGGAGTCTCAGATGTATTTTCTTGAACCTGTTGTACACGTTGACAGGGAATGCTTGACATAGCTGTATTGACATCTTCAATTTTTTGGTCCTGTCCTCCTCAGTTGCGCGTAATACTACGGTATGTTGATGATTTTCACTTATGGACCGTCTGACAGCAACTGAATGAAACACAGTGTTAGTGCCATACGCGTTTCGCCTTTATTTTCTGCAAGGCATCATCAGTGGCCTGTAATATGTACATATGTTAGCTATTTTATTTACATTTTTGTCACTGTGCCTATAGGTTATAAACAGTTCTGGTGGTTGGTATTTCCTATTAAGTAGTAATGTTTTGAACTGTACTTACAGGTTGCGTAGACAGTTTCTTACATATTACGCTCCTGTTGCATTTTTGGTAATTATTTATTTTTGTTATGTCCTGTGTTTTGATTGAGCTTGTGTACCACATGTGTGTCATACCCGTTGTTCCTAGCTATTTGTATGATCGTGTTCATTTCTTGTTCATAGTTTCTCTTACTGAGTGGGATTCTGTTTAATCTATGTAACATGTGTCTTAGTGCTGCAAATTTCTGGCTTTGGGGGTGGTTGGATGTGGAATGTATTATTGTGTCCGTGGCTGTTGGTTTTCTAAAGATGTTAAATGTATGTTTTCCATTTTCTTTTTTAATTGTAATGTCAAGAAAATTTATTTGATTTTCTTTTTCTTTTTCAAGTGTGAATTTTATGTTCTTATGAGCTTTGTTTATTTCTGAATGGAGTTCATCTATTTTTTCACTTGGCTCGTCTATCAAACAAATAATGTCATCCACGTATCTGTACCAATATATGATTTTGAAACTTTCATTTGTGGTTATCTTATCATTCAGTTGCTGTCAGACGGTCCATAAGTGAAAATCATCAACATACCGTAGTATTACGCGCAACTGAGGAGGACAGGACCAAAAAATTGAAGATGTAAACCACTAATTCAAATTGTGATCGGCGGGGCTAGTAGCCCAGCATTCTTCTTTCCGTCAATAGATGGCAGTACTTTTCCCATTCTGCTTTACCAGTTTGCTTCCTCGTTCACATCCGCTACTCCCTGTTCTGCGCTCGTAGGTATCGCACCGCGTCTAGTACACATTAACCGCGGTGCTCAGAGGCCACAGCACCAAGTGTAAGTGTCCCGCTATTATTTGTATATTTCCCTACCCAGGCAGTCGTCCGTAGTAATGCCTGGTGTCACTTTCGCATTGACATAGGTTCACAGCACCTAGCCCGACTGGCGGTTTCGAAATGTTTGTTAAAAGTTTTTTGAACTTTTTTATGTTTTTTTTGTTTTTATGTGTGTTGCGGCGTGTGAAACGTATCTCCCGTCTCTTGTCATTTCCAGCGCGACACCTGAGGATGGGCTTACGAGAGCCCAATGAGCCGTGGTAAAAAAATTGCTGTTTTGAAGAGCGCGCCGCAGCGCGTTGTGTGAAGCTGTCGCCCTCCGTTTCTGGTGGTGGCGCCGCTGTGGTTATCGCA
This sequence comes from Schistocerca serialis cubense, assembly GCF_023864345.2. Classification (NCBI taxonomy): domain Eukaryota; kingdom Metazoa; phylum Arthropoda; class Insecta; order Orthoptera; family Acrididae; genus Schistocerca; species Schistocerca serialis. The sequence continues at coordinate 35,463,559 of NC_064639.1, forward strand.
CCTTTGGTGTCTCCCTCTGGTGGGAAAACGGAATGGTTGCCTGTTCAGGTGCATTTAAGGGGCGCTGTGAGCTCTGTAGGGGTTCGTTTACTCCCTCATCCCGGATGTCGGCGATCGAACTGACACCTCTGTCCCTCCCCTCGCACCTGGTTTCCAGTACTTAGACAACATTGCACACACCGAACTCAATGCCCCCATCACTACTCAGGATCTCATTGCTACACTCCGCAAGAAACGCAACACCGCTCCTGGTCACGATCGTGTCACCTATCGCCACCTCCATGAAGCTCCTGCCTCCTTCCTCTCCAGTCTGGCCAGGCTCTATAATGTAGTCCTGTCCACCAGCTACTACCCCGATCAGTGGAGAACCTCCCTCATGCTGATGTTCCTCAAACCCGACAAACCGCCGTCCGCTGTCTCCTCCTACCGTCCCATCAGCCTTACCTCGGTCTTCAGCAAGGGCCTGGAATCCATCCTCACCCGACGCATCCACCAGCACCTCCACCAGCATCGCCTTCTTCCCGTTACCCAGTGTTGCTTTCGGCCGTCCTTCTCTGCCGATGACCTTCTCCTTCACCTGACTCATCTCCTCTCTGAGCAACTTAATTCCCGTTGCTCCGCTGTCTTCCTCTCCCTTGACCTCGAATGCGCCTATGACCGTGCGTGGCATTCCGGTCTCCTCTTCAAGCTCCAAACCTTCGCCCTTCCTATTAACTACGTCCGTCTAATCGGGTCCTTTCTTTCCCAACGTCCTTCCTACGTCACCATCCATAACACGGATTTCTACACCTTCTTCCCCTCCGCCGGTGTGCCCCAAGGCTCCGTCCTTTCCCCTCTTCTGTACCTTTTGTATATGGCGGACATGCCGCCGCCTTCACCCCCCATCCACCTTCTCCAGTACGCCAATGTCACCGCCTTCCTTGCCCTCGCCCCCACCCTGCAGCGCTCCCAACACCTTCTCCAGTCCCATGTTGACCTACTCACCACTTGGTGCAACCAGTGGTTGCTTAAGGTCAATCCTTCCAAAACCCAGGCGATCATAGTAGGCAAAACCACCCCTTCCTTCCGCCTCCTCCATTTCTATGTCACCGTCTATGGCCGTCCTATCGCCCTCACCCCCACCCATAAAAACCTTGACCTCACCCTTGACCGTCGCCTCTCCTGGACCCCCCACCTCCGGACAATCCAAGCCAAGGCACGCTCCCGACTCCATCTCCTCAAGCTCCTTTCTGGCCGTACATGGGGTCTGGACCCCTCCACCATCCTCCCTACCTATAAATCCCTCATCCGCCCTATCCTTTGCTACGCCCACCCTGCCTGGATCTCCGCTCCCCCTACTTTTTACAAATCCCTTCAGATACTAGAACGCCATGCTCTTTGCCTCGCCTATCGCTTCCTTCTCCCCTCCCCCATGCAGATCCTGCACGACCTTATTCAGTTCCCCCAACTTCTCCTTTTCCTCGAAGGGATATGGATCCAGTACACCTCCCGTAAACTCGATCCTCTTCACCCACTTGTCTGTCCCATCCTCTCCCACCCCCATCCGCTGCCGCGCCTGTATTTCCACATCCCACCTGCTCTCCATCTCTCCGCTTTCCATACCAAGGTGTCTTCCGCCAGCTCCCCCTCCCTGATGCTGCCCTCCTCCCCTCCATCTACCCCTCCTATCAACTTTGATCCTCCCCTCCCACTTCCTGTGTTTTTTCCTTTGGGCACCCTCCCTCCCTTCTCTCTCCTTTTCCCTCCCTCCTCCCTCTATCCCCCTCCTCCTCCGGGCTTCCCCTACCCCCATACCTTCATTCCTCTCCCCATCTTCTCTGCCCTTGGCATTTTTGCTCTCCCCTCTCCCTCCCCCACCACCTTCTTCCCCTCTTGGCAGGTCCCCGGACTCGCACACATTAAGTGGACATTCGCGCGCTGGTGATCATTGCCTAGTGTTTGTGTGGCATTGTGTCTGTTCTCAAGTGTTCCAGTGTTTATTCGTTTGTGCTCCAACGTTCGCGTGTGCCATCTATCATCTCTGTGCATGTCCACGTGCCTGCACATTCTTATCTTGGACTCTGCGCCCGTGAACGGCTCCGTGTGTTTTACTTTAGTATGTCTACATCTGTATATCCACCCTGTCTGTTCTGCGATTATCTTCTTTTGTATCATTAGTTTTATCTGTGGCCGAAGAGTGGCGTACTATGCCGCTGCTGGCCTACCTGTTCCAGGTGTGAAATTAACACTTAAGAAAAAATAAAATAGAATAAAAAAAACTCTGTAGGGGGGAGTCAGCCAGTCAAGGCGAGTCTAATCAGTTGGTCAGCTGGCTCAGTGTGGGGCGGTCAGCGTCTCTGTGTCATGGGGGTGCGAGTATGTCTGTCGTTTGTATCAAACTTTAAGCCAGAAAATGAGAGTCTTGCCACTCTGCCAGTAACAGAACTCAGCTAGTTGTCACCCGGTCAGGGCTGAGTTCCTGCATCTGAGTCTGCACGTTAGGCCGCCAGTCTGCTCGAGTTGCTCGGGCAACGGTCACTGGCAGTTGGATTGGTCGGTTGGTTGGTTGCGCACTGAGACACAGGATGACTTGTCCGCCTTGAACGTCAGCGTATGTGAGGTCCCCACGTGAGTCCAGTGGGCAGCGCCATATAGAATGGGGTAGTGGCTTCGCGGTTCACAAGAGAGCAACAGGAGTGGAACCACGACATCGGGCTGGCCGGGGGGAGCTGTGACGCCAAGCGACGGGAAATCGGCGCACCTTCCTGTATCCATTGAAGCGGCTGGCAGTGGACGGTTCGGGAGAGCGTTGGGGGTGCTGCGCCAGGTCTTCGCCAGAAATCTCAGTGTATTAGAAGTTAAGTGATTGGAGATATGTTGTTTCATTTACTTGTTAAATTCTACTTGTTTTCTTGGTGAGGTCACCAGCCGCTTTGTTTTGGGGTCGTCCCACCATTCTTCTCCGTTTGCCCACCCGCGGGAAGGTGTTTATTGAGAATTGGGTGGTCCTTTTTCCCCTTGTGGATTTAGGGAGGTTTAGAGCAATCTGCGGTTTGGGTTGTTTAGTAAACCCCGCCCTCCCATATCAATCTGCTATACTTTAATAGCTGCCTCTGTCATGTTTGTCAGATTCAGTGTTAACGAATTTATTGCTTAAAGGCCGATTTCCTGAAATATGTTCTTATCTTGCTTATCATCTTGCGAGGTGGTACATGTGTAATGTAAAGCATGTTGTACATTTTATGTAAGTCTGCATTTTATAGGTTTTATTTAAATAGTCATTTTAGGTTATAAGCTTGCCACCCTCCCACCGTAAGAGTCCTTTAAAAATAAGGAAAAAAAACAAATTGCACTTTCTGTGGCAAATAATTTGAGGGTTGTACCATTTCCACTCCTCTTACGGGGTGCATAGTTTACATGTTTGTATGAGTTGTTAAAATTTTTGTTTAAAGTAATCTGGTGTGTTGCAGATTTGCACCAGTGTACTCTTTCAGAGGTTGTTGTGAGCGGTCATGACTACTGCCATGTTGAGAGGGAGCAGGCAAGCTTCTCAACCCGGAGGCTCCTACTTTAAATATTGTTCTTGCCTCTAAATAAAGCTGTAACTTGATTTTTCGAGGGTGCTTTTCTTGCTTATAATTTTAAGTCTGTTTTGAAAAGGCTTTTAGGAATAAAATTCACATTTGTTAAATTGTGACTTGATATTTTGAGTGTGCTTTTCTGCTTATAATTTTAAACCTGTTTTGTAAAGGCATTTATGAATAAAATTCACATTTGTTAAAGGTAATTTTCCATCAGTTACTTCCTGGCAACTACTTCCAAGCTCACCTAGTGTGATTAAAGGTGTCAATGTTCTTGTTGAATCGCCAGTAAATAAAGTAAATTCTTTAAGAAAAGATTTTGAAATTATAATCATGGTTCACCCAAAACAGGTCATATGATAATAAAAGAAATTTACAACTGAAGCGGAGTTTTCAACCTCTGGTTTAATGCTCAGTTGCGGATGTTCATCCAACAGGAAAGGTGCAATTGCTGTAGAGTGCAGCAGATGGCCGATAAAGAACTGTCCACATTCATAACTGATAACGTGTCACAGCAACAGAAGCTTTCCATGGCTCCAACATGCAGGTAAATGCAGTACAATGAAGTATCAGCACTGTGCAGGAGCATGTGGTGAGGACAGTCAGCAGGTATGTGCTCTACTATCTGTACTCAGTGCTGAATATGGCAGTGTAGTGGTAGGATGTTGGGCATGCACTGTAATCCATTAGAGCACCTAATGGCTCTGAGCCACTGCAAGTGGCCGGCTGGACCTGGGGCTAGGAACATACCAGCACAGTATGTAGTGGCTGCTGACACTTTTGTGTTTCATGAGTGGTGGCAGCTAGACACTACTGACGTGTGGCTCTCTCCAGCATGAAGTGGAATAAGTTTAAGTAAAGACATCACTTGCCCCCATCTCCTCGTATCCTTCTACATATGGCAGTGTAAAGTATTTGGCTACCATAAAAGTTGCACCAGTGACCTATACAATTTTAAAAGTTAGAATATGTGTTCTAATTCTGGCAACGAGCAGGCTTCCCATCAATTTAAATTTAATTTAAGTGAATGTCTCACCATTTGAAACATAGAGCAAGTTATTTTCTCTCATGTTTTAAGCTCAGGGGAAGCGAGCTCGTGGACCTTCCTCTAACATATTTTCGTACAACTTTATACATAGTGTCATATCTTGGGGAAAGCATATTAAGTAAGTCAGCTGTCTGGTTACTTCCTGTAGGGCGAAAAACACGTTTACACAGCCAACAGGCCAAGACACATCCTTTATCTAACAAGCAGGCTTGGACCTGGAGGGAAAAAACACTCTTTGTCCGGTCTGTGAATAGCCAACAGGCTTGGACCTGCATGGGAAAAAACAACCTTTCGTGAGCCCTGTCAGAGGAAATTGCTGGAAATCTGGCAACTAAGCAGACTGCACCTATATCCCAGGTCAGCCATCTTGAATTCCTAGAGGACACTGTACCATCTTGAATTTCCCGCCAATTTATACTCAGAACAATAACCCTATTTCCATAGTGATGTTAGAGGAAAACCCAGTAGCGCAATTGGGCGGTTATTCAATTCCACACAAAATTTTTGAATTTCCCACCATTTTACACATAAAGCAATCGGCCCTTGGCAGATGGGGTGGAGGAGGGAGCTGACCTCAGGAGACAGTACTCTCTGTTCTAGAACTGGTAAACGCAAGAGTAGGGCAGAGGACATGAGAAACCACTTAACAGAATAATAGGGCATTTACAGGAAATTGGCCCTTTGTTGTAGAACAATAGAGGGGAATGGGGTAGTGGCATCCTTTGTTCCAGAACTCTCACTGTGTACATACTGTAGTCTTCTGTACTGGCACTCAACTCGAATATGCGGCAGAATAAACGTATAGTTCATAATAAAACACTCGAAGTCTGTTGTGTGTGAGATACAGTGTGGCACTCATCCTATGTTTTATGTGGCCATAAGATTATATCTTTTCATATACGCTTTTGAAGCTCATTGTATTGTAGCCAGTAAAGCAACTGATATAGGATCCTGTTAGAAAAAGATGCTTAAATAACCTAGGATGATTAGATGTTGTTATGCACCTAAAGGATAACATTGACTGCAACTCAAGGGCTTGAAATTTTTACTAATTAAAAAGTAATGACAGTTTTTAAACTGTTAAAGCGATTTCAGTAACAAAGCTTTTTTCAAAATATTTTCTGATCTCTTATGATCTCTCTTTGTCCTTCGTTTTTCACCTTTATCTTTGTTGGGGTTTCTTTATCTCGCAGCTTGCAATTGTCTATTAGTAGATTGTCTGAATAGTTGGTTCCTTCTAGCACTTTTGTGTATACCTGGGACCGTTAGATAGCAGTTTTGTACCTGCAGATTCCATCTTCAGGCTATCATGATCTATCCTGTTTCAAGTGTATGTCTAGACCATCTGAATCACCAGCTAAATAATCTTTCATTAGTTTTCACTTTGAGGAAGCTTTCTCTCACAGTAAGTTCTATAATGGGAATATTTTTATAATTTGTGATTTAAGAGTTATTACTTTTATACTATTACCGGCGACAGTATGAAAATGATGTGGCTGAAACTGATTAGATTCAGCTATAACACAGGAGGGATACCAACTGACTTCCAGAACTGTATTAAGGTTCCCATAGTGAAGAAGACGACAGCTACGAAGTGTGGACTGTACCGAACCTTAAGCCTAATATCACATGCATCAAAATTTCTCATAAAAATAATACTGAGGAGAATTGAATAGAAGATGGAGGATATGCAGAGTGGAGATCAATTTTTGTTCAGGATGAGATTAGGAAGAAGAAAGGTGATTCTGTCTCTGAGACTTTCTTATTGGAAAGCAATTTCAGAAAAGTAAATCAACTTATGTTATGTAGACCAGGAAACGGTATTTAATAGCGTTATCTGGCAAGAGATGTTCAGAGTGCTGAAGAAAGCAGGTCTAAGGCACAAAGACATGCAGATGATACTCAGATTCTATAAGAGTGAACTGTCTGTGATTAGAAATTTTCATCAGGAACAAGAAGGAAAACTTAGAAAAGACATGAGACAAGGATGTGCTCTCTCTCTCTCTCTCTCTATCTCTCTCTCTTTCTCTTCCCCTCCCACCCCCTGCCCACGCCCCCCCCCCCCCTCTCTCTCCTTATAGTCACCGAGCGAGGTGGCGCAGTGGTTAGCACACTGGACTCGCATTCAGGAGGACGACGGTTCAACCCCGCATCCGGCCATCCTGATTTAAGTTTTCCGTGAATTCCCTAAATCACTCCAGTTCGCACATAACTGTGGTTGGGATCGAAATGGATGCACGTGAGATACACATACTGAATTACGCAGATGATATCGTTGTAGTTACAGAGTGAAAGGGTATCAATGGAAAGAATTTTCTGTGATCAGTATGGGGAAATAAACAAGAGAAAGACTGGAGCAGTGGTCGTCAATCTGTGGCACCCAAGCCGCACCTCACCTGAATCAAGCACTCGTGCAGTCCATAGTTCTCAGCTGTATGTTATAATAATACGCACCTACCAGTTTAACAGCTGAATGTAAAAACGTTAACTACCGTTAAGAGCTGTTTAAGAGTGTAATTTCCTTGCTCAGTAACAAACAAAAATACTGACAGAGACAGTAATATCTTAAGATGTGCTTAATTTTATTTGACGTTGATGAATTCAGCTGTGAGGTAAGTAAAATTGGCCGCTTACTTCAGAGACAGAGGGGTAAGTAATGTGGTCACTGATGGGCTAGAAAATGCGAGAGTAATGACAACTCAACAGCAATGTGCGACTTGTACTGATCAGCTGATTTGGTATAAATTTTGACGTGGAAAAAGCATACATTCTCTGTTGGTCCATTATAGCAAAGGGACAGAGGCTGGTACGTACTTTTCAACTGAATAAACTTTACCAAGAGCTATACACTTTCAGATATGTTATTTTATTCTGTCATACTTTCATGCTTATCAGCGACACAACGATTGGAATTCACGATATAAAGTTTTATGGCACTACACGATAAGTTCGTTGATTTGAAAAAAGCGTATGAGGCCTGAAGATGGCAAATTGAAATGCCAGAACTGGTTGCTTCAGAATAAAATAAAATGTCAGAAAGTGTATGACTGTTGGTAAAGTTTATTGAATTGAAAAATAACATAGATTTGTGAATGCAGAGACAGTCATCTTCAAATGCAGTGCATATTTGCGGCAAGGAATATGAAATTAAAATTATTCTGTTGTAATACCATGCAATGACAACAGGTTATGAGTGGTGGGTGATTCAAATGCAGAGAACAGTCTTACCTCAAGGTCACTTCCACTGTCAGGTTACACTTTCAGTTTTAGGTTACCCACTTGGGTGACTTACGTTTGAGGTCCCCTCCCCCAGGCAAATTGATCGAGGCTACCTCCACCCTCCCACCCTCATCCCTCTCCTCTCTCCTCTCCTTTCACCTCCCCTCGACCAACAGGAGCCGACCTCTCCCCTCCCTTCTCTTTTTAAAGCTGTCCAAGACCCCCCCCCCTCCAGCCTCATTCAAGTCATGATTGCCATAGTGAGCAGATGCAGTGCCAGCAGGGACCAGCCATTGTCCCTAGACATAGGAGGAATAAAACTGTTAGATTTGAAAGTAAGTGTTTATTAATATGGTATTATTAATAAATATATTTGATTATGTTTATGGCTTTTTATTTTTCCAACTGCACAACACATCCTGGTAATAGGATAACTCCTGGATGACGACACGCACGTTCTGTCTCCATGCCGCTACAGCAGAAGCCCACGGATGGTCTTTCTGATTTATTGGACTTCGTGTCATTCGACTATTCTCTACTACCATTGCAGCAGCAGCAGCCATCGCCATTGGAACTGCCACAACTCACAGAGCAGCAGGTAGCTCGAGAGTACTACTATTTTCAGCACTTACAATGTGACTAAGAGTGGGTCTAAACCGTTACTTTTCTATGGTCATTGAGGTTGATAATGCATAATTCATTGCTGCCAAATTTCAAAATTCATGGTATGAGGGGGATATCTGTGCATTATGATGGGGGTATTTAAAGAATAAGGTGATAATCGAATATGATCTATCCCCTATTGCAATAGACATTCAAATATTATGACATAATGTCACAATAGTTGATATATGCGATGAGGCAATGTTATAATTAACTTCATGGGCATGAATGTATATTTAAACCATTGAAGTGTTGTGAATTTAGATGATCTGTACTGTTCATTATCGATCGCTACAGAAAGCTGTATATAAGAGTGGTACACTATTAGTTTGTTGACTATTTGAGCAAAAATAGTATTGCAGTGAATCAACGCTGTATTTCATTTGTAACAAAGTGTATAAGCGTATAGCCTGACAAGCCTGTAGAGGTTGAGTTCACTGAAGGTATTGCTATGAGGATAATGCCATCTATTAGCCTAAATGCAATACAAGTCAAATAGAAGGCATACAGGATACTGCACTGACACTATACAATGAAATTTGTACATTAAAAAGTCAATAAAGTGTAGTGTGTTTCCTACAAAATCGTTATTTGACACTCCTGTGTCCTAACCAACTACCTGTAACAAAATATGTATCTTCTTGTCGGGAGTCAGAGCTCACATTTCACAACCACTGGTACCTCCAACGCCGCCGCCATCAATGCCACATCAGGTGCTGATGATACATCAAACACTTGTAGATGAGTGTCCAATATGAACATATGTTGAGATTTATTAGTGGCCCAGTAAGCAGCTGCCCACAGTAGCACATAGCTCAGTAGTGGATGGGTGGAGGTACTCACAGCTGTCTCACTGAATTATGAAATAAGACTTTGTGGATAGATATAGACACAATGGCTTAATCAGTTACAACTTTGATATTACCACATACTTGCTAAGCTGCCGTTTCTACACATACTATCACTTAAAAATATATTAATCAGGATAAAATCATTAATTATTTTCCTTTTTGCGACCAACACTCTGCAGTTTAAAAGACAGAGGCCCATCAATCTGCCATCGCGCACCCAAACGATAATGTTTACAGCAGAATTCGAACATCAAAAGAAGAACATCATTTTGAAGCACTTGAGGTAGCAAGTTAAACCTGTGTGAAGTATCACACAGCAGAGGCACAAACTGTGTAGGAAACAAGTAATTATCAATAAAATTCAAATTATGACATCTTTCAATAGGTTTACTGTAAATGATCAAAAGCACTTTAAAAATATTTCTTGGTTCCAGCAACTAAAACATGTAATAGGCAGTAAGTAGTATGTCTTTGTGGATTCTGAAAACATTGTATACTTTTATGACTAACATTATTGACCAGTGATGCCATTGTCCTTCTGCGTGCTGTCATCACTCTTATAAGTAACGGCATTACTTTTATCAGTTACAGTGTCACTATTATCTGGGGCAGTACTGTTCTCAGTGACAGCATCACTCTTACCCGTACATCATAACACTTACCAGTGATGTGAAAACTGTTGTCAGTGCTGTGCAGTGTCAAGTTCTACGAGAGGTCAGGATTGAAACAAATCTTCAGTTTAGGAAAGAAATTAAACAGCACAATTCTAGCACATTGGATCACCAATCACAGCTGTCAATTATAAATTTTCACCATTCACCAGAAATTTTATCTCCACCAAGTTGTATCTCAGTCCTAGGTAATTGCATTGATGAATTAAAGTCACCCAACCCAGTTGACATAATCTGCCTCTCTGAACACCATGTGACCACTGGTATAGCAACTAGGCCTAAGCACAATGAGAAACTCAGACAGGAGAGTACTGCAAATGTTAGAATAAGGAAAGGTTCTCATAAAAGTATAATTAAAAATAATGTAAGTATATTTCATCAAAATATTGGGAGTTTAAAGAATAAAATAGATGAGCTTCTGGTTTGTTTAGAAGATTTAGAAGCTGAGGATGAAATAGATATACTATGCCTGTCTGAGCATCACATTGTTACTGATATGGATAAGGTAAATGTAAGTGGATATAAGCTCTCTGCACATGTAATGAGAGAAAATATGGAGAAAGGAGGAGTTGCCATATATGTCAAAAGTTATCATTGTGCAAAAAGTATAGAAACAAAAAAGTTTTGTGTAGAGAAACATATAGAAGCATGTGCCTGTGAGCTTAAATTAAATAAAGGCACATTTATAATTGTAACTGTATATAGGGTCCCCATCAGAAAATTTTCATCTATTTCTGAAAAATTTGGACTCCTTGTTGTGCTATCTGTCAGACAGGGGGAAGCAAATTATTATTTGTGGGGACTTCAATGTAGATTCTCTGAAAGAGGGTAATAGGAAAAATGACCTTGAAGTATTACTCGGTTCTTTCAATTTGACACCCGCTATTGATTTTCCTACTCGGGTGGTAAAGGATAGCAGCTCACTGATAGATAACTTCTTCATAGGCCAAGATAAGTTTAACCAGGTAAATCCTCAGCCTGTTGAGAATGGTCTTTCTGATCATGGTGCACAGCTAGTTACAATATATGACATAGCTCAATTCAGCAATACTAAACAGTCCTCCAAAGTAGTACGTTCAGTCAACGATTTAACAATTGCAAATTTCAGGGAAAGCCTACAGCAGTTAGACTGAGATGAGGTGTACCGTGAACCTGATGCCAATTTAAAATATAATTTATTTCATGACATTTTTGTAAATGCATTTGAAACCTGCTTCCCCAAGAAAATAGTTAAATATACTCATAAGAAACCTTGTAACAAACCATGGCTTACTAAGGGTATAAAAATATCTTGTAACCGGAAAAGGGAAATGTATCTGACAGCAAGAAAGAGTAGTGACCCAGAAACTATCAAACATTATAAAAACTACTGTGTTATATTAAGAAAAGTTATTAAAAAATCCAGAAGTATGTGTATCATGTCTGAAATCAGCAAATCTGATAATAAAATTAAAAACAGGTCAACCAAGAGCACAGGAATCCAGTATTACCATCAAATTGAATGAAAACTTTACGAACAAAAAGTCAGAAGTTGAAAATATTTTTAATAATCATTTTCTAAATGTTGTGGATATAGTAGGATCCAGGTGTTCATTAGAAGATGCTAGGCTGTTAATGGAAGAGGCCATACCTATGCAATTTGATACAATTGAAATCTCACCCACTTCTCCCTCTGAAATTAGGAAAATAATAAACTTGCTTAAAAGCAAAAACTCACATGGAATTTATGGCATTTCCAGCAAAATACTAAAAGCTTGTTCCTAACAGATAAGTAAGATTCTCAGCCACCTGTGTAATAGCTCTTTGGAACAGGGCATTTTCTCTGATAGACTGAAATATGCTATTGTTATACCTTTGCATAAAAAGGGGGATAGATCTGATGTCAACAATTACCGTCCAATCTCCCTTCTAACAGCTTTATCCATAATTTTTGAGAAAGTAATGTATTCAAGAGTAGCTTCACATATCTGTAACAATGAAGTACTAACAAAACGTCAGTTTGGTTTCCAGAAAGGTTTTTCAACAGAAAATGCCATATATGCTTTCACCAATCAAATTTTGAATGATTTGAATAACCGAACATCCCCCATTGGGATTTTTTGTGATCTCTCAAAGGCTTTTGATTGTGTAAATCATGAAATTCTGCTAGACAAGCTCAAGTATTGTGGCATGAGTGGGACAGTGCACAAATGGTTTAATTCGTACCTAACTTGAAGAGTGCAGAAAGTTGAAATAAGTAGTTCTCATAATATGCAAAGATCAGCACATTCCTCAAACTGGGGAACTATCAAGAATGGGGTTCCACAAGGGTCAGTCTTGTGTCCTTTGTTGTTCTTAATATATATTAATGACTTGCCATTCTATATTTATGAAGAGGCAAAGTTAGTTCTCTTTGCTGATGATACAAGTATAGTAATCACACATGACAAACAAGAATTAACTGATGAAATTGTCAATACTGTCTTTCAGAAAATTACTAAGTGGTTCCTTGTAAACTGACTCTCACTGAATTTTGATAAGACACAGTACATACAGTTCCATACAGTGAATGGTATGACGCCATTAATAAATATAGACCTTAATCAGAAGCATATAGCTAAGGTAGAATATTCCAAATTTTTAGGTGTGTCCATTGATGAGAGATTAAATTGGAAGAAACACATTGATGATCTGCTGAAACGTTTGAGTTCAGCTACTATGCAATAAGGGTCATTGCAAATTTTGGTGATAAAAATCTTAGTAAATCAGCTTGTTGTTGTTGTTGTTGTTGTGGTCTTCAGTCCTGAGACTGGTTTGATGCAGCTCTCCATGCTACTCTATCCTGTGCAAGCTTTTTCATCTCCCAGTACTTACTGCAACCTACATCCTTCTGAATCTACTTAGTGTATTCATCTCTTGGTCTCCCCCTACGATTTTTACCCTCCACGCTGCCCTCCAATACTAAATTGGTGATCCCTTGATGCCTCAGAACATGTCCTACCAACCGATCCCTTCTTCTGGTCAAGTTGTGCCACAAACTTCTCTTCTCCCCAATCCTATTCAATACTTCCTCATTAGTTATGTGATCTACCCATCTAATCTTCAGCATTCTTCTGTAGCACCACATTTCGAAAGCTTCTATTCTCTTCTTGTCCAAACTATTTATCGTCCATGTTTCACTTCCATACATGGCTAAACTCCATACGAATACTTTCAGAAATGACTTCCTGACACTTAAATCAATACTGGATGTTAACAAATTTCTCTTCTTCAGAAACGCTTTCCTCGCCATTGCCAGCCTACATTTTATATCCTCTCTACTTCGACCATCATCAGTTATTTTGCTCCCCAAATAGAAAAACTCCTTTACTACTTTAAGTGCCTCATTTCCTAATCTAATTCCCTCAGCATCACCCGACTTAATTAGACTACATTCCATTATCTTTGTTTTGCTTTTGTTGATGTTCATCTTATATCCTCCTTTCAAGACACTGTCCATTCCGTTCAACTGCTCTTCCAAGTCCTTTGCTGTCTCTGACAGAATTACAATGTCATCGGCGAACCTCAAAGTTTTTATTTCTTCTCCATGAATTTTAATACCCACTCCGAATTTTTCTTTTGTTTCCTTTACTGCTTGCTCAATATACAGATTGAACAACATCGGGGACAGACTACAACCCTGTCTTACTCCCTTCCCAACCACTGCTTCCCTTTCATGTCCCTCAACTCTTATAACTGCCATCTGGTTTCTGTACAAATTGTAAATAGCCTTTCGCTCCCTGTATTTTACCCCTGCCACCTTTAGAATTTGAAAGAGAGTATTGCAGTCAACATTGTCAAAAGCTTTCTCTAAGTCTACAAATGCTAGAAACGTAGGTTTGCCTTTCCTTAATCTTTCTTCTAAGATAAGTCGTAAGGTCAGTATTGCCTCACGTGTTCCAGTGTTTCTACGGAATCCAAACTGATCTTCCCCGAGGTTGGCTTCTACTAGTTTTTCCATTCGTCTGTAAAGAATTCGTGTTAGTATTTTGCAGCTGTGACTTATTAAGCTGATGGTTCGGTAATTTTCTCATCTGTCAACACCTGCTTTCTTTGGGATTGGAATTATTATATTCTTCTTGAAGTCTGAGGGTATTTCGCCTGTTTCATACATCTTGCTCACCAGATGGTAGAGTTTTGTCAGGACTGGCTCTCCCACGGCCGTCAGTAGTTCCAATGGAATATTGTCTACTCCGAGGGCCTTGTTTCGACTCAGGTCTTTCAGTGCTCTGTCAAACTCTTCACGCAGTATCGTATCTCCCATTTCATCTTCATCTACATCCTCTTCCATTTCCATAATATTGTCCTCAAGTACATTGCCCTTGTATAGACCCTCTATATACTCCTTCCACCTTTCTGCTTTCCCTTCTTTGCTTAGAACTGGGTTTCCATCTGAGCTCTTGATATTCATACAAGTCGTTCTCGTATCTCCAAAGGTCTCTTTAATTTTCCTGTAGGCGGTATCTATCTTACCCCTAGTGAGATAGGCCTCTACATCCTTACATTTGTCCTCTAGCCATCCCTGCTTAGCCATTTTGCACTTCCTGTCGATATCATTTTTGAGACGTTTGTATTCTTTTTTGCCTGTTTCACTTACTGCATTTTTATATTTTCTCCTTTCATCAATTAAATTCAATATTTCTTCTGTTACCCAAGGATTTCTACTAGCCCTCATCTTTTTACCTACTTGATCCTCTGCTGCCTTCACTACTTCATCCCTCAAAGCTACCCATTCTTCTTCTACTTTATTTATTTCCCCCATTCCTGTCAATTGCTCCCTTATGCTCTCCCTGAATCTCTGTACAACCTCTGGTTCTTTTAGTTTATCCAGGTCCCATCTCCTTAAATTCCCACCTTTTTGCAGTTTCTTCAGTTTTAATCTACAGGTCATAACCAATAGATTGTGGTCAGAGTCCACATCTGCCCCTGGAAATGTCTTACAATTTAAAACCTGGTTCCTAAATCTCTGTCTTACCATTATATAATCTATCTGATACCTTTTAGTATCTCCAGGGTTCTCCCATGTATACAACCTCCTTTCATGATTCTTAAACCATGTGTTAGTTATGATTATGTTGTGCTCTGTGCAAAATTCTACCAGGCGGCTTCCTCTTTCATTTCTGTCCCCCAATCCATATTCACCTACTATGTTTCCTTCTCTCCCTTTTCCTACACTCGAATTCCAGTCACCCATGACTATTAAATTTTCGTCTCCCTCACAATCTGAATAATTTCTTTTATTTCATCATACATTTCTTCAATTTCTTCGTCCTCTGCAGAGCTAGTTGGCATATAAACTTGTACTACTGTAGTAGGTGTGGGCTTCGTATCTATCTTGGCCACAATAATGCGTTGACTATGCTGTTTGTAGTAGCTTACCCGCATTCCTATTTTCCTATTCATTATTAAACCTACTCCTGCATTACCCCTATTTGATTTTGTGTTTATAACCCTGTAGTCACCTGACCAGAAGTCTTGTTCCTCCTGCCACCGAACTTCACTAATTCCCACTATATCTAACTTCAACCTATCCATTTCCCTTTTTAAATTTTCTAACCTACCTGCCCGATTAAGGGATCTGACATTCCACGCTCCGATCCGTAGAACGCCAGTTTTCTTCCTCCTGATAACGACATCCTCTTGAGTAGTCCCCGCCCGGAGATCCGAATGGGGGACTATTTTACCTCCGGTATATTTTACCCAAGAGGACGCCATCATCATGTAATCATACAGTAAAGCTGCATGCCCTCGGGAAAAATTACGGCTGTAGTTTCCCCTTGCTTTCAGCCGTTCGCAGTACCAGCAAAGCAAGGCCGTTTTGGTTATTGTTACAAGGCCAGATCAGTCAATCATCCAGACTGTTGCCCTTGCAACTACTGAAAAGGCTGCTGCCCCTCTTCAGGAACCACACGTTTGTCTGGCCTCTCAACAGATACCCCTCCGTTGTGGTTGCACCTACGGTACGGCTATCTGTATCGCTGAGGCACGCAAGCCTCCCCACCAACGGCAAGGTCCATGGTTCATGGGGGGGAGGCTTAGCTTACTACGCCTATTTTCACTCGTTGCTTTCATATGGCATCATATTTTGGGGTAATTCATCACTGAGGAATAAAGTATTTATTGCACAAAAGCGTGTAATCAGAATAATAGGTGGAGTCTACCCAAGATCATCCTGCAGACATTTATTTAAGGATCTAGGGATATTCACAGTAGCTTCTCAGTATATATACTCTCTTATGAAATTTGTTATTAACAACCAAACCCAATTCAAAAGTAATAGCAGTGTGCATAACTACAATACTAGGAGAAAGGATGATCTTCACTATTCAAGATTAAATCTAACTTTGGCACAGGAAGGGGTGAATTATGCTGGCACTAAAGTCTTTGGTCACTTAGCAAATAGTATCAAAAGTCTGACAGATAGCCAACAAGTATTTAAGAAGAAATTAAAAGAATTTCTGAATGACAACTCCTTCTACTCCATAGAGGAATTTTTAGATATAAATTTAAAAAAAAATACTAAAAAAATAAAAAAACACAAAAAATGAAAAAGTTGTTATATTAACTTAAGTATGTTGTTAAATTAACTTAATGATGTCATGTATTGGAAAATTTGACTCATTCCACATCATTACGAAATATCATATTCATGATCCATGGAACTAGTATTAATTTAATCTAATCTAATCTGTCATCAACCTTATCAGTGACATCCTCTTGCTCAACAGTGACATCACCCTTATGAGTGTGAAGCCATACCCCCTACCCACTCGCCTTGCTCTCCTTACTTCCAGTCAACCATAGTGCACCCCACCTCATTATATGGAGACAGATAAATTGTGTGCTTTTCCTCCTCTTTTTCCAATCAGAGTGTAGTATCTAAATGATGTGTCAGCTACATAGTAAAAAATCACGTAACATCCATCCAAAGTCAGAAAAATTCATTATAACCTGGAAATCAAAGATGCTCAACTTGAGAAAGCCTCATTCTTTCTTTTAAAGTAAAAGATACTGATTATTTACAGCATTATAAACGGTGTCACGTTACACTATTTGTGGTCAGACCACTTCTGTGCGTTATAACCCCTCTTCCCTCCTCTTTCAAGCGCAATGTTGAAACTCCAAGCTGATGGATATAGACCAATTGTCTGCTTCACACACCCGTACCCCCCCTCCAGTAAACACTTACATAAATGGTAAATGCTAATGTTAAACGGTAAATGCCCAATAGTAAACAGAAAATGGTACATGCTAACTAGTTATACTCTATGGCAAATGCTAAACACTTTATGGTAAATGTTTAAAGGTAAACGCCAAATGATTAATGTTAAATGTTATATGCCTAATGCATAATGTCTGTTCATCACAGACCATCATTGATCACAGACTGACATCGGTGACTAATCATCGCCAATGACTGACCATCGCCAATGACTGGCCGTCACCGACGTGACTGGCCATTGTTGATGAGTGACTATCATTGATCACTACAAGTTTAATTACAGAGCTCTACGGAAATTTATGATGGTGTCAAGTTTTTTCTGTGTAGTTGAAAGATGGTTGTGTGCATAAGCATACCTCTGGCATTGTATTAAAAAAGATCCAAAGTTCAAAAAGTTATTTATCGTTTACATACACACATATATCTGTATTTATTACACCAAAAATACTGTACATACCTGCATTGTCTAGTAATCGTTTCTTGTCTCACATACGATCGTATCAAAATTATCTTAATATTATGCTGTTGAACAGCTTGTGGCGTTGGCAGTGTAGTATCATCCAAGTTTGACGGTAATATCTCTGAAGTGCAAAGATATGATGATCGCCTGGTGAAGATTGTGTACATCACCTTTTTCAGTGCCTACGCTCCACAAACTGGCCAAGCAACTTCCATCAACGACACCTTTTGGAGGATGCTTGATGCAAAGACTGCTGAAGTGCCCCAAGAAGGTTACATCATCATCGCTGGTGATCTGAATGGGCACGTAGGGTGCAGAAAGGAAGAACATACTGCTCACGGTGGGCATGGATTCGGAGAAAAGAATGACGACGGTCAGCATTTCCTCGATTTCTCACAAGCTCATAATCTGGCAATTGCGAACACATGGTTCAAAAAGCGTCACTCACTTCTAATCACTTATTACAGCGGCACTAACGCCACGAAGATCGACTACATCCTCGTGAGACGCCGTGATCTGAAAGATGTGTTTGATACAAAGGTCATCCCCTATTGCGACACAACACCGTCCATTGTTCTGTAAGCTACGAATCAAGTTGCCAACAAACAATCACTTAGGTCGCACAGGACCTGTGAGATTCTAATGGTGGAAATTCAAGGATAAGGAAGCCGATATCATAGCCCGAGTTACTTTGCCGCCAATTACCAGACTTGAAGAAAGCTGAGAGAAACCGAAAGAGTCTTCTCAAAAAGCTGCACATCCAATTCTTGTCACAACAAAACCAGATTATGGAGGAAAGATAGAGATACGTGGCTTTGGAATGGCATTGTCAAAGATGCGGTACACACAAAGAAAGATTTGTATCATGAGTGTCCTGCCGATAAAACACCGGAGCGATTGAATGTGCACAGAACTGCTCAAAGAGATGAAAAACAGGCTATAGCAGCAACCAAATCCTCGCATTATGCTGATCTATATGCAAAACTTGGCACACCTAAAGGAGAGTGGGACTTATATCGACTCACTAAAGCAAGACATCGCAATTCAGATTATGTTCATCAGTTCTATGGAGCCAGTGATGAGACCAGTAATCTGCTAGTTGACTGGAAGAAGGCCAGAGAACGATGGCGCAGATACTTCGAAGAGATCTCAACAGAAGAGTCCTCCATCCAGCGATATCCACCGGCCATGCTGTTGAAGGGCCCGTAAGAGAAATTTCAGTAGTAGGGGGTCAAGACTGCTTTGAGAAAAATGAAGCTTGGGAAAGCCACCGGCCCAGATGACCTTCCAGCAGAATTATGGTGTTCCCATCATTGGAAGGCAACCGAATGGTTAACGCAACTCTTCAACAAGATCATTGACGAAGGACAAACATCAACTGATTGGCAGCAGAGCATCAGCGTGCCTATCTTGAAGAAGAAGGGAAATCCCGCTGCACCAACTACCGTCCAATTCGATTTTTCTGCCACGCCATGAAAATCTTTGAGCGTGTTCTGGACCAAAGGATCCGTGTGATCACACAGATTTCCAGAAGCCAAGCTGGATTTGTGAAGAACTACAGCACAACTGATGCGATTCATGCTGCAAGTCTCTTCGTCGATAAACATCATGAGAAAGCCAAGCAGGTGCGTCTAGCATTCCTGGATCTCGAAAATGGCCTTAGATTGGGTGCCACACAGTCTCATCTGGCTAGTACTTCGACAGCATGATATGCCAGAGCAGCTTGTTAACTGGGTGCAATTATTTTATTCACAGCCAATATGTTATGTCCATACAACCTGAGGACTGTCGAAGGACTTCCACCTCACAGTCGGCGTCCATCAAGGTTCTGCATTATTACCAGTTCTAATCATTCTCATAGTGGACACTGTGACAGCTGACCAGCACCGACCATTACCATGGACTCTACTTTATGCTGACGATTTGATGCTGGCTGCAGAAAACAAGCTCGATCTGCAGAGCCTAACTCAAGAATGAAGTGACCGGTTGGCGCAAGACGGTTTGCGCCTTAATTTGAAGAAAACCGAGTATATGACATCAGACAGACATGAAATGGGAACCGTCACGATTAATGGTGAAAATCTGACTCGTGTGAGTCTAAGTAGCTTGGTTCCACGATCACTGTTGACGGCCGAGTCACCGAAGAGGTCAACTCAAGAACACAGGCAGCCTTGATGAAGTGGTGAACAACAACCGGACTGACTTGCGACCGCGGCATGAAAGATAACTTAAAATCAAACATTTATCGCAGTGTTGTATGGTTGTGAGTGCTGGCTGACTACAGTTGAGACAGAACGCCGCCTAAGTGTAATGGAAACGAAGGTGCTAAGGTAGACAGCGGGCCTCACTAAGTTAGATCACGTTTCTAATGACGGCATTAAGCAACAGTCTGGTGTTGCACCGATCCAAGACAAGATACGTGAGAGTCGAATTCGATGGTTTGGGCATGTTTTGTGGGCCAGTGATGAATCTATTGCCAAGGCGGGTTACACACTTCGTCGGCAGTAGATCCAAAGGACGACCTAAGCAATGTTGGGCTGATACGATTCATAAAGACCTTAAATGCGTGAACATCCACGCAGATGCAGCCCGTGATCGAGGGAAATGGAGACAACAGACCCATGTAGCGGACTCCGCAGGCACACGGGACAAACTCTGAAGGAAAAAATGATTATATTGTGGAATAAAAGAAAAAACAAACAATATGCAACGATTTTATTACATAAAATTTTACACAGGAACTATTATATTTTATACCGTGGAAATACAATAATTTGACGCACATTTTACATCATCCTCCACACTTTTTACAACAGCGTCTAGTGCAAACGTTAGGTTCTGGCAATTTTGGTAGATATTTGAATCAATGCCATTAGATAACCAAGATTTCACAGCTTCATCTGCATAAATGGAATCGATGCGGCATGGAATAGCATATCGTGGACACACTGTATACATGATGAGTAATATATATTTAATGTTGCTATCTACCAGCTTCTTATACTGGAACTGAAACAGTCCTGTGTGGTGAGTGCACTTTGCCTATCCTATACTCAAAAACAACATGGTGTCCGGAATTAGTGAAGCACTCCTTCTGACGCGACTGTATTATTCGCTTACTGACCTCTGTAAAAGCTTTTAGATCAGCTGTGACTTTATATTCGAGATCTGAATACTCTTTCGAATAAAACAAGAAGTCACAACAGTTTTCTTTTAGAGATCTAATATTAACATCTCTTACTCTCCCATTGCGTGGTACTTTGTGAATAGAAAGTGACATTTTTGTCTACAGAAACAACTACGTTTCAATAATTTGAAAATCGACTGTGTGTGTGTTATTCTCTCTTCCATGATATATTACACAGACTTCTCTATTCTTGAAAACGTCGATTTCGACAGGACTCATGGTCGAGAATCTTCAAGGTAGATATAACTTGCAAATCTTTAGATGAACCATCACTGTTGCTACATATCTGCTGGTGCCGCCGTTTGCGCTCAGTACCGGATGCACTGTTCCTTCTCCAACTCTTGTCAATGTTATTGTGCATATTCCACGCCCAGACTCTTCGAGTTCTGTAACATGGAATCTCTTTCATGTAGTAAAACAAGTAACTAAGAATCAAAACATACATTTATTAATTCTTGTTACATTCCTCTTCATGCTTACATTTTTGTCCGGACACAGCGCTGCGATGTTGACTCTCCAAAGGCTGAGTGCAACTGAAACCTTCCTAGCGAATTCTTCCAGCTTTAGTAGGATGCCTCCCTGCTGAATCAGCAAGATAACTGTGATTAGTAAACATTACTCAGCAGCTTTCTTATTTGTTGCTTTTTATGATCTTTTTCCCCACGAGAATATGAGTTTCCAGAGATATCCCGGAAACTGAATCGCTCCAGAGTCTTTGGTCTCTTGGAGACGAAACATATAACTGGACTTTGCTTCTCTGTGCCCCAACTTTGCGTTAAAAAAGAAATTGTGGTAAAAATAATTGTTTAACGAGCGTATTGTGATGATAAAGCGGAAATGCATTTGGTTTAGATGCAACGACCCCTCTCATTGCGAGCGAGGTGGCGTAGTGGTTAGACACTGGACTCGCATTCGGGAGGACGACGGTTCAATCCCGCGTCCGGCCATCCTGATTTAGGTTTTCCGTGATTTCCCTAAATCGCTCCATGCAAATGCCGGGATGGTTCCTTTGAAAGGGCACGGCCGACTTCCTTCCCCATCCTTCCCTAATCCGATGAGACCGATGACCTCGCTGTCTGGTCTCCTTCCCCAAAAACAACCAACCAACCAACCTCTCATTGCTGGCTGCTGCCTTGTAACACATCAGGCTGCGGCGTTAACTCTTGCTGACGCCGTGCTTGCGCGCTTATTTCGCATTGTATACTGTCGACGTAAAATTGGCTCAGGTATTTGGCTAATTTTTCAATTCGTCTGTGGAAACGAGTACGACCTCTCGCCGTCTGTACCCTTAAACCAATGCGTGCTGTTCGATCCAAATCAGAAAATAAGTGGACTGTTTTCGAATCTGCGAAATGAACTTTTTCGCACAACCTCAACCAATGGAATGTCTCCATAGCAGTCTCCCAGACTTTTACTCGAGTATTGTCAACAGAGTTCGTGAACTTCAAAGGATAATTAAA
The DNA here is from genome assembly GCF_023864345.2 of Schistocerca serialis cubense. Classification (NCBI taxonomy): domain Eukaryota; kingdom Metazoa; phylum Arthropoda; class Insecta; order Orthoptera; family Acrididae; genus Schistocerca; species Schistocerca serialis. Next base: position 35,485,918 of record NC_064639.1, read on the forward strand.
GCTGGTCAGCTTGGTTCCTATTTACTTCTAGTCTTTAATCTCATTTGCAATGAGCTACGAGGTATTTTAAAAATTTCAGCTGTCTTATTAATCGATAAACCTGCTGCAACAAACTGTTTCGCCTTTTCCAAATCTTCTACAGCCCGTTTTCTAGCCATCTGAGGCATAAAAAAGAGAACTGGATAAGATTAGTTCTTTTTACAGGACGACGAAGACATGGATTTTTCAGCAACTATGTGATGCACAAGTAAAGTTTACATTCGCGTCTAATTCATTTACACTCTTTAATCTGTATTGCAGTGTGCTACGAGGTATATTTAAGGATTTTGCTACCTTTTCAAAAGGTAAACATGCAGTAATGGCATGTGTCTTTAACTCCACTTTGTACCCATCTGAAAATGGATAAGTCTATTTTCTACAGAATGAGCACGACCACGGGGTTTTATTTTACAACTATGTGATTCATTGTAGAACTTGCCTTAGAGTACGATTCATTTCCACTTTTCGGTCTGTCTCGCAACGCGTTAGCAGATATTTTAAATTTCTCAGTAGCTTTTATAATCAATAACTCTGCAGCAACAGTCAGTTTTGCCTCTTCCAAATTTTTTTCGCTCCATTTGCTACTTATTTCAAACATAAAGGAAACAGGGGCAATGCCTGGTAACACTCAACAAATACGTGATGAAAAAAAAAAAAGGCTTGCCAAGGTACTGTATTAGAATCAGTATTATGAGACAACTGATCTGTAATAGCAGTGTCACTAATTCAATGTTCAGACAATAACTGACAAAGGTAACTTACATTATGCCGCTTAAATATAGAGGACCGCTGCACTCATCACTATTGTGAATGACAGGGTGGGAAAAAAATTTGGAATTTTGTGGTAAGATCTTATAGGACCAAACTGCTGAGGTCATCGGGCCCTAAGCTTACACACTACTTAATCTAACTTACACTAACGACAACAGTCACATCCATGCCCGACGGGGGGAGCCGCGCGGACTGTGACAATTAGCCTCAGACCGCACGGCTACCCCACGCGCCTGACAGGGTTGGCAACATTATTTCCCCAAATATCCCAGTAGCAAGTAACAGTATAGTGGGGATCTCAGCGTAATTCTGATATCAAATTGATATGCCCATTAATTAAATTGATCAATTAATCAACCACATCCTAACCAAGCCCACCCCCACTCCCAGATGACGTCACGTGTTTTTCTCAGCCAGCGCGTGAACTCCAGCCCCTCACCCACCCTCCCTGACAACTGCCCCTAACCCAACCTACCCTATTGGCGGAAATTTTTCATTTTGGTGGGAATTTCGAATTCTAGTGGGGATTTAGAATTTTAATGGGGATTTCGAATTTTAGTGGGGATTTTGAATTTTAGTGGGGATTTCGAATTTTGGCGGGAATTTCTTTCTACCAGGGCTGTGCCGACATCCCACAGCACCTTCCCAACCGGAAATAGGTGGGAAATTAAAATTGGTGGTGAACTTTCTAGGACTCAACCCTCATTCTACTGGATGGAAAGCCCAAGTGCACCTCCTAATACATGGAAACTGTCCAGATGCGGGAGACGAAGGTTAGGTTAGGGTGCTTTATTTATTTTGGTCAGGAAACTGACGCAAAGATCTAGCCTAATTACGGAATTAATCATAAGGATTGGGCCTAATTACACAACTATATGCATAACGCTACAAATGACGGCATAAAAGCGCAATACAACTCAAAAATTGGCGACACCATGCAACTTGTGTTATACTGCTGCGAAAAAATTTAGCAATCCCACTTGCAACTAGTGACACAAACTCAAACTTTACTATTCACCTACAATTTGGCGGGAAAAAGGCAGGGGTGTAAGTTACTATCTTTATTCTTTTTGTCAGGAACAATGTTTAAATACGAGATGCTGGTGTTGGACAGAGAGGAGTTTAAAAAGTGCATTACCTGTAAGCGTACTGTATCTATCGCTGTCTGACGTCAAAGTTCGTTACAGATGCCTCCTCAAAAAACATCTACAGCCCCAGTAATCGAAACCAATACACGCTACCACAACCAATAGAAAAAATGCGTCACAGTTTAATGACACTTCGAAAATGTCGTGGAAAAACCAGCATTCGTAATGAACTGGTCATAATGCAACACATGTACTGGGGGAAATCGTCGTCCTAAAAGACTGCAGAGGGGGTGGTAGTTGAACTTCCGTTCTTCTTTACGTACAATCAGAAACTTCTGAAAACCAAGCCGTCTTCCCTCCTTCCCTCCCCCCCTCCCCCCCTCCCCCCTCCCTCCCCCCCTCCCCCCATCCATCTATCCATTTATGGAGAGGGCACATGCTGCTTCAAATGGCCAGATGTTTCGGAGAGCTTCTCGCACCCTTCTGCTGCTGTTTGCTGTTTTTGTGCCGACCCGTGTACGGCTGCGAGCCCCACCAGCCCTCTGCGGTCATTTGCGATATGCGGCATGCCATTTCCCTTAACACAAAAGCGAATTTCAGGAGCATAACCCCGCCCATCCGGAGAACGGTGGAGATGGCCCGCATCACTCGACATTCCACCATATGGCGGCCGCCTTAAGCCGACCCTCCTACACCAACACATTAGCTTGTGAAGTCAACTAAACAATAGGAGATAAAAGGACAGCTGTATTAAGTGCAACTTGTTTTTCTAAAGTATAGTGACACAGCTGCCCCTAATGGTTAGGGAGCGCACCTGTGGCGGAAACCTGACACAGACTAGACAAGCCCCCAACGGCTCCAATAGGCCTCTCATTCTGCGATGGAAAACATCTTAACTTCGACAAGCCACTCGCAATACGTGGCATGCCTTGCGGTGGCGGTCCTGGACAACACAAAAGGAAAATTAAGTAGCATAACCCTACCCATCTGGAGAACGCTCCAGATGGCCATTTCAAAAGTTGGCTGCGTGCAAAACAGGATACCCCTGCCTCCTGAAGTGAGCACATCCTCATGCCGGCAGTCCACAGAACCATGATAAAAGATTGATATCCCGACCTAGAGAGAGCCACGGCCTGTAAGGGAATTCGACCGCATCTGCCTGTCGTTCTGCGCTGGAAACTCGACTCCTTTAATAAAGCAACTATTAAAAAAGAAAAACACATTCTCAACCATATTAAAAGTCCTCTTTCCACAAAAATAGGCAAGTCCATTTGCTTTTAGTTTTATGAGTAAAATCGGTGTAGCTTTTATGTTCGGCTGCTGTCGCGTCTCATTATTTTGTGACATCCAACGATGTGTACCGCGACCGATCACAAATGATCAGCAGAGAGATGGCATCCTGCATAAAATCAGAGAAAAAACTTAGCCTATTTTGCTGCGAAAATTACCGATCACCGCAGAATGTTCTCATCATTTCTAAACCGTCATCAGATTAAAGAAAAAGTGATAATTTAAACGCCAAAGAAAAAAAATGATAATCTACATTAAGTAATTTCTTTCAGCCTGTTGAACAAATTCCACGACCTGAGAGCACCTCTTGTTTTCAGTGTCTGCAAATAAACGGTCATGCACGTGAAACAACAGTAGAGAATACAATCTTTCATGCCTTTGGCTCACATGTAGGGAGAAACACAGTAATTTTACATTTGGCAATGTGCACTATGACATGACCCCCTTTACCAATGTGACGCTATATCATACTAGCATTTACGAAACAAATCGTAAGTGCCTGTCTCGCCATGTATAGGTGGGAGATTGAAATTTCGTTCTGAGATATCGCCGCAACGAAAAAAACAAAAAAGAAATGCTTGTCAAGAATCATTCCGTGGCGCCCTAACCATCTCTTCCACCCACCAGGCGGCACGTCATTGATATCAGTTTGATAGGTTAATTACTTAAATTGATCATGAGAGTCACTTTGCATGGCAAATAATTTTTTTCATTGTCGAATCACATTCGCCAAGTAGGACAATTGGGAATCCATGGAAGGAGCTCGATGTTCTTTCCGAGGATCACTATTGAGAAATGACATCTGAATCTGACCATAGAGGGATTCTACAGCCCACAACATACAATTCGCGTAGGGAACGCGCTATTAAAAACACGATCAAATCACCTATGTTACCATCACCCTGCATAAGAATCGGTCTTGAGTCTACAGGCGTACACGCGTCGCCGATAGCGTTACGATTTCAGGCAGAAATACTGTCCGAAAAGCTGTCTGCAATTTGGAATCAGGTCTTTACAATCAACCAGAAATTTCCATTGGATACTGTAGAGATGTATTTTAATGATAAGAGCCACAGGTGAATCATATTCGTGCCACTCTCATATCCTGAAACGAGTCACCTTTTTTGTCATCGAACCTATCTGCTAAGGATCCCATTCATCAAGAACTCCAGTGCTGTTTTTTAGACAGTCCCTCTGCATCCTGTAACTGTTCCTAAGTCTCTGCCACGCCCTCCCGACAGCTTAGTCCATGTGATCATTCCAATCTAAGTTTGACCCGTACGGAAGTTGGAGAGCGCTATATCTAAGACCTTCTGCATCCTGTGGGGAAATGGGACAAGCTGAGTTAATGAGACAGGTGCGCGTTTTGACCACTCGGTGGAAATGGGAACATGGTGTCATAGCTCCACCAACCGTTTACAGTGTAAGGTCAGCAGCAAACGAAGCTTTCTCATGCAACACAAGGTAATAGAAAATAGTTCTAGCTGCTACGGTGGTGTTTCTTGTTGGGAAAATTAGGAAGATTACACATCATACATGGCATGGAGGAAGGAAGAAGATTTTGCTGTAGCATTCAAATGTTCAAATGTGTGTGAAGTCTTATGACACTTAACTGCTAAGGTCATCAGTCCCTAAGCTTACCCACTACTTAACCTAAATTATCCTAAGAACAAACACACACACCCATGCTCGAAGAAGGACTTGAACCTCCGCCGGGACTGATATAGCATTGTGATACATCTCCAAACTACATAAAGGTAGTCCGAAGGAGATCTGTGCTTCTCAGGATGCATTCATGTCTATCACCCAAACATATGCGGCGATCCTACTAAATATACAGGTATTGGTTCATGATGAAAGTCGCTTTCACAGACCGCTGTAAAGTTTCATGATCTGTATTGTAGGATGACCATATGCAATAGACTATCAATCACACGAGATGGTTCCTGTATTGTTCCTTCATAAGCAGTTGAATACATTGTTTTTTTTTCTCGGTTGTAACACACCCAATCAGTGTACACCGCCATACACTTTTTTTTTTTCTACCACGACTTAGAGATCCGTCTCACCTGCCGCTAAACCGACATTAACACGTTTCGATCCTCTGGCGCTCACAGAATACTGAACATCGCATAGCATAAACTATACAGCTATCACAACACAGGCTGGTACAAACAAAACACAGAGGCTACGTTTCTCATCGATAGAGATGTGGAAGGCATTGCAACGTATGGAAACTGGAAGAGTTTGCAATATTGTAGAGTGCTTCCAACAACTGTTCGATGTGATAACCTGTACAGTTAATCTAACCTTCCCATCGACAGAGATGCGGATGTCTCGGTGCTCCGTTTGGAAGAGCATTGTTCCTTCTTTTGCAGTCATATGCATGATTACTGTTCCTGTATTGACCATCGCCAGAAGGTGCTGTTCACAACACCACGAGGTAGCACAAATAAAAAGAGGGGAAAAAAATAAAAACACGTGGAGTGCATAACAGCATATGGAAATAGGACGAGCCTGTAGCAATGAGTAACACTTACAAACAACTGTATTAAAGTGATGACACCTACTTTTAATCCCATGTTCCACAGCGACAAGTAGCAGATATCATCCACTGTTCCGCCAAGCTTCCCTCCATCTCAACGTGGTGGCGTCAGTCAGTCATTATGTGGTAATCAACAGCGTACCGAGTGGACGGTCAGGATGGGAAATGTACCATTGATATGGGGATATGTATTGTAATACACACCGCAGTTGATAACGAGATCAATTTTACCCAGAAGTCGGAGACAGCAATATCTACCATATTCTGCAACCTGTGTAGAAACAGATTTAGCTGAGTTAATGCTATAGTAGCGCATTTTGACCACTCTGTGGAAATGGGAACTTGTTGTCCTTGCTCCGCCATGCGTGTTGGATGTGTGAGGTCAGCACCACATTAGGCCTGCTCCTGAAACACGACAGTACGAACAGTTATGGCGGTGCTTCTTATTGGGAAAATTAGGTAGACTCAACATGGAGGCAGATTCGCATCCCTCAGGATACATTCACGTCTATCACTCAAACATTCCATCATCGTTATTCTGCACCATCCAGCAGAGAAAAATTACGAACTATAAAATCTCATCCGATAGATTTTTACCGCACCTCTCTCACGCTGTACAGGGTGACTCACCTAACTTTACCGCTGAATATATTTCGTAAACCACATCAAATACTGACGAACCGGTTCCACAGACCGAACGTGAGGAGAGGGGTTAGTGTAATTGTTTAATACAAACCATACAAAATTGCACAGAAGTATGTTTTTTAACACAACCTACGTATTTTTTAATGGAACCACGTTAGTTTTGTTAGCACATCTGAACATATAAACAAATACGTAATCTGTGGTGTCACCGCCAGACACCACATTTGCTAGGTGGTAGCGTTTAAATCGGCCGCGGTCCGCTAGTATGCGTCGGACCCGCGTGTCGCCACTATCAATGATTGCAGACCGAGCGCCGCCACACGGCAGGTCTAGAGAGACGTCCTAGCACTCGCCCTAGTGTACAGTCGACTTTGCTAGCGATGGTTCACTGACAAAATACGCTCTCATTTGCCGAGACGATAGTTAGCATAGCCTTCAGCTACGTCATTTGCTACGACCTAGCAAGGCGCCATTACCAGTTAATATTGAGATTGTAAAACATGTACCGTCAAGAGCGATGTTCACCAATTATGGATTAAAGTTAAGTATTCCAGCAGCTACGTACTTTATTTGCTAGTCTCTATTACTTGACCTGTTCCAGCCCTCACGCCAGCCTGCATGAGCTTAACGCGTGCCTTTCGGCTTCCTGTCATAGTGGATTGGCTGTCTTGCCAGTCCACAACAGTTGGTGACGAGAATTCTGCGTTCGTAACTATATTGCTCTGATTTACTTGTGTAATGGCTTCGCCACAATCTCCAGATGTACTGTCCGAATTTTATCGCTTGCAGAATCAGCAGACGCAGGCCTCATTGGATGCCCTTGGAAAGCTCGTCCAGGGTCAACGTGCAATGCAAAACGATGCGGCGGCCGCCGCTCCACCGCTACCGCAGCCACAACACGTTGTTGCACCAACTCTTCGTCCTTTTGATGCTGCACTGGAAAGCTGGACGGAGTGGTCACGCCAATTTGGATTCCATCTCGCCGCCTACAGAATTCAAGGTAACGAGGGGCAGCCTTTTTTGTTAGCATCCGTAGGCGTCCAGACGTACCGTGTGATAGTGAAATTATTTCCCTGATGCGAAGTAGCAACTCTGTCCTACGACGAAATTTTGTCTGCATTAGATGTATATTTCAAAGAATCAGTCAATGTAGTTGCCAAACGGTCAAACTACTAGGGAGTGGGTTGCAACCTTGCAAGGCCTTACTAGGGATTGTGCTTTTTAATGTCAATGTGGACTCCCTTATTCAAATACTATGGTACGTGATGCAACTGCACAGAACATTTCAGATGTTTGTATAAGGGAACAGATTTTGAAACTAGTCAATCCCTCCCTTCAACAAGTGATGGACATATTGGATCGGCAGGACACACTTGACTTTGCTCAGGAATCGTTTGAAACTTCACCGGCCGTGTGTCACGTTAACCGGCCCGCCGGGCGAACTGCACGGAACAGTAAACAGCCCTCGCGCCCCTCCGCACAGCTGCCGCCAAGCTCTCAACCACGTATGCCGCGCAAGCCAGCAAATGCAGTGCTAAAATCATGCCCGCAATGTGCTACTAGACATTCGCGTGAGAACTGCCCGTCACGCCAGGCTAATTGTTTTTTCTGTGATAAAAAAGGACATGTTCAGAGTGTTTGCCAGAAAAAGCTCAGATCGGACACTCACAACCATTCCAGGCCCTTTGCTTCGCGCCCGAATCGAACCAAGAATACTCAGGCTCGTGAAAATTCGCCCACGGAAATTCATGTACTTCATTCCACTCCACCCAGTGCCACTCTCTCTAACAGTGACATTGTTCATCCCACAAATAGTGTGCGTCGACATCGCCGGAAATCCCGTCAAGTCGCAAGTGATTCTGTACCAGTGTCAGTTCACATTGCACGAGACAGTCGCTCTTGTCGTCAGCAGGACAATAAACTTTTTGTAGACTTGGACATTAATGGCAAAGTGATACCATTCCTGCTCGATACTGGAGTGCAGTTTCCCTGATCAATCACGACACGTACAAACAGCTGGGCACACCTCCGTTGCGTGCTGCAAATGTTAAGTAGTTATTCAGGACAAGCTATCCCTGTGTTAGCAGCCTTCTTGCAACATACAAAGGACAAACAAAACTTGTGTCATTTTACGTCCTTCGTTCTTCTTCTGCAGTGAACTTGTTTTGTTTAGATTTATTTCAGTTGTTTAACTTGTCTATAGTCAATCAGGTCCTATCAGTGAACCAGTCTGTGCCTTCAGCAAGTGTTTCTCGTCTATGTGAAGAGTTTGCAGACATTTTTGCACCGGGCCTTGGTTGCGCTAAGAACTATAAAGCACATTTGGAACTGAAAGTAAACGCGGAACCGAAATTTTTCAGAGCGCACATTGTTCCCCACGCATTGCGTGATGAGGTCGCAAGAACATTAAACGATTTGGAATCACAAGGTGTGATTGAACGTGTGCAGGCTTCTCTCTGGGCCTCACCCTTAGTAATTTTGCCAAAACCTTCCGGAAAATTGAGACTTTGTGTGGACTTCAAAGCTACAGTGAACCCACAACTAGTGACTGCAACTTTTCCTTTACCCTGCCCGGAAGATCTTTTTGACAAACTGTGCACGGGTAAATATTTTTCGAAGTTGGACCTAGCCGATGCGTACTTGCAAATACCGGTGGACGAAGAATCCCAGCGCGTTTTGGTGGTTAAAATGCATCTTGGTTTGTATCGATTCAAAAGACTGCCATTCGGGTGTGCATCCGCCCCTGCATTGTTTCAGCAATATCTACAAACTGTTTGTGCGTCGGTCCCTACTGCAGCAAACTATCTGGACGATATTGTGATCTCCGGAAAGACATTTAGCCAATCTCAGAACATTATTTCAGGTCTTGCGACAAAATGGTCTTCGCTTGCGGAAGGACAAATGTGTGTTTTCTGCTCGTGACTTACCCTACCTGGGACATGTAATCAATGCCCAAGGATACATCCCAGTTCCGAGCACCTCCGTGCCATACAAGACTTGCCTTCGCCGCAGAATTTGAAGCAGCTACAGAGTGTGCTGGGAAAAATCAATTATTATCATCGCTATGTGCGCCACGCCTCTTCCATTTCAGCTCCGCTTCATCGCTTACGCCGTAAAGGTGTTTGTCTGGACGACGGAATGCGAACGCGCCTTTCGCCAGTTGAAATCGGCGTTGCTTTCCAATACTTGCCTTACGCCATTCGATCCCCAGGAACCCCTTTTGTTGATGATGGATGCCTCAGATTTAGGGATCGGTGCTGTGCTTGCGCACAAAGATGGATCGCATGATCGCCCTATTGCCTTTGCGTCCACATTGCTCTCGTCTGTGCAAAGAAATTATTCACAGATCGAGAAAGAAGCTTTGGCTCTCGTATTTGGTGTTACTAAGTTTCATGATTTCTTGTATGGTCGTCACTTTACCATAATCACAGACCACAAACCTTTGACATCTCTTTTTCATCCGAACAAGCCTGTACCTCCGCGTACGGCGCAGAAATTCATTCGCTTGTCTATTTTCCTCTCGCAGTACCGCTACGATATCTTGTATCGGTCCACTGCTAAGCACGGAAACGCCGATGCGTTGTCCCGTTTGCCTGTTGCTGAGAATAGAGCATTCGATTCTTCCGAACTTGCTTGCATGTTCATTGATGCGGAAACCGATGACGTGGTCGACTCGTTTCCGATTGATTTTCGTCGTGTAACTGCAGCCACAGCTGCTGACCCTGTCCTTGCTACCGTTTTGCGTTTTGTTGCCACGCAATGGCCCTTGTCAAAGTCACGGATCGAGGATCCGTTGGTTCGCCGATTTTTTGCTCACAAGGAGACTTTTTGTACGACGTGGTGTTTTGCTGTTGCGTTCTGATAATGATCAGTCCAGGGTCGTGGTCCCACGTTCGTTACAGTCCTGTGTTTTACGGCTTCTTCACCAAGGCCATTGGGGTATAGTGCGAACGAAACAACTTGCTCGTCAGCACTGTACTTGGTTCGGAATCGATGCTGCGATTAAGAATATGTGCTCTTCTTGCATGGCGTGTGCCGACCAACAATCCGCACCGCCGCGGAAATTCTTCGCATAGCCGGAGGCCACTTCCCCTTGGCTTACACATCGATTTTGCTGGTCCATTCTGGAATGCTCGATGATTGGTTCTTATAGATTCATTCAGTAAGTTTCCTTTTGTTGTCCGGATGCCTTCCACGACGTCTTCTGCCACCATCCAAGCGTTATCTGCTATCTTTTGCATTGAAGATCTTCCACAGACTATTGTTTCCGACAATGGCCCACAATTCATGTCCACAGAATTTCAGTCATTCTGCAAGGTCAATGGTATTCAACATCTGACATCCGCGCCGTTTTCGCCATCGTCAAACGGTGCCGCTGAACGATTGGTCAGGACTTTCAAGTCACAGATGTTGAAGTTGAAAGAGTCGCATTCTCGGGAGGACGCGTTATTGCTCTTTTTGTCCTCGTATCGCTCTCAGCCCCGAGATGGTCGCTCGCCGGCTGAGTTGCTCCACGATCGTCCTCATCGAACCTTGATGTCTTTGCTACATTCGCTGCATCAGGTTCCTGTGCAGCGGCAGACGCCTGCTTTTGCTCCAGGCGACCTTGTCTACTATCGTAACTATCGAGGTTCACGGCGTTGGCTCGAAGGGCGCATTCTTCGCTGCCTCGGCCGCGCTATGTATCTGGTTTTGGGGGCCTCTGGTGAGGTGCGTCGGCATCTCAATCAGCTGCGCCTCTGTCGTCGCACGGGTTCTGCCGCTCCCCGTCTGCTTTCAGCGACGGTGCCGTCCGGTCAGCGCCCTGGGGACCCATCTACTGGCTCGCCTCATCCCCAGGTGTTACCGACGCTGCCTTCCATTTTGCCCCATGGTGACGCGCCGCCGCCGCCGCCTGTTCTCCCGCCGGCGACGCCCGCAGTGGACGCGTCGCTGCAACCGCCGGGCGCCTCCCTGGGTCACGCGCCGCCGATCGCTTCCCGTGACCAGCTGTCCTCCGACATGGAACTCTTCGCCCGTCGGGTGCCCCGACCCGGTGGAGGTCGACCCTTCGGCCCCTCCTGTCTCTCTACGGGCGCATACACCGCATGTTGGCGTGCACCCTGGAATAGGTTTTCAGGCGTTTCCTAGCTCCCCTCGGACCGAATGGCAGGGTGCGGGTGGCACAGCCTCGCCTGTAGTTAGGCTCCCCACCTCGTCGCATACGTCAACATGGGGTCAACATGGGGTCCTCCCCAAGGCGGGCGGAAGCCTTATAACACAACCGTACGCCGATTTGCGGGGGAGGAATGTGGTGGCACCGCCAGACACCACACCTGCTAGGTGGTAGCCTTTAAATCGGCCGTGGTCCGTTAGTATACGTCGGACCCACGTGTCGCCACTATCAGGGTTTGCAGACCGAGCGCCGCCACACGGCAGGTCTAGAGAGACGTCCTAGCACTCGTCCCAGTTGTACAGCCGACTTTGCTAGCGATGGTTCACTGACAAAATACGCTCTCATTTGCCGAGACGATAGTTAGCGTAGCTTTCAGCTACGTCATTTGCTACGACCTAGCAAGGCGCCATTACCAGTTAATATTGAGATTGTAAAACATGTACGTTCAAGAGCGATGTTCACCAATTATGGATTAAAGTTAAGTATTCCAGCAGCTACGTACTTTATTTGCTAGTCTCTATTACTTGACCTGATCCAGACCTCACGCCAGCCTGCGTGAGCTTAACACGCGCCTTTCGGCTTCCTGTCATAGTGGATTGGCTGTCTTGCCAGTCCACAACATAATCAGTGCCGTTTGTTGCATTGTAAAATGTTAATTACATTCGGAGATATTGTAACCTAAAGTTGACGCTTGAAACCTCCGACGTTCAGTTGCGTGTTGTAACAAACACTGGCCACGGTCGGCGAGCAGCATCTGCAGGGACATGTTTACGTTGATGACCGTGTTTACGAGTATGGCTGTAGTGTACTGCTGTGATTTGGTCTAGCTGTCGCAGTGTCCGCATGTAGCGCTTGCTGCTATTGTTATTGTGCATTCGTCTCCGAACGCAGACCAACTGTAATACACCGTGTTACCAGACGTCTGTGATAGTGTAGTGTTGTAGGAACTGTGACCATGGTGTATTCGAACTCTGAGAAGGCGGAGATGATACTCTTCTATGGCGAGTGTCGACGAAATGCAGCTGAAGCCTGCAGGGTGTATGCAGAACGGTACCCGGACAGAGAGCATCCAACGTGCCGCACATTGCAAAACATCTACCGCCAACTGTATGCAACAGGTATGGCCGTAGTACGCAAACGGGGCTGTAACAGGCCCGTCACAGGAGAAGCGAGTGCAGTTGGTGTGTTTGCTGCTATTGCCATGAACCCACACATGAGTACACGAGACACTGCAGGAGCCGGTGGACTGAGTCAAAGTAGTGCCATGCGCATACTGCATCGTCACCGCTTTCACCCGTTTCATGTGTCTCTACATCAGCAATTACATGGTGATGACTTTAATCATATATACACTCCTGGAAATTGAAATAAGAACACCGTGAATTCATTGTCCCAGGAAGGGGAAACTTTATTGACACATTCCTGGGGTCAGATACATCACATGATCACACTGACAGAACCACAGGCACATAGACACAGGCAACAGAGCATGCACAATGTCGGCACTAGTACAGTGTATATCCACCTTTCGCAGCAATGCAGGCTGCTATTCTCCCATGGAGACGATCGTAGAGATGCTGGATGTAGTCCTGTGGAACGGCTTGCCATGCCATTTCCACCTGGCGCCTCAGTTGGACCAGCGTTCGTGCTGGACGTGCAGACCGCGTGAGACGACGCTTCATCCAGTCCCAAACATTCTCAATGGGGGACAGATCCGGAGATCTTGCTGGCCAGGGTAGTTGACTTACACCTTCTAGAGCACGTTGGGTGGCACGGGATACATGCGGACGTGCATTGTCCTGTTGGAACAGCAAGTTCCCTTGCCGGTCTAGGAATGGTAGAACGATGGGTTCGATGACGGTTTGGATGTACCGTGCACTATTCAGTGTCCCCTCGACGATCACCAGTGGTGTACGGCCAGTGTAGGAGATCGCTCCCCACACCATGATGCCGGGTGTTGGCCCTGTGTGCCTCGGTCGTATGCAGTCCTGATTGTGGCGCTCACCTGCACGGCGCCAAACACGCATACGACCATCATTGGCACCAAGGCAGAAGCGACTCTCATCGCTGAAGACGACACGTCTCCATTCGTCCCTCCATTCACGCCTGTCGCGACACCACTGGAGGCGGGCTGCACGATGTTGGGGCGTGAGCGGAAGACGGCCTAACGGTGTGCGGGACCGTAGCCCAGCTACAATGGAGACCGTTGCGAATGGTCCTCGCCGATACCCCAACATCGTGCAGCCCGCCTCCAGTGGTGTCGCGACAGGCGTGAATGGAGGGACGAATGGAGACGTGTCGTCTTCAGCGATGAGAGTCGCTTCTGCCTTGGTGCCAATGATGGTCGTATGCGTGTTTGGCGCCGTGCAGGTGAGCGCCACAATCAGGACTGCATACGACCGAGGCACACAGGGCCAACACCCGGCATCATGGTGTGGGGAGCGATCTCCTACACTGGCCGTACACCACTGGTGATCGTCGAGGGGACACTGAATAGTGCACGGTACATCCAAACCGTCATCGAACCCATCGTTCTACCATTCCTAGACCGGCAAGGGAACTTGCTGTTCCAACAGGACAATGCACGTCCGCATGTATCCCGTGCCACCCAACGTGCTCTAGAAGGTGTAAGTCAACTACCCTGGCCAGCAAGATCTCCGGATCTGTCCCCCATTGAGAATGTTTGGGACTGGATGAAGCGTCGTCTCACGCGGTCTGCACGTCCAGCACGAACGCTGGTCCAACTGAGGCGCCAGGTGGAAATGGCATGGCAAGCCGTTCCACAGGACTACATCCAGCATCTCTACGATCGTCTCCATGGGAGAATAGCAGCCTGCATTGCTGCGAAAGGTGGATATACACTGTACTAGTGCCGACATTGTGCATGCTCTGTTGCCTGTGTCTATGTGCCTGTGGTTCTGTCAGTGTGATCATGTGATGTATCTGACCCCAGGAATGTGTCAATAAAGTTTCCCCTTCCTGGGACAATGAATTCACGGTGTTCTTATTTCAATTTCCAGGAGTATATATATATATATATATATATATATATATATATATATATATATATATATATATATAATTCCCGGCAATCAGTTGCAAAAATTATGCATATAATAAGTTGTTGAAAGTCGTCTGTCGTGGAAAAACTGGCGACTTCGAACATCATTATGTTTTCCGCAAACAAAGTTGTATTTCACAAATGTTATTAATTGTCTTCATAATGTTAACCACGTATAGTTAACGGAAGACGTAGAAACGATATTCCGAAACGAATACGTATAGCGTAGGTCAAACCTTCGAATTAGAATAGAGACCCCACGAACACAAATTTGCTGTGGCAGGTATGAAATATAAACTCCGTTACTCGCTCGTTACACTTGAGGGACAGATGCTGAATGGGCCGAAACGAGCCGCCGCATAACAGCGTAGTTGCGTGCTAACTTCGAAAGAAGGTAGATGCGGTCCCTAGCGCAACTTATAACATCGTCGAAAATCAGTGCGGACGGGAGAGCTTTGGTACACCCTGTTAAACAAACGGAAAAATTGAGGCGGTACAATTGGAGAGCGATCCGCCTTCACCAACATGCATAAGCAATTCATTAATATATATATATATATATATATATATATATATATATATATATATATATATATATACACAAAAAACTAATAATAGAAAAAATTGCGTTGCGCGAGATTCGATATATTCGATCCGGCGACCTTCGGAGTACGAACCCGAGCGCTTACCGCTGCGCCACGACGCTGTAGAAAATTATTAATCGTAGAGAGTATTTCACCGCAATGGTTTCTTTTAACTGTCGATTTTATCGACAACGGCTGAGAAGTGCATCTTGGTGCTTTGCCACATTACACCTCTGGCCATGAGCTTTTATTATGCGCAGTATGAATCGAATCTGAATTTCATAATTGGCGGCCTCCCCTTGTCAGACAAGTAGAGCGACAGCGACCGTGGACTGTAAATGTATGGTGCGGAATGATTGGCGACCACCTCATTGGTTCTCACTTCATTGCAAGGACCCAAACAGCTGCAACATACATCGCGTTTCTACACAATGATCTGCCAACGTTGCTCGAAAATGTCCCACTGGAAACGCGTCGACGTATGTGGTATCAGTATGATGGTGCACCTGCACATTCCGCAATTAACACTAGGCTGACCCTTGACAGGATGTTCGACGGGCGTTTCATAGGACGTGGAGGACGCATAAATTGGCCAGCCCGTTCTCCTGATCGTACACCTCTGGACTTCTTTCTGTGGGGTACGTAGAATGTGTACCGTGATGTGCCTACAACCCCAGCAGATATGAAACAACGTATTGTGGCAGCCTGCGGCGACATTACACCAGATGTACTGCGGCGTGTACGACATTCATTACGCCAGAGATTGCAATTGTGTGCAGCAAATGATGGCCACCACATTGAACATCTATTGGCCTGACATGTCGGGACACTCTATTCCACTCCGTAATTGAAAACGGAAACCACGTGTGTAAGTGTACCTCACCCCCCATGGTAATGTACGTGTGCGTCAGTGAAAAAGACCAATAAAAAGGTGTTAGCATGTGGACGTAATGTGCTGTTCCAGTCTCTTCTGTACGTAAGGTCCATCACCGTTCCCTTTGGATCCCTACGTAATTCGGTGCTCTCCGATACACACGATCGAACAGCGGAGGAGTGGTACTCAAGCGTCAACTTTAGGTTACAATATCTCCGGATGTAATTAACATTTTACAATGCAACAAACGGCAATGATTACGTATTTTTTTATATGTTCAGATGTGCTAACAAAACTAACGGGGTTCCATTTAAAAAAACGTAGGTTTGTGTTAAAAAACATACTTCCGTGCATTTTTGTATGGTTTGTATTAACCAATTACACTAGCCCGTCTACTCACGTTCGGTCTGTGGAATCGATTAGTCAGTATTTGATGTGGTTTACGAAATATATCCAACGGTAATGTTAGATGACTCACTCTGTATATTGAAAGTGAATACCGTGTAGGTGCCGTCATCGAGCATATGCGGCAATCCCGTTAAATACAAAGGTATTTCTCGATTGGAGTATGTGGCCAGTGATTGACGTTACTTGCACAACGAGTGTAAAGTTTCATCGCCTGTACTGTTCTCTCTAACCAATACCTTCTTAGTAATAACCCCAGAAAATAGAACAACACTTTACAATTGCTAGCGCAGTTGATTTACGTAAAACGCAGCATCTTGTTCTTAACCGTCTGTTATATCATCACAACAGTTTCATATCTACTGTATACACCGATAAGGTGTGCTAACCTCCTCGACATTAGCGCATCTGGAGAAATCTTTTGCTTTTGGATAGGTGTGGGACAGCAGTTACAGCCTCGGTTTGCACTGTCTCTACACAAGATGTGAAATGTACCGGTCTACTTCTGGTCAGCTGCAGGGAGCGTGGACCAAAGACAATGCGATGAGATCTTTCGGTCTCTCACTTTATACTAAGAATGCAAGAATGCCCTGTGGCTCCCATCCACATAGAGAAAGATCGCGAGTTACACACTACGTTGCAGTGTCTTTCACATCTTTGTCAATGAGAAACATCGCCTCTGTGTTTTGTTTGTACCAGTCTGTGTTGTGGTAGCTTTATAGTTTATGCTATGCGATGTTCAGTATTCTGTGAGCGCCAGAGGATCGAAACGTGTTAATGCCGGTTTAGCGGCAGGTGAGATGGATCTCTAAGTCGTGATAGAAAAAATAAAGTGTATGGCGGTGTACACTGATTGGGTGTGTTACAACCGAGAAAAAAAAACCAATGTATTCAACTGCTTATGAAGGAACAATACAGGAACCATCTCGTGTGATTGATAGTCTGTTGGATATGGTCATCCTACAGTACAGGTGATGAAACTTTACAGAGGTCTGTGAAAGCGACTTTCATGATGAACCGATACCTGTGTACTTAGTAGGATCGCCGCATATGTTTGGGTAACAGACATGAATGCACCCTGAGAAGTACACATATCCTTCAGACTACCTTTATGTAGTTTGGAGATGTGTCACAATGCTATAGCAGTCCCGGTGGAGGTTCAAGTCCTCCCTCGGGCATGGGTGTGTGTGTTTGTCCTTAGGATAATTTAGGTTAAGTAGTGTGTAAGCTTAGGGACTGATGACCTTAGCAGTTAAGTGTCATAAGACTTCACACACATTTGAACATTTGAATGCTACAGCAAAATCTTCTTCCTTCCTCCATGCCATGTATGATGTGTAGTCTTCCTAATTTTCCCAACAAGAAACACCACCGTAGCTGCTAGAACTGTCTCTTCTATTACCTTGCGTTGCATGAGAAAGCTTCGTTTGGTGCTGACCCTACACGGTACACGGTTGGTGGAACTATGACACCATGTTCCCATTTCCACCGAGTCCTTTTATCTACTATTGTTTATTGAACTATACATGCTACTGTGTTGGCGTTAAAGCGTCGCCTAAAGGCGGCGGCCGAAAGGTGGAAAGCTCTGGGAAGCATCCGACCACTTGAAGAAGCATGTGTCCTCTCCGTGGATGGATGGATGGGGGGGGGGGGAGACGTGAGGGAGGGAGGCAGGGAGGTGAAAGGGCTTGTTTATTGCCAGTGTGTGATTGCACATTGAAAAGAACCCAAGTTCAACTACCACCTCCTCTGCAGTCTTTTAGGGCGACCATTTTCCGCAGTGCATGTGCTGCATTATGACCAGTTCATTACGAATGCTGGTTTTTCAACGACATTTTCGAAGTGTCATTAAACTGTGTCGCATTTTTTCCATCAGTTGTGGTAGCGTGTATTGGCTTCGATTACTGTCACTAGTATTGAGTAGTATTCCGAAACTTTTACCCAGCAGGGTAACACCAGTTGTATGGTGTCGCCAGTTTTTTTAGCTGTATTGTACTTTTATGCCGTCCTTATGTAGCGCTATGCATATAGTTGAGTAAATAGGTCTGATCTTTCTGTTTAATTACGTAATAAGGCTCGATCTTTACGCCAGTTTCCCGACCAAAATTAATAAAGCACTCTAACCCAACCTTCGTCTCCCGAATCTGGACGGTTTCCATGTGTTAGGGGGTGTACTCATGCTTTCCATCCAGTAGAATCAAGGTTCGAGTCTTTGAAAGGGCACCGCCATTTTTAATTACCCGTAAATTACAAGTGCCTCCGATGCTATAATTGTGTTTGGGTGGGGGGGGACATGCACTTGGGCTTTCCATCCAGGAGAGCCACGGTTCGAGTCCCAGAAAGGGCACCGCCAATTTTAATTTCCCGCCAATTTACGGTTGGGTGGGTGGTGTGGGAAGTCGGCACAGCCCTGGTACAAAGAAATTTCCGCCAAAATTCGAAATTTCCGCCAAAATTTCAAATCCCCACCAAAATTCAAAATTCACGCCAAAATTCAATATTTCTGCCAATAGGATAGGTTGGGGGAGGTGGAGTTGTGGGGGAGGGTAGGGTGAGTGGCTGGGGCACACAGTGCAGGCTGATAAAAACACATTACGTCATCCAGAAGAGGGGTTGGCGTGGTCGTGAGTAGTGGGGCGGTGGTGGGATGGGGCGGGATTGATTAATTGAACAATTTAATTAATTTGCATATCAGTTTGATATCAAATATGCGCTGAGAAACACACTATACTGCTGCTGTAGCTCTGAAAATGGACGTTATTACGGCAATGGTGAGGTGAATGAATGACATTACCCAGAAACGCAATGATTCACGCAACAACAACTATGTGTTGCAAAAAATGGGTCTACCTTAATGCTGTGTACAATAAATCTCTACTAACACTGTTATTCAATCGACGTACAAAGAACAACTGGCAAAGATAGCTGACACTCTGCCGCTTATACTATAGTATGGATAACAGTTTGAATTGCGGTATTTTTTCCGTTATTCGATTTTTATGAAATAAAGCCCAAGCTATGTTCAAGTCACCCGCCAAAACCCCATGACAGGTCGTGTAGTAGTTTTGAAGGTGTTTAAACAGACAGACTCGACAGTTTTACAGATTATAGGAGAAGATAAAGAGACGTAATTCAGTAACAATAAATTGAGTTACATATGATCATATAAATTCCTTTAAAGTAAAACAATAAAACAGACGTGAATGAACTGGAAACGAAACTTTGTCGACAAGAATATGAGCTTTTCTTAGCCAAGGAATGGTTCACAATCCGAAGGTGAGAAAAATGTTTTGAGGAAATTTGGCCTGACATGCCAATTTAACAAACATTATACAGTATAATGAAGAGTAGCGATGATTTAACTCACGGTAGAGGATTAGCCAGATGAATTATTTCGATGCCTACAACAGCTGACCTCAGTAACCAAGTTGAGCCTTTTTGCAACTACTGAGCAACATGTGGATGCTAGAAATGCAAGAATACAAAAAAATGAAACAGACACCAAAAAGCTGTATGACTGGTTTTTGTCACGTGACACTTTTCCTGTTCATGCGCGTTCAATGTACATTTCCTTTTGTATAGTAGGTGATGAAGAAATCAGTCGCCACAAAGCTGATGAACTCAGCAGTCTAAGAATTTCAAACATTATTCTTAGCAGCTTTGTGTGAAATTTCAAAGAAGAAATCGAGCCCTACCTTTAAAGTGTATGACATCAAAACTTGCAATTCACGACCAGGTCATTCCTATCAATGATGAAGATTTCTCACGGCGCTGAGTTCCACAAAAAGTCCAATGAAGAACTTCTGCACTATTTTGAACACGAGCTGACCCCATATCCTCTGACTATGTTTGACGACTTAGGTATTCGGAAAACACAAAATGTTGTTTTACGAATTTATTGATGCCTTTAATGACTCATTTAACTTCTAAACGCAAAGTTCGTTGTAGATGGAGGGTTTCTGTTGTGTAGATTGTCATGAGAAGCAAAACAACTATTTTCTTGTATAATTACAAAGTATGTACTGCGTGATCACAATTAAAGTTCCAATTCCAAAACACTGTAAAAAAGAACCGCTGTACAGAATGACGTCAAATTTGAACGGCATATTATAGAAGAAGGGGCAAAACTTATGAACACAAAAAAATATTGAAAATTTTCCTTACTAGACGCCGCTGTAAGCATCATAACGAAAATGGATTCGGATAGCAATGACAGATGAATCGCATAGCGTGCATAAATCGTTCCAGAATCTTACTCGTATTGCGAAACACTCGTTAAGAGAAACAATTCATCCCATATAAGTTAATGTAAAATACGATAATTTGTTCCATGCTGAAGAAGTACTTTTAGCTTTAGCTTATTCATGCCATTTATTCAAAGAAAATTATACATCATACATATTTTTGTGTCAGCAGAAGAGCCAACACGGTGCTACGAGTGGTGGCCGAAATGCACACCTTTTAGCTCACGCAGGCTGGCGTGAGGAGGGAAGAACTATACTGACGTGAGGTCTGGAACATGACAAGGAAAGAGAATTCAGAAGCGGACGTAATTAGTTTGATACTTAACTTTAATCCATTAATGATGAATGTCGCTCTTGACGGTACATGATTCACAACATTATCTGTTCAGAATACATTCTTGAAGTAATTATAGTAACTGAATATTGCGCCTTGCTAGGTCGTAGCAAATGACGCAGCTGGAGGCTATGCTAAACTGTCGTCTCTGCAAATGAGAGCGTATGTAGACAGTGAAACATCGCTACCAAAGTTGGCTGTACAACTGGGCGAGTGATAGGGAGTCTCTCTAGATTAGACATGCCGTGTGGCCAGAGGATTGCTGCTTTGCTGTTTCCGCCTACTCCTCCTCCTCCTCTGAAGAACTCCTCCACAACTTCCTGTCGTGAAACACACCGCAACTCCATTCCTTGGCTATGATCTTCCACAAGCTCATCGCTATCATTGTTATCCACTTCTAGTCCCATGCTCTCGCCATACACACAATCTCGTTGACTACAGGCGCCACAAGTACTGACCCATATGCCTCAGAGTCACATTTGACAATGCACTCCAGCCAGAGTTTCTTCCAAGCAGAACTGAGATTTCTCTTGGTAACCTGTTCCCACGAGTTTTAGACCATCATGATGGACGCAACGACATTGAAGTGATATTTCCTAAACTCTCTGAGTGTGAGATTGAAAGCTTCAGTCAACTCAAAGCAATGCTCGAAGAGTGCTTCAGTGTAGAGCTTCTTAAAGTTACACTACTGGCCATTAAAATTGCTACACCAAGAAGAAATGCAGATGATAAACGGGTATTCATTGGACAAATATATTATACTAGAACTGACATGTGATTACAGTTTCACGCAATTTGGGTGCATAGATCCTGATTTCTATCAGTACCCGTAACAACCACCTCTGGCCGTAATAATGGCCTTGATACGCCTGGGCATTGAGCAAAACAGAGCTTGGATGGCCATGCAGCTTCAACACGATACCACAGTTCATCAAGAGTAGTGACTGGCGTATTGTGACGAGCCAATTGTTCGGCCACCATTGACCAGACGTATTCAATTGGTGAGATATCTCGAGAATGTGCTGGCCAGGGTAGCAGGGATCGAATGAAGTGTAGAGCCACGGGTTGTAACACATCCGACATGTAACGTCCACTGTTCAATGTGCCGTCAATGTGAACAAGAGGTGACCGAGACTTGTAACCAGTGGCACCGTGGCACCTCATGCCATCACGCCGTTTGTTACGCCAGTATGGCGATGACGAATACACGCTTCCAATGTGCGTTCACCGCGATGTCGCCAAACACGGATGCGACCATCATGATGCTGTAAACAGAACCTGGATTCATACAAAAAAAAAATGACGTTTACCCATTCGTGCACCCAGGTTCGTCGTTGAGTACACCATCGCAGGCGCTCCTGTCTGTGATGCAGCGTCAAGGGTAACTGCAGCCATGGTCTCCGAGCTGATAGTCCATGCTGCTGCAAACGTTGTCGAACTGTTCGTGCAGATGGTTGTTGTCTTGCAAACGTCCCCATCTGTTGACTCAGGGATCGAGGCGTGGCTGCACGATCCATTACAGCCATGCGGATAAGATGCCTGTCATCTTGACTGATAGTGATACGAGGCCGTTGGGACCGAGCACGGCGTTCCGCATTACCCTCCTGAAGCCACAGATTCCATATTCTCCTAACAGTCATTGGATCTCGACCAACGCGAACAGCAATGTCGCGATACGATAAACCGCAATCGCAATAGGCTACAGTCCAAACTTTTTCAAAGTCGGAAACGTAATGGTACGCATTTCTCCTCCTTACACTAGGCATCACAACAACGTTTCACCAGGCAACGCCTGTCAACTGCTGTTTGTGTATGAGAAATCGGGTGGGAACTTTCCTCTTGTCAGCACGTTGTAGGTGTCGCTACCGGTGCCAACCTTGTGTGGATGCTCTCAAAAGCTAATCATCTGCATATAACAGCAAGTTCTTCCTGTCGGTTAAATTTCGCGTCTGTAGCACGTCATCCTCGTGGTGTAGCAATTTTAATTGCCAGTAGTGTAGAAATAATCTGCTGGTCCATAGGCTGGAGTAACAGAGTGGTGTTAGGAGGCAGAAATTGGATCGTGATGTATTAAATTCTTCATGGAGGTGGACTAGTAGGGATGGAGGATGGGCAGGAGCGTTGTCCATAACAAACAAGGCAGGTAGTGGGGTATTCATCTCAAACAATAATTTTTTCACCGAAGGACCAAACGCTTCATTGATCCAATCACGAAAAAGATCACGTGTTAGCCAAGCCTTGTTATCGGAACGCTACATCACATTTAACCTTTTCATTTCTTGAAGGCTCGTGGAGTTTCTGAGTGGTAAAAAGCAGCGGTTAATTTTCAAATCGCCGCTTGCATTGTCACAGAATACCAGAGTGAGACATCCGCAGCTCGTGGCCTTTCGGTAGCATTCTCGCTTCCCGCGCACGGGGTCCCGGGTTCGATTCCCGGCGTGGTCAGGGATTTTCTCTGCCTCGTGATGACTGGGTGTTGTGTGTCTTTCGTCATCATTTCATCATTATTGACTCGCAAGTCGCCGAAGTGGCGTCAGCTAAAAAGGACTTGCAATTTCGGCGGCCGAACACCTCGAATGAGGTCTCCCGGCCAATAATGCCGTACGATCATGTCATTTCATCAGACTGAGACGATCCTTGATTGGCTTGTTCATTCTCCTCAGCTGTTATAAAGGTACATTTCGGCATCTTTCTCCAATATAGACCCGTCTCGTCACAATTAAAAACCTGTTGCGAAGATAACCCTCAGAATCTACGAGCACCTTGAAGTTGCTGATGAAGTTCTCTGCTGCCTTTGTGTCGGAGCTGGCTGCTTCGTCGTGCCTCTCAACGCTGCGGATGCCGGCTCTTCTCTTAGACTCTTCTACCTACCCACGGCTTCTCTTAAACGCTTCGTCGGCCGCTGATGATCCTGGCATCTCCTTAACGAGGTCGGCGAAAATCATTCAAGCTTCACATAAATGATGTTCTCGTTAATAGTGTCGCCTTGCAATTGGTTTTCATTTATACATATAAGGAGCAATCTTTCGACATCGTTCAGAATAAGAAATCGTTGTTTAGATACTCTTGTCACTCCCTTTGAAGCATCTAATTCCTTAATCTTGTCCTTGTTTTTGAGGATATGCAAATAGGTGATGTAGACCGATGGTATGTGCGTTCTAAATCAGCAACGCTCACACCACGTTTGTGTTTCTCAGTGATTTTACGTTTCATTCGTAAGGTCATTTTCTTTCTCTTACGGTCGTCTTCTTGCGGCTTAATCCTCGCGTACATTTGTACGAAGATTATTAAAATTTGCACACAAAGGAAACACTGTTTGAACACAAGTTTAGAAAAATTTGTGACCAAAAGCTAAGATGGTAGCAGTACTAAGGCTCTGGCTCCGATCACTATGGGACTTAACTGCTGAGGTCATCAGTCCCCTAGAACTTAGAACTACTTAAGCCTAACTAAGCTAAGGACATCACACACATCCATGCCCGAGGCAGGATTTGAACCTGCGACCGTAGCGGTCGCGCGGTTCCAGACTGTAGCGCCTATAACCGCTCGGGCACTCTGGCCGGCTTATGTACTAAGGACATTGTCCTATGCTGCTCCCGACTATGAAAAATATTCATATTGTTGAATGTTTCTAACGCCGTGCGCGAACCGCTGATGTCGTCATACTAAATCGTCGTCACTCGTTATGCGAAACATCGCTTGTTAAGCTAGTCAATTTTTTTACCATTTGTTTTGCTCGTTATTCGAATTTCACTTTATGGGAGGTGATCATTAAGCGAGGTTCCGCTGTACGACTGTAGTCTGCAATGTGATTGATCCACAAATTCGGTGTTCAGCAGTTGTGACACTGATAGTTACATAAGCCCATTGCTGTGGCCTTCTCCACCAGACATCACGGCGCCTACAGTATCAGCAACCAAACTGACAGGCTGCAGCCACGGGTTGCCCGTGTCGCGGGCA
Organism: Schistocerca serialis cubense; assembly: GCF_023864345.2. NCBI lineage: Eukaryota > Metazoa > Arthropoda > Insecta > Orthoptera > Acrididae > Schistocerca > Schistocerca serialis. The sequence goes on from NC_064639.1 coordinate 35,510,913, forward strand.
CACCGAAGCACCACACAACCGACAGGCAATATTGACGAAGGGCCGCAGCAACAACCATAACAACGACACCACCGCAAAGACACCAGCGGCCACCAGGGGCCACTACCGGGCCATATAAGCATAAGGAAGAGGTCGCTGCAGATCCCGAAACTATTTTCACACGTCAAACCACGTGATGGAAAATAGTTCCGAGGTACTCATCCGTCGAAGCGCTATAAAGGCTGGCGCTCGGCCACACATCGGCAGTTCATCGACCGCCAGCAAACGTGGATAGCTGCAGCCCTGGCAGCCCGGCTTGGATCTTCTCGCTGATCTCTGGATTAGGATTAGTATATCGGAGAAGTCTCTGGCGGAGACTAGTAGGAATTTATTTCTGTTGTTTTCTATCTTATTCTTGTATGCAGTTGTGATTCGAAGACGGATCACTGTTTTGTGTTAGTGTTATACTTGGACAATTTGTTTTGGTTAATTGAACAGTCCAATAAATTGTTTTCGGACTTTGATCGTTAGTTTCTTCTGCTTACGCAGACATAACACCCATCCACCACGACGAGGTGGTACCACATCACATTTGGAAAATGTCATGATGCTAGAAACCGCAAAAAACAACAACATTGATATCTGTTTCTATTTGCTCGGAAGCCAAAAAACTGCATAAAAGCAACAATGACATGGGGTTTTCATTGTCTGAGGCGAAAAACCACATAAAAAGTAACAGTGAAACAGGTTTTAACTGTCGAGAGTAGCGCAAGACATGTTCAATATGCTGTTCGCCATTTTCTGCCACAACTTCAAATCAAGAAACAACATGTTCCACAACAGATCAGAGTGTCTCTGGGGTCACATTCAGAATCCGTTGCGGAATCCGTGCTTTCAGTTAACTACGCTTGTAATTAAAGCACTGAAGACAGCGTCTTTAGGATAACCCCACGTCCAGTAGTCAGAGAGATTAAGATCAGGTGGTCTGGATGGCCAGGCTCTAGGGAAATAATGACTGTTAAGTCTAGCCTCTCCAAAATGGCTCTGCAGCAGCTGCTTCACTGGCAGTCACTGTGCAGAGGATCGCCATCTTGCATAAAAATGCTCCTACCCACACATTTATGCTTTTGAAGGGTTGGAATGACTTCGTGCGCAGAAGACTCTTAGCATTTTCCAATGACGATCAGGTAACATGATCCGCAGTACCAATCTCTTCGAAAAAATATGGCCATACAATAAACGGTGCCGTCAACCTGCACCACACGGTTACGCTTACAGACTGAAGCAGTACCGGTTGACGTGCGAGCGGATTTCTCGTTGCTCCTATTCAGTCCTGTGTTTTGACGTGCCCTTGGAGATGAAAATGGGCTTCATCTGTCCACAGCATGCTACACGGCCGTTCATTGTCCATTTCCATGCGAGCAAGAAATTCTAGAGCAAACGTTTCTCTTACTGCCAGGTCAGGAACTTGAGTAATTTTGTCTGGATAGTAAGGCAATATGTTTCGGAGAATCTTATGCACTATGCACAAAGGCGCGCCCAAAGTTCAAGGAGTTCCCCGTGCACTTTGTGTTTGCACTCCATCGCTTGATCCCTCCACTAGCTGTACACACATCTTCTACTAACGTTGCATCAGTTGTTTTCCCCCGGCTACTACATTGCGCTTCAAAAGAAACTGTCTTTTCGAATTTCGTAAGCTTTTCCCCATATCCTTAGACTTCGCACCATTGACATTTTTCATACCCTTGTTGTCTCTGGAACTCCTGCAGAGCTACTGGCTCTGTCAGCGTCCTTGTAAAAGAACTGTACGATCATCGAGCGATCGTGCATTGAGACGAGAGTCTCAGTTATAAACTGAGGAACAACCGAGTAGCTCTCGTCTTTTATTTAACATATTCTGCCGCTTTACGTTAAATGTTTTTTGTTTCCAAACGTGTCATCCTTCATCGATAATACTCCATTAAAATTTGAGACCTTCTGTAAATGTTTTGTTTGTATACAAGCTTCTTATTCTGAACTTTCGTGTGTGTATGTACTGTAATGTGAATATTGTGTCTAGTGAACAGTACAAGTGGCGTACTTAGGCAAACGCTACCTGATGAAAAGAGTCGCTAAATCCATCTGAAAATGTGTAACCGTATTCCAATTAGCTTGAACTAAAAATAATTGACATAAAAGTGTATTCTAAAGAAACTATCCTGTGAAATTCTGTATTGTGCAGCGCAGTGCAGTAAAGAGTGCTAGATTGCGTGACGTCACAGTGCTTGTCTTACAGTTCCAACACAAAAAACTATCAAAGCAAAAATCATGCATACAATTACAAACTGAACTTTAAAAGAATAAATGTCCAAAATGCTTCCGTTAAAATTTCCTGCAAATTTAGGTACCTTAACTAATTAAAATTCCGAACATTAAGTGGCATACACACGCGAACATGTAACACTGCGCTGTGAGAATAAGAATATCTGACAAAAAATGAAATCGGAATCAAACTATAATTGAACTGACCCCGATGATAATTTTGGTGTTCTAACAGTGATGTTAAACTAGCCCTAACAAACTTTTGCGACTTACCTTGTGCCAACGGAGACTTGATGCTGCTCGAAAGTGGTGATGTTAAAACAGAGTGCAGCAACAAACCAGCTAAAGAAAAAACATTGGGCAAATGCAATGCAAGGAAAAGCAACTCTGCTGAGCACATCACACTTCAAACTCTGAACAACCGTGTTCTGCTAAGTGCAATGCGGTGACACACGATAAAGAAATAAAACTTTAACAAGGGGATGTTGAAAGAAACTGAACTTACTGAATGATATAAAAGTGTCTACCATTAAAAAACTGTATTAGGAAATTGACTTTTATGAATTACAACAATCTTTACAAAATTCACTACGTACGTAAAAAGACATTACTCTGTCTTGTAATTCGCTAATGTATTGGTAAAGGAGTGATGAATCTATGACTCTGAGTCCAAGCTAAGTGAATTGATAACTTTTCTGAACCACGTCTCGACTATCAAATTGACCCAAATCAATAAATAAAAATCATACTGAAAACTTGACTCTCACAAATTCTAAATGTATTACGCACGAGCCATCAATGAAGCAACAAAATTACCAGAATATATTCACACTTCTAAAATCAGTCTTTACAAAATCACATTCCCAAAAATTAGCATCCCATGGGTCTGCATCTCTTTGTCTTATTAGCTCTTCCCAGACTGCTCAGTAGCGTCACTAACACCAGACTCTCTTACTTAATATTCTCGAATGCTACACAGACAACGACAGTACTCCTGACAACGAAAGATCACATTGCTTGTACTCAAAACCTCTGTGGCGTAACATATCGACTATTAAACTGTCCGAATAATATCCAGTGTACAAATATGACATATGACTCATCGTATAAAAAGAGAACTCACATCATTCTCATCGACTACCAACAATTAGCTAGAAACCTTACTTATTCTGACCAGTAGTTCGTTTTTTTACTGTGTTTTGAAACTGGAATTTTAATTATTATCACCCTATACATTACATAAAACGTTGGTATGGCAGAAAACTCACATTTGTGTTTGATGGGTACTTTGACGTGACAAGTGACAAGATCACGAAATCAGCTGAGCAGCTGCTCAGAGCAACTAAAAGAACTGCACCATCTGTTACGATTGATGAAACAACATCAGTAGCCATAGAGAAATATTTAGGTCTGTCGAAGTTACAAAATAAAAAGTGCCTTACCTCTTTGCTAATTGCACAACTTGAGGGTGAGCACTTCAATGCTAAGCAAGTTGCAGGGGTCGCCGATACTCTAACTGTAGCTGCTGCTGTTAATGTTGCTCAGCACGCTGACCGTGTACGTAGTTGGCGTTGGGGAGGACACCGACCTTCTTGTGATTCTGACCACTTCAGCTGCATTGTCCCCTAACATTTTTCAACTGGAACCAGGGAAAGACAGACGAGGTGACGTAGTCTGCAGCCCTTAAATTTTAATTTGTCAAGTATTCTCTTCCAACATTCCTTCAGTTGCTGCGGTACGACTTCTTCGTTTTTCGGCAAAGAAAAACTAAAACTCTTCAAGGCATTGGGGGCGAAAAACAACTTATAGAATTACAGTAATTCCATTGCTACTGCTCGTGAGACTGATCAGGTCGGACAGAGGTTCATAGCTGCCTTGCACTGTGAAGAGTGAACAAAAGCATTCAATGTACTTCGCTAGCATATCTTTAAAAAATGTGCATCAAAGACCACATTCTTCCTCACCTCTTTGACTTCTACCGAACAGTGCTCGACAGAATTGTCTGAGGATGTGTAGGTGCAGCCTTGGAAAAACAACCCACTATATCCACTGTAATGGGGCTGGAAGATTTCAAAATGATTTTTTTATTGTATTGATTTAACACAGTTTTATAGAATCATACGTAATCCAGTTTATTGTTAATTGAATTAAGTTTAATTATTCCTAATGAAACAATAATAAATCTATCGTATTTCTTTTCCATAGTACCCTTGAAAGCTATGTATTTGACCTTTATACAATACTACCTGTTACCCGCTGCTTAAATTTTAATGCTTTAATCAGTCGTTTTATTATGTTGACTGGTGGTGAGTAAGTAAGATAGTGATTTTACAGATGTCTGTGTATAATAGTGATGTACAGCCGTATGTATAAAATGTATGCAGTGCCGATATGTAGACACACAATGAATGTGTTTCTATTATTTTACTGTATGTCGAATATGAAAGCATGCATTATATTTTCTAATTATATTTCAAAAATACCTCGTTTCTTTACAGTCGTACAGAAGTAAAGTTTTTAGTGGTTACTCTGGCTCACCTAGCACTGGATGTGAGATTTTGCCGCCAGAGGAACACATACCAACCGTTTCTTCCTTCCATATTAATGCATTATAGTGCCTACATTTTTGATCCATCTCACTATGTTTGATTAACGTAGTCAGTTAATAGATCACAATCAAATGCAGCCGCACCAAAGGCGCCCACGTCCTAGGTGTAAAGCTACGACTCTCTGTTTGTCGTACAGCGTTTAAATGAAGCTGTCATAGTGCTTCTTCCAAAATCTTGGAAGTTGTAAGAGACGTATGACGGTCAGTGGCTAGAAAGTGACGGGCTTCTGGCTGATATTAGTATGGATTAAAGACGTAGAGCATTGTATAAGCGTTGTATTCATTACATTGTATCATATTACGTAGAATGTATCAGACAATAAAAGTATCTTCACAATTAATATGATGAAGTTTGTAATACAGGGTGGGGAAGAATTGTGACATGAAATTTTAGCCCTGGATAGCTGATGCCAGTAGGAACCAAAATTACTAATGTTGTGTAGGTCGACGACGTACAATTTTTAAACTACGGAAACTTGGCGTCACGCGCACCGATTGGCCTCGGGATTGCCTTGTTGCCGGATGCTCTGGACAACGCATGACTGCGAAAGCGTTTCCTGCTGGAGATAGCGATGTATCCAAAGCGGCCCGCACGCTCGGTCGTAGCGCGCCAGCCTTACACTCTCGGGGCCTGGGGGCGAATCCTTCAGGGTCCCGACATATCCATTATAGTTTCATTATAAGACATACCGGGAAAAAACCCGTGAACAGCTGCTAGTTCGCGTACAGAAAGTCTTTTACAAATTGTGTCGGCCCTGAAAAGGGTCTTTTAGGTAGCTAGGACATCGTTTACTTAAAGCAGTTGATCCAACTGACGACCCTCTGACGCGACACAAGCTTGTTAACACCGAACGGTGTTTTGCCGCACTCTTTCAAAGATTCCTGGCTTTGCAGTGATGTGGTTGGTGACATGTTGAATGCGATCCATTAATTCCTCTTCGTTTGTAGGTAGTTCGCGTCTTGGTTGGTGAACTAGAACCTCGAATAATTCGCATAGGAAAAAGTCCTATGGCGTGAGGTCTGGTATTCCTGGGGGCCATGTCCTACGAGCACCTCTGCCAATTATCCGGCCGTCGAAGAGTTCATTTAAATTTCCACGGACAGCACGACTGTTATGTGTGGGCGCCCCATCATGCTACAACCACATGCGTAGCAGTATGTTCAGGGGAACATGTTCCAGCAGGCCGGGTAGAGTTTCTTGCAAAAAGTGAAGGTAATTTTCCCCGGTAAGTTGAGGAGGTGGACGGACCGGCCCAATCAGATGGTCACCCACAATGCCTGCCCAAATGTTGAGCGAAAATCGTTGCTGGTGTCCGTGGACCTAGGTGACGCGAGGATTTCCCCTTGCCCGATAATGAACATTTCGAGCGTTGTAAAGGCCATGCCGGTGGAAGGTGCACTGGTCGGTAAACAACACAATGGTGAGGAAGTCGGGATCTCGAGCAACACGTCGCAGAAACCACCGGCCTGTGTTCATAGTCTGCCACGGGATTTTGGTCTTGGACAGGGTGGAAACTAAAAGGATGCTGGAAGTCATAGCACTGCCCGTCAACCGAAGAACGGTGACAGGGCAATACCACGGTCAATCGGAGCCCGTGGCGCCAAGTTTCCGTAGTTTAAAAATGGTGCGTTGTCGACCTACACAACATTAGTTCAAATGGCTCTGAGCACTATGGGACTTAACTTCAGAGGTCATCAGTCCCCTAGAACTCAGAACTACTTAAACCTAACTAACCTGAGGACATCACACACATCCATGCCCGATGCAGGATTCGAACCTGCGACTGTAGCGCCTAGAACCACTCGGCCACTCCGGCCGGCACAACATTAGTAACTTTGGTTCGTACGGCATCAGCTATCCAAGCTTAAAATTTCGTGATACAATTTTTCTCCATCCTGTATAGCTTCTTTTCGCGTTCTATTCCTCAAATCAACAGATATTACTACGAATCTCGTTAAGAAGCCTCTGTTCAGGCTATCTCAGTACTAAATTTTATCAAAATCGAATCAACGGTTTAGTCGTGAAAGCCTAACAGACAGAGTTACTGTCGCATTTATAGCATTAGAATGTATTTCCCGCTAATTTCACAGTTTGCAAAACTATTATCTCGATATCGTGTAGGTTTGGGATAATTTACCGGTAACGAAAGAAAAAAATGAGTATTGGAAAAAATTACTGAGTGGAATGTAAAAATTTCATGGTCGTTAACTATGTGATTTCCATAGCAGCTAGGTATTTTACTGTACCTTTGACTAATTGAAAACACAGTTTCTATGCTCTACAATTTTTCTCCTGTAAAAGTTTGCGTCAGATTCGGCAATTCTCAGATGCTGCACATTTAAAAAGCGACGAAACGAGTGTTTTTCGAAAAGATTACCATTTTCTGACGTAGCTTTTGTATCGGAAAATTTAATCAAATAGCAAAGTTTTGGTATTTCACCGAAGCAGAATTTAATGCTCGACATTTTAGTAGCATCGGTTCTTTCGATTAAACTCTTAACTAGGAGGAATTTAAAAGACAGGAAACGGGAAGAAAGGAAGGAACAAGCCCGAAATTTTGATGTTTTTCTTTTCATCAAGGCTGCAGATCAACTCAGAAATCAGGGGTAAGTCAGACTATTCATATCAGAGACCTATTTGGGTGACTGATACAGTTTCCAGAATTCCACTAATATTTAGAGGGCTGAACTCTTTATTCTTGGGCTATTAGTTCAGTAACTGATGTTTCCTTAAGGACAATGGACAAGCTAGTCCGTGCGTCCGAGATGGAACCGGAAAATGTCCAGAGCCCTCCGTCTGTAATTACTAAACACATAACTGAGGACCCGGAGAGGAGAAAAAAAAAAAAACAATTTTGTCGAAATGCTTACCGGAACTCGACGCGAGTCTCAGGCCGAAGTAGCAACAATACTGACTGCCGTGGCAATATCAAAAGAGATCACAACTCATTGCCGCCACGAAATAACCGTTGAGGAAAATGACGCCACCGAAACACAGAAGGCCAAAATGTTCCACGCGTCAGCAAACGCCCGCAGAGATGCAAGAGCGCCGGCCGGAGTGGCCGAGCGGTTCTAGGCGCTACAGTCTGGAACCGCGCGACCGCTACGGTTTAGGTTTAAGTAGTTCTAAGTTCTAGGGGACTGATGACCACAGCATTTAAGTCCCATAGTGCTCAGAGCCATTTGAACCATTTTTTGATGCAAGACCTTGACAATAAATTGAATAAAAAGAAGAGAAAAGGCACATGGGCATAGGAACGTGAGTAAGGCCAAAACCCAAAATGGGACGAAGAAATCGTCGACGGGCAGGAAACTGAGGCAATGGAAACGACTGATTCGAACGCGTTAGACACTCCCCCGAATTGGTATCAGAACGTGGGTGACTAAACAACTTTAGATAGTAACTGAATTAACATTATGTAGGACTATAAAATTACAGCGGTAAATGTTAATAAAGTTGAGTTGTGTGTTAAAATTGAAACGTTAACAGATTACCTACATGGTGCGGATTTAGACATAATCATTATGAGGGGGTGGTAACGCACAAAATCAGGGATATGGTAAGGTATGATGCAGTTTTAAAAATAGAAATCGAAACTGGCATAGCTACTTTATTCAAGCAAGGAATACAACCGAAAACATAAGCAATTTTACCTTCAGGCAGAGACATTTTAATGACCTTCCGGAAAATATGTAGGTGAACACTTATGCACCTACCTGAAGTAGAAGATGAAGACAATGAAGCGTATTTTTACGGGACGAAATAGCCAGTTTATTTGGTAGACCTTACATTAACGTAATACTTGGAGGGAGACGTTAACTATATGCTGAATAAACTGGATGAAACCCCGAATTTTAATTTTCGCCACGAGTTACAAAAAATGCTGAAGTTCTTCAACAGAAAGACTTTTGCATGCACCTCGGTCCAAAACATCAGGTTTTAAATACGTCAGTAATGAATCCGCAAGCAGATTCGGCATGTTCTATGTGCTGAAGAATTTCAGAAGTCAGTTTACCAGTTGCCAAATATGGGAAATTAATATTTCCGACCAATACGCCTATCATACATCTTTGAAATTTACACGACAAGAATTTTTTCTGGGAAGGGGCGTGTGGCAGATGAATATCATCTTATTAAAAGATGATTCTCTGACTCCGGAAATCGAAGAAACTTGGAATAAACGTATCCGTCGGTTACCATCGATTAGTATAGTTGACCCAGTTGAACATACCATGCATCCAAAAATGCATAGGCTCTTTTGTAAAATAGAAATCGTACTGGAGGCGATATACACAAGAGTACTATTTCACACCATTGCTAGAACTGCTCGAGGATGGAACGAATATAATTGCAAATATACAAAGGATTAAGAGAGTGAAAGGTAAATTAATCGCGTTCTCAACAGAAAATCTTTGAGTGGCATCCAAATTAGGGTACGTAATCTAAGTGAAATTCCTAATGAACAGACCTCGGCATAGCACATTATTCTCGAAACTAAAAGAGCTAATCAAAACGTAGTTGCCGAACTCGTGGACCCACAGAATAACGCATTCCACACCCAGCCCTCTGTCAAGGAATATACTTTGAACTATTTTATTGCAATTTTCACAGAACAAGAAGCTAGCGACGTCAGACAACGTAATACTTTAGGAAACATAGAAAAACCATTACCCCGACAGACAGCGCAGTATTAACAGAAAGTATAACGTTCGAGAAAACAGAAGAAAATAATTGCCGACGCCCCCTAGCAAAAAGCAGTTGACTTAGACTAGCTGCGTACCGAATTAAATACTCATTACTGGCACATCATTGGCACAAAACTTATAAAGATATTCAACAAATAATCTTCCAACCGGATTTTTCCTCCGCATCTCGCAGAAGGTAAGTGCTTATACCAAAGAAACACATTCCGCTACCTTATCGAACTATCGACGAGTCACGCTATTGATTTCGGATTTCGAAATATTCACGCGCATACTGAATAACAGTATGAAATTTATGGCGCGCGGAGTGGCCGCGCGGTTTGAGGCGCCATGTCACCACGAATTGCGCGGCCCTCCCGCCGGAGTTCGAGTCCTCCGTCGGACATGGGTACCTGTGTTGTTCTTAGCATAAGTTAGTGTCTAAGTCTAAGGACCGATGACCTCAGCAGTTTGGTCCATTAGGAATTCACACACATTTGAACATTTGATAAAACCTATATTTATAAAAATGATTGGACATTATGGCTAGTGCTGCAAACGGGCACTGCTGAATGCTACCTACGCTAGCGGAATACGGAGATATCACGTAGCTCACGAGAGCCTGCAAGACCAACGCAGCGCTAACATTTCTTGATTTCGACAAGGCGTGCGATGACGTACATAATGATTTCTTGCTCACAGTCATAAAAGGTATGGGATTTAACGATATCTTCCTGCAAAAAGTTAAAAAAATACGTGTGCAGAACAAACTCTCAATACAAAGTGATGGAAGATTAACGCAGCCTATTCACATAATACGGACCATAAGACAGCGACGTTCGCTCTCCACAACCCTTTATGCAATTTTCGTTGAGGCACTTTTAGTTCTACCTAGAACTGCCAGGTTTTGCTTTTTAGACCCAAAGAGTGTTTGTCATGCGCTTGGAGATGACATCAATATAACAGTCACTAACAACCAAGACACGGGAACATCCCAGTTTAATTATACGTGAATATATCTCTGGTACTGGAGCCCAATGAAATTCAAATAAATCTCAGCTGGTATTGTTAGGACGGCGCCAAGATTACATTCGTACTAGCTGGCTGCCAAAAAATACACAGAAGAAAACAACTGGATATATCACGGCAGGCCACTATTCAATGGTAAAGCGCAACTGGCAAGAGAAGCTCTCCTAAGTACGCGCTACGTTCAAAGAACATAAAATCCCAAACTCAACTTCGTCTGAAAAGGACTCGGAAGGCCCAGCAGTACTGACCGACCGCTGTGTCATCCTCAGCTTATAGGTGTCACTCGCTGCGGATAAAAAGGGGCATGTAGTCAGCACGCTGCTCTTGTGGCCGTTGTCGGTTTATGAGACCGGAGTCGCTATTTCTCACTGAGGTAGTTCTTCATTTTGTCTCACAAGGGCTGAGCGCACCCCGCTTTCTCGGCAGACAGGACGGTCGCCCATTCTACCGCTAGTCAAGTCCGACAGTGCTTAACTTCGGTGATGTGACTGGAAGCAGTGTCACTTCTGCGGCAAGGCTGTTGGTATACAAAGAACATGCTGGAAGGAAGTGAGATCACGTACAGAAAGTGCAACTAATCAACGGTAGTTATCCATAATACTAAAATGTACCATATCGCAACTACCTTGCCGATACCCCTAATGACATTCGTAAACGCGTTTTTGCTTTCACGGGCTGGTACATTTGGAGGGGGAATATTTTTGTAATACTCTTCAAAACACTGCAGAACGTAATACACAACGAAGTGATTCCCGCCTGTGGAAAGCTACACCTACGTTTGCATGACTACTCTGCAATTCACAATTGTTCTGGTAGAAGTTTCACTGAACCACCCTCAAGTTATTTCTCTACCGTTCCACTCTCGAACAGCGCACGGGAAAGACGAACACTTAAATCTTTCCGAGCGAGCTTTCATTTCTCCCTTTGTAGGTGGGAGCCAACAAAATATTTTCACATTCGCAGGAGAATGCTGAAGATCAAAATTTCATGCTACTGCAGCGAAAAATACCTTTGTTTTAATGATTGCCACCCCAATGCAAATATATGTATTCTTGGCACTCTCTCCGCTATTTCACAATAACACAAAACGGACTGCTCTTCTTTGAACTTTTTCGACGTCCTCCGTCAGTCCAATCAGATGTGGATCCCACACTACTCCAGAAGAGGACGGACAAGCGTAGTGTAATCAGCCTCTTTACTAGACCTGTTGCATTTTCTGAGTATTCTGCGAATAAATCGCAGACTTTGGTTCGCTTTCCCCACAACATTATCTATGTGATCGTTCCAGTTTAAGTTATTCGTAACTGTAATCCCCAAGTATTTAGTTGAATTGGCATTCTTTAAATTAGTATGATTTATCGTGTAACCAAAATTTTAATACTCATTTGGATGACTTAACACTTTTCATTACTTAGAATCAATTTCCACTTTTCGCACCATACAGATATCTTGTCTAAAACATTTTACGATTGGTTTTGGTGATCTAATAATTTTACAGCGTGGTAAACTATAGCAACATCCGCAAACAATCCAAGAGAGCTGCTCAGATTGTCTCGTAAATAAAGTAATGACCCACATCTTATTGCATGCTATGTTACTTGGTGACACGTTTGCACATGCGTTCATCTACAGAAAACATGGCGAATTTGGGAGCCGGACGAGGAAGAAGGGTTGGGGTTGGGTTGTTTGGCGGAAGAAAGCAAACAACGAGGTCATCGTTCTCATCGGATTAGGGAAAGAAGGGGAACGACATCAGCCGTGCCCTTTCAAAGGAACCAACCTGGCATTTGCCTGCAGCTATTTAGGGAAGTCACGAAAACCTAAATCAGGATGGCCGAGTGCGGGGTTGAACCGTCGTCCTCCCGATTGCGAGTCCAGTGTGCTAACCACTGCGCCTCCTCGCTCGGTCGAGGAGGAGCTTGTACTCCTAAACTTGACAGCAAAAGTTACGATAGATACAACGCACATGACCAATGTGTATCATCAGCCATACCCAGAAGCAAGATGCAGCTGTTTCATCTGGTTCCCCGGTCAATATGTTCACTGCACGTTTTTCTCAAAATCTCCTTCCCTACAAAACTATTTTATGCCTCTCACGTCGCAGCACCAAGGTAGGGCCTACAGGGAAATACAAACATAGAGGAAATAGTTCCATACCTTCAAACAGCTATTATTCCTACGTAGTAAATGTGGTGTCACCGCCAGACACCACACTTGCTAGGTGGTAGCCTTTAAATCGGCCGCGGTCCGTTAGTATACGTCGGACCCGCGTGTCGCCACTATCAGTGATTGCAGACCGAGCGCCGCAACACGGCAGGTCTAGAGAGACTTCCTAGCACTCGCCCCAGTTGTACAGCCGACTTTGCTAGCGATGGTTCACTGACAAATTACGCTCTCATTTGCCGAGACGATAGTTAGCATAGCCTTCAGCTACGTCATTTGCTACGACCTAGCAAGGCGTCATTACCAGTTACTATTGATGCTGTAAAACATGTATCGTCAAGAGCGATGTTCACCAATTATGGATTAAAGTTAAGTATTCTACCAGTTACCTCTTTTTTTGCTAGTCTCATTTATTTGTCCTGTTCCAGACATCACACCAGCCTGCGTGAGCTTAAACGCGTGCCTTTCGGCTTCCTTTCCTAGTGGATTGGCTGTCTTGCCAGTCCACAACAGTAAACATGTCAGATATCCTCGTAAGAAAAATTACTCAATGGTACGACCAGTCTTTTGATGCTCCGAACTTCAGAGGTGAAACTATATGTGGCCATAAGATTTATTGCCGCTGCTTTTGCATTAGAACTAAGACTGAGGCAACGTTCTGATGAACTCGACACATCCGTTAAGACAGCCACGGAAGGAGAAGAATTTCCAAATTGTTTTATTGTAGTTTATTGTCCATAGCTTTAAAATTCATTGTCAGCATCCTGGGCAGCTTTGTGATGGGTTGGCGAAGACACTTGCGCATATCGACCCCTTTGTTTTGTTTTAATTCTATGACGAGATGATTGGAATGAAATACGTCTGAGTCGCAATTGTGCATTGCATTAAAGTTAATGGCGGCAAGTGAAAATTTGTGCCAGACTGGGAATCATGCCAGGATATCCCGCTTATGACTGGTCGCCTGAACAGCTTCAGCTATCCACACATGCTTTCCGTCAAACCCAAATTCTCTACTTATCGCACGCTACAAGTGTGCCCATATCGACCATCCATTATCCTCATTGTTCATAGCTTTGCCTGGCTTCCGCAAGAGTTCGGACACACTGTGTATCCGCGGTGAAGTTACGATAATTTCCGGGATCAGGTAACGGTGCGAGCAATCAGGGTAATGGATGGTGGGCGCTACATGTATAGTGTGCGACATGTTGAGAAGTTGGTTTTCCTGGAAAGCGAGTCCGGATAGCCAAAGCAGTTAACACTGGTTCGACACAAATTTTCTGTTGCCACTGAACTTAATCCAATCAATGTGTCTGATAACCATCTTTCTCTTAAATCATGATTGTATGTACGCCCGCTGTATAAAAAGTTGTGCCTGTTCTGTCGAACATGTAGAGAGGTCAAAAGAGACCCACGCCGTCAGGCGTCATATAAATTAAGATCGGCGAGCAACGAAGTGTTGTTGTCTGATAAAGATCTGATAAAGCCTAAACTATATCTACTTATACACTGAAGATCCAAAAAAACTGGTACACCTGTCTACTATCGTGTAAGGCCCCCGCGAGCACGCAAAAGTACCGCAACACGACGTTGCATGGACTCGACTGATGTCTGAAGTAGTTTGGAGGGAACTGACACCGTGAATCCTGCAGGTCTGCCCGTAAATCCGCAAGAGTACGAGCGGGTGAAGATCTCTTGTCAACAGCACGTTGTAAGGCATCCGAGATATGCTGAATAATGTTCATGTCTGGGAAGTTTGGTGGGCAGCGGAAGTGTTTAAACTGAGAAGAGTGTTCCTGGAGACACTCTGTAGCAATTCTGAATGTGTGGAGTGTCGCATTGTCCTGCTGGAATTTCCGAAGTGAGTCAGAATGCACAAAGGACATGAATGGATGCAGATAATCAGACAGGAAGCTTACGTACATGTCATCTGTCAACAGGTTTATCTAGACATATCAGGGGTGCCATATCACACGAACTGCACCCGCCCCACACAATTACAGAGCCTCCACCAGCTTAAACAGTCCCTAGCTGACATGGAAGGTTCATGGAATTCATGACGTTGTCTCCATACCCGTACATGTCCATCCGCTCGATACAATTCGAAACGGGACTCGTCTGACGGGGCAACATGTTTCCAGCCGTCAACAATCCAATGTCGGGGTTGACGCGACCAGGCGAGGCGTAAAGCTTTGTGTCGTGCTGTGTTCAAGGGTAAACGAGTGGGCCTTCGGCTCTGAAAGCCCATATCGACGATGTCTCGTTGAATTGTTTGCACGTTGACAATTGTTAATGGCCCAGCATTGAAATCTGCAGCCATTTGCAGAGAGGTTGCACATCTGTCACTTTGAACGATTCTCTACAGTCGTCGTTGGTCCTGTTCTTGGAGGATCTTTTTCTGGCCGCAGCGATGTCGGAGATTTGATGTTTTACCGCATTCGTGATATTCACGATACACTCGCGAAATGGTCGTATGGGAAAATCCCCACTTCATCGCTACCTCGGAGATGCTGTGTCCCATCGCTCGTGCGCGGACTATAACGCCACGTTCAAACTCACTTAAATCTTGATAACCTGCTATTGTGGCAGCAGTAACAGAACTAACAACTGCGCCAGACACGTGTTGTCTTATATGCGTTGCCGACCGCAGCGCGGTATCCTGCCTGTTTACATATCTCTGTACTTGAATACGCATGCCTGTATCAGTTTGTTTGGCGCTTCAGTGTATATGAAGAGAGATGGATTTTATTAGAGATGAATTTAATTTACAAATACAGAAAAAGAAATTTTGGCATTTGTAGTTACTATACATAATCACCCTAATTAATCACAGAGGAGACATTATTTTAAGTCCTGGAAATTTTCTTGTTTATGAAGAATGAAACTTGGTTACTCAATAATCTGCATGCACTTTTTCAAGAGTAGTGACGTCAGGAAGAACAAAAACTGACTTCTACGTAGACGACCTCCTTGTTTGCACAAAACAAAAAACGATCCCAGTTATAAGGAAAGAGAATTTCACACGCATTAGTATAAAGAGAGTGGTTTCATCGACAAATAGCCTTTAGAATTGAGCCGTGTATCGACTCGTGCTACACCTTGTGTTTAGATTCGATTGGTTTTCCTTTTCTTCCCCTGATATGTTTGTTTGATATGCTGTCTGTCATTAAGTGGCTGCTTGGTTGTCTTTTCCCTCTGCTATCGATATCTGCGTTTATGCTTCCGGGAGACTGCTATGGAGGAAGTGAGATCTTTGACCGGTTGTAACCTCGTGTGGTGGCGCGGAAGTAGGGGGGTTGCGCGCAGGGAGTGTGGTGGACACTGGAGGGCGGTGGCTCTCCAGCGCGAAGCAGGCGTGGTCGGTTGTAACGAGTCGCCACGTGATGTGTGTCGGTTGTGTGTAACGAGCGGGTCGAGTTGACGGAAGAGCTCCCCGCGTGTTGGTTGTATACAGAATCGCTCCACGAATATTTGCTGTTCATTCCGTCTTGGTGGGACGTTAACAAGCTTCCTTAAGTCCTCCGTTTCAACACTGGAGTTTAAAAGGAGACACCTAATGTGGTGTGCGTACTATAAGACCTTCGGTACACGCACCATCAGATTATTTGACTTGTCGCTCTAGCGAAGTATGCGAGTGTCAGCAATATGTCTCGTGGTCTTATCGTTGCGTGTTCATCTTCTGCCGTTAGGTCAGACGATAGAAATGCCACTTGCACGCTTAGAGTAGCAGATTGACGGTGACCAACTTTAAACAGAACTTGATTAATTTTCACACACATTTATTAAAATAATAACAATCATAGACCTTACTTAGCTTGATTCTGGATGCTATTTACAATTGACAATCTGAAGTTCCTTTTGTCTTGGCACGTTAATCTTATTCTCACATATCTCTGATACTTGACAAAGTGTCTACTCATTTATCATCATGGCTATGTACAGGAATATGATAATCTTATTAGACGCAGACTGAAACTTGGCTACAGACTAATGCAGACTAATGCAGACTGACTTATCGGAGGTCTGTACACTCGTTATAATAAGAGTACCTTGCGCGCTCAGGTATCACTGCGCGAGTGTGATCCGCGAGGAGAAAAGGTTCTACGTTAGCAGCAATCTCATTGGCTGCGTGACATATTAATACGCGGATCGGCGGAAGCAGAATTTGGTCCTTCTCTAAGACAGCGCCATCTCGTAGTGCGGAGACGGACAAGCGCTGCGCCTGCGCTGTTGTGCTTAGCGGGGCGCGCTCTAGTGGGAAAGTTGTGTATGCGCTGACTACGCGGAACTATGTACACAACACCTAACATGAAGGAGCGGTCACTACTCGTAAACGTTGCAGAGAAGACGTGAACTCCGGTGACAGAGCGTGTTGTCGCGTGACCGTGGCGTGTTGGGTACGCTGGCGACGCGTGCGCGGTCGGATGTGTGGATCCTTGCCATCGGAAGTCGTGTACTGCCTGTTCGAGTATAATTGCAAGTTAAGTTCGTGGAAGGTTTAATCATTAAGTAATAATTTGGCGTAACCAGCGTTTCTACTGCCTTGTGGCCTCCGGCGACCGGGTTTCCTGTCCCTGGATCCGGTGTAATTGAAGACAGTGATCTTTCCTCCTCCTCTCGTTACTGTCTGATGGGAGGTGTAGTTTAAACAGTTTAATTGTTTCGCTATTCTGTCGTGGGTTATGAGTAAATTCATGCATCTTGTTTGTTGATCATGTGGTCGCTCATCCAGGACTGTGTGGTATAATGTTTCCTTGCACGAGGTTAGCTCTAATTCTGTCAGCAAGTTCAGCCATCGTATAACAAGTTTTCGCTGGCTAAGAGTCGGTGCAGCGACCAGCCTGAGAGTGGCAATTGTGTTTACGGGCGTATTTAAATTGGTCAGTATTCTGTCTAGCCTGAGCGTCCCTGAGTGGGTGATTTGTGGCCGCCTTACACGGGTCCATCATATCTGTTATGTCCTAATGATATTCCAGGACACTTTTGTTTAAAATTTTTTAAAATTCCTCCAAGTTTGTAAATTCCATTGCCATTAATCGTGTATTTGCTGAGACCTGTTAAAATTTTTTTAATGGCGGTGTTGGTAGCTTCACTACCTCACCGTACTTTATTAACAAAGTTCTGTATTTACTTTAGTAGCCTGTTTACTAATGTTCTTTAAATTTTTTAAACTTTTGTATTGCTGTAAATTACTTTGATTGGCGTTAGCGGCGTGTTTTAAAAGGTTGTTTATATCTGTACTGCTAACTTCTGTGTCTTTTTTTAAAAAAAATTTTTGAATTGTTGTATTGATACAAATTACTTGATTGCAGTTAGCGGCGTGTTTAAAAGGCTATTTATTGCCGTACTGCTAGTTTCTGTAAGATTCGAATAAAACATTTGTGAAAATCTCAACTCGACAGTAAACTACTAGAAATTTGGCCCCGTTTCCCAACTTGTGGTGTGGCTTGTAGTAACCGTAACCACTGTATGTATTCGTTAGTATAGCATATGAAGTGGGCCTAAGAAGGTAATTAAGTACAGCGATTGGCAAGGAGTAGAATGGAAGGTCACTTTTACAAATTTTAATTCGTTATGAACAAAACCTTATAAGGATCGTACGCATTTGTGTATATGTCTTCCAACGTTTACTGGAGGGCGGCAAAGACAGTCACCACTAACTTCAGTATTATAAATACCCTCAGTTTGAGGAGGAAGTCAGCCTTCGTTTAGTTTTGTTTTGCTGTGCCGTAGCATTAGTTGTGTCCACTTCCGTATCTGAGTGGACCGACCGAGTTCGATTCTCGGTATTGCCAGGGAATTTTCTTTGGTGGAAGGACTGGAACGGCGTACTTCGAGAAACCCGACAACGACCGGTAAAGCGATGTGCTGACCACATACCTCTCCTCTGGGTCTTGAACACGGAACTTTGTACCTTTTTTTTTACTTTTAGTTGTTATACACGCTTTTAGCTAAGATTTACGCAGCTACAGGAACACAGCTTAGCAAAGTACTTATCATAAAAAGAGATCGACGTTACTCTGTGTGGACTTTCCTTTTGAACTTATCCTCTCTGAACAACGAGCTTCTCTTTTTCGGGAAATTTGTGAACGATCTTGTTTAAGACTTTTTAGAGGAAACTGATTTCTTCACCTACGACGAACATTAAAAGAAATCTTCCTAACACTACTAAACAGCGGACTGTGAATCAGTTACTGGCCGCATTTTGCCAGAGGGAAAGACGCACGAAATGTAACCTCTTTTTATTGGACATTATGTAATTGTTTTTCAGCAATTACAAAATCAAGTGAATCGAATAATGAAGTTTACAGTCAAAGCCCATTACGGGTTTCCTTATGATGTTGCACTATGTACAGCTTGAAATGATGGAGGGGCAATATAGATCAGGCAAATACAGAGCTGAAAGCCATGGCACTATTAAATTCTGTATTCCGAAAGTACTGTCTGGTATCTACATACTTTGCATTGGATTTTCTCGAACTAAGCGATGCCAAACGGCGTCATATCAGGGCCTGATAATTAACCAGTACATAGAGAGCTGGTTTTCTTCACTGTGTCTAATTTGCAAACTTTTCTTAATGTTAGTGTCATAAATTAACTGTAACCGATTAACTGGGTTTGGCGATTATATTAGTTGAGGGATTTGTGAAGATATTGAGCATATGAGTAGTACACACACAGTGGCTGAGGCAGCGGTGAATATCGATGTGGTCTTATAACATTACAACACCGCCAGGAAGGGAGTGGAATCAACTTCCACGGAGTCACAACTCTCGCGTAGTGTCGCGCCTTCTCCATTGCAACACAATCATGAGGATGCCAAATAAGGGTCTCAGCGGCTTGGTGGATTGATCCTAGTTTGATGGGTTCGATTCTAGATTCATGTGGCAGTTTTAAAGACACGAACAATTCTCCCTTACATCGGGAAACGCAGGGTTCTGCGTTGGGTACAAATTCACATTGAACATGATGTCCATTCGTTATCGATTGGGGCGGAGCCGGTTTACGTTGCGCCATGAAAGACGCGGAAATTGAAGCAAACAGGAACCATGTCACCGGTAGGCTTTCTTAGACTAGAAATTTTATTTTATTTAATGAAGCAGCGGTCGTGTAAGGTGATACGAGTCACATTTTATTTGCCCTTGAGGCACCGAAAATTTTGTTCTGGACTGGAATTGCAATTCGAATCTCCTCGATCGCAGTAGGCGAGAGTCTTGGGACAACACAGTTCCGTCATTACGTGGTTTTACTCAAGATAGCAGACCTCGCTAGGTCTCCACGAAAGGTACTATGCGGGTTAGAATCCTGGTCTAGTACAAAAATATCCATCACTTCATTTCAAGGCTTAACAAGTGCACATTGGTGAATAGCGAAAATTGATTTTCACTTTGTATGCGTCTTCATGTGTTGTCAACAATAACGACAAGTGTCGGTTTCAACACTCACAGCCAGATGATCATATCATTTCCAGTTCAAGTTCAGACACTTCAGTTCTAGCTACTGGTGCAAAAGAATTCGATGACAAACATCTTTTCGGATGTAGTTAACGAAGACAAGCGCTGGATTCGACCTTAAATAATCAGAGAATTTTCCATCACATCATTTCAAGTTCAAAGATGACACTCAGAACTGCTGGCGAAAATTAATTTCATAATTAATGTGTCTTCGTGACCATCTGCAACTACATCTACATTTACATATATATTCCAAAAGCAAACGTGTGGTCCTTAGCGGAGGGTACCCTGTATCACTGTTTGTCATTTCCTTTCCTGTTCCACTCGCAAACGGAGCGAGGGAAAAACGATTGTCTACATGATCCGCACGAGTCCCAATTTCTCTCTTAGTGGGCGTTACGCAAAATGACGGCAGCAGAACTGTTCTACAGTCAGCTTCAAATGTCGGTTCTCTAAATTTTCTTAGTAGCGGCACCCCACTGAATTGCTTCGATGTCTATCTATAATCCTGCCTGGTGGCGATCCCACACACTCGAACAGTAGTCAAGAATGCGTCGCACTAGCGTTCTATACGCGGTCTCCTTTATAAATGAACTACAGTTTCCTAAAATTCTCCCAACAAATGCAAGTCAAACACTCGTCTACCCTACTACCGTCTTACATGCTCGATCCATTTTATATTGCTTTGCAACGTTACGCCCAGATTTTTCCATCTGCGTATTGTACCAAGTGACGTGCTCCCAGGAGGGGATGGGGATGGGTGATATTTGTGTTGTCATCATAGGACACCACTCGCGCTTTGGCCGTCAAAAGCCCGCCGGCGCGAATGTCAGTACCTGCGGACCTCGAGTGAGTATTCGCAAATCAGGCGCCAGCTTCCTCTCCAGCACTGACATACAGGACGTCGACTACAACGCTTGAGGACTAGTTAGCGCGGTTCGTCTCCGCAGTTCGACAGCTCAGCTCCACGGCACAGTTGCTGCCGACGTCATAGTTAGTCAGGTCTGCGAGAACCAGCGCAGCTAGAAAGATAGAGTTGACAAAAGACTGTATTCATAGATTGGAAATTCTCGTTATGTTCCACATTACTGCTTCTCAAAATACAAGTAACTGTGTTTGATTTTTCAATTATAGCACTGTGTATTGATTATTCAGTTATAGCTCTGTCTATTGATATTCTGTGGTATGCAGTGATCTGTCTCATGAATCCTAGTCTACGAATTAATGTTGTGACCACTTGAGGTACAACAGTACTTAACTCTGTAGTGGGTTTGCTTGGACACAGTGATCCCTGAGTGGTAATCCACTGAGCTTTTCTCAAAATATATTTTAGCATCAAAGCAAACAGTACCTACATTGGTACTAGAGCAATACAGGACAATAATTTCCTTCCTAAAAATACGAGGGTCACTCCAAAAGAAATGCACACTATTTTTTTTAAAAAAATCCATCTTTTATTCTATATGTTTGAAAGTTTTACAGTGTGTAGATACATCCTTTAGGAACAATATTTTCATTTCTCCACATAATTTCCACCCCTCTCAACTGCCTTACGCCATCTTGGAACCAGCGCCTGTAATACCCGCACGGTAAAATTCTGGACCAACCTGTTGGAGCCAATATTTGGCAGCGTGCACAAGGGAGTCATCATCTTCAAACCTTGTTCCACGAAGACAGTCTTTCAGTTTCCCAAAGAGATGATAGTAACATGTAGCCAGGTAAGGACTGTAAGGCGGGTGTTTCAGTGTTGTCCATCCGAGTTTTGTGAAAGCTTCCACGGTTTTTCGACTGACATGTGGCCGTGCATTGTCGTGCAACAGCAAAACATCCTGCTTTTGCCGATGTGGTCGAACACGACTCAGTCGAGCTTGAAGTTTCTTCAGTGTCGTCACATAAGCAACAGAATTTATGGTGGTTCCACTTGGCATGATGTCCACAAGCAAGAGTCCTTCGGAACCGAAAAACGCCGTAGCCATAGCTTTTCCAGCAGAAGGTGTGGTTTTGAATTTTTTTTTCTTGGGTGAATTTGCATGATGCCACTCCATTGATTGCCTCTTTGTCTCTGGTGCAAAATGATGGCGCCATGTTTCATTACCTGTCACAATTCTTCCGAAAAATTCATCACCACCATTCTCGTACTGTTCCAAAAGTTCGCTGCATACCGTTTTTCTTGTTTCTTTGTGAGCCACTGTCAACATCCTGTGAACCCACCTGGCACAAACCTTTTTTAACGCCAACACTTTCAGTATTCTTCAAACACTTCCTTCCCCTATCCCAGCGTAGCGTGACAATTCGTTCACTGTGGTGCGTCTGTCAGCAGTCACCAATTCGTTAACTCTCTGCACATTGTCTGGAGTGTGTGCAATACGAAGCCTGCCACAGCGAGGACAATCCTCAATATTGCTGTGCCCGCTTTCATCACGTAACCTTTTTGCTCACCGACTAAAAGTACTGCGATCGACAGCAGCATCTCCATACACCTTTTTCAACCTCTTGTGGATGTTTCTCACTCCCTCGTTTTCACAGCAAAGGAATTCTATGACAGTACGTTGCTTCTCAGGAACGTCAAGTGTAGCAGCCATCTTGAAGACATGCTGTGACGGCGCCACTCACGGGAACAGGTTGAACTAAGTTTGAAAACAAGCAGGAAGGATGTCTCTACACACTGTAAAACTTTCACACATGTAGAATGAAAACTGTATTTTTACAAAAATAGTGTGCATTTCTTTTGGAGAGACCCTCGTATAAAGAATATCATGGACACTATTAATACTGGAAAACAGTTACAAATCAAGCTCTTATGTTATGAAATGAACAGAGTCAATGAAATCTGTACTTGCATTAAATTTTTTGTCTCAAACAAATTCAGAAAAATTACTCTTTCCTTAAAAGGATCTAAGTCCACTAATTCTAGAGAGCAGTCTCAATTACCTCTCAACATAAACATTTAAAATTATTGTCATTACTATATTTGTTGATCTCAAACGGCCTTGGTTGAGAATAGTAAAACGAACAAGATAAATTTAAAATACTTATTACTAGGCACCCAGTCGAGCAAGTTTAGTAAGTTTGCCAAACATGAATGTCTCCAGAAAATGATCGTGACCAAAAAGGTTGAACAGGCCAATAATTTCAGCAGAATATAAACTTTAATTTTTCTGAGAGAACTACCGTGACTAGCTGGCTGTATCAGTACCTGAATATGCAATGTTTCAGGACTCTAAGATGACCATATTACAAAGAAGTACACTACTAATATTGTATTCGAAGGTTACAGGACTGGTTTCCCTACTCATCTGCATTGACTTTCTTTTTTCCATTTAGAGCTAGCTGTCATTCGTCACACCAACTAGAAACCCACACTGTTTGCCGGCCGGTGTGGCCGAGCGGTTGTAGGCGCTTGAGTCTGGAACCGTGCGACCGCTACGGTCGCAGGTTCGAATCCTGCTGTGGCATGGATGTGTGTTATGTCCTTAGGTTAGTTAGGTTTAAGTAGTTCTAAGGTCTAGGGGACTGATGACCTCAGAAGTTAAGTCCCATAGTGCTCAGAGCCATTTGAACACACTGTTTAAGTCATCTTGCATCTTCTTACAGTCATTTAACGACTCCTTCCCATACACTACAGCATCATCAGCAAACAGCTGAAAATTGCTGCTCATCATGTCCATCATATGATTTATGTTTATAGGGAATTAGAACGCGCCGGCTGGGGTGGCCGAGTGGTTCTAGGCGCTACAGTCTGGTACCGCGCGACCGCTACGGTCGCAAGTTCGAATCCTGCCTCGGGCATGGATGTGTGTGATGTCCATAGGTTAGTTAGGATTAAGTAGTTCTAAGTTCTAGGGGACTGATGACCTTAGAAGTTAAGTCCCGTAGTGCTCAGAGCCATTTTTTTGAATAAGAACGGCTCTGTCACACTTCCTTGGAACACTCCTAACGACATCCTTGTCTCTGATAAACACTCGCCGTCGAGGACAGCGTATTGGTTTCTATTACATAATCAGCCACTCACATATCTGGGAAGCTAATCCACATGCTCGAATGTTCGTTAATAGTATGCAGCGGGACACTGCTCAAACGCTTTGCGGAAATGCGGGAATAAGAAATCTACTTGTTTCTCTTTATTCATATTTTGCAGTATATCCTGCGAGAAAAGGGCAGGCTGAGTTTTGCAGCTGCGATGCTTTGTAAATCCTCGCTGATTCGTGGACAGAAGCTTTTCTGTTCAAAGGAAATTTATCGTTTTCGAACTGAGAATATGTTCAAGAATTCTGCAGCAAACCAAGGCTATTGGTCTGTAATTATGCGGATCCGTTCTTTTCCTCTTTTTATATACGGGAGTCATCTGCATTTTTTTTCCTGGCGATTGGGATTTTGCGGTGGGTGACATATTCGCAATAAATACAAGCTAACTAAGGGGCCAATGCCGCAGAATACTGTGTGTAAAATCGAATTGGGGTTCCATCCGCATCTGCCGACTTATTTTCAACTCTTTCAGCTGCTTTTCTAAGCCATTGGTACCTATTACTGTGTTCTCCATACAGGAGCCGGTGCGACGATCAAATGACAGTATGTTTGTAAGATCTTCCTGCGTGAATGATCCCTTAAACGCGAAAATTTAGAACATCTTCCCTTCTGTTTTCCTCTGTGCCACATTAGACTGGTCGACAAATGACTGGATGGAAGCCATCGACCTGCTTAGCGATTTTACGCGGCACAGTTATTTTCTCGAGTTCTCGCCTGAGGCAATACTGACCTTACGTCTTATCTTAGAAGAAAGATTAAGGAAAGGCAAACCTACATTTCTAGCATTTGTAGACTTAGAGAAAGCTTTTGACAATGTTGACTGGAATACTCTCTTTCAAATTCTAAAGGTGACAGGGGTAAAATACAGGGAGCGAAAGGCTATTTACAATTTGTACAGAAACCAGATGGCAGTTATAAGAGTAGAGGGACATGAAAGGGAAGCAGTGGTTGGGAAGGGAGTAAGACAGGGTTGTAGCCTCTCCCCGATGTTATTCCATCTGTATATTGAGCAAGCAGTAAAGGAAACAAAAGAAAAATTCGGAGTAGGTATTAAAATCCATGGAGAAGAAATAAAAACTTTGAGGTTCGCCGATGACATTGTAATTCTGTCAGAGATAGCAAAGGACTTGGAAGAGCAATTGAACGGAATGGATGGTGTCTTGAAGGGAGGATATAAGATGAACATCAGCAAAAGCAAAACGAGGGTAATGGAATGTAGTCGAATTAAGTCGGGTGATGTTGAGGGTATTAGATTAGGAAATGAGACACTTAAAGTAGTAAAGGAGTTTTGCTATTTGGGGAGAAAAATAAATGATGATGGTCGAAGTAGAGAAGATATAAAATGTAGACTGGCAATGGCAAGGAAATCGTTTCTGAAGAAGAGAAATTTGTTAACATCGATTATAGATTTAAGTGTCAGGAAGTCATTTCTGAAAGTATTTGAATGGAGTGTAGCCATGTATGGAAGTGAAACATGGACGGTTAATAGTTTGGACAAGAAGAGAATAGAAGCTTTCGAAATGTGGTGCTACAGAAGAATGCTGAAGATTAGATGGGTAGATCACATAACTAATGAGGAAGTATTGAATAGGATTGGGGAGAAGAGAAGTTTGTGGCACAACTTGACGAGAAGAAGGGATCGGTTGGTAGGACATGTTCTGAGGCATCAAGGGATCATCAATTTAGTATTAGAGGGCAGCGTGGAGGGTAAAAATCGTAGGGGGAGACCAAGAGATGAATACACTAAGCAGATTCAGAAGGATGTAGGTTGCAGTAGGTACTGGGAGATGAAGAAGCTTGCACAGGATAGAGTAGCACGGAGAGCTGCATCAAACCAGTCTCGGGACTGAAGACCACAACAACAACATGGCTGGAAGGCAGTAGTTAAGGGACCGATTGGCACATCGGGTGGGAATGGTGATTTTTGTAGTCTACGAGGCAACTTTACGACACCGCTCGCAGGCAAGAAGGCACCGCCCGGCGGGCACTGTATACAAGCGTGAAGTAATCAGGGCAGCGTAGGGCACCGACGTGCTGTGAAGAACCAATACGTTGCAGTTACAACAGAGTCCAGTGTGGCCTGTGCGTAGGGGCCGAAGCGGGCTGAGGAAAGTTGACGTTGTAACTGTTAAATAGCACTCCACTTTTCCCTTCTAGCGGAACTACATCGCAGACGTACGGAAAAGGTGCATAAATAAGTGATCCCGGCTCATAGCGGGCAGCCGTGTCGCCATTTTGTCCGCGTCTAGTACCGGAGAGAATGACGATTGCTTATGTTGCTGACCAGCCACGACGACCTTTTGGTGACGGATATGGGCGGCCAACCGGCCTACTGAAGCTACCTCCAACCGCCGCTGCACGGAGCCATCAATAAATGGCGGGGCGCGTCGCATGCCGGACCAACACAGGCGCGACGAGCCAGAGGGCTGCTAGCCTCCACTCTCTGGGTGACATCGTCCAGCGGACTGCGAGCTACCGTCCTCAGTGGCGGGGATGGGGTGCGAACTCGTGGCCTGCCGGCTGCAGAGCTCTCTGCGGTCACTCACCGTGCTTCCCTGGGCGGATGGCCGGAGCTGCTAAGGCAGCTACAACTTCGGCGCTCTACATAGGGTCGACGAGTCGCGCTTAAGGGAGCAGTCAGCCGTGTTCCAGGCCACGGGCACAATTAACGCACGCGGCGGCCAGTTTTAAACACATTGTAAATCAGACATTGGACAAGTATGTGCCGAAAAAGTGGGTTATGGACGGAAAAGGCCAGCCGTGGTATAACAGCGCAATTCGGAGAATGCTCAGGAAGCAAAGGCAGTTGCACTCGTGGTACAAGAAAGATCGGGAGAATGACAGGCAAAAGTTAGTAGAGATTTTCGCTGCTGTAAAAAGAGCGAAGCGCGAGGCATACAACCACTACCACCGTCATACCTTAGCAAAAGATCTTACTGAAAACCCAAGGAAATTCTGATCTTACGTAAAATCGGTAAGCGGGTCGAAGGCTTCCATCCACTCACTCATTAATCTGTCTGGCCTGGCAACGGAAGACAGCAAAACCAAAGGTGAAATTTTAAATTTAGCATTTGAGGAATCTTTCAAACATACCGCCGTTTGAGTCTCGTAGAGATTCCTGTATGCAGGACATAGTGATAGACATCCCTGTGGTCATGAAGCAGCTGAATGGGTTGAAAATAAATAAATCGCCAGGTCCTGATGGGATTCCAATTCGGTTTTACTGCCTCGGTTTTACTGCATTGGCTTCTTACTTAGCTTGCATTTATCGCGAATCTCTTGCCCAACGTAAAGTCCCGAGAGACTGGAAAAAAGCGCAGGTGACGCCTGTATATAAGAAGGGTAGAAGGACAGATCCTCAAAATTACAGAACAATATCCTTAACATCGGTTTGTTGCAGGATTCTCGAACATATTCTCACTTCGAATATAATGAATTTCCTTGAGACAGAGAAGTTGCTGTCCATGCATCAGCACGGCTTTAGAAAGCGTCGCTCCTGCGAAACGCAACTCGACCTTTTTTTCACATGATATCATGCGAACCATGGATGAAGGGTATCAGACGGATGCCATATTCCTTGACTTTCGGAAAGCGTTTGGCACTGTGCCCCACTGCAGACTCCTAACTAAGGTACAAGAATATGGGATTGGTTCCCAAGTATGTGAGTGGCTCGAAGACTTATTAAGTAATGGAACCCAGCACGTTGTCCTCGATGGTGAGTGTTCATCGTAGGTGAGGGTATCATCTGGAGTGCCCCAGGGAAGTGTTTTAGGTCCGCTGTTGTTTTCTATCTGCAAAAATGATCTTTTGGATAGGGTGGATAACAATGTGCGGCTGTTTGCTGATGATGCTGTGGTGTACGGGAAGGTGTCGTCGTTGAGTGACTGTAGGAGGATACAAAAAGACTTGGACAGGATTTGTGATTGGTGTAAAGAATGTCAGCTAACTCTAATTATAAATAAATGTAAATTAATGCAGATGAATAGGAAAAAGAATCCTGTAATGTTTGAATACTCCATTAGTAGTGTAGCGCTTGACACAGTCACGTCGATTAAATATTTGGGCGTAACATTGCAGAGCGATATGAAGTGGGACAAGCATGTAATGGCAGTTGTGGGGAAGGCGGGTAGTCGTCTTCGGTTCATTGGTAGAATTTTGGGAAGATGTGGTTTATCTGTAAAGGAGACCGCTTATAAAACACTAATACTACCTATTCTTGAGTACTGCTCGAGCGTTTGGAATCCCTATCAGGTCGGATTGAGGGAGGACATAGAAGCAATTCAGGGGCGGGCTGCTAGATTTGTTACTGGTAGGTTTGATCATCACGCGAGTGTTACGGAAATGCTTCAGGAACTCGGGTGGGAGTCTCTGGAGGAAAGGAGGCGATCTTTTCGTGAATCGCTACTGAGGAAATTTAGAGAACCAGCATTTGAGGCTGACTGCAGTACAATTTTACTGCCGCCAACTTCCATTTCGCGGGAAGACCACAAAGATAAGATAAGAGAGATTAGGGCTTGTACAGAGTCATGTAGGCAGTCATATTTCCCTCGTTCTGTTTGGGAGTGGAACTGGGATAGAAGATGCTAGTTGTGGTTCGAGGTACCCTCCGCCACGCACCATATGGTGGATTGCGGAGTATGCATGTAGATGTAGATGTAGCCGTGGCGCGATTGGAGCCCTACGTTTGCAAGATTGGGCAACGGGGTGCCAACGCTGCATATTGGTTGGTTGGTTTGGGGAAGGAGACCAGACAGCGTGGTCATCGGTCTCATCGGATTAGGGAAGGATTGGGAAGGAAGTCGGCCGTGCCCTTTCAGAGGAACCATCCTGGCATTTGCCTGGAGTGATTTAGGGAAATCACGGAAAACCTAAATCAGGATGGCCGGACGCGGGATTGAACCGTCGTCCTCCCGAATGCGAGTCCAGTGTCTAACCACTGCGCCACCCCGCTCGGTGACGCTGCATATTCCGGCCCCACGCACGCACGGTGCGCGGCTCCATAGCCGAGTTCAGCAGAAGACCCGCTATGTACCTTCGATGTAATAAAGTCAGTGACACAGTTGCTTATGTTTCTCTGCACGCTTCGGTCTGAGTCATTGCCCTCTCCCAAACCATACCTCTCGGTCGTTCTGACATACTACAACCCCTGAGCTCAGGGGGTTGAAACAACTTCGTGTCAGGAAGAGGTCGTTTCGCTTTCCAACACAACACGTTGTTGCGACAGTGTCCGTCCATGTCCGACAGTACGTTTTGGTGAGAGAGTGGGTTTTGGTGAGTGAGGCAGTGGCATTTGACGTGGGCAGCATATAAACTGTATGTCTCTTTGGAAAGACCTGGAATCTGGAGAGATCTAGAGAGATTGAATAAGAATAAGTCGGTCGTGGGATCTTCTTCCGCGGAGGTTGCTACGCCCTCAATTCGAACCTGTGATTGTGCTTTTTTGTGGGATGCTACTTGCCCAGGTTAGTTGCTATATCTACAGAGAGCAAGATGGAGATGGAAATGAGCGTAAGGCGCCAGTGGCCGGGAATTCCCAGGAGGGAAGTTCGGCCGCCAAGTGCAAGTCATACTGAGTGCGACGCCACACTGCACGACTTGCGCGTCGACAATGGGGATGAAATGATGACGAGGACAGCACAACACCCAGTCCCTGAGGGGAAAACAAAATCTCCCACCCCAGTCGGTAATTGAACCCGGGCCCCAGGTGCGAGGCATCTCAACGCGCTGACCATTCAGCTAATGGGTCGGACAGAGGGCAAGATCTGTAGGACTGACAGTGATGGTACGCGACACTTCTCGGCAATGTATCCTGTTTGGGGACTATTCAAATATTCACACACATTTACACTCTCTTTTACAATACTCGACACAGCTTTCTTAACTGTATGGTAACTTTTCCATCCAACTTCCGGAATATGATACACATGTCCGGCTCTCCGGTACACACTAGACGGAGTGAGTGTTACATACACACAACTAAGTTACGCCCGATACAGAGTACAACATATCCGGCCCTTCAGAACGGCCGGAACAGAGTGACTAGTGTAGCCCAAGTACTTCGTCTAACATGGCGCGCCAAAACGACCCGAAGGTGTTCGAAGTACTAGGCTGCAATATCGTTACTCTTGTGTTTCTCAAAACTAGTGAAATTTAATAAACAAAAACGATAGACTCGCAGGGTAACCATGAGAGATTGTCATACTAAAACTGGGTTAAATAGAATGAAAAAATGGTTCGAATGGCTCTGATAACTGTGGGACTTAACATCTGAGGTCATCACTCCTCTAGAACTTAGAACTACTTAAACCTAACTAACCTAAGGACAACACACACCTCCACGCCCGAGGCAGGATTCGAACCTGCGACCGTTGCGGTCGCGTGGTTCCAGACTGAAGCCGGCCACACCGGCCGGCAATGGAATGATAAGCATATAAATAATTAATTAGAGAAGTTAGGCGTTTTTACGCCTAGCACCCGAATGCGCTGACCAATCAGAAGTAAGTTCAGTACAACTGGCGGACTCTCCTGCGGGGCTGGTACATACTGTACCATCTGTCGCTTGTACCTCACTATACTTTTGTACCATATGCTACTTCGCGTGTATCAAGCTGCATCAAGGCGAGCTTCTAGAAAAATGAAATACTGGTGGCCACAGCCAGGAATATCACAACCGGCTCAGCACAGTGTTGTGCGGTGAGTCTAAATTTTATTTATATTATTTCTTATGTTTACTCTCGTTATCATAGTTGCGTGAGTTAGGGTGCAAGATTTTTAGAGTTAAATTTTTGAAGCCACAGGGACCAATGGACTTATCTTTGTTTAGAGGTAATGGTGGAATGGATAGTTTAGTGTCAGTGAGGTCTCCATTTTGCAGTTTGTCTGGGCACGAGTCGCCGTGTACCAGTACTGTAGCAGCTGTTTTTCCTGCATGTAGGCGTACTGGTCATCTGTACAGCAGTTGTACTGAGTGTAGGTGGGTGATGATTCGCTGGAGGAATTAATTTGTGTTTACATTTTCTTCTGTTCGTGTTTTACCTTGTTTAAAAAAAATCGATTGCATTAAGGTGGAAGTAGACTACGCAAAATGATGGAAACACTTACTACTACCGCAGATGCAGTTGCTGCTTTAATTCGGCAAGTGCAAGCGTTAACAAAGCAGTTTGAGAGCACGAAGGAGAGAAATTTCGAACTTAATCGTAAGTTCGAGGCTCGTAAAGAGAGACGTGATCATCGCAATCAGGGTCTCGCGGAAGTAAGTCTGGATTGAGGGTGCCTTCTGTTCTGTATGACCTGGCAGTGGTCACACTGATTAATTCCTTCCCAGGCAAGGCAACAGAGAACGTGACAATTTTCGTTAGGGGTATTAGGGAAGCTGCGGAAGCACATGGTGGTCAGTAACCCTGTACTTTGCTAATATGCGTTCGGCGCGAGATGTCAAAGGATCTATCGTCTCTCTCGAGATATTGAGCAGAGCGCACACGTTCCAGGAGCGGGCTGCGGGACTGTGCCAGCAGTACTGAAAGCAGAGAAATTAAGAACGTTGTCAATACAGCGCAATTAGTCCGTGGAAGCATTCTCGGATAGAATCCGTAGGCTAAACGCAAAGACATATGTACAGGCCAAGAATGCAGAAGTTAATAGGATACCGTTACAGGAGGCAGAGAATAGAGCTGTGGATGTTTTGTTGCGTCGGTTACCCCCGCTGAAATGTCGCGGAGGGTAGCGACGGAGAACCAAGAGAACTTAATCAGCTCTTAGGATCGCAACACTTATAGAGTAGGTGGATATGGCCATACAGCAGAGAGTGGACCATCACGTGTTCGCTTCTGAAGTCAAGTGTTATAGATGTGGTCGAGAGGGTCATATAAGGAAGAAGTGTAAGCAACCAGAGTGCTATGCGTGTGGCGTAGTGGGCCCCGGGCATTTGAGTGTGGAGGTGGGAAGGGTGGAAAGCACAGCCAAGGGAAGCAGCCGTTAAACGCGAACGGGATTGCTTCAACCGTCGAAAGGCAGTCCCGATAGGCCGTAACACGGCACAAATTAGTGCACAGACAGAATGTAGCTGAGTGGGATTAGTGGGTGGCAAGAAACAGAGATTTTTGGTAGACACAGGTGCGAATGTTTCCATTATCAGTCTGGACCTCGTGGGAAAGAGGAGACTTGGACCATTACCGTACAGGTTACGTGGGGTTGGCGATAACAAGGTGGAGTAATTGTGTACGGCAGTACTTTTCAGTCGGGAAAATTAAGCTAGGCGAACGCACGGAGGCGTTGCCATGCGTAGGAGAAGGTTATTCGATTATTCTTCGGCTAGACTGTCTCGACAAACATCGCGCTAAGACTGATCTTCTGCGATGCACAGTGGAACTCAGTGTTACTTTGTTTCAACTGGGGAAACAGCTGCACCTGAGACAATGGCGCAAGGTTCACCTATCCTGGAGGTGAGACCAACTAAACTGCGTGCGTTTTCAGTAAAGGTCGATCAGCAGGATAAAATACCAATGGAAAAATAGTGTGAGTTTCAGTGGAACCGATTCGGCGAGGGAAACATTATATGTGATTGAACCGCTCTTAAGCAATGAAGAGTTGGATAGTTTGCATTATTTTACTCGCAAGAGTTTATCGCATGTGTGTGAAGTTAATGGGGTACAAATGATTCCGGGTAGTGTGGATAACTTTGGTGTAGGATAGGTGACTCTGTCAAACAGCGCAATAATAGCTACTTTGGAAGTCTTAGAAAATGATAACTTCGATAGATCGAGCATAGAGGAAAGCCACAAGCAAACCGTCGATAAGGAAGTGTTACGAGGGGAAGTAGGTTGTTTGAAGGACAGTGATCGATGGCTATGGAGAACTTGTTGTTGAAGTTTAGTGACTTATTTTGTGCGAACGGAAGGTTACCAACAAACCCGCTGATGCAACACACTTGGCATGCAACTCAATGTTCTATGGCGGTAAAAAATAATCGAAGCTCACATAACGGTACTACTGACTTAAGTTGGCAATGAGCCAAGTTCAATCACAGCACCGCACCACCAAGAAACAAAACTTATATTATTCATGAAAATGTGTAATCATTTAATCCATAACATTACGAAACATACGTAACACTACTGATCTAATTTACATGTTAAATAAAAATAGCAAAAAGAATAATTCAATCTTAGTGCCACACTTAAGGAAATCCTAAAATTACGCCTGCTGTTTATCAAAAAACGTAAAGATTTGTTCTATAACTTTACAAACGGCCTAGACACTACTGGTCTAACTTAGAGAATAAGATATACATGGCGATGACTGACCTATACGATCACACAATGGAAGCTATATGGTGCATCGATGAAACAGCATCCTGAATAGTAATTTCAACATCTGAATTTAATACACTTAAATATGGGTTAGATGCGAGGGTTGTTATGCTTTCAACTACACACTTTAACTGCTTTTCAAAGTCAGCCTAATATTGTACTAACTCTATACTAGAAAAAACTTTATTTTACAATACAAAACTTTTGTCGTTTATTGCTGATAATACTAACTTACACTGTCGCACAGTGGAGACTACTCGACACTTTGATGAAACAACATAATAAAAAGTAGTTTTAGTATCAGAATGTAATGCATTTCTCCAACATTGGTAGGTTGTTACATCAAAACGACTAATCCCAAAGAAACTGCAACAAATTGCCCTTTGTGGCGTAATTCTTGTCATATGGGGCAGATTGTTACACTGCAACAGGTATTCCAAATGAAACTGTGACAGTTGGGTTAATGAGGGTCAATTGACAAGGTGACTGCCGTTTCCCTGACCATCATGACTCCCATTATCGTGAATGCATGGTGAGTACCATTAGGGTAATGAAGATCAGTTGACACTTTATCCTGACTGTTACGACTACTATTCTCTGTACCTCAAATGCATGGTGACAGTGTGTGAACCGTAACCTGACATGGGGTGTCAACTACTAGATCCCAAATAGTACTCGAACGCCAGAAACTGACAGTGTGTGGGTCATAACCTGAATGGGGGGCTCTGCTGCTGGGTCTGAGATAGTATCCTAAAACGAGAAGCTGCCAATGAATGTGGCAAAACTTGACAGAGGATGTCAGCTACTGGATCTCAAATAGCATTCCATCTCTAATTACCTCAATTTTGACAGGACGTTAGACACTAATGTTCCTTCTTCGTTTAGTATTCTAAGACTAGTCACTACTGGCACAGTCCCCTGAAGTAATCTTAATGTCACTTCTACTCATGCTGTACTTATCTTAGCGCCGTTCCCTTTGCAAATCATGATGTCGTTTCCGGTTATGCTTCCTAAATTAAAATTGAGAGCTTTCTGATTAAGGGTACATACACATCTTAGCACAGCTCTCCTTACATCAGATGCACGCTGCCCCTCCCACTTCTCCCCTCTCACTCTCACATTCCTAGCCCTGTATCACCATATGTGTGTGAAATTCACATGATAAAACTACTCTTCAGTGCGTTCTACCATCTAAGTGTTGTGTAGTTTCCACTGAGTAACAGCATAAGTTACCATTATGAGAAGATGATGACGAAGATTTTGTAGTCTAGATTTAAGTTTTTATATTACCATGGAACTGCTACACTGTATGGGTGGCTCTGAAAATCAGTTGAAAGTAGGCAGTTGAAAGCACAGAAATCCTCGATTCTTACGTATACCAATGTGCATTAAATTCAGATGTTTCCACTGTATGGCTACATAAGTCAATCTTCACTAAGTTTACCTTTACCTGTGAGTTAGATGTGTAGTGCCTTGTGTGTTTGTACTGTTATATCATATCCTTACATATTTTGATAAATAATACAAACATATTTTGTTTTCTTTAAAGTATGGTGTAATGACTGAACTATGCTCATCAACATAATTTTTGTGGTTTCTTTAAAGGGTGACACAGTTATCGAATTTTGCCCTTTTCCAAGGACAGTGTAACATATAATTAGATTAGTAGCACTAATATGCGAGTCATATGCAGATTTTACTGTCATAAAACAATCAACTTACAACAATATTGCTGTGTGTGTTTCATATTGCTATAGCATGACATAAATGTTGAGTATGTGTTTCTGACAAAGCTTACATATTTTTAGTAAATAATATAGACATTTTAGATGTGTAAATATTATAACACTCATTACATTTTTACAGGCATTTTATGTGTGGAAATAATATTGTGACAGTTGACATAAAAATTGTGATTGTACTTACATATTGTTGATAATTAATACAGATACGTTAGTCATGAAAATAGTGTAATTTACTACTCTTCATATTTTCCACAGGAAAGAACATTTTGGCACTTAATATAGGCATTTTTGATAACTAACAGACACATTTTAGATGAGGAAATACTGTAATTTACAGCAGTATTGTCAATATCTTTACTTAATTTTGACACATATTTTACATATGTTACTGATGAAACTTACATATTTTTATGACAGTAGCAAAGCCTAATTTAGGTCTAAGAGGACTGTCAACTATTACTATGTAGCCTGCTTAGCAAGTTATTTCAGCCATATGTGTATTGTACAGATACAGAACAATGGTACAAACACATAGATATAGCATTGGAGCACCTAATTTGAGAGTCCAAAATCATGTTGTAAAAGCTAAGTGTAGCCTTAACACGCAAGTCAGATACAACTGCTTTCTTCCAATAGTTGACAACACACTGTCAGGGATTTTGTTTTAGCGAGACTAGGCACACACACACACACACACACACACACACACACACACACACACGCACGCACGCACGCACACACACACACACACACTAATACTGGGAGGTGTCCTCCGATTTGATCTCATCGTGAGGCAGTGTGTAAATCGTGCATTATACTAACTCGGAATTTTACAAAGAATCTCCCTGATGTGACTGACTCCTTCACTTAATATCTGACTTTTAATCCCTTGCCCCTGTTGAAGAATCATGCCAAGTGAGGACACACACCACACATATAATAAGAATCAATTTAATAAAAACACAAAAGTAATGCCCCAAAAGGGTGACTGGGTTGAGGGGACTGGTAGGTGGTTTTTTTAACTGAAAGCCAGAAATAGTGCGCAGAATGAAACAGACTGTAATTACTGCTAGGTTTTTACATTAACATCTCAATATGCATGATGAGGTGCTACCTTCTGATTAGCTGTGGCACTGAGGGTGAAGATAAAAATTTCAACTAACACAAAAGCACAATTTTTTTTTCAAGTTTTGATACGGATTGGCACCTCTGCTATCACTGACAGAGCACACGAGATTCTAACTGATTTACCTATCAACATGAAGGTTATTGACATACATAAGGAAACTAGACTTCGAGCACGCTTTGCACTCACAGTACGTCCCACAGCTTGTCCAGAGCGATTTGAATACGACCAGAGCTGAGTATATTTACCCTGTTATGTTCTCTGCAACGTCGAAACCACAGCAGGCGGCTCTCTCATGGTGTCGAGATGTGGATCAGCGTCTTGTTGCAGCTGTGACTGCCCCGCGAGATCGCGTATGTGCAAAACTAGTGTTCGGGCTGCCGGACGAAATAGAAAACTTCGCTGTCACTCCATCGCACAGACCGGAGCAAAAGCGACCCCTTCTCTTCGAAGCCAAAACACGAGTCCTTAATTTCTGCAGTTATCAGACGGACTTAGCGCTCCACGCCAGGACCCGTCCAATAGCAACAATTTTCTTATCAACTACCCAATCACCGTCACTCCCGCTCATTGTCTGGATGCCCAGCAGCTGTCCCTATCAGCGTTGTTTTTGGGAGGCGCCCGTTGTCCGAGGTGACTGGCCCGAGCACCACACCGGTTCCGTTTTCAGAACTCGCGGGAGGTCCCTCTGCTGCCCTGCGACGGTCGCCGCTATTGTCTGGCACGGGCGTCCGGTCTAGGGTAAGATCAAATAGACGCTTCTGTACGGGATGCCGACTTGGGCCGCCCTCTCTGTGGGTGTTATAAAATCTGACTCCGACTGCTCAGCACCAAGCCCACTTGCAGTTGTTTCTGGCAGATAACTCTGCCACAGAAAAGTTCTTCGTAATACATAATTTTTACTGAAACGCAGCCTGTGCTCATTGTACGTTTTGATGGCCGTGTGATAGTTATAATTACCCATGTGGAACCCTTAACTTGATTTCCGCACTTCGTCGACTGCTATGGCGACCCTCAATTCAGTAATAAAAATGCAAATTGGCGGATACTGTGGGCCTTGCACTTGCAGAGCATGGCCCAGACAGGACGCCACCTTGCAATATTGAATATTTCGATCTGAAAATATTTAATTTGCGGCCCATTGTAACTTGCTCCAAGTGTGGTACAGTTTGCTAGTTTCCAAGTGCACATTTACCTGGTAGTTAAGATCAGTAGTCTCATGTGTGTTTCGATAAATAATAGAAATGTTTTAGACATTTAAATGCTGTGAGTTACACCAATATTTCCAATATCTGTGCGTATTTTTTATGTGAAAATAACATTGTGGCAAATGAGATAAATATCTTGTGTGTACCTAACATATTTTTAATAAATATTGCAGACACTTTAGATGTGAAACTACTGTAACCTACACCAGATTTGTTGACTCCTGTTCATGCTTTGATGATATTTTAGATGTGTGAATAACACTGATACAAATGTGCTTATGTTTTCTGTTTACTAGATGTAGAAGTATGAAACCGGAATTTCCCTATACATGGTGTTAGCCGTGAGCGGAGGGCCCGTGAGACTGTGTCTGCAGCGCCATCTGCTTCCTGTAACGGCTGGTGACGAATGTCAGCACACACAAACCCAAGTGCCATACATCGGTACTACTACTACTACGTGATCAGGCCCAGTGGAGCGCACGCATCTACAAGTTTCCTCCTCCACTGTATTCTGTCCATTGCTGCTATCCGCCATCCGTTCACTTCTATTGACACTTGGTTTAAATCTTCATGGAGTCCATCCCTCCAACGCTTCTTGGGTCTCCCTGGCGGTCTCTTTCCTGTAGGTGCGAAATCCAGGAGCTTCCGAAGCCATCTGTGATCCTCCATCCGGGCCACATGGCCGGCCCACTGGCTTTGACAGTTCCTGCTATGTTCGGCTGCTGTTCCTCAAGCTCTTGGTTGTATCTGATCCTCCATTCCCCTTAATCTGCATCCAGAACCGGACCGAAGATCTTCCGAAGCACTTTTCTCTCAAAAACAAGGAGCTTATGGAAGTCCTGTTTCCGGATACTCATTGTCTCACAGCCATATAGAACAACAGGCTGGATCAGGGGTTTGTGCAGTCGAATCTTGAACTGTCTGGAGAGATATTTGTACCGAAGCAGTTGTGCTAGGCTGTGGTAAGATCGGTTTCCTGCTTGTATTCTGGCATTGATCTCTGCTTCACGTGACGAGTTCTCATACATCGGTATCAGTTTTGAACCCGTAAATATGTCGAGTTTTGTGCCTTCGAACTACGATTTGCGGACAGCATTGGTTTTCAGTAATCATTTGAAGAAAACTGCTGCAGAATTCCATCGAATGCTTGTCGGAGCTCTTGGGGCAAGACAATGTTTCGATTGGTACGAAAAATTAAAAAATGATGGTTTTGACGCGAGAAAGACGAGCACGAGAAACCACAGATAAAGTTCGAAGACAACGAATTGCACGCCTTATTGGATGGAGATGATACACAAACATAACAGGAAATTGCGGAGCAATTGAATGTGACGCAGAAAGCCGTTTCTCTTCGGTTGAAAGCAAGGGAAAAGGTACAGAAAGTGGGAAAATTGGTTGCGCATGAGCTGAGTGAAAGACAGCAAGCAAATCGAAGGACCACTTGTGAAATGCTGCTCGCCAGATACAAAAGAAAGCCGTTTCTCCATCGAGTACTGACAGTTGATGAAAAATTGATATATTTTGAGAATTCTAAGCATCGTAAGTCATGGGTGAATCCAGGCAAAACATCGGCATCCACTGCAAGACCAAATCGCTTTGGAAAGAAGACAATGCTCTGTGTTTGGGGGGATCACAGAGAGCCATCTATTATGAGCTGCTAAAACCTGGTGAAACCGTTAACACTGCTCGCTACCAACACCAAATGATCGATTTAAATCGAGCATTAAGTGAAAAACGTCCGGAATACGGAAAAAGGCAACAGGAAGTCATATTGCTCCGTGATAACGCCCCATCACACACAGCAAAACGGATCAGGGGAACGATCGAGGCGTTCAGTTGGCAAATACCAGGGCATGCAGCTTATTCTGCAGACCTGACTCCGTCCTATTGTCATCTGTTTGCATCGCTGGGACACGCTCTCGCTGCACAACGCTGTAACTCGTACGAGAATGTACGAAAATGGCTCGCTGACTGGCTTGCTTCAAAAGAACTGTTTTTATGGCGTGGCATTCATAGCCTGCCGGAGAGGTGGCAGAAATGTGTAATTAGCAATGGAGACTATTTTGGATAAAATATTGTTTATCAGTTTCAGACAACAGACGTGTAATTATTGCAAACCAAATTCCGGTTACATACTGCTTCATCTGGTATGAAGCTGCGACAGATTGCTGCCAATGCTGACCAGCTCTTGGGTGTATCCTGACTGACTATTTCATTGTAATGGCTGCTAAAATACTAGGCTGCAACTGGGGAACAAAATATGTGTATTTTGGCTTACAATATCTGTGACTGACCTATTTCCTGGGAAGGGGACTGCTCAGGAGAGGGAATGGGCATAATGACTTCACTCTGCCGCTGCTACCGCCGACGTAGCTTTGCTCTTGCATGTGGACAAATTGGGAGTGAAGTGCACCAAGATCGACTAGTCTACTTTGGGGTATTCTGTTCATGGATGATTAAAAACATTCAATAGTTCAGCACTAAGTTTACATATATTGGTAAACTAAATGAGTTGGCGCATTCCGAAGGATGACAGATCAAATATGCATCAGCCAGGACAGTTCAAATATGCGTCCAACTATTCAGATTTAGGTCTCCCATGATTTCCCGAAATCGCCCCGGGAAAATGCTGAGATGATTCCTTTGAAATGGCACGTATGATTTCCTTCACAGTCCTTGGAACACTCTGAGATTCTTCTCTGTCTCTAATGACCTCGTTGGCCGGCCGCTGTGACCGAGCGGTTCTAGGCGCTACAATCTGGAACCGCGCGACCGCTACGGTCGCAGGTTCGAATCCTGCCTCGGGCATGGATGTGTGTCATGTCCTTAGGTTAGTTAGGTTTAAGTAGTTCTAAGTCTAGGGGACTGATGACCTCAGATGTTAAGTCCCATAGTGCTTAGAGCCATTTGAACCATTTTGACCTGGCTGCCGATGGGACATTGAAACTTAATATTTCACCATTCTGTTGGAAGTAATTGGTTTTTCTTTTTGCAGGGTTTTACTCTGTGCTGACCCTACACAGAACTCTGATTACTTGCAGTTGTTCTATTGATGCCATGCAATAATTCGCAATTACTTGCGAATGACAGGGATCAGTGTCATTACCAGTTCAAAAACTTTTATGTGATTTTAGGTATATTTCACCTGTGCTAATTTACGAAAACGTTTCAAACGGTAAGCTCCATGCTATCGAGGTCTTTCAGTGCAAGATTATGAACTCTAAATGTTTGACAAATAGGGAGTCACTTCGGACTGGACATTACGAATTATGAAGATACAGGTAGTTTATTACAAAGTTGTCATACTACGTTACTACATGTAAGAATATCATATTTTCTAACGAAATATGTTTTGGAAAATCGATTGAGAAGTGTCATGTAAACAAAAATTCGAGCGGAATGAAAAGGAGATCTTTTTTCCCACAAGGAATGTAAAATAGCACTTCAAAAAATAAGTCGATTGTAGATGACGCATACTCTTATTTACGTTAAAGTACGAGGTCAACTTCTTTTTAGCCCCCTATCGGTGGCTAAATTAAAGCAATAGTGACAATCCGTTGGAGCTTTGCGCAGACGTATTGCGCAGTGTCGCGAGTATCCCCGTCTGTAACGTCATTCCGCACTTCTCGGTTCTAAGGGCGCAGTGAGCACGCAGAGATGTCCACAAAATAGTGTTTCTCACCAAGTGTGAGGACCTGCTGAGGGGTTTCGCCTCATCTCATGCAGCCCACAGCTACATCTACATCAGCCTGATCACTCTGCAAATCACAATTAAGCACTCAGAGTGGTCACTGAACCACACTTCAAGCTATGTCTCTACCGATCCACTGTAGGGGAAAAACATTCGCTTCAATCATTCCGTGCGAGCTTTGATATCAGTTATTTTATTATGATGATCATTCCGTCCTATGGAGACGAGCGCCGAAAAGATTTTTTCGCATTCGTAGGAGAAAGTCAGTGACTGAAATTTGAAGAAAAGATACTGCCGCAACGAAAAATGGCTTTGTTTTGATGATTGCCACCCCAATTCGCTTATCATATCCGTGGCACTCTCTCCCCAATTTCGAAATAATATAAAACGAGCTATTCTTCACTGTACTTTTTCATTGTCGACCGTCAATGCGGTTTGATGCGGATGCAACACCATACAGCAATACTCCAGAAGTGGACGAACAATCTCTTTAGTAGACCTGTTGAATTTTCTAAGTGTTCTGGCAACAAACCACAATCTTTGGTTCGCTTTCCCAACAACATTATCTATATGATCGTTTCAGTTTAAGTCTAAGGCGCTGCAGTCATGGACTGTGCGGCTGATCACGGCGAAGGTTCGAATCCTCCCTCGCGCATGGGTGTGTGTGTTTGTCCTTAGGATAATTTGGGTTAAGTAGTGTGTAAACTTATGGACTGATGACCTTAGCAGTTAAGTCCCATAAGATTTCACACACATTTGAACATTTTTTTTTACCTAGTTGAATTCACATCCTTTAGATTTACGTGATTTATCGTGTAGCCGAAATTTAGAAGATTCCTTTTAGTTCTTGTAACACTTATATCGATTACGTTTATATTATGTAACTGTGTATCGGCAATTATGAAGTGTGTATTACGTAAACTCCTTGATCTATGGCAAGACAATTACAGTTTTATAATGTATATATTAAAAAAGCAGTGTTAAAATGATGAATTATTACAATATGTGTATGTTCATAAAAAGAAAATGTTTATTGAAAGCTGGCTCATGCTTAGGGCACTCGTATTTGTAGTATATAAAAGATGTAAGGAAGTCCCCTCGCAACGGAAGTGGCATGGGGCGACGTAAAAGGTGGTTTTCGTGGTCGCACGGAGCGGCTCCTTGGTGTGAACGTTACGCAGTATGTGGCTAGCCGTAGCTCGGTACTCTTCGACGGTGCTACTAGAGGCAATTGTAACTGCTTTACAAAAGATTTGCCTTGGATGTGGATGTGGCTATTATTAAGCATTCTCGGCATAAAGAAATGCCTCTAATATGTTGAAAATCCGACGCCAAGAAGAGATTTTATAGAACATTCGGACATCAAGAGCCGTGAGCACTGTTAGCGGTCTTGTCGCTTGCCACTAATCTTCGCCACTGCTTCACTATCTTCATACATTCAGTAATGTATATGGGCATGGACCAGTTAATTTGTGTGTTTTTTTAATAATAATCACAAAGACATAAATTCGTGTTCGGAACCATATTTTCTATCCTGATCACGAACCTACGCGGGGCCCTCACCTAAGTACTGCTAAACCGAGTAGCCTGATTTAAACGAACAATTCTTGCATTCAAGTGTGATATTTTTTGTCTAATGTAAAAGGCGTAGTAAAAGATAAAGTTAAAACTACATAAGTGAAGTTGGATAGGCTTTTGCTAAAGTATCCTTACTTTATTACAAAATATAGTTTTGTAGGATTACAGTGTGAGATTGTGTAAATATTATTGTCTAGAATACCTGCTTCAAAGGTGATAAAAAGGCAAATAAGTTAAGCTCATTTTCAAAAATAGTATGGTTTTGATTTCTATCATGAATGGTTCCTTTTATGAAGTTATTTAGGCCCAGTGTTGTATTTTATTGTCTTACAAAGTAAATTATGAACTACTCCAAATGAAGTGAATGATTATGTTTTTGAATTAGTCTATATTACTGTAATAATGAAAGAGCATTGACTAGTGAAACAGTACTAGCTTATGGGTCTCCACTTATTAGGAAAAAATTGAACTGTCACTGTTGCCAAGGAAAACTGATATATGTAGAGGAGCTTAAACATTGTATTTACGATATTATTTATCTTTATTCGTTTTTTCGTGTCGGTTGAGATAAAAGCCTCTCATGTCCAAATTTAGTTTTTGACTTTATGCAGTAACATTTCAGTATTTGATTAAGTAATGCTCTTGAGTGTAGCTGTCATTAGCATGAGCTTGGTGCAGATTTACTTCCTATAATATACTGGTGTGTGCGTTATTGGTAACTGCACCTACACAGAGTTCAGAGTGCACTGTGTCAGTTTGCATCCTGTTTGCTATTCAAAGGGAAATCTCAACGAAAGTAATTTAAATGACCAATATTCAATCTTCTTAAACATATATTTCCAAATTAATGTTCCTAATTGGGCTGGCGACCATTCATTTTTTTTCATTCATTTATGATTTTACCTCTTTCATTAACTACGAACGTTAAAGTGCGTTTGGTTGTTCTGTTAATTTCATCAAAATCAAAATTATACTCCGATATCTTTGTCATTAGACACACGCGCAGTCAATTTCCGAAATAATAGAACTAATGTATATTGCAAAAAAAAGTTCTA
This sequence comes from Schistocerca serialis cubense, assembly GCF_023864345.2. Taxonomy (NCBI): domain Eukaryota; kingdom Metazoa; phylum Arthropoda; class Insecta; order Orthoptera; family Acrididae; genus Schistocerca; species Schistocerca serialis. Next base: position 35,554,864 of record NC_064639.1, read on the forward strand.
ATGTGTGTGAATTCCTAAGGGACCAAACTGTTGAGGGCATCGGTACCTAGACTTACACATTACATTAGCTAACTTATTCTTAGAACAACACAAACACCCATTCCATAAGGAGGACTCGAACCTCCAGCGGGAGGGCCCGAGCAATCTGTGACATGGCGCCTCAAACCGCACGGCCACTCCGCGCGGATGTTTCTCGCAGGAATATGGTGTAATTCCTACCATTAATATTTCCTTCGTTGAAACAGGAGCCTATAATTCTGTCCTCCAGAATCCCACACCATATATACACGCACTACGGCTTTTGGTTTGCAACTTGCCACAGCCAACATGGATTTTCACTTGCCCAGTAATGCATGTTGTCCACATTAACATTTCCATGTTGTAGATGCAGATGTGAATGTACAAGGTTCGTGAATGTAGCCTCGTCAGTAAATAAAATCATATTAATAGATGTGTCATCCCTCTGAATCTGAAGTTGAGCCCATCGGCAGAATTCAATGCGACGCACACAATCCGTACCAGTTAAAGCTTGGTGGAGACTGGTATGGTAAGGATGATATTTATGGCGATGCAGAACACGGACAACACTACTCTGGCATATGCCAGATTCCCTTGCAATTTGACGTGAACTAACACAAGGATCTCGAACCACAGTGGCAAGAGTACCAATTTCAGTTTCCTCGTTAGTAACTTTTCTTTGCCGGATGTGTTTCCGATGCGTTAAAGATTCAGTTGTTCTCAATTTATAGTACACGTATTAAATGTACGGTGACTACATTGATGATATCTTTCAGCGTATAAGTCTCTAGATCTCACTGAATTTTGTTGGCATTCTCTGTAAATGAGAAGCACATCGACTTGTTCTTCGAAGGAATACATCATTCACATTCGCTTAATTCGACGATACTTGTCTTACCGTTCCTATTCGTGTTGCATTGCGAAACCGTCGATTGGTATTACATGTCAATGGCACGTTAGATAGATAAGCCGTATTCTGCCAATATTTACTATTTGCACGAAATACGAGAGAGAATTGTCAGAGCAAGAGCTTCGATAAGTGCCGAAATGATGAGGAATACCACTCAATCCAAGATAAGAAGATTGCAGCACTGCATTGATACCAATGTTCGTCACTTCGAACACCTCCTGTAAATGGACGTTCATGCCATCTTTTTGACCATCTTTGACCTTCAAAAAACCTTGCTGTTACGCATCATTGGATTCGTCTGGCTAGCCGCTATCAGAAAATAAGTACCAAACTATAGCAGCCTATACAAAAAAAGTCGACCTTCATGTCTCTGAAGCGACCCCACCTAGCAACAAAAAACCAGCGTCATATTATGGCGTCGTTGTCCCATACAACATTTGTCCCACAATCTTTTCAGCTACTATCATACGTTCGGAGCTATTCTTGGTGGCAATAGTTAGTGATTGACCCTGTATATTTCAAATACTACTGCAATTCGACGTTTGTCATATGGGTCTGTAAGTCAGCGGATTACTCCAATTTCCTTTCTTGAGCATTGGTGCAACCTGTCCAACAGTCCAGTCATTAGGTATAAAACTTTCGACGAACGAACTGTAGTGTAAATTGTTAAATATGAAGGTATAGTATCAGCATTCTGTGACAAGAACTAACTGGTATGCTACCTGCACTTGAGGCCCTGCCTTTACTAAATAATTTAAGTTGGTTCGCTACACCGCTACTTCTAAGTTACTCATGTTGACACTTGCTTTTGGTATGAATTCCGGCCTATTTACTTCGTCTTTTTTGGTGACAGAATTTCGGGAAACCGCGTTTAGTTCCTTTGCTTTAGTGGCGCTGTCACCTTCGCGCAGTGAAGCTATTAACTGCGTGTTGATGCTAGTGTACTTTACATGTGACCATACCCTCCTTCGGTTGACTTACAGCTTTCGAGACAGTTGTGAAAACTATTGAAATCACCTCGCATTAAAGTTTGCGTTAAATTTCGAAGTTCTGCAAAATACACGTTATTTTAACCCAGTGCTATATGAATTTATTTTTAGTTATTAAATCGTGCTAGAAAATGTTTCAGTAATTTTGAGTAGACAAAATGTAGTATAACTTGTAAGATTATTTATTATTGCATTCTGGGTACAAGACCAACAATGTGCAAAAATGCTATACTGTGCAGTGTGAGTGTAATATTTGATATTGCCCCAAACTGCTACATCATGCAGTGTGTTATAAAATAGGTTGGATTGGCACAAACTGAACAATCAATATTTTGTAACTTCTAACATGAAATTCGATATAATACAGAAAAATAGTTGTAAGCTTGCAATACTATCACTCAATCACCATGAATCATTTAGAAACTACATGACAGTGTAAAAAATAAGCATTATTCAATCTGATAAAATTTGAAGCAGTCAGTGTTCTCTTTCAGACACAGAGCTAGTTCACACTTTTCACACTGGAGAACAGTAAATTCAACACCTTTCAGTAGCACGCTTACAGCGTTGCCGCTTTCCCGTCACTGTCAGCCAGTGTCCAGTATCATCTGTCTGTACGTCTGTTGTTGGCTGAGCTCCGAGTGGAGACCTTTGAACTTGATTCTGAGGACTGGATGTTGGTCTACCGCGCTTTCCTTGCGTTTCTCCTACTTTTTAGGGGCTTCTCCCAACATCTATTCGAAATTTAGACAATTTCAAAGTTTTTACTTATCTTTTATGCTATGCAACACGCTTGTAGAGATTCCAGGAATTAATTTTGTAACATGTAATAAATGATAAAATAATCTGAAATACCACTTTTTTCTCCTCATTGTAATTTTGTACCGTCCAAGTAGACTGTCATGGAGGGCCAAACCCCTCCCCCACGCATATGTTTGTTATATTGCTGTATCATATAAGGAACACTTAACACTTAGTTATTTTTTCTCTTGCGATTGCACTTTTCAGCTGTACATTTCGGTAGTTCCCCTGCTTTATTACCTTTCCACGCTATAGAGGATACATCTGTCCTACTTACGTTTGTCACATACTCCACAGACTTTCCGCTTGGCCCCATTCTCAAATCATCGTCCGTTGGAAGTTTACAGCCTGGAATACTGTTTCTCGTAACAGTTCCCAGAGACGAAATTCCCTGAGAAGCCAAGTATGTCATTAGAGGTAATGATGTGTAGTAATTTTCAAAATAAAGCTTACGACACAACTGCTTTGGAATGCACTATGTGATCAAAAGTATCCGGACACCTGGCTGAAAATGACATACAAGTTCGTGGCGCCCTCCATCGGTAATGCTGGTTAGATTAGATTAGATTGGTTTAGTACTTGTTCCATAGATCACTTCGTAATGATGTGGAACGTGTCAGGTTAATAAAAGATATTACATTACACAAAATATTATATGACAATTATATTTTTAATTTTTTTTGTGGGGTTGCGGAAACTACCCACTTACTATATCCAAAAATTCATCTAATGAGTAGAAGGAGTTGCCATTCAGAAATTCTTTTAATTTCCATTTAGCCAGCCGTTGTGGCCGAGCGGTTCTAGGCGCTTCAGTCTGGAACCGCGCGACCGCTACGGTCGCAGATTCGAATCCTGCCTCGGGCATGGATGTGTGTGATGTCCTTAGGGTAGTTAGGTTTAAGTAGTTCTAAGTTCTAGGGGACTGATGACAGATGTTAAGTCCCATAATGCTCAGAGCCATTTGAACCATTTTAATGTCCTTTTAAATGCTATATGGCTATCTGTCAGACTTTTGATGCTATTAGGTATGTGACCAAAGACTTTTGTGGCAGCATAATTTACCCCCTTCTGAGCCAAAGTTAGATTTAACCTTGAGTAGTGAAGATCATTCTGCCTCCTTGTGTTGTAGCCATGTACACTGCTATTACTTTTGAATTCGTTCGGGTTGTTAGTAACAAATTTCATAAGTGACTATATATATATATATATATATATATATATATATATATATATATATATATATATAGTGAGGTTGCAGTGATGATCTCTAGCTCTTTAAATAAGTGTCTGCAGTGATGATCTCTAGCTCTTTAAATAAGTGTCTGCAGGATGATCTTGGATGAGCTCCAGCAATTATTCTGATTACACGCTTTTATGTAATGAACACTCTTTTACTCAATGATGAGTTATCCCAGAATATGATGCCATACGAAAGCAGAGAATAAAAATAGGCGTGGTAAGCTAATTTACTGAGATCTAAATCGACAAAATTTGCAATGACCCTAATAGCATAAGTAGCTGAAGTCAAACGTTTCAGCAGATCCTCAGTGTGTTTTTTCCAGTTCAACCCCTCATCAATGCATACACCGAGAAATTTTGAATATTCTACCTTAGCTACCGATTTCTGATCGAAGTTTATATTTGTTAATGGTGTCATTCCATTTACTGTGTGGAACTGTATATACTGTGTTCTGTCAAAGTTTAATGAGAGCCCATTTGCAGAGAACCAATTAATGATTTTCTGAAGAACATTGTTTACAATTTCACCAGTTAATTGTTGTCTGTTGGGTGTGATAGCTATACTTGTATCATCGGCAAAAAGTACCAGCTTTGCATCTTCGTGAATATAGAATGGCAAGTCATTAATATATATTAATAACAGCAGAGGACCGAAGACAGAACCTTGCGGCACCCCATTCTTGATTGTTCCCCGGTTTGAGAAATCACCAGTTTTTTGCATATTATGTGAACTGCTTATTTCAACTTTCTGCACTCTTTCAGTTATGTATGATTTAAACCATTTGAGCACTGTCCCATTCATACCACAGAACTTGAGCTTATCTAGAAGTATTCCATGATTTACACAATCAAAAGAGTTTGATAGATCACAAAATATCCCAATGGGTGACTTCCGGTCACTCAGAGCATTTAATATTTCATTAGTGTAAGTATATATAGTATTTTCCGTTGAAAAACCCCTCTGGAAACCAAACTGACATTTTTTTTAAAACTTTATTTTTACAAAGATGTGAAGCTACTCTACAATACATTAATTTTTCAAGAATTTTGGATAAGGCAGTCAGAAGAGAGATTGGGCGGTAGTTGTCGACATCAGACACATCCCCTTTTTTATGCAGTGGTTTAGCAATGGCATACTTCAGAGTATCTGGGAAAATACACTGTTTCAGAGAGCTATTACATATGTGGCTAAGAATCCCACTTATTTCTTGGGAACAAACTTTTATTTTCCTGCTGGAAATGCCATCAATTCCATGTGAGCTTTTATTCTTGAGAGAGTTCATTATATTCCTAATTTCAATTGTATCAAATGGTGTGGGTAAGGCCTCTTCCATTAACTGCCTTTCTTCTTCTAATGAACATTTAGATGCTATTTTCTCTACAACATTTAAAAAATGATTATTCAAAATGTTTTCGACTTCTGTTGTTTGTCAAGTTTCCATTCACTTTGATGGTGATGCCGTCATCCAGTAGTCTTGGTTGCCCTGTCTCCCTTGTAATAATATTCCAAATTGTCAGAGATATTAATCTCAGACATGATGCACATGCTTCTGCACTTTTTAATAACCTTTCTTAATGTAGCACAATAGTTTTTATAATATTTGGCTCTTTCTGGGTCATTTCTCTTTCTTGTTGTTAGATACAGTTCCCTTTTGTGGTTACAAGATATTTTTATTCCTTTAGTAAGCCAAGGTTTTTTGCATGGTTTCTTATAATTAGATTTAACTACTTTCTTGGGGAAACAGTTTTCAAATTCTCTTACAAGTTTATCATGAAATAAGTTATATTTTCAGTTAGCATTGGGTTCCTTGTACACCTCATCCCAGTCTAACTGCTGAAGATTTTCTCTGAAATTTCTAATTGTTGAGTCATTAATTGAATGCACAACTTTGGAGGGTAGTTTTGAATTAGTGAATGGAGCTATGTCATATACTGTAACTATCTGAGCCTCATGATCAGAAAGGACATTCTCAACAGGACAAGAATTTATTTTTTTAAACCTATCTTGGTCTATAAAAGTGTTACCTATCAATGTGCTGCTACCATTTACTACCTGAGTAGGAAAATTAATGACAGATGTCAAATTGAAAGAACCGAGCAAGACTTCCAGGTCATTCTTTCTATTACACTCTGTCAGTGAATCAACACTGAAGTCCCCACAAATAATGATTTGCTTTCCCCTATCTGACAGATAGCACAAAAAGGCATCCAAGTTTTCCAGGAATAAATGAAAGTTTCCTGGAGGGGACTTATATATTGTCACAATTATAAAAGAGCCCTTCTTCAGCTTAAGTTGACAAGCACATGCTTCTATATGTTGCTCTAGACAAAACTTTTTTGTATCTAAGCTTTCTACACAGTGATAACTTTTGACATATATGGCAACTCTTCCTCTCACCTTACTCTCTCTACTCATATGTGCAGCTAGTTTATAACCACTGGAATTCAATATGGTGTTGGCCCACCCTTAGCCTTCATGACAGCTTACACTCTCGCAGGTATAAGTTCAATCAGGTGCTGGAAATTTTCTTGGGCAATGACAGCCCATTCTTCACGGAGTGTTGGACTGAGGAGGGGTATCGATATCGGTCGTTGAGGCCTGACACGAAATCGGCGTTCCAAAACGTCCCATAGGTGTTCCATAGGATTCAGGTGAGTACTCTGTGCAGGTCAGTCCATTACAAGGATGTTATTGTCTTTTAACCACTCCGCCACAGGCTGTGCATTATTAGGAACAGGTGCTCGATCGTGTTGAAAGATGCAATCGCCATCCCCGGATAGCTGTTCAACAGTGGAAAGCAAGTAGATGCTTAAAACATCAATGTAGGCCGGTTCTATGATAGTGCCACGCAAAACAACAAGGGGTGCAAGCCCCCTCTATGAAAAACACGACCACACCATAACACCATCACCTCTGAATATTATGTTGGCACTACACACGCTAGCGGATGACGTTCACCGGACATTCGCCACACCCACACACTGCCATCCGACAGCCACATTATGTACCGTGATTCGTCACTCCACACAATGTCTTTACACTGTTCAATCGTCCAATGTTGACGCTCCTTACACCGAGCGAGGTGTCATTTGGAATTTACCGGCGTGATGTGTGGCTTATGAGCAGCCGCTCGGCCATGAAATTTCAAGTTTTCTCACCTCCTGCCTAACTGTCACAGTACTTGCAGTGGATCCTGATGCAGTTTGGAATTCCTGTGTGATGATCTGAATAAATGTCTGCCTATTATACATTACGGCCCACTTCAACTGTCGGCGGTCTCTGTCAGTAAACAGACGAGGTCGGCCTGTACGCTCTTGTGCTCTACGCGTCCCTTCACATTTCAACTTCACTATCACATCTGAAACAGTGGACCTAGGGATGTTTAGGAGTATGACGCAAGTGACATCCTATCACCTGACCACGTTAGAAGTCCTTGAGTTCCGCGGAGCGCCCCATTTTGCTCTCTCGCGATGTCTAATGACTACTGATGTCGCTGATATGGAGTACCTGGCACTAGGTGACAGCAGAATGCACCTAATACGAAAAACGTATGTTTTTGGCGGTGTCCAGATACTTTTGATCACATAGTGTAGATCGTGCTAATCTCACAACTACATGCCTACTGGCACCCATGTCTGGTTCATCTTGCAAGCGTAGTGATGGATGATTTTCCTGCCCAGCACATTTCAAAATTGTAATTAAACCAGATATACCAAACAACATGAGAATCTGGTACCCAGTTTGTGTACCTTATCAGGCACATATTGTTTTACATAGTGTCTTGATTTTGTTGCACACATGTACTCATCTACTGTAAGATTCCCTTCAAGTTGTATTGTGGAAAACTGCATCTTTAACGGTGCTATGACTGGACGAATTTTGTGTAGCTTATAAATGTTTGGCTAACCATGAGGAATTTCCTTAGAGTTGTCACTTAAATACAAAACCTGCCTCTATTTCTCATTGACATTTCATATATCACGGATAAATCCACAACTGGGTTCCCCTTCAAACTAGCGTTTTTTTTTAGACATGACTGACGCTATGATACAGATTTCCTATGAATTTTGAAACATCTTCAGACGTTGTATTATAGGACTTTGTCGACTCGTTTTGAACAGTATATAGTATTGTTTGTTCTGCAGTGTGATTCAAAAACTCACCTGTAAACAAATCTTTGAAGAACTGAATCCGTGATTCCAAAGTACGAACTTCAACTGAAAGATGGCAGTTCCCTTGAAATTTTTTTATCAACTAGAAAATCAATACTACGCAGCTTCCATGTTACATGATCGCTTCTCAGCTTTTTCTTTGGCGACTGATACTTAGTTTTATCTTTCATCTGAGGCATGTGAGGCAAGGAATCTGGTGCTCAAATTGTGTAAACGTGAAGTTTCGTCATTACAATCATCAGAGTCTGTGGGATATATTGTCAGCTATTGTATCCACTGTCTGCCTAAGCTTGGGTCAGCACTTAATTAATCAGATAACAGATCGTCTTCGCTTCTCTAACTTTCGTCTGCGATCTTTGTCGTCAATGAATTGTACAGCCATACCACTAAAACAAAAATAGTAAATCCATTACTACTTCCATTAGCAATACCTTAACACGTAAATAGTAACTTATATTTAGATTCAAACAGCTATTTTCTACCTATGCAACAACTACAAATAAATCAACCTGGTAATTACTCTACACACTAAATAAAAAAATATTCCTTTGTCGGCATGTTGTAGCAAAAGCGCTACACTCATGTTTCGACGTATTTTCCCCATAAGAAGCAAATCAAAACACAAGTTCAACATAGATATCTATAATTTCATACGTTTCGTACAGAAAATGGATTTTTGAAGACCACTATATGCCGTTTTTACTCGCTAAAAACGCAGACTAATTCGACGTCATTACACAGCCACCATTATAAATCACAGCACACGATACAACAAGCAAAACAAAAGAGATTTAAGAAACTCAGGGACAACAACGTTATACATAATCTTACGGAAGTGAAAGAGACGCTGTGACACAAACAGTACTACCATCTACTGAAATTCTTCAGATTTAGAAGCAAATGACTTTTATTTAGCAAAAATGCTACATTATGCAATGTAGGGTTAGATCTGGCATATTTTTTTGTTGCTTCTGCAGTTATGGTCTGACCTGTTTCGTGTACTATGGGGTACCAGTACCATCTACACTCCTGGAAATTGAAATAAGAACACCGTGAATTCATTGTCCCAGGAAGGGGAAACTTTATTGACACATTCCTGGGGTCAGATACATCACATGATCACACTGACAGAACCACAGGCACATAGACACAGGCAACAGAGCATGCACAATGTCGGCACTAGTACAGTGTATATCCACCTTTCGCAGCAATGCAGGCTGCTATTCTCCCATGGAGACGATCGTAGAGATGCTGGATGTAGTCCTGTGGAACGGCTTGCCATGCCATTTCCACCTGGCGCCTCAGTTGGACCAGCGTTCGTGCTGGACGTGCAGACCGCGTGAGACGACGCTTCATCCAGTCCCAAATATGATCAATGGGGGACAGATCCGGAAATCTTGCTGGCCAGGGTAGTTGACTTACACCTTCTAGAGCACGTTGGGTGGCACGGGATACATGCGGACGTGCATTGTCCAGTTGGAACAGCAAGTTCCCTTGCCGGTCTAGGAATGGTAGAACGATGGGTTCGATGACGGTTTGGATGTACTGTTCACTATTCAGTGTCCCCTCGACGATCACCAGTGGTGTACGGCCAGTGTAGGAGATCGCTCCCCACACCATGATGCCGGGTGTTGGCCCTGTGTGCCTCGGTCGTATGCAGTCCTGATTGTGGCGCTCACCTGCACGGCGCCAAACACGCATACGAATATCATTGGCACCAAGGCAGAAGCGACTCTCATCGCTGAAGACGACACGTCTCCATTCGTCCCTCCATTCACGCCTGTCGCGACACCACTGGAGGCGGGCTGCACGATGTTGGGGCGTGAGCGGAAGACGGCCTAACGGTGTGCGGGACCGTAGCCCAGCTTCATGGAGACGTTTGCGAATGGTCCTCGCCGATACCCCAGGAGCAACAGTGTCCCTAATTTGCTGGGAAGTGGCGGTGCGGTCCCCTACGGCACTGCGTAGGATCCTACGGTATTGGCGTGCATCCGTGCGTCGCTGCGGTCCGGTCCCAGGTCGACGGGCACGTGCACCTTCCGCCGACCACTGGCGACAACATCGATGTACTGTGGAGACCTCACGCCCCACGTGTTGAGCGATTCGGCGGTACGTCCACCCGGCCTCCCGCATGCCCACTATACGCCCTCGCTCAAAGTCCGTCAACTGCACATACGGTTCACGTCCACGCTGTCGCGGCATGCTACCAGTGTTAAAGACTGCGATGGAGCTCCGTATGCCACGGCAAAGTGGCTGACACTGACGGCAGCGGTGCACAAATGCTGCGCAGCTAGCGCCATTCGACGGCCAACACCGCGGTTCCTGGTGTGTCCGCTGTGCCGTGCTTGTGATCATTGCTTGTACAGCCCTCTCGCAGTGTCCGGAGCAAGTATGGTGGGTCTGACACACCGGTGTCAATGTGTTCTTTTTTCCATTTCCAGGAGTATATTATTAATTTACTTGGTATACATCTCTGGAATGCAATCGATACTCTTTCCTTGAATTTCAACATCTGGTCTACGCTTACATAGTCAGACTGGAAGGAGTGGAGACTGTCTATTACGAAGGCATCAAGCGAATTTTTATCCGGTATTTTATTTTATTTATTTCTTTATTTACATAATGTAACTTTCATGGTTTTCCTACTTCATGACAATACTCGGCTGCATACCAGAGGGAACAAAGACGCTCCTGCAGCGTTTTCGTAGAGAAAGTGTTTGATCACCCACCACTTAGCCTGGTTTTAGCTCCTTCCGATGTTCAAGTTTTCGATCACGTGAATGGCTGGCAATGAGGACAGCATTTTGATACAGACAACGAGCTACAGACCAGCTTAGGTAACTGGCGGTAGTCACAATCGGCTGCGTTCTATGAAGAGTGTGCTACAATGGTGGTACCACGCTAGACACATTTCTAAATCGAGCGGGACAATGTAGAGAAAGAGCTAGAAGATGTAGATAAATGTTGCAAGGAAAACACTTCTGAATTTCGCTGTAGTTTCTTTTCAGCGACCGATCGGAGGCAGAGGAAGAAAGGCCCTCGAATTTTATAGTCTGGAAGCAGAAAAGTTTGTTTTCCCTTCGCTTTAGCGTGTCATGACGTCACGGAGTGACTGAAAGTCGCGCCATTGCAAGTTAAGGGGGAGGTTCCGAACGCGAGGCTCTGATAATAGGTCCCGGATCGCGCGGCTGTAGCCGCCTCTGCTCCCGCACTGCAATTGCGTTCTTTCACACGCCACTTCGTCATTAAGCAATTTCGAGCACAAAAGCTGCTTCTCAACCGCAAGGTGTGATCTCTGTAACTTCGGCAGATCTATAGCTGTTTGCTGTGCTCGTCCCACTTGATGGCGATTAGCCGTGTCGTGACACGGGCTGCCTCTCTCGGCAACCTTCAGGTTTATTCTCGCCCCTCTCTCTCTCTGGGTGGGGGCTTAAATAGTCTCCCTCGCCTTTGGTCACCATGATATTGTGCTCTGCATTATTTGTCATTTAATACCGGGTAGTAGTGGTGGGACTCAATGTTTCCACTTCCTTCCCAAGTGGTGTCCTGGAAGATAAACTACGCAGTATGGTCCTCTCCACTTCTACCTCTCCGCCTGGGACTTTGAGAAAAAGACTCCAGGACACTTAATCTTCTCGTATTGGCCGTTTGCTTCCTCGGCTTCCTCGCCGAACTGGATAATGAAAGAGATCACTAAATAAATGCCAGAAAACGTCCACTTTGCCTGCTAAAATGATGTTCCTCACTACGTTCAGAATTCAAAATTATAACAGGCTTCATTTTCTAATTAACGTACTTGTGAATGGAACTTATTGTTAGTTTCGTTAAAAATTAGTAATAACTGTAAGGTTACATGGTAATAACATATGTTGAGTTGGCACATGCTGAAGCCACTCATTTGTATAGTATACTGCCTGACAAAATGGAGAAGCATCTACAAGACATGGTCTGGTTTCAGTGTAACGCACCACCGGCAGATATGTAAGTGATTAGAGTTGCAATTCCCTGTGACAGGTAGGTAGGTCACCAGACTGCGTTAGTGTTGTTCACACGCAGTGTTGTTACCAGGCCTGGTACGTAATGTAAGGGGAATAAACAACGTCAGATGTTGACTGATTATTTTGAAGGACACGAAGATGACGCATACCCGTGTGAGACAGCATTATCAACAAAAGGCAGAATTTGAAAACGGTCATAGTGTGGGTCTTCATCTGGCGGGGTGATCGAAACGTGCAATGTTCAGATTAGTGGAGGATTCAAATGGTCTGATATTGCACAGCATGGGAACGTGATGGTAGGAATTCTCCTTGTGAAGGTTCCAGTCGACTACATCTGACCATCATCAAGCACATTGTAACATTTTCACATCTGCAATATTCTGCATTGTTGTGTTGGCTGAAGAGCCAACACCGTTTTACGAGGGCAGGCCGAAATGCACACGTCTTAGCTCACGCTGGCTCGCGTGAGGATGGAAGAACTATACTGACGTCAGGTCTGGAACATGACAAGGAATTAGAATTCAGAAAGCGGACGTAATTCGTTTGATACTTAACTTTAATCGATTAATGATGAACGTCGCTCTTGATGGTACATGATTCACAATATTATCTGTTCAGAATACATTCTTGAAGAATATGGCGCCTTGCTAGGTCGTAGCAAATGACGTAGCTGAAGGCTATACTAAACTGTTGTCTTTGCAAATGAGAGTGTATGTAGACAGTGAACCATCGCTAGTAAAGTCGGCTGTACAACTGGGGCGAGTGCTAGGGAGTGTCTTTAGACTAGACCTGCCGTGTGGCGGCGCTCGGTCTGCAATCACTGATAGTGGCGACAAGCGGGTCCGACGTATACTAACGGACCGCGGCCGATTTAAAGGCTACCACCCAGCAAGTGTGGTGGTTGGCGGTGACACCACATGCATCATCCTGCACCTTTGGTCAAACTCTATCAGCAGGTGGACCACACCATTACCACCGCATGCGTAGGCAATCGTTAACACCAAAACTCAAACATCTGCGGTCAGAATGGTGCCACGACCTTGAAGCGAGGCCCATTGATGAATGGCGTCACATTGTCTTCAGCAGTGAACCGCAGACGGCTGGATGACCATCGTCAGCGAGAATGATGGCGACGTAGGGAGAGTTCCCATTCTTCGAATATTTTTGTAGAAACAGAGCGTTGTTACTCCTGACGCCATGGTGGGTGTAGACGTAGGGTATGACTTCAGATCGTGGTTGATCGTGATTGATGGAGCTCTGATGGCTCAACGGTACGCCCTGGGTGTCACGCATTCTCACGTATTACCTCTCATGCAACTGTGTCATGCTGCCATTTTTCAACTGGACAGGCCTCATCCACACAGGGCAGATGTCTCTATTATACGACTGCATGAGGACGAGGTACTCCTGTGGCTAGTAAGGTCCCTATATCCGTCCCCAATGGTACATATGTGGGATCACCTCGGACGTCAGTTCTGTCGCAGTAGAAGTGCTCGGGATGTAAAGGACCAGTCGCAATAGCTGTGGATAGCTTGCCTCAAGAGAGTCCAACGACTTTATGACATCAGTGCATACATAGACGCCAGAGGGGGTGCAACGCCATACCGAGAAGCCATGCTGTCAACTTCTCTGTGAAGTTGACTCCATATGCTGATCTCTGAAATAACGTCCTATACCCTTCGTTTCTTCCTCTCCACCGGCCGGAGTGTCCGAGAAGTTGTAGGCGCTACAGTCTCGAACCGCGCGACCACAACGGTAGCAGGTTCGAATCCTGCCTCGGGCATAGATGTGAGTGATGTCCTTAGGTTAGTTAGGTTTAAGTAGTTCTTAGTTCTAGGGGACTGATGACCTCAGAAGTTAAGTCCCATAGTGCTCAGAGCCATTTGAACCATTCTTCCTCTCCTTCTGAGAGCTCCTTTTTTTCTGTAAGTAAGTATAATTCGTCCGTTTGACATTACTTCAGTATGGCAGTTGAGAGGAAAAACTGATCGAGTACGGATAGCAAAATGTGTGACTCTTTCCGAGAGATATTCGAGGCGAGTTCCAGGCGAGCGCCGACGCCAAGTTCTTCACTCCAGGAGCGTGGGGCGCGTGCGACGTCTCCTCATTCCAGCCTCATGCATAAATTTACGCCAGTCATCCGCCTGTGGTGGTAGGCGACCTGACCTCATCACGTTTGCCAGTCGCGCCTGACACTTGTGCTGCGCGCTTCTTTTGTCTTCCTTTCGCGGGAGAGCGGAGCGTCTTCCATGATATGCAGAGCGCGTTTGATGGAAGAGTAATCCGGCAGCTCCAATCGGCGTTCCTATTTGTATATCGATATACTCTGCATTCCCTCCTCTCTTTCTGTTTTTGCAATCTACCCCATACCCAATACAACAGGTGGTACGAGTCTTCTTCTACAGATCAGCCATTTACTTCTTTGCTCTCTCTCTCTCTCTCTCTCTCTCTCTCTCCTTCCTTATATATGGCAGAAATCGTTTTGACGTTTCCCAAAGTATCCCGATTATCCCCCTTTAACCCATTATCTATCAGTGATCTATGTTTAGACTTTGTTCTTTTTTACTTTATTGCTAATAATGGGATAACTTACACTGAATTCCAGTTTTTGTATTATAACCCTACATAATTGACAATAATTGCTATAGTTTTTTTATTCCCATCTCTCCTTCTGTGTTTGAAGTCTGCCAATGACCCAATACAAGAGGTGCTACGAGTCTCCTTGCCTCTAATTCTAAACCACATTGTTTAACCAGGACGTTAATTTACACATTTGTTCTGGAGAGCAGAATGTACGAGGTCAGCTATTTACGTTTTTACAAAAACAAAGAAAGAAACAAAATGATAGAAAAGCTTTTTTGTTTCCCAAAGTATTACCTTTTAAAATTTAAGTAACGTTTCATGTTATGGGGAAGCAAGTACGTTGTGTAGCTACAGGGTGTTTCAAAAATGGCCGGTATATTTGAAACGGCAATAAAAACTAAACTAGCAGCGATAGAAATACACCGTTTGTTTCAATATGCTTGGGACAACAGTACATTTTCAGGCAGATAAACTTTCGAAATTACAGTAGTTACAATTTTCAACAACAGATGGCGCTGCGGTCTGGGAAACTCTATAGTACGATATTTTCCACATATCCACCATGCGTAGCAATAATATGGCGTAGTCTCTGAATGAAATTACCCGAAACCTTTGACAACGTGTCTGGCGGAATAGCTTCACATGCAGATGAGATGTACTGCTTCAGCTGTTCAATTGTTTCTGGATTCTGGCGGTACACCTGGTCTTTCAAGTGTCCCCACAGAAAGAAGTCACAGGGGTTCATGTCTGACGAATAGGGAGGCCAATCCACGCCGCCTCCTGTATGTTTCGGATAGCCCAAAGCAATCACACGATCATCGAAATATTCATTCAGGAAATTAAAGACGTCGGCCGTGCGATGTGGCCGGGCACCATCTTGCATAAACCACGAGGTGTTCGCAGTGTCGTCTAAGGCAGTTTGTACCGCCACAAATTCACGAAGAATGTCCAGATAGCGTGATGCAGTAATCGTTTCGGATCTGAAAAATGGGCCAATGATTCCTTTGGAAGAAATGACGGCCCAGACCAGTACTTTTTGAGGATGCAGGGACGATGGGACTGCAACATGGGGCTTTTCGGTTCCCCATATGCGCCAGTTCTGTTTATTGACGAAGCCGTCCAGGTAAAAATAAGCTTCATCAGTAAACCAAATGCTGCCCACATGCACATCGCCGTCATCAATCCTGTGCACTATATCGTCAGCGAATGTCTCTCGTGCAGCAATGGTAGCGGCGCTGAGGGGTTGCCGCGTTTGAATTTTGTATGGATAGAGTTGTAAACTCTGGCGCATGAGACGATACGTGGACGTTGGCGTCATTTGGACCGCAGCTGCAACACGGCGGACGGAAACCCGAGGCCGCTGGTGGATCACCTGCTGCACTAGCTGCGCGTTGCCCTCTGTGGTTGCTGTACGCGGTCGCCCTACCTTTCCAGAACGTTCATCCGTCACGTTCCCAGTCTGTTGAAATTTTTCAAACAGATCCTTTATTGTATCGCTTTTCGGTCCTTTGGTTACATTAAACCTCCGTTGAAAACTTCGTCTTGTTGCAACAACACTGTGTTCTAGGCGGTGGAATTCCAACACCAGAAAAATCCTCTGTTCTAAGGAATAAACCATGTTGTCCACAGCACACTTGCACGTTGTGAACAGCACACGCTTACAGCAGAAAGACGACGTACAGAATGGCGCACCCACAGACTGCGTTGTCTTCTATATCTTTCACATCGCTTGCAGCGCCATCTGTTGTTGAAAATTGTAACTACTGTAATTTCGAAAGTTTGTCCGCCTGAAAATGTACTGTTGTCCCAAGCATATTGCAACAAACGGTGTATTTCTATCGCTGCTCGTTTAGTTTTTATTGCCGTTTCAAATATAACGGTCATTTTTGAAACACCCTTATCTTCAAGTGCAACTTATCGTTTCGAGAGGGCGGAACTACCCCCATCCTTCCCTCTTACTCCGCTGCTAAGCCAAGGTGTGAGAAACTATGTGGACGTGTTACCACACACTGACACAACACCCTAAAAATTGATAATTTAATATCATTTAATGTGTTAGTAGGATGGTTCAGTAACATGTGAACGTAATTAATTTGGGATCTGAATTTCTGCAGTTCAACATTTTCCACAAAAACCGACGTTTTGAATAAGCTTTAAGGCCCCTGAAATGTGAATGCCCAAATTTGAATAGCATATTCAAATCCTTATAAAACTAGTACATTAAAATTTTTGTACAGTTACGATAAGTATTTTGCAAGTTATCGATCGTTTACCGAAATTTCATATTTGCTGAAATCTGAAGCTGCAGTTGTAGTAGTAGATTTGTTTCAGCATAAAAACGGAAGTTTCTATAGCATTATCTTCAATTTCTTCACAATTATTCGATTAAATTGTGGGTTTTAGCTGAGAATGTAGTGATGTGTAACGTATTACCTACTATTTAGAATTAAGCTACGATCTAGATATTACAGCGCCGTATTCAGTCTACAAAATGATATAGACGTACAAGATTTAGAGAAAATTAAGGTGATCTAGGAGTGTACAGCGACGTCAGAAAGATCAAACTTCAGTTTGAAGCTATGTTTATTGGAACACAGAATCAAAATTTAAATACAATTTTCTTTATGCGCTTTTATATTGTAGGAGAAAATCAGAAGTGGATACAATGCCAATTGCGAGAGTTATTAGAAATTCAGTGCAGAAAGAAGAGTGCCTTTCAAGTACGCAGTTAGGGGCGCCGGCTGTCGAAGACCGAGTGTTTCTTTTGTCTTTCTCATCGGGGATACATGTAAGCAACCCCAGAAGGACACTCCACCAGAGCATTCCGTCAGACAATGAACGTTAGTCTTACAGAATCTCGCGACTTATTCGCTTGTGGCGGTAGGTGCAAACGTGAGCGCGAGCTTCGAATACATGCGACGAAACTTTAAGTTATTGTGAGAGAGACTTCGGCTGTACTAGGTGTGCATTGCATAGAAATGAACTTTCATGTGGACACTAGTCAATTTTTCACCTTGTCCGGTTCGGTTTAGCAAATTCTTTTGTACACTGCTCACATTAAAATCTGCGAATGGAACATTAACCTTCCTACGTTCAGGCGAGCTAAACTATCTTCGATTAGTCTGGACGATGCTTAAGAGAGACATAATTTGTAGAAGTGTAAATAGGATTTCGGTTTTGAACTGTGCTAGGTGCTGGGGAAAGAAAAGAATTTTGTTGAAATGTTAGTATTTTGTGATACAAACGAAATTTGAGTATATGGATTTTTCCTTGGAACACTGGTTACGTGGTTTCAGCAGGTACTTCCTCGCTGCCTCACAGAATCACGTAAGAGATTTTTTTGTAAGTTATGGAGAGGTCAGAATGTGAGCAAGAGGAATGCAGACAGCAGGTAATTCGTGTAAGATTGTTTTAAGATCACCTACTGTCAGATCACCTCCTGTCAATGCTGTGGATTATGGGTCCTGTGAACAATGAAGCACCCACCGTTGTTTCCTTTTGCTACGATGTATCGCAAAAGACGATCAGCATATATATTAAACTAAATGTGTTCGTTCAACTGTGATATCATGTGCATCTGTGTGTGACCTTGCCGTTTTAATGAAGAAGATTCACAGGTTATGGCCCCAGGATCGCCGATCCACAGCGACAGGAAGTGAGAATACCAAGTAATGGACAGGCAGAAATATGGTTCGAAACGCTGATAAACTGTGAGTACTGAAAATCATCCTCTTTTTGTGGACTGTGCACAAAATTCGTAACCGATACTTACGAAATCAGTGTGA
The DNA here is from genome assembly GCF_023864345.2 of Schistocerca serialis cubense. Classification (NCBI taxonomy): domain Eukaryota; kingdom Metazoa; phylum Arthropoda; class Insecta; order Orthoptera; family Acrididae; genus Schistocerca; species Schistocerca serialis. The sequence goes on from NC_064639.1 coordinate 35,573,360, forward strand.
AAGTGATAGGTCCGAATGAGTTCGAAGAAAGTAAGCAACCGGGTTTTCTCATTGCACGACAAATGTGCATTACATAAGAAAAAGATCAAATCTGGCGGAAGAGCGAAAACGTGAACTGTGGAACAATTACCACCACTGGTCACAAAAAATAAGAAAATTCTCATAAGTAAACTGTGTTGGTGTGTGATCGACCGTGGCAACGGAAGTACACTCATCGTGGACGAGCCAAAAGCAAGTGAAAGGGCGAAGGGAATTCATCTAACAGTAGACGATAATTCGCTAAAAGATAATCAAGGATGCGAAACTGCGAAAGAAATACGGGGAGCGTTGAAAGGTTCCCATATACATTTTTCTTTGTGGGACGGAGCCTTGAGTTAAAGGAATACGCGAACATCGAGTAGAAAGCGGACGACTTTCGAGGCGCAACGCACTGCTGTTTAGAGTAAGTGATTATGGTGACCAGTTACCAGACAAGCAAGCAATTGTGCATACCTTGTTGGGTCGAGCGTCCGAATACGAAATTTTTGCAAGAAGTGTGAGGGGTTATCAGATGTATTTCTCACTCAAGAAATCCAAAAAGCGTCTTTAAGGAGAAGAATGACGACTTACAAACATGAAAAACAAATCCAAAAAATGTCTTTTAGGAGACGGACGACGACTTACAAACAAGAAATTACGAAGGTGAGGCGATAACAAACACTAGAAGTTTCGACGGTCAGAAGAGGCCATACACAACAAACAGTTACGCGCCCACAGTCAGCTTGGTAACAGTTACGGCAATGGCGAAGAGACGTATGACCGTCGTCCACAGTACGGACATATTGGCAAATACACTGTAACGCCAAAGAAACCGGTATAGGCATGCGTATTCAGATAAAGAGATATGTAAACGGGCAGAATACGGAGCTGCGGTCGGCAACGCCTACATAAGACGACAAGTGGCTGGTGCAGTTGTTAAATCAGTTACTGCTGCTACAATGGCAGTTTAGCAAGATTTAAGTGAGTTTAAAAGTGGTGTTATAGTCGTCGCACGAGCGACAGGCCACAGCATGTCCGACATGGCAATGAAGTGGGGATTTTCCCTTTCGACCATTTCACGAGTGAATCGTGAATATCAGTAATCCGGTAAAACATCAAATCTCCGACACCATTGCGGCCGGAAAAAGATCCCCCAAGAACGGGACCAACGACGACTGAAGAGAAACGTTCAACGTCACAAAAGTGCAACGCTTCCGCAAATTGCTGCAGATTTCAATGCTGGGCCATCAACAAGTGTCTCAACAAGTGTCAGCGTGCGAACCATTCAACGAAACATCATCTATATGGGCCTTCGGAGCCGAAGGCCAACTCGTGTACCCTTGATGACTGCACAACACAAAGCTTCACGACTCGCCTGCACCGTCAACACCGAAATTGGACTGTTGATGACTGGAAACATGTTGCCAGGTCGGACGAGACTTATTTCAAATTGTATCGAGCGGATGGACGTGTACCGGTACGGAGACAACCTCATAAATCCATGGACCCTGCATGTCAGCAGGGGACTGTTCAAGCTATTGGAGGCTCTGTTAATGGTGTGGGACGTGTGCAGTTGGACTGATGTGGGATCGCTGATATGCTTAGATACGACTCTGACAGGTGACACGTACTTAACCGTTCTATCTGATGACCTGCATCCATTCATGTCCATCGTGCATTACGACGGACTTGGGCACTTCCAGCAGGACAATGCAACACCCCACAAGTAAAGAATTGCTACAGAGTGGCTCCAGGAACACTCTTCTAAGTTTAAACATTTCCGCTGGCCACCAGACTTCACAGATATGAACATTATTGAGCATGTCTGGGATTGCTTGCATCGTGCTGTTCAGAAGAGATCTCCAGCCCCTCGTACCGTTACGAATTTATAGACAGTCGTGCAGGATTCATGGTGTCAGTTTCCTCGAGAACTACTTCAGATATTAGTAGAGTCCATACCAGGTCGTGTTACAGCACTTCTGCTTGCTCGGGGAGGGGGGGGGGGGGGGGGGGACTCTATATTAGGCAGGTGTTCCAGTTTCGTTGGCTGTTCAGTGTTTTACCCTCAATTTGGTGATAAAGTTCCAAACAACGACCAAATAAACCCCAAAAAAGAGGACAGACAAAACATCTTCATATTCCGTAACTCTAATTGCTAGCGAAGAAGCGTTACTAGCGGCGGTACACAATGACACAAGATGCCATCCCAAGAATGAATTAAGTGCAACAACGTTGGACTCCGTTGCGTGTTCACGTGCAACATACCGTTTTCGAGAGCAACGAAAGAAACTTTATCTGGATTCTGCTACAGACCACTTGACTTATCAGTGTGAAATATTCGTCACTTTCACCGATCGTGAAGAGTCAGCAAAAGTAGCTGGCGGTAGATATCTGCAAAATACAGGTTTCGGAGAAGAATGTGAAGGACAAACAGTCATCTCGCGTAATATGGTGTACATTCCGCACATATCTGTAATTTGATATCAGGCCCTCAGGCGATCGATAGAGGAGTGATGACATCTTTAACAAAAGCTGAAGCTAGAATCACGAAATAAAGGAGGGAAATAATCGCGAAATTCCAAAGAGAGGTAATCTTTATTAGTTCAGTGAAGACAACTCCAGATGGACGTGGGCCTGTCGCAAATCTTGCCACTAGTCGCGAAATGGATTTATGGTACCGAAGGCTAGGTCACATTTGCAATGAAAAATCAAGAAACTGGTCAAATGTGGTGGAATAAATCTGGATATGTCAGAAGACCGGATAAACCAAGTATTGCAGTGTATGCACTGGAGGCAACATGGAAGCCAAGCCTTTCCCCAGACTGAGTGAGAACAGTGCAAATGAACCTCTACGTTTGATACATAATGATATAATGTGTGTAACTGGACCACAGTCACGCGGTAGAGACACATTTATTGCAACATTAACTCAGAAGTGAGGTTGGTAAGGTGTCGGTTGAGCTGTTTGTAATCCCCTAAGATGGTTTACGTCCGATCCCTGGTAACCTACAGAAGAAAGGTCACAGTGTCCAGCAACGGAAACGTCTCATTAGAGGAAAACTTATAGGGGTGGTCCAGCCACGCATGAAAATATGGGTACCACACTACACATGGATATCTTAACGGAGGGGCTCGTCTATCTACAACAGAAACGAGCCCTGAACATATTTGTTTCCTACCGTAAAACATCAACAAATGAATTTCTAACAAAGATATGTATGTGAACGTTTAATGGATAAGGGATTGTAATTATGAAATCTAAACGTGGCACAGGTGGATGAACACAGTAAAAGAATACACATTAGCACATAAAACTAAGTCGCAGATACAGCCAATGACTGTGTGAATGGTTAGTGGTTAAAGAAGGAATATTGACAAATATGTACGAATACAAATAAACTTGCCAAAGTGCATGACGGAAGCAACTACCTGGCTGTGAACGTTAAAATTGTGCAACTTGCGCCTGAAGAAATTTAGAGCTAGCATCGCTTCTTCTCCCCCCCCCCCCCCCCTTCCACCGAGTCGGTGATTGCACCACCGGCTTCCACTTTCATAGAGCATGACTATGGTAGGGCCGGCCGCGATGACCGAGTGGTTCTACGCGCTATAGTCCGGAACCGCGCGACTGCTACGGTCGCAGGTTCGAATCCTGCGTCGGCCATGGATGTGTGTGATGTCCTTAGGTTAGTTAGGTTTAAGTAGTTCTGAGTTCTAGGGGACTGATGACCTCAGATGTTAAGTCCCATAGAGCTCAGAGCCATTTGAACCATTTGACTGTGGTTGATTGTGATAGGCGGCGGCAGTAACAGCTGGCAATTCCAGCTCGTCCTCTGAACTCAGCACTGTGGTGAAGGCATCATTCTTTACGATACCAAGTTCCAGCTTATTGGTTGCCCGGCAACACCTCTTTACCGTCCAACAAGTGTCGTCTGACGTAACTTTCTGAAGCTTGGCTGTTTCTGCCACTGCAGGAACTGTGCCAGCCAGTTGTACCTCTCCTAACGAGTTCCGTTCAATATCAGTTTTGTAAATAAGTTAAGCAAAGTTCTACTCCCATGGATTTCTTCATGATTAAAGAATGATGATCTGATGTGTGTAGGAAGGCAGAAAATCTGTGTCCTGTTCCGCGACATGTTTCTAACCCAGTCCTATCGAATGGCGTGCATGTAGTCCCAAGAGTGAATGCACACCTTCTACAGAAAAATCATCATGACCCAATCAGAGAGCCCGTGGCAACGATTTTAAACTAACATTATTTCGTTCCGAAACCAGAGAAAAACGACTGATCCAGCTGTGTCTCCCGTTCCGGCGACAGCCCTAGCTACAGGCCGTATATTTCCAAAATGAATTCTTTAGGTGGCCTGCAATCAAGTTTTATAACAGATAAGCTGCCCCATGGGCTGCTCGGTGTGAAGAGACGGGTCGAAGTGGGTCCTGCATGTTCATAGCTCTGGTCATGTTTATAGCCATTCCTGGTGCGTTCAAGTAAACTTCCGTGTCGCCAGAGCCAGCTATGAAGCTTCCAAGGCAGCAGAAAAATAACAGGCTTGTCAGGTGATAAAAGGAAGGGAAGAGAAGAAGTAATTAGCTGGGCAGCTATTGGTAGTACTGAATGTTTTCTGCAGTTACGATGCACCCTAAAACGTTCGCCTACATTGACCTAGGGGATGTGCATATAACATAGTGAAATGAGTTACATGACAGTCTGCGGATAAGTTGCTGTGTAAGAAAGTGTTCCGTTCACAATAGAAAGTGTACACAGAAAATTTTCGACGGAAAAGAACAGGAATGCTTCGCCCAGACAATGGAGGTGCATATTTGAGTAAAGAATTCGAAGAAGGTCTGTGAAAAGAAGGAATTCGGAGGCAGTTGACCTTTTTCTATTACACACCAACAAAATGATGTTCCAGATCGGCTCAATCAAATCCCTCCAAATAATTTGAGATACGTGCTTTTAGAGAACGGAATGTCACAAAAGATGTTCAACAACAGCAAATGCCAGCCGGAGTGGCCGAGCTGTTCTAGGCGCTACAGTCTGGAACCGCGCGACCCGCTACGGTCGCATGTTCGAATCCTGCCTCGGGCATGGATGTGTGTGATGTCCTTAGGTTAGTTAGGTTTAAGTAGTTCTAAGTTCTAGGGGACTGATGACCTCAAAAGTTAAGTCCCATAGTGCTCAGAGCCATTTGGACCATTTTTTGAACAACAGAAAATGATATAGAAAGTAACTACAAACAATGGCATCGACGAGAAGCAAATACAAATCATCTGTGTCTGTTTGGATTACATATTCTCGACATATTGTCCACTGGAGCAGCAACGAATACACTTTAGAAATACACTCCTGGAAATTGAAATAAGAACACCGTGAATTCATTGTCCCAGGAAGGGGAAACTTTATTGACACATTCCTGGGGTCAGATACATCACATGATCACACTGACAGAACCACAGGCACATAGACACAGGCAACAGAGCATGCACAATGTCGGCACTAGTACAGTGTATATCCACCTTTCGCAGCAATGCAGGCTGCTATTCTCCCATGGAGACGATCGTAGAGATGCTGGATGTAGTCCTGTGGAACGGCTTGCCATGCCATTTCCACCTGGCGCCTCAGTTGGACCAGCGTTCGTGCTGGACGTGCAGACCGCGTGAGACGACGCTTCATCCAGTCCCAAACATGCTCAATGGGGGACAGATCCGGAGATCTTGCTGGCCAGGGTAGTTGACTTACACCTTCTAGAGTACGTTGGGTGGCACGGGATACATGCGGACGTGCATTGTCCAGTTGGAACAGCAAGTTCCCTTGCCGGTCTAGGAATGGTAGAACGATGGGTTCGATGACGGTTTGGATGTACCGTGCACTATTCAGTGTCCCCTCGACGATCACCAGTGGTGTACGGCCAGTGTAGGAGATCGCTCCCCACACCATGATGCCGGGTGTTGGCCCTGTGTGCCTCGGTCGTATGCAGTCCTGATTGTGGCGATCACCTGCACGGCGCCAAACACGCATACGATCATCATTGGCACCAAGGCAGAAGCGACTCTCATCGCTGAAGACGACACGTCTCCATTCGTCCCTCCATTCACGCCTGTCGCGACACCACTGGAGGCGGGCTGCACGATGTTGGGGCGTGAGCGGAAGACGGCCTAACGGTGTGCGGGACCGTAGCCCAGCTTCATGGAGACGGTTGCGAATGGTCCTCGCCGATACCCCAGGAGCAACAGTGTCCCTAATTTGCTGGGAAGTGGCGGTGCGGTCCCCTACGGCACTGCGTAGGATCCTACGGTCTTGGCGTGCATCCGTGCGTCGCTGCGGTCGGGTCCCAGGTCGACGGGCACGTGCACCTTCCGCCGACCACTGGCGACAACATCGATGTACTGTGGAGACCTCACGCCCCACGTGTTGAGCAATTCGGCGGTACGTCTACCCGGCCTCCCGCATGCCCACTATACGCCCTCGCTCAAAGTCCGTCAACTGCACATACGGTTCACGTCCACGCTGTCGCGGCATGCTACCAGTGTTAAAGACTGCGATGGAGCTCCGTATGCCACGGCAAACTGGCTGACACTGACGGCGGCGGTGCACAAATGCTGCGCAGTTAGCGCCACTCGACGGCCAACACCGCGGTTCCTGGTGTGTCCGCTGTGCCGTGCGTGTGATCATTGCTTGTACAGCCCTCTCGCAGTGTCCGGAGCAAGTATGGTGGGTCTGACACACCGGTGTCAATATGTTCTTTTTTCCATTTCCAGGAGTGTAATATATGTTTTAGTCTATACTCACAGTGGTTTTTTTACTTTACCTGCTGGCTAGAGGTGTCGGTAGACAGTACCATCCTCAGGCCATACGATGCCACGCAGTCGTCGTGCTCGCTTTCCGAGTAGCTGTGTCGAATACTCACAATCTGCGGGGCTGCGCTGAACATCAGGAAGTCGCCGCTGTCGCCCATCAGGAGCTGATTTTCTCCAAGTTCAACGGCAGTGGTCGCAACGCTGCTACCACCAGTCCTGCGTCTGCTTCCTTTAGAGCCCAACAACTGTGAACCTTCCCCTTCCGAATCTAAGAGCTGACTGTATGTGCTGTTTCCTTTATCATCTCCGCTTAGGCTCTCGGTAAGAATACACTTGAAACAGTTTGTTAGCTAGTCACGTACAAACAACAAATTGATTCACGAATCATGTTTACGCCCACTTTACGTCAAATTTCTAAGACTAGCTAGAGAGAGAAAGAGAAGAGGACTTTCTGCCATCACCTCCTAAGAAGATCGAGTGGAATTTTCCACACACGACTACTGCAGAGTGAAAAAAACATGGAGCAGAAGAGACAGTACGTTATTTCGCAGTCCACTCCCCTGGAGACAGTTTGTCGCGGAATTTGGATCCTTTTAGAGAATTTCCTTGTGTCGAAGCTATAAAGAGTGCTTCTCTTTCGACTGTCCAACCCGAGACTTGCCCGAACATCTACTTTGAAGACATACCGGTTCAGCCTCATGTCCTATGGCACCGCCCGATCGGCCCATCCAGAAAGACCCATTGTGAGGTAGGCGAAAGGGGGAATGTATGAATTCTCCGGCCTGCGAGCTTTCCGCCCCACTAGAAATCTGCGAACTCTCCGCCTCGTACCTGTGTCCATTGTGTCCCGTCCTACCTGCAGCCGGACCGCCCTAATCACGTGACTCTACCTGTTCCCTGGACGCGGCCGAGCTCCGGCCGCACAGCCCCGTCTGCCTGTTAGTATCGCTCTAGTTTTCGTAGACTTCACATCGTGCCGCTTGGATATTACCATCTCAGTAGTAATCGCGGTATCCTAGTTGCCACTATGAAGGTTATTCTTACACAGTGAAGAAAACGAAGGAAGATGGGACTGTGATTTGGCGCTGTTCAAAACAGAAAGAGAAGCATTGCCGAGGAAAGCTTAAAACCGAGGCTTCTACAGTGCTCTTTTCGCACGAGCATCAATGCGGAGCTCCGGATAATGCAAGGTTGGAAGTACAGAGGACTCTGAACCAGGCAAGGAAAGGGGCACGAGAGGAAAATACGTCTATTTCCAAAATCTATTCAGAGGAGCTAGGTAGCTTGTATAATCGAGGGTACGACTTTGTAACAGAAATGCCAGAGCAGCGAACAACGAAGAGGACGTTATACAAGCGAAGGGCAAAGTCGCAAGGAAGTAAGAGGGATACAGAGACAAGAGAAGAGATTGAACTTAAAACAGAGCTATTAACTATGAATGATGGCAGCAGTTTCCTGTTAAGCGACGATAAATCAGGAGACAGGATAATAGTTTTTTGTGGAAGAGCAGGGAGAGAGGCTCTAAGAAGTAAGCGAGACATTCTTTTGGATAGTATGTTCAATTGTTGTAGCAAACAATTTTCACAGATAAATACAATTCATGCAGATTTTGGAAGTAATAATATCCACCCTGTTGCATTTGCATTATTACCAAATTAAAGGAAAGAGACATACATCCGACTTTTCAGAAATGTGCTGGAAAATATTCCAGAATGGAATCCTGCAAGTGTGACTGTAGATTTTGAGTACGCAGCGATATCTGCAATTATACATATGTTACCAACTTCCTCAGTGCGTGGATGCTATTTCCACGTGAGAAAGTCTCTCTGGAGGAAATTAAAGGATCTTGAACTCACTCGCGAATATAAAGAAAATGAAGAACTGAGAAACAAATTAGCGTGTTTGCTGCACTGACATTTCTACAGCCTGAGGATGTATGTGATAGCTGGCTGGAGATACATTCACAGGCACCAGATGTTCCTAGGCTTTCTGACTTTTTCGACTATTTTGTAGAAAGATGGTTGGAAAATGAAGAAAACCCTATCAGCCGTTGGAGCTGCTACAAAGAGCTCCATCGAGCAACAAACTCCATAGAGGGCTGGCATAACAAAATTAATGATATGCTTTCCAAACCAAATCCTAAAATTAGTGATGTAATTCCTTGCATGAAAACATAAGCAGAAAATTCAGTGTGCGCGTTACTGAGAACAGAGCTGAGTATGGAGGCTAAAAGAAAGAAAACAGTGTACATGAAACGAGATGAAAAGCTGGAGAAAATATTGATAAAGTGCGAGGAGGATGGTGAGATACGGGTTTGCTTGAAGACTATCTCCTACCTGGACTAAATAATGTATCAGAATATGTACATAAATAAAAATATATGAAATGAAAATAGCAATCTTAAAAAATAAAAAAAAACCACAAAAACAGAAAAAGATAAAAAAACTGACGAAGCTTATAAGCTCATTTTAAACACGGCTAAATGACCATAAAATTACTTTTTCCATTTAGCCAATCCAAAGCCTGGATAAAGTGCGATGGGAATCAGATTATTTATAAAAGTGTAGGTATGTGATTTCTAGCGCATCTAAACCCACAGCGCCGCTAGCCCCATGCCTCAGTAGTGTTTTCAAATTAACAGCTAAAATTAAGCTACACTACGTATGTGTGAACATAATGCCACTTAATATTTCTGTGTATTCAATAACTTCACTTTTATGAAAATATATATATTGACAATGACTGTTGTCTGATGCTCTAAAACAACGGAATCTTCTTTATGTGCTGATATATTCTAAAGTCTCTGTGAAGACTTATTTTGTTCTATCTACTGCCTGTTTGTTGTTTATCGTACAAGAGAGGTTAGCGCAGTGGCTAATCAGGGCTCAATCATCTGGTCGTCTGTAGTCTACTGTATTTGGTTTTCCTTGTTTAAGCAAATGCTGTGAAGGTTTCTTAAAGAGTTCATGGTAGCTTCCTCCCCCCCCCCCCCTCTCACCACCTCTCCCGTAACCAACAATCAGAGCGAAATTTAAATCTCTAATGACCACAACTGTGGACGTGTCATGAAACACCAAACTCAAAATTGTTGTAATGAAGAATGATCATATACTGAGCTAAAGTTAAGCATATCTTTGGAATGTAAACTTGCGTTTTGTGAGTTCCCATTCACTTTATAAAGACGCGCACTAGTGATGCAAAGATGAGACTCCTGAGCTATTTAAATATTAAGTTATGGAATGACTTGGAGATATTTGCCGTGATCAATTTCGAGCTCACACAGAACTGTATTAATTTCCTATTTTATTACCTACTCGTCGAATATTTTGTTCTGCTTCAGACTGACGTTTACGTAGTGGTTTAGTTATGTATTTTGGAATCCAAAGCGGACTTCTGTCATCCTCACCAATTACCATCCTCACACAATCATTTATTTATTTACTGATACCGGTAGGACCATTCTTCCAATTGAAGTGCTGTCTAGTTAAAGTATTTCTGTTTATAGTTAGACTTGTTCCTAAGGTTTTAAGGTTTAAAAATTCAACTACTCTTGAAAACTTTTAACATATTTGTATGCATTGTTCAAACGCGTGCCTGTGGTAATGAGACTGCAACAAGAATAGTACAAACTATAATTTTTAGTTGAATGTGCCATCCAAGTTCTAAATACACTCCTGGAAATTGAAATAAGAACACCGTGAATTCATTGTCCCAGGAAGGGGAAACTTTATTGACACATTTCTGGGGTCAGATACATAACATGATCACACTGACAGAACCACAGGCACATAGACACAGGCAACAGAGCATGCACAATGTCGGCACTAGTACAGTGTATATCCACCTTTCGCAGCAATGCAGGCTGCTATTCTCCCATGGAGACGATCGTAGAGATGCTGGATGTAGTCCTGTGGAACGGCTTGCCATGCCATTTCCACCTGGCGCCTCAGTTGGACCAGCGTTCGTGCTGGACGTGCAGACCGCGCGAGACGACGCTTCATCCAGTCCCAAACATGCTCAATGGGGGACAGATCCGGAGATCTTGCTGGCCAGGGTAGTTGACTTACACCTTCTAGAGCACGTTGGGTGGCACGGGATACATGCGGACGTGCATTGTCCTGTTGGAACAGCAAGTTCCCTTGCCGGTCTAGGAATGGTAGAACGATGGGTTCGATGACGGTTTGGATGTACTGTGCACTATTCAGTGTCCCCTCGACGATCACCAGTGGTGTACGGCCAGTGTAGGAGACCGCTCCCCACACCATGACGCCGGGTGTTGGCCCTGTGTGCCTCGGTCGTGTGCAGTCCTGATTGTGGCGCTCACCTGCACGGCGCCAAACACGCATACGACCATCATTGGCACCAAGGCAGAAGCGACTCTCGTCGCTGAAGACGACACGTCTCCATTCGTCCCTCCATTCACGCCTGTCGCGACACCACTGGAGGCGGGCTGCACGATGTTGGGGCGTGAGCGGAAGACGGCCTAACGGTGTGCGGGACCGAAGCCCAGCTTCATGGAGACGGTTGCGAATGGTCCTCGCCGATACCCCAGGAGCAACAGTGTCCCTAATTTGCTGGGAAGTGGCGGTGCGGTCCCCTACGGCACTGCGTAGGATCCTACGGTCTTGGCGTGCATCCGTGCGTCGCTGCGGTCCGGTCCCAGGTCGACGGGCACGTGAACCTTCCGCCGACCACTGGCGACAACATCGATGTACTGTGGAGACCTCACGCCCCACGTGTTGAGCAATTCGGCGGTACGTCCACCCGGCCTCCCGCATGCCCATTATACGCCCTCGCTCAAAGTCCGTCAACTGCACATACGGTTCACGTCCACGCTGTCGCGGCATGCTACCAGTGTTAAAGACTGCGATGGAGCTCCGTATGCCACGGCAAACTGGCTGACACTGACGGCGGCGGTGCACAAATGCTGCGCAGCTAGCGCCATTCGACGGCCAACACCGCGGTTCCTGGTGTGTCCGCTGTGCCGTGCGTGTGATCATTGCTTGTACAGCCCTCTCGCAGTGTTCGGAGCAAGTATGGTGGGTCTGACACACCGGTGTCAATGTGTTCTTTTTTCCATTTCCAGGAGTGTATATTCTCACGCTGTGGCTGATATAGAAGGACTCAGACGTTAACTGTAAGTTAACGCTTTTTTTAATCTCATTGTCTGTTAAACAAAAACGAATGTGTAATGTTCGTTTTTAAATTTTTTGTCACTTACTATTTTGATGATTCAAGTGTTAGATTTCCAAGACAGTCCAAAGTCACTGACAGATTTCAGAAAAGACGATATTGCTACTACTTTCATTGTATTCTTCTTCATTTGTTCTTTCTTCGACTAATACACTGTCTTCTTTTGCATGACAGTTATGTTCAAGATTTTCTACGTTTTCCTTAAGTCCTTCAGTTTTATCAAGAACCACCTCCTTAAGAGGTTCTTAATTTTTGTGAGTCTCGTCAGCTTTTTGATCATCCACAAATGCACTGTTGAACTATAATATTTTTCCGCCTTCTTTCATGTCCTTTCGGTCGAGCGCTTCTCTGACGTAAGTTAAACAAATTGCAGAATTGAACCAGGCAACAAATGGCCCTTCAAAAACATGACCGCAATTATTTATTTCCTTAATTTGTGCTCCACTTGGGCAACGTCCTGTGTATGTGTTCTAGACCAAATTTCTGCATAAATTAAAAGAATCATGTTTTTTTCTTATTTTGAATCAGCAATAACTCTCTATGTAAAGACATATACATACCAGAACTAATAACACTGAAATTGTTAGATGCAACATATAGTATGGCTAGTACTGTACGGATTGAACATGCTAGCTCGCGTTCCCAGGCGATTAGTGGGCCCTTTCTCGACCTTTTCTGGCCGGAAATTTCACAGGGTGGAAAATTCACAGGGTGGAGAATTCACAGGGTGGAGAATTCACGATATTGAAAGGGGCGTACCTAAGTTTGCACCTAATCTCGCCATCACCGAATAGCTCAGATTCGCACATGTAACCTCAGAAGTAGCTTCACACCACAGGAGAAACACATAACTATCTTTTCTTTTCAGGAAGTGGCGCCTACCCCATATCACGGGCCACCGCTGAAGCAGCGTCACGTTATACACTACGCACAATTGACAAGGAATTACAACAGCCATGGCCTAACTCAATGCTGAAGCCTAGGGCCAACTGTATGTTAAGAATTCATTCTCTTATACTGAGTAATAAAACCTGCTCATATTCTGCCTAACCAAAGAAATTGAACTACATTAAAAAATCAGAGGCGTTGGAAGGGGGAATTTCATGCACTGATCTTCTGCAACTGCTTTTTATTATGTCCAACACAACATTTTACACATTTATGTTTAATATACAGCGTTCTGGGCCTTTAGCTTTTCACGTCCAACTCTCTCGCGGATTGTAAAATTGTTACTCTTTGGTTTATTTATTCTCTTTGTAACAACACATTTACGAAAAGAGTTACGTGAAATACTTTTAGCAATGCTGTGCTTTGCTTTTCTTTATCGTCATTACCTTTTAGCGGAATAAAATGTATATATGGAAGTCTTATTGTTCTGTATCTGGCCTACAATTTAAGGAACGATTTTTCAAAACTGCCACTCATGCTAAGAATCAATATATCTTCCCTACTTCATAGTGATTAAAAGTTGAAATTACTTTGTTATGAACACTGATGTTACAGTTCGTGTGATCGTTCAAAAACACAAGTTCGCAGTGGATTTTATTTCTCGTTAAAATGCTATTTCATACCACGACTAGCCCAAGAACATGAGACTCTCATTAAAAAATACGTTGTCACTATAAAGTTTGCCAGATCAGAACGGAGCACAGCTAGATTCCTATCAGATTCTGAAGGTACATTAAATTATTTGCACTGTAAATTATATCCTATCAGCAGCCCGCGTCAATCTGCAACACATCATAAAATCTGCTGATCTTCACTGCCAGTCTGGGAGCTAAAAGAAATAATATTATTTTTACTATTATTTTACCGCTTCCTTGCGGTATGCTCGACTATACTGTAAGTCGTTTAAATACGCCGCGGCAGCGGCTCTTCGTTCTCCACGCAGCTCAGCACCACAGATAATATTTATATAACTGAAAAATGTCTCAACAGGATGGGATAATATGCAAGCAAGCTTAACAATAAATAATACAAGTTTTCATTTAAACACCTCTATTAAAACCTTTAAATATCTCAGTGATTACAGACCTTTGTGAATTCACCCGTAATGGCGTACATTGCTTAGTCTCGACAAAAGAATGCTACACTGGCGTTCTCTACGACAACAACAGGAGATCTTACTCGCACAACTTCCAAATTAAGACGACAAAGACATTCATATTCAACACGTATTATATACTAGTTCCTTTTTTAATCTCTGTTTAACATTTATCTTCTGTGTCGGTTTTATTACTCGCCGACGCAGACGTTTTCAGAAATAAATAATAAAAAAAATACATAATTTTATACAATGACACAATATGATACATCTAATTCTCTAATTACTACCTAATATATTGTTTTTGTTTCTCTAGACGTTACAATGCCCCCTGGCAGCAATTGACTAACGTTGGAAATGTTCGGCAATATGCTGCACTAACGTCTGTTTGGTTATTGTCTGTTACCTTGGTTGGATCATTCACTTTACACTTTTTAGTTCTTTTACACTGTAGGTTTAATTACACTTTTTATACTGTTCTTTCACTTTGCGAGGTGACCGTCAACCTAGTCCCAGGGTCATTACATTTATTTGGCTCCCCCATTCGGGCTACGTGCGATCAGAAAACCTGGGAAAACTGCGCCGGAGCCATGGTCATCTCGTCTGGTTTATTTTAATACCCAGTTTGATCACAAAAAGTTCAGATTCTATCCAATGTTCACATATAACAAAGGCTATTTGTGAGAGCATGTTAAACCTTTAGTCTCTTTGTTACCCATATAATATTTGTGTTTTGGATTGTAATGAAAGTCACTTGTTACACATTTTTACAGTAGTATCATGAATCGTCCTTGCATTTACTCGTGACAATTGGTTTAAAATGTCCAGCATTCATGCGAGTATACTCCATTAACATGACGAAAACATATTATATCTATATATCACTGAACCAATGAATACTTTGAGTCCGTATTGAATAACTCAAGAAAAAAAACAAATGTTTGTCACGTCATTTCGTGTCCACTAAACCCTATTCATGTTAGTGCATTAAACACATCTTTGATAGTTCATTTGAATGACAACAATGTTGTACGGAGCTGGCGGCGCGAAGCAATTGTTGAGTTGCGTCGTCTGGAACGCCGCGTGCCGACGGCCGCTGGGTTCGACGACCGGCTCTCAGTAACAGCGACGTCGTGCTGACGTGGCGCCCAAGCAGTCGCGCACCGCGGCGAACCATTCGCCGATGTCGGCGAGTGGCAGTGGTTTACCGCGACCGGCTGGCTGGCGGCACGGCACTCGTCTCGGCTTCTCCGCATGGCTCCCCGTTGTAGCGCATGAAACAAACATTCCACAACGGTGTACTGTCTTTAAGGACACAGATTACTAGCTGTGGAAGAAGATGCAACTTGTTAAAAGCGTTTATTGTTCAGTAAGCCGTCGCTTCACTGGTATGCACAGGATGGTTTGGCGTGATAACAGGTTTCTTGTGGCATTGTGACACTGGTATTCAAGGTTCGTCACACGCACATTGTACTACACATTTTCACTCACTCCACGGTTGGTACACTGCCAGAGCGTCTTTCAACACATGAAAATGTTTCGTAACACACATACTAAATGTCCCCGTCGATCGATGTTCGTTTAACTCGACTCCGAACGAATCAATAACTACTGTTTTTATACACTGTCTATTGTTCGTTGAGCACTGCACTAGGACAGTCTGTCACTCAACACTAGACTTATCGACGTATATATTGGTGCAGATACAACAGTCATTTTCTGGCCCTGCTACACACAATATTCCGTCCTTTCCTCCATTGTTTATGCACACAGTTTATTTTTTAATACCTTTTAACTGTTCTTCGCATACTCACTCTCATCTACATGGCGTCTGTTTGTTTTTACCTTATCACAACACACTTTTCATAGTGTTACTAGGCGTATACAGCCCTTTTGTAAAAATTTTTTAATTTTCTTATCAGTGTAGCTTGCCTGGTTATCACCCATCTATCAAACAGATTTTACCATGTGCATGACAGCTTGACTTGGGCATATTGATCAATAAATACTTCATTTGGCACTAGCATTATTTTTAATAATTTTTCCTATATGACCACAGTGTAGGTTCCACATTGGTTGACTTAATTCGCGTATCGCGTAATGAATATTCAAGGGCGTGTACCAAGTACACAGGCTTCAATTGAAGCATTGTTATATACAAAGCGGATTTTCCACGGAACGGGCTTGTTTTTAGATTAGCTTATGCTCCAGTGTCGTTCTCATATCACTACTGGCAGCAAACATCACATAATTGTTGCATATTACAGAGTCCATGTTTGGCTAGTCAAGACTCTCTCTCTCAGGGTTCCTTATCCTAATACAATTGCAACAGTTACCTTACTATATTAGATTGCATCATTAATTGCACTTACATACTACACATAGAAAATGGTTCAAGAAATTAATCCTTTGTATAATGATTCGAGAAATTAATCCTCACTTTATCAACAAGAAGATTGTTCGTTGCTTAATGAGCCTATAATTTTTAAATGGCTCTAATTGTCTGTAAACAAAATCTTTCCCGTGTAAGCTATTGCCTACTTTCTGAATCCACATGAGCCTATAATTTTTAAATGGCTCTAATTGTCTGTAAACAAAATCTTTCCCGTGTAAGCTATTGCCTACTTTCTGAATCCACTTCCTCCAAGTTTCATTACACACAAATTTCTTTCTTAATACTAACATACTTATATTCTAAAACACAATTAAAATCTTCTTACAACTATTACTCTTTATATGTGATATGTCACTGAATAAATAACTTCACATCTTTACGTGGATACAATCCTTTGATCTTCCCCGTATGGGGATGTGCTAACAAATAGCTACATTCGTGTGGCACGCTTATTACTTCAAAAGGCCCTGAATATAGCAATTACCACTTACTATTCTGTTTTAAGGTGGCTGAGGATTTAGCGTGGTTACGAATAAGTACTAGATCTCCTACATTATATTTCTGTTCGTTAGTTACACCTCGGTCGTACTTCCTTTTCCTCTTTGCCGCACAGCTGGTTAGTCTGTTCCATATCTTTTTCATCTTTTCCTCCCTTGTTTCTGCCTTGACTGGTAGTCTCGGCAAAGGCGTGAGCCATTCATTCGGTGTCTCATTAAATCCCTTCAATATCTCTACCGGTGGATAGCCTGTACTTGAATGGGGTGTTAAATTGTGTATTTCTACAAATTTCGGTATTAGCCCTGGCCATTTTGTATGTTGGTTCCCTATGTAGATTCTAAGGAACTTATTCAATTCTCTGAATATTCTTTCAACTAGACTGGCTTCGGGATGGAATCGGGATACCAGAATATGCTGTATATTTTGTTCCCGTAGGTAATTTCTCCAAGTTCGACCCGTGAAATAAGAAGCATTATCAGTCGTTATGGCTTCGGGTTTTCCCACTTGAGGCAAGTATTCTTGACTGATCCGCCTGACCATGGTTTTGGCAGTAGCTGATTTTATGCAATAAATTGCCAAGTATTTGGAAAAAATATCGTACATGGCCAGTATATATTTCATACCTCCTCTGGCCATGGGATAAGGACCGGCTACATCCACAGATACTATTTGAAGCGGCCTGAGTGGAACTATGGGATGTAGCTCAAACTTAGTGGATCTATTATAATGTTTTGCTTTTTGACATATCACGCAAGTTCTAACTGTTGCCTGAATCTGGTGTTTCATACGGGGAAAGTAGCAGTATCTCGCCATGATCTCTGCACACTTTCCAATCCCTGCATGGCCCCATGCCAAGTGCGTGTGCCATATCATAACTTTTACCGACTGGTTAGGTATACATACTGCCCAGCAGTCGTCTTTCGTACTAAGTTTATGATACAAAATATGGTTCACTATTTTAAAACCTTGCTCATCTCTATTGTTAACACCCTCTTCAATATTATTAATGATTTTTTTCCACATCGGATCTGCCCTTTGTAATTCGCACATGTTTTTACATATATATAAAAAATCCTTCATGTAAGTGTTGTCACGCACTACCAGCACTTTATACTCCGCGGATTGCTCTAACATTTCTGCTAAATCCGGTAATCCTACCGGCAGTCGCGACAGAGCATCCGCTATTACGTTATCTTGGCCTTTTATGTACATAATCTTTATCCGGTATTCTTGTAAGACAAGCATCCATCTCCTCAGTCTGGTATGGAATAGTTTGCATGACATCAAAAAACTTAACGCCTGGTGGTCACTATACACTTTAATCTCCTTCCCTTGTAAATAATAATTAAACTTTTTCACAGCCCAGACTACTGCAAGTGCTTCCGGTTCGGTTGCCGAGTAGGCTCTCTCGCAGCTAGTTAAAGTCCTACTGGCGAAGCCGATAATCTTTATTGTTGTCGGGTCGTTTCCTTCCTCCCACTGAAATAAGCACGCTCCCAGGCCATAGGAACAAGAATCCGTCGCAAGACAAAAATCTTTTGACAGATCTGGGTGCTGCAACATATTTGCATTCAGTAGGGCGGTTTTAATCGCTTCAAAAGCTTGTTGACATTTGTCAGTCCAAACCCACTGCACACTTTTTCGTAGCAGATTTAGTAGCGACGCGTCATTTAACAACTGATTGGGCACGAACCTTCTGAAAAAAGACGTGAGCCCAAGAAACTCTTTCAATTGCCTCTTAGTGCGGGGGCTTGGAAATTCTCGGATCGCCTCTAGTTTTTTGTTGTCTGGGCGTATACCAAGTGGTGTAATAAGATGGCCTAAAAATTTAATTTTATTTCGTCCAAATTTTGACTTTTCTAGGTTTGCTGTCACACCTGCTTGCTTAAATCTCTCTAGTATTCTACGCAACAATTCCATATGCTCGTCCCAAGTAGCAGTAGCGATTACCAGATCATCAACATATACAGTGATTTTTTCTAATAAGTCTGGACCCAGTACCGTATCTAGTGCAGTAATAAACACTCCAGCACTCACATTCAATCCGAAGGGAAGTACCTTGAATTGGTAACTCCGCCCTCCGAATATGAAAGCTGTGTACTTCCTGGATTCCGGTGTAAGGGGAATTTGCCAATATGAACTTTTCAGATCGACCGATGTCAAGTACTGTGCTCCATGAAATCGTTGTATCTGCTCATCTAAATTCTCAGGGCGAGTCCGGACAGGTATGATAATTTTGTTAATGTCCCTCGCATCTAACACTAGCCTGATTTTTCCATTGGCTTTCGCCACTGCTACAAGAGGACTACTGTATGGAGAGAAGGAGGGCTCAATGATATCCCAATCTAACATCTTCCGAATCTCTTTAGCTACTAATTCCCTCCTCGACCAAGGGATGGAGTAAGTCGCGCGACAGTATGTTTTGTGGGGCATCACCTCTATGTGATAGTGGTACCCTTTGACTATTCCTGGTCGGTCGGTAAATACCATAGTGTATTCCGATAGCAGCTGCGTCAACTGTTGCTTTTGTTTATCGCTTAAACCTTCAGATTCCTGCACTTTGGTTTGAAATGCCTCAACATTTGTTTCAAAATTTCGATCCTCTAAATTCGGGTAATAGAGGTCTGCTGCATGTGACAAATCATCAAGGTGTAGTACCCAAGGGTTCCTACCCTTGATATTGATTCGATTACAACACGGCACAAGTACCTCCTTCGATTTCATCATAGATAACTCAATCCTCCTACCCCTATTAACTATGCTTAATTTCCCCAAGGAGAGGTCGATCAATGCGTCCCTCTCATGGAGAAAATCTACTCCCAGAATGCAGGCCACCTTCAATCCTTTAACAACGAGGAACGAGCTCACTATGGCTTCGCCCTCCTTACAAATCTCCACCTGCACCTGGTACTTAACTGATTGGCTCTGTGCACCAATGGCTCCAGACACCTTACAATTATTAACCGGGAAGGTCGGAATGCTATGTCCTTTTCCCAGTGCCTTAAATAACTCCATACTCATTACACTTACTGAGGCACCTGTGTCGATGATTATATTCACTGCAACATCATTGATTTTCGCTTCGATAATAGCTTGCACATTTTCGTTATTATCTTTCTTACATTCGTGTGGTTCGTTCAGTAGATCTTTATCCATACTGACACCATCGTTGTATCGCAGCATACGTATCCCAGGTATATTATTATCACTCGTGTTGCTCTCACTCCATCCCTCGGCCATCGATGGAGAGCATATCGAGGCCGATTCTAGTTTGTTGAATTAGTTACTTGTGAAGTACTTGGAAGGCTATTGTCCGCGACCTCCACTATATGTACACTCTGATTTGTCGGCCGCCACGGCTGCGCAATAGGCGCGTTTTGCGGCGGTGGTCTATTGTTGTCATACCGGTCATTACCCTGTCGCTCTGGGCTTCTTAGCTGATTTTGCTGCCAATTTCGATTACTATCACTATAATTGCTCTGCCACTGACCTCGCGCATTTTTCCCGCGGTTGGTCCCTGACATTCCAGATTCGTACCGGTCGTCAAATCGACGCCTTTTGTTATAGGTTGTTTGTCCATACCCGTTCTGGCCTCTACCATTACTACCATTTTGCGAATGTTCTTGCCGCTTGTTACCACCCCCACCATTTCCATGGTTGTGGTTTTGTGCACTACTATTTCTGTCATGTTTACATCCTGACCCATTATTCCGCGAGTGATCACACGCTGATTTTGCGTCTTCCTGTATCAAGTCTATAGAATCTAGAACAGACAGGAAGTTTTCCATATCGCTTTCTGGTACGTGTATTAATTTCTCTTT
Organism: Schistocerca serialis cubense; assembly: GCF_023864345.2. NCBI lineage: Eukaryota > Metazoa > Arthropoda > Insecta > Orthoptera > Acrididae > Schistocerca > Schistocerca serialis. The sequence goes on from NC_064639.1 coordinate 35,594,124, forward strand.
GATATGAATGGGTAAATGTGATTTTAGTAGTCTTATTATGTCTCTTGGTGATATAGGCTCGTCCCAGTAGCGTGTTTTGTTTATATATTTTTCAAAATACCGTCTCAAATTCCCCAGACGAGGTGAGTACGGTTCGGGATTATATACTTCTTTTCTTAGCCGCTCTTGTATACAAGGCGACCAATATTTCGATAGAAATGCCCTTTCGAACTGTTCATATGTCATGCAGCTGTCTGCTACTTCTGTAGCCCACAACGCTGCATCACCTTGAATGTACGACATTACGTATTGAATTTTCTGTGTTTCGTTCCACACACTGGGCAAGATATTTTTAAAGCTTTTTATGAATACTACTGGGTGTACTGATTTCCGTTCAGTAGTAAACGTTTGAAATTGTCTATTTTTGATTAAACTTTCTTCCACTAATATTTTTGAACTACATGGTTTTGCTCCTTGGACATATGCTGTGTGCTCCGAACCGAAGCTACAGCTCTTCGCATTATCGACTACAGATTCCCCATTGTTGTATCGCGTATAAGTTTGTGCGTTGCCAAAACCATGGGCTGTTGGCGACAGAGGTTCCTGTTCCAAATGTTTTCTGCTTTGTGCTAAACCCTTCTCCAGGTCGGATATCCGTTTGTTCATATTCACTTGCCACTGCGGAATATCCTCACTGAGTATTTGTTTGATGGTTTGCACATCGTTCTGTACCTGACTATTCACTGCGGTACTGAACGATTCGGATCCTCTATTTGCTATGGCTGCTTGTACTTTGGAATTAATGTTCTTGTCAATCTCACACTCCTTCACTTCTAGCCATGAGTTGAATTCTGTTTCAATTTTAGTTGCTTGTTCGTTCCACTTCTGCTCTACAAGCTGCGTGGAATCTGTTTCTAGCTTTTCTACTCGATTGGCTAATACACCTATTTCGTCTACCCTGTTAGTGTTCGCTACTTGCAGGTTGTTGACCTGTTCAGTCAGCTCCTGCACGGCCTTAGATATCGACTCATAATTCTGTTTCAAATCTGCAATCTCTTTTTTCATGTTTTCTAACGATTGCACAAGTTGCTGGTCCCGCTCAGCTTGCCGGCGATCTCGCTCAGCTTGCTGGGCAAGGAAACTTTCTGTTAACTGGCGATCTCGCTCAGCTTGCTGGGCAAGTAAATTTTCTGCTAGCCTACGATCTCGCTCAGCTTGCTGGCGGTCTCGCTCGACTTGCTGTTGCGCAAATTCTGCCTGGTAATTCAGCACGCGCTCTAATATAGCCTGAAGCGAATACCCACCAGGCAGATTACCACTCTCTGGTTCCTGCTTTTCTGGTGGTGGTACAACTTCTTTCTCTACATCCCCTTGAGGACTAATGGGCGGTGGCACCACTTCCTGTGCCCCTGCCCCCACATTCTCACATGTTATATCCTCAAAGAGAGTACTAGTACTACTTGAGGTACCCGGTTCCACATTTCCGCACTAACTAATTGTTGTTCCTCAGTATCCATATTGCTCGGACGTTGACTACGCAACTTAACCATATTCATAAATTGCTTACTAAACCACAAAGTCTGACAGTTTTGTCCCTTGCACACAAAATACGTTAATTTATCTACACTAACTGCACACTAAAATTTACTATCTACCATCAACTTTGTCCTGTCACAAACACTAACATCAAACTACGCACAATATGCACACCACTAGCGAAATGAGATCACTTCACTGGAGCTCGACTTCTACAAACAGGACAACTACACTGTAGTCTTACCTTTAGTTTATCTTATCTCGGGGTTCGGCTGCCCCCGGATTACGTAGTCGTTACAGCTTCTCAGTACTATCAGGATCGTCTTCTCAGACTCGTTTGCAGTAGTACGGTTTGTCATGAAAGAGTATTTACACATTCATTAAAACATAGCATTGATCATGATATACATACATACATCTATCACTAAATACATATATATCTACACATACATAACAATCAACACTGAAAGAAAAATACATAAAATTTTATATTTGTGGCCACTGCAAATTCGGGCCCCGCGTTTTTGGGCGACAGTTACGTCCAACTCTCTCGCGGATTGTAAAATTGTTTCTCTTTGGTTTATTTATTCTCTTTGTAACAACACATTTACGAAAAGAGTTACGTCAAATACTTTTAGCAATGTTGTGCTTTGCTTTTCTTTATCGTCATTACCTTTTAGCGGAATAAAATGTATATATGGAAGTCTTATTGTTCTGTATCTGGCCTACAATTTAAGGAACGATTTTTCATAACTGCCACTCATGCTAAGAATCAATATATCTTCCCTACTTCATAGTGATTAAAAGTTGAAATTACTTTGTTATGAACACTGATGTTACAGTTCGTGTGATCGTTCAAAAACACAAGTTCGCAGTGGATTTTATTTCTCGTTAAAATGCTATTTCATACCACGACTAGCCCAAGAACATGAGACTCTCATTAAAAAATACGTTGTCACTATAAAGTTTGCCAGATCAGAACGGAGCACAGCAAGATTCCTATCAGATTCTGAAGGTACATTAAATTATTTGCACTGTAAATTATATCCTATCAGCAGCCCGCGTCAATCTGCAACACATCATAAAATCTGCTGATCTTCACTGCCAGTCTGGGAGCTAAAAGAAATAATATTATTTTTACTATTATTTTACCGCTTCCTTGCGGTATGCTCGACTATACTGTAAGTCGTTTAAATACGCCGCGGCAGCGGCTCTTCGTTCTCCACGCAGCTCAGCACCACAGATAATATTTATATAACTGAAAAATGTCTCAACAGGATGGGATAATATGCAAGCAAGCTTAACAATAAATAATACAAGTTTTCATTTAAACACCTCTATTAAAACCTTTAAATATCTCAGTGATTACAGACCTTTGTGAATTCACCCGTAATGGCGTACATTGCTTAGTCTCGACAAAAGAATGCTACACTGGCGTTCTCTACGACAACAACAGGAGATCTTACTCGCACAACTTCCAAATTAAGACGACAAAGACATTCATATTCAACACGTATTATATACTAGTTCCTTTTTTAATCTCTGTTTAACATTTATCTTCTGTGTCGGTTTTATTACTCGCCGACGCAGACGTTTTCAGAAATAAATAATAAAAAAAAATACATAATTTTATACAATGACACAAGATGATACATCTAATTCTCTAATTACTACCTAATATATTGTTATTGTTTCTCTAGACGTTACAAGCTGAATATTAACTACTGAAAAAGTGCTTCTTAAAGTACTTTACAAAACTAATCAATTAACGCCATAGAAAGTAAATACTAATTCACAAAATTTAATGTGGCAAGAAGAGCTATTGTAGAACACTGCAGTAAATATCAAAGTTCTCAAAACGTCAGTAACTGGAAACCACATAATCACGTCTCTTGCTGGACTATACAGGGAGATCCATTGACAGTGACAGGGCCAAATATCTCACGAAATAAACATCAAACGGATAAACTATAAAGAACGAAACTCGTCTAGCTTGAAGGAGGAAACCAGATGGTACTATGGTTGGCCCGCTAGATGGCGCTGCCATATGTCAAAAGGATATCAACTGCGTTTTTTAAATAGGAACCCCCATTTTTTATTAGTTATTCGTGTAGTACGTAAAGAAATATGAATGTTTTAGTTGGACCAGTTTTTTAGCTTTGTGATAGATGGCGCTGTAATAGTCACAAACGTATAAGTACGTGGTATCACGTAACATTCCGTCAGTGCGGACGGTATTTGCTTCGTGATACATTACCCGTGTTAAAATGGACCGTTTACCAATTGTGGAAAATGTCGATATCGTGTTGATGTATGGCTATTGTGATCAAAAATGCCCAACGCGCGTGTTTTACGTATGCTGCTCGCTATCCTGGACGACATCGTCCAAGTGTCCGGACCGCTCGCCGGATAGTTACGTTATTTAAGGAAAAAGGAAGTGTTCAGCCACATATGAAACGCCAAACACGACCTGCAACAAATGATGATGCCAAGTAGGTGTTTTAGCTGCTGTCGCGGCTAATCCGCACATCAGTAGCACACAAACTGCGCGAGAATCGCAAATATCAAAAACGTCTGTGTTGAGAATGCTACATCAACATCGACTGCACCGGTACCATATTTCTATGCACCAGGAATTGCATGGCGATGACTTTGAACATCGTGTACAGTTCTGCCACTGGGTACAAGAGAAATTATGAGACGATGGCAGATTTTTTGCACGCGTTCTATTTAGCGACGAAGCGTCATTCACCAACAGCGGTAACGTAAACCGACATAATATGCACTATTAGGCAACGGAAAATCCACGATGGCTGCGACAAGTGGAACATCAGCGAACTTTGCGGTTTAATGTGTGGTGCGGCATTATGGGAGGAAGGATAATTGGCCCCCTTTTTATCGGTGGCAATTTAAATGGTGCAATGTATGCTGAGTTCCTACGTAATGTTCTACTGATGTTACTACAAGGTGTTTCACTGCATGACAGAATGGCGATGTACTTCCAACATGATGGATGTCCGGCACATAGCTCGCGTGCGGCTGAAACGGTATGAATAGCATATTTCATGACAGGTGGATTGGTCGTCAAAGCACCATACCATGGCCCGCACGTTCACCAGATCTGACTTCCCCGGATTTCTTTCTGTGGGGAAAGTTGAAGGATATTTGCTATTGTGATGCACCGACAACGGCTGAAAACATGCGTCAGCGCACTGTCAATGCATGTGCAAACATTACGGAAGGCGAACTACTCGCTGTTGAGTGGAATGTCGTTACACGTGTTGCCAAATGGATTGAGGTTGACGGACATCATTTTGAGCATTTATTGCATTAGTGTGGTATTTACAGGTAATCACGGTGTAACAGCATGCGTTCTCAGAAATGATAAGTTCACAAAGGTACATGTATCACATTGGAACAACCGAAATAAAATGTTTAAACGTACCTACGTTCTGTATTTTCATTTAAAAAAACCTACCTGTTACCAACTGTTCGTCTAAAATTGTGAAATATATGTTTGTGACTATTACTGCGCCATCTATCACAAAGCGAAAAGAGTGGTCCAACTAAAACATTCATGTTTCTTTACGTACTACACGAATATGTAATAAAAAATGGGGGGTTCCTATTTAAAAAAAAAACGCAGTTGATATCCGTTTGACCTATGGCAGCGCCATCTAGCGGGCCAACCACCCCTTCACGCTGGATGTTCTTTCTTTGTAGTTTTTTCGTTTGAGGCTTATTTCGTGAGATATTGGAATGGTGACGATCAATGGATCACCCTGTATAATTGGCAGAACAAAACTGAAAGTTCTGACAAGCCACTATGAAGCACACTCGTCGGGAACACTGTCGTGCTGAGCCAGAGGAGTGAAGAACTTGATATTCTTCGGTATAAATCACCAAAACGATGACAAAAGTTCAGACGCGCCCTGCTGATAAGAGTCCGGCCCTGGGAGCGCTACGTCTTGGTTGAAGGGCAGACTGGACAGCGAGGCGGAGGCAGCTCTGGTGAAGCTCGTCACTTCCTCAGTGGTGATGCCACTGCATGCCTGCTGCTGCCCCAGCATAAGCTCAAATCCTCGTTGTGCGGAGTACTACATTCTGACTGGCTGCTTGCTTGGGTCACTGAAGCAGAACATAGTCTTGATGGGCGCAACCCAATGCCAGCTGTGTGCGACGATTGAGGTTTTGGCCTGGCCACCAGTGTCGCCCTCTGGTGGTGTACTTGCTGACTTCTTGGCCCTACCGCGGTCCCAGTGGAGCCGCTGGTGTTTGAACTGTGCACCTAGTAGGCATTTGGCTACCGATGCTGCGTGGTAAGCGCACCACATAACTTCTCATTATAACCATTCTCTTGCTCACTCCCTTCCTGCTAGGAGTGTGATAATTAAAAGAATACCATAAGTAGATGTTATTCTGAAAGGAACAACCCAGGTGGCATTAGCAGGACCTTTTGGTAGCAGGGAGATGGCATCACGCAAGAGAACGCAAGCATACATTATGTAACAGTAAACGTCTGTAAGGAGTCATCATAACACGTCGCTAATAAGCCAACGCGGTCACTGAAAATGATGCAAAAGAATTAGAGATAATAAGGTTGTATAACGACAGTTATACTTTCCTCGTTAATGGAAAATGGGATGTATGTCAAATTTTCTCTCGACCACACACTTTGAGGTTATGTCTTGTTGTTACAAATCTGATTTTCGATATAGACATTAGCATCATTTGGAGAGAAGCTGTGGGTGTTCGAAGACCCCTCAGGTCGACCAATGTATAGCAGGAAATTGGAAATAATTTGAAAGTGCCAGTGTCTGTTCCTTCGAAAGAACAGACACTACGCGGAGCCAGCAGCTGTGAAACACTGCATGTGAGCTGAAAGGGGCACCACTGCTATCACTGATCAGCGCCTGGCTGGGCAATGGATCCACGTTTCCAGTGCAAATGCACAAATACGTCAGATCTCATGTAGGAATCTCTAAGTAGCGAATAGGAGTATAATGGACAGGGACTCCGGATAGGTGGCGATCGATGGGAGCCTGGATCGGCCGTGAGGCGTACCCAGATAGTCCGTGCGGTTTCGATAAAGCTGTGTGCCGGATGGCGCAGAGGCTACTGTACCTGCCTGGTAAGCAGGAGATCCTGGGTTCGGAACCCGGTGCGGTACACATTTTCGATCGCCGCCATTGATTCCGCTTAATGTCCCGCTGCAGCTGATAGCAGTGATCTCCTTTCAATTTACATAAATTAGAAATAAATCCCAACAACTTGATATCTAGAGGTTGTAAACTACACTTCGGTTCCATCTTTGGAAAGAAGTGTTTTTCTTTCTGAAATAACTACCGCTAAGCCACTTTAACCAAAGTCTCATATAAAAGTCATTCCTCTCTTGAATAGCACATGGGAAAAAACGAATAAAGCCTGTGTTACCACCCTGCAGGCAGGTTTTGTTTTATTAAGTAATGCCAATCTACGGATGCTGTATTAAGCAATGTGCAACTAGAGCTACAGCAGCAAGGCGCATTTGATCATTGCTCTGGAAAACTATAATATAAAAGTCATTCCTCTCTTGAATAGCACATGGGAAAAAACGAATAAAGCCTGTGTTACCACCTCACAGGCAGGTTTTGTATTATTAAGTAATGCCAATCTACGGATGCTGTATTAAGCAATGTGTAACTAGAGCTACAGCAGCCAGGCGCATTTGATCATTGCTCTGGAAAACTATAATATAAAAGTCATTCCTCTCTTGAATAGCACATGGGAAAAAACGAATAAAGCCTGTGTTACCACCTCGCAGGCAGGTTTTGTTTTATTAAGTAATTCCAATCTACGGATGCTGTATTAAGCAATGTGTAACTAGAGCTACAGCAGCCAGGCGCATTTGATCATTGCTCTGGAAAACTATAATATAAAAGTCATTCCTCTCTTGAATAGCACATGGGAAAAAACGAATAAAGCCTGTGTTACCACCTCACAGGCAGGTTTTGTTTTATTAAGTAATGCCAATCTACGGATGCTGTATTAAGCAATGTGTAACTACAGCTAGAGCAGCCAGGCGCATTTGATCATTTCTCGGGAAAACTATAATATAAAAGTCATTCCTCTCTTGAATAGCACATGGGAAAAAACGAATAAAGCCTGTGTTACCACCTTGCAGGCAGGTTTTGTTTTATTAAGTAATGCCAATCTACGGATGCTGTATTAAGCAACGTGTAACTAGAGCTACAGCAGCCAGGCGCATTTGATCATTGCTCTGGAAAACTATAATATAAAAGTCATTCCTCTCTTGAATAGCACATAGGAAAAAACGAATAAAGCCTGTGTTACCACCTCGCAGGCAGGTTTTGTTTTCTTAAGTAACGCCAATCTACAGATGCTGTATTAAGCAATGTGTAACTAGAGCTATAGCAACCAGGCGCATTTGATCATTGCTCTGGAAAACTATAATATAAAAGTCATTCCTCTCTTGAATAGCACATGGGAAAAAACGAATAAAGCCTGTGTTACCACCTCGCAGGCAGGTTTTGTTTTATTAAGTAATGCCAATCTACGGATCCTGTATTAAGCAATGTGTAACTAGAGCTACAGCAGCCAGGCGCATTTGATCATTCCTCTGGAAAACTATAATATAAAAGTCATTCCTCTCTTGAATAGCACATGGGAAAAAACGAATAAAGCCTGTGTTAGCACCTCGCAGGCAGGTTTTGTTTTATTAAGTAATGCCAATCTACGGATGCTGTATTAAGCAATGTGTGACCAGAGCTACAGCAGCCTGGCGCATTTGATCATTGCTCTGGATAACTATAATATAAAAGTCATTCCTTTCTTGAATAGCACATGGGAAAAAACGAATAAAGCCTATTTTACCACCTCGCAGGCAGGTTTTGTTTTATTAAGTAATGCCAATCTACGGATGCTGTATTAAGCAATGTGTAACTAGAGCTACAGCAGCCAGGCGCATTTGATCATTGCTCTGGAAAACTATAATATAATTGTCATTCCTCTCTTGAATAGCACATGGAAAAAAACGAATAATGCCTGTGTTACCACCCCGCAGGGAGGTTTTGTTTTATTAAGTAATGCCAATCTACAGATGCTGTATTAAGCAATGTGTAACTAGAGCTACAGCAGCCATGCGCATTTGATCATTGCTCTGGAAAACTATAATATAAAAGTCATTCCTCTCTTGAATAGCACATGGGAAAAAACGAATAAAGCCTGTGTTACCACCTCGCAGGCAGGTTTTGTTTTATTAAGTAATGCCAATCTACGGATCCTGTATTAAGCAATTTGTAACTAGAGCTACAGCAGCCAGGCGCATTTGATCATTGCTCTGGAAAACTATTATATAAAAGTCATTCCTCTCTTGAATAGCACATGGGAAAAAACGAATAAAGCCTGTGTAACCACCTCGCAGGCAGGTTTTGTTTTATTAGGTAATGCCAATCTACGGATGCTGTATTAAGCAATGTGTAACTAGAGCTACAGCAGCCTGGCGCATTTGATCATTGCTCTGGAAAACTATAATATAAAAGTCATTCCTCTCTTGAATAGCACATGGGAAAAAACGAATAAAGCCTGTGTTACCACCTCGCAGGCAGGTTTTGTTTTCTTAAGTAATGCCAATCTACGGATGCTGTATTAAGCAATGTGTAACTAGAGCTACAGCAGCCAGGCGCATTTGATCATTGCTCTGGAAAACTATAATATAATTGTCATTCCTCTCTTGAATAGCACATGGGAAAAAACGAATAATGCCTGTGTTACCACCCCGCAGGGAGGTTTTGTTTTATTAAGTAATGCCAATCTACGGATGCTGTATTAAGCAATGTGTAACTAGAGCTACAGCAGCCAGGCGCATTTGATGATTGCTCTGGAAAACTATAATATAAAAGTCATTCCTCTCTTGAATAGCACATGGGAAAAAACGAATAAAGCCTGTGTTACCAACCTGCAGGCAGGTTTTGTTTTATTAAGTAATGCCAATCTACGGATGCTGTATTAAGCAATACTAAACAGTCCTCCAAAGTAGTACGTTCAGTCAACGATTTAACAATTGCAAATTTCAGGGAGAGCCTACAGCAGATAGACTGGGATGAGGTGTACCATGAACCTGATGCCAATTTAAAATACAATTTATTTCATGACATTTTTGTAAATGCGTTTGAAAACTGCTTCCCCAAGAAAATAGTGAAATATACTCGTAAGAAACCTTGTAACAAACCATGGATTACTAAGGGTATAAAAATATCTTGTAACCGGAAAAGGGAAATGTATCTGACAGCAAGAAAGAGTAGTGACCCGGAAACTATCAAAAATTATAAAAACTACTGTGTTATGTTAAGAAAAGTTATTAAAAAATTCAGGAGTATGTGTATCATGTCTGAAAGCAGCAACACGGATAATTAAATTAAAACAATTTGGAATATTATTAAAAGAGAAACAGGTCAACCAAGAGCAGAGGAAGACAGTATTACCATCAAATTGAATGAAACCTTTACGAACAAAAAGTCAGAAGTTGAAAATATTTTTAATAATCATTTTCTATATGTTGTGGATATAGTAGGATCCAGGTGTTCATTAGAAGATGCTAGGCTCTTAATGGAAGAGGCCATACCTATGCAATTTGATACAATTGAAATCTCACCCACTTCTCCCTCTGAAGTTAGGAAAATAATAAACTTGCTTAAAAGCAAAAACTCACATGGAATTGATGGCATTTCCAGCAAAATACTAAAAGCTTGTTCTCAACAGATAAGTAAGATTCTCAGCCACCTGTGTAATAGCTCTCTGGAACAGGGCATTTTCCCTGATAGACTGAAATATGCTATTGTTATACCTTTGCATAAAAAGGGGGATAGATCTGATGTCAACAATTACCATCCAATCTCCCTTCTAACAGCTTTATCCAAAATTTTTGAGAAAGTAATGTATTCAAAAGTAGCTTCACATATCTGTAAAAATGAAGTACTAACAAAATGTCAGTTTGGTTTCCAGAAATGTTTTTCAACAGAAAATGCCATATATGCTTTCACCAGTCAAATTTTGAATGATCTGAATAACCGAACACCACCCATTGGGATTTTTTGTGATCTCTCAAAGGCTTTTGATTGTGTAAATCATGAAATTCTGCTAGACAAGCTCAAGTATTGTGGCATGAGTGGGACAGTGCACAAATGGTTTAATTCGTACCTAACTGGAAGAGTGCAGAAAGTTGAAATAAGTAGTTCTCGTAACATGCAAAGACCAGCACATTCCTCAAACTGGGGAACTATCAAGAATGGGGTTCCAAAAGGGTCAGTCTTGGGTCCTTTGTTGTTCTTATTATATATTAATGACTTGCCATTCTATATTCATGAAGAGGCAAAGTTAGTTCTCTTTGCTGATGATACAAGTATAGTAATCACGCCTGACAAACAAGAATTAACTGATGAAATTGTCAATACTGTCTTTCAGAAAATTACTAAGTGGTTCCTTGTAAACGGACTCTCACTGAATTTTGATAAGACACAGTACATACAGTTCCGTACAGTGAATGGTATTACGCCATTAATAAATATAGACCTAAATCAGAAGCATATAGCTAAGGTAGAATATTCCAAATTTTTAGGTGTGTCCATTGATGAGAGATTAAATTGGAAGAAACACATTGATGATCTGCTGAAACATTTGAGTTCAGCTACTTATGCAATAAGGGTCATTGCAAATTTTGGTGATAAACATCTTAGTAAATTAGCTTACTACGCCTATTTTCACTCATTGCTTTCATATGGAATCATATTTTGGGGTAATTCATCACTGAGGAATAAAGTATTTATTGCACAAAAGCGTGTAATCAGAATAATAGCTGGAGTCCACCCAAGATCATCCTGCAGACATTTATTTAAGGATCTAGGGATATTCACAGTAGCTTCTCAGTATATATATTCTCTTATGAAATTTGTTATTAACAACCAAACCAATTCAAAAGTAATAGCAGTGTGCATAACTACAATACTAGGAGAAAGGATGATTCTCACTATTCAAGATTAAATCAAACTTTGGCACAGAAAGGGGTGAATTATACTGGCACTAAAGTCTTTGGTCACTTACCAAATAGTATCAAAAGTCTGACAGATAACCAACAAGTATTTAAGAAGAAATAAAAAGAATTTCTGAATGACAACTCCTTCTACTCCATAGAGGAATTTTTAGATATAAATTAAGGAAAAAAAAGAAAAAATATTTAAATAAAAAAAAAAAAATAAAGTTGTTATATTAACTTAAGTATGTTGTTAAATTAACCTAATTATGTCATGTATTGGAAAATTTGACTCGTTCCACATCATTACTAAGTATCATATTCATGATCCATGGAACTAGTATTAATCTAATCTAATCTAATCTACAGCTACAGCAGCCAGGCGCATTTGATCATTGCTCTGGAAAACTATAATATAAAAGTAATTCCTCTCTTGAATAGCACATGGGAAAAAACGAATAAAGCCTGTGTTACCACCTCGCAGGCAGGTTTTGTTTTATTAAGTAATGCCAATCTACGGATGCTGTATTAAGCAATGTGTAACTAGAGCTATAGCAGCCAGGCGCATTTGATCATTGCTCTGGAAAACTATAATATAAAAGTCATTCCTCTCTTGAATACCACATGGGAAAAAACGAATAAAGCCTGTGTTACCACCCCGCAGGCAGGTTTTGTTTTATTAAGTAATGCCAATCTATGGATGCTGTATTAAGCAATGTGTAACTGGAGCTACAGCAGCCAGGCGCATTTGATCATTGCTCTGGAAAACTATAATATAAATGTCATTCCTCTCTTGAATAACACATGGGAAAAAACGAATAAAGCCTGTGTTACCACCCCGCAGGCAGGTTTTGTTTTATTAAGTAATGCCAATCTACGGATGCTGTATTAAGCAATGCGTAACTAGAGCTACAGCAGCCAGGCGCATTTGATCATTGCTCTGGAAAACTATAATATAATAGTCATTCCCCTCTTGAATAGCACATGGGAAAAAACGAATAAAGCCTGTGTTGCCACCACGCAGGCAGGTTTTGTTTTATTAAGTAATACCAATCTACGGATGCTGTATTAAGCAATGTGTAACTAGAGCTACAGCAGCCAGGCGCATTTGATCATTGCTCTGGAAAACTATAATATAAATGTCATTCCTCTCTTGAATAGCACATGGGAAAAAACGAATAAAGCCTGTGTTACCACCCCACAGGCAGGTTTTGTTTTATTAAGTAATGCCAATCTACGGATGCTGTATTAAGCAATGTGTAACTAGAGTTACAGCAGCCAGGCGCATTTTATCATTGCTCTGGAAAACTATAATATAAAAGTCATTCCTCTCTTGAATAGCACATGGGAAAAAACGAATAAAGCCTGTGTTACCACCTCGCAGGCAGGTTTTGTTTTATTAAGTAATGCCAATCTACGGATGCTGTATTAGGCAATGTGTAACTAGAGCTATAGGAGCCAGGCGCATTTGATCATTGCACTGGAAAACAATAATATAAAAGTCATTCCTCTCTTGAGTAGCACATGGGAGAAAACGAATAAAGCCTGTGTTACCACCCCGCAGGCAGGTTTTGTTTTATTAAGTAATGCCAATCTACGGATGCTGTATTAGGCAATGTGTAACTAGAGCTACAGCAGCCAGGCACATTTGATCATTGCTCTGGAAAACTATAATATAATAGTCATTCCTCTCTCGAATAGCACATGGGAAAAAACGAATAAAGCCTGGGTTACCACGTCGCAGGCAGGTTTTGTTTTCTTAAGTAATGCCAATCTACAGATGCTGTATAAAGCAATGTGTAACTAGAGCTATAGCAGCCAGGCGCATTTGATCATTGCTCTGGAAAACTATAATATAAAAGTCATTCCTCTCTTGAATAGCACATGGGAAAAAACGAATAAAGCCTGTGTTACCACCTCACAGGCAGGTTTTGTTTTATTAAGTAATGCCAATCTACGGATGCTGTATTAAGCAATGTGTAACTACAGCTAGAGCAGCCAGGCGCATTTGATCATTTCTCGGGAAAACTATAATATAAAAGTCATTCCTCTCTTGAATAGCACATGGGAAAAAACGAATAAAGCCTGTGTTACCACCTCGCAGGCAGGTTTTGTTTTATTAAGTAATGCCAATCTACGGATGCTGTATTAAGCAACGTGTAACTAGAGCTACAGCAGCCAGGCGCATTTGATCATTGCTCTGGAAAACTATAATATAAAAGTCATTCCTCTCTTGAATAGCACATAGGAAAAAACGAATAAAGCCTGGGTTACCACCTCGCAGGCAGGTTTTGTTTTCTTAAGTAACGCCAATCTACAGATGCTGTATTAAGCAATGTGTAACTAGAGCTATAGCAACCAGGCGCATTTGATCATTGCTCTGGAAAACTATAATATAAAAGTCATTCCTCTCTTGAATAGCACATGGGAAAAAACGAATAAAGCCTGTGTTACCACCTCACAGGCAGGTTTTAGTTTATTAAGTAATGCCAATCTACGGATGCTGTATTAAGCAATGTGTAACTAGAGCTACAGCAGCCAGGCGCATTTGATCATTGCTCTGGAAAACTATAATTAAATAGTCATTCCTCCCTTGAATAGCACATGGGAAAAAACGAATAAATCCTGTGTTACCGCCTCGCAGGCAGCTTTTGTTTTCTTAAGTAATGCCAATCTACGGATGCTGTATTAAGCAATGTGTAACTAGAGCTACAGCAGCCAGGCGCATTTGATCATTGCTCTGGAAAACTATAATATAATTGTCATTCCTCTCTTGAATAGCACATGGGAAAAAACGAATAAAGCCTGTGTTACCACCTCGCAGGCAGGTTTTGTTTTATTAAGTAATGCCAATCTACGGATGCTGTATTAAGCAATGTGTAACTAGAGCTACAGCAGCCAGGCGCATTTGATCATTGCTCTGGAAAACTATAATATAAAAGTCATTCCTCTCTTGAATAGCACATGGGAAAAAACGAATAAAGCCTGTGTTACCACCTCGCAGGCAGGTTTTGTTTTATTAAGTAATGCCAATCTACGGATGCTGTATTAAGCAATGTGTAACTAGAGCTACAGCAGCCAGGCGCATTTGATCATTGCTCTGGAAAACTATAATATAAAAGTCATTCCTCACTTGAATAGCACATGGGAAGAAAAGAATAAAGCCTGTGTTACCACCCCTCAGGCAGGTTTTGTTTTATTAAGTAATGCCAATCTACGGTTGCTGTATTGAGCAATGTGTAACTACAGCTAGAGCAGCCAGGCGCATTTGATCATTGCTCTGGAAAACTATAATATAAAAGTCATTCCTCTCTTGAATATCACATGGGAAAAAACGAATAAAGCCAGTGTTACCACCTCGCAGGCAGGTTTTGTTTTATTAAGTAATGTCAATCTACGGATGCTGTATTAAGCAATGTGTAACTAGAGCTACAGCAGCCAGGCGCATTTGATCATTGCTCTGGAAAAGTATAATATAAAAGTAGTTCCTCACTTGAATAGCACATGGGAAAAAACGAATAAAGCCTGTGTTACCACCTCGGAGGCAGGTTTTGTTTTATTAAGTAATGCCAATCTACGGATGCTGTATTAAGCAATATGTGACTAGAGCTACAGCAGCCAGGAGCATTTCACCATTGCTCTGGAAAACTATAATTCAAAAGTCATTCCTTTCTTGAATAGCACATGGGAAAAAACGAATAAAGCCTGTGTTACCACCTCGCAGGCAGGTTTTGTTTTATTAAGTAATGCCAATCTACGGATGCTGTATTAAGCAATGTGTAACTAGAGTTACAGCAGCCAGGCGCATTTGATCAATGCTCTGGAAAACTATAATATAAAAGTCATTCCTCTCTTGAATGGCACATGGGAAAAAACGAATAAAGCCTTTGTTACTACCTGGCAGGCAGGTTTTGTTTTATTAAGTAATGCCAATCTACGGATGCTGTATTAAGCAATGTGTAACTAGAGCTATAGCAGCCAGGCGCATTTGATCATTGCTCTGGAAAAGTATAATATAAAAGTCATTCCTCTCTTGAATAGCACGTGGGAAAAAACGAATAATGCCTGTATTACCACCCCCCATGCAGGATTTATTTTATTAAGTAATGCCAATCTACGGATGCTGTATTAAGCAATGTGTAACTAGAGCTACAGCAGCCAGGCGCATTTGATCATTGCTCTGGAAAACTATAATATAAAAGTCATTCCTCTCTTGAATAGCACATGGGAAAAAACGAATAAAGCCTGTGTTACCACCTCGGAGGCAGGTTTTGTTTTATTAAGTAATGCCAATCTACGGATGCTGTATTAAGCAATGTGTAACTAGAGCTACAGCAGCCAGGCGCATTTGATCATTGCTCTGGGAAACTATAATATAAAAGCCATTCCTCTCTTGAACAGCACATGGGAAAAAACGAATAAAGCCTGTGTTACCACCTCGCAGGCAGGTTTTGTTTTATTAAGTAATGCCAATCTACGGATGCTGTATTAAGCAATGTGTAACTAGAGCTACAGCAGCCAGGCGCATTTGATCATTGCTCTGGAAAACTATAATATAAAAGTCATTCCTCTCTTGAATAGCACATGGGAAAAAACGAATAAAGCCTGTGTTACCACCTCGCAGGCAGGTTTTGTTTTATTAAGTAATGCCAATCTACGGATGCTGTATTAAGCAATGTGTAACTAGAGCTACAGCAGCCAGGTGCATTTGATCATTGCTCTGGAAAACTATAATATAAAAGTCATTCCTCTCTTGAATAGCACATGGGAAAAAACGAATAAAGCCTGTGTTACCACCTCGCAGGCAGGTTTTGTTTTATTAAGTAATGCCAATCTACGGATCCTGTATTAAGCAATGTGTAACTAGAGCTACAGCAGCCAGGCGCATTTGATCATTCCTCTGGAAAACTATAATATAAAAGTCATTCCTCTCTTGAATAGCACATGGGAAAAAACGAATAAAGCCTGTGTTAGCACCTCGCAGGCAGGTTTTGTTTTATTAAGTAATGCCAATCTACGGATGCTGTATTAAGCAATGTGTGACCAGAGCTACAGCAGCCTGGCGCATTTGATCATTGCTCTGGATAACTATAATATAAAAGTCATTCCTTTCTTGAATAGCACATGGGAAAAAACGAATAAAGCCTATTTTACCACCTCGCAGGCAGGTTTTGTTTTATTAAGTAATGCCAATCTACGGATGCTGTATTAAGCAATGTGTAACTAGAGCTACAGCAGCCAGGCGCATTTGATCATTGCTCTGGAAAACTATAATATAATTGTCATTCCTCTCTTGAATAGCACATGGAAAAAAACGAATAATGCCTGTGTTACCACCCCGCAGGGAGGTTTTGTTTTATTAAGTAATGCCAATCTACAGATGCTGTATTAAGCAATGTGTAACTAGAGCTACAGCAGCCATGCGCATTTGATCATTGCTCTGGAAAACTATAATATAAAAGTCATTCCTCTCTTGAATAGCACATGGGAAAAAACGAATAAAGCCTGTGTTACCACCTCGCAGGCAGGTTTTGTTTTATTAAGTAATGCCAATCTACGGATCCTGTATTAAGCAATTTGTAACTAGAGCTACAGCAGCCAGGCGCATTTGATCATTGCTCTGGAAAACTATTATATAAAAGTCATTCCTCTCTTGAATAGCACATGGGAAAAAACGAATAAAGCCTGTGTAACCACCTCGCAGGCAGGTTTTGTTTTATTAGGTAATGCCAATCTACGGATGCTGTATTAAGCAATGTGTAACTAGAGCTACAGCAGCCTGGCGCATTTGATCATTGCTCTGGAAAACTATAATATAAAAGTCATTCCTCTCTTGAATAGCACATGGGAAAAAACGAATAAAGCCTGTGTTACCACCTCGCAGGCAGGTTTTGTTTTCTTAAGTAATGCCAATCTACGGATGCTGTATTAAGCAATGTGTAACTAGAGCTACAGCAGCCAGGCGCATTTGATCATTGCTCTGGAAAACTATAATATAATTGTCATTCCTCTCTTGAATAGCACATGGGAAAAAACGAATAATGCCTGTGTTACCACCCCGCAGGGAGGTTTTGTTTTATTAAGTAATGCCAATCTACGGATGCTGTATTAAGCAATGTGTAACTAGAGCTACAGCAGCCAGGCGCATTTGATGATTGCTCTGGAAAACTATAATATAAAAGTCATTCCTCTCTTGAATAGCACATGGGAAAAAACGAATAAAGCCTGTGTTACCAACCTGCAGGCAGGTTTTGTTTTATTAAGTAATGCCAATCTACGGATGCTGTATTAAGCAATACTAAACAGTCCTCCAAAGTAGTACGTCCAGTCAACGATTTAACAATTGCAAATTTCAGGGAGAGCCTACAGCAGATAGACTGGGATGAGGTGTACCATGAACCTGATGCCAATTTAAAATACAATTTATTTCATGACATTTTTGTAAATGCGTTTGAAAACTGCTTCCCCAAGAAAATAGTGAAATATACTCGTAAGAAACCTTGTAACAAACCATGGATTACTAAGGGTATAAAAATATCTTGTAACCGGAAAAGGGAAATGTATCTGACAGCAAGAAAGAGTAGTGACCCGGAAACTATCAAAAATTATAAAAACTACTGTGTTATGTTAAGAAAAGTTATTAAAAAATTCAGGAGTATGTGTATCATGTCTGAAAGCAGCAACACGGATAATTAAATTAAAACAATTTGGAATATTATTAAAAGAGAAACAGGTCAACCAAGAGCAGAGGAAGACAGTATTACCATCAAATTGAATGAAACCTTTACGAACAAAAAGTCAGAAGTTGAAAATATTTTTAATAATCATTTTCTATATGTTGTGGATATAGTAGGATCCAGGTGTTCATTAGAAGATGCTAGGCTCTTAATGGAAGAGGCCATACCTATGCAATTTGATACAATTGAAATCTCACCCACTTCTCCCTCTGAAGTTAGGAAAATAATAAACTTGCTTAAAAGCAAAAACTCACATGGAATTGATGGCATTTCCAGCAAAATACTAAAAGCTTGTTCTCAACAGATAAGTAAGATTCTCAGCCACCTGTGTAATAGCTCTCTGGAACAGGGCATTTTCCCTGATAGACTGAAATATGCTATTGTTATACCTTTGCATAAAAAGGGGGATAGATCTGATGTCAACAATTACCATCCAATCTCCCTTCTAACAGCTTTATCCAAAATTTTTGAGAAAGTAATGTATTCAAAAGTAGCTTCACTTATCTGTAAAAATGAAGTACTAACAAAATGTCAGTTTGGTTTCCAGAAATGTTTTTCAACAGAAAATGCCATATATGCTTTCACCAGTCAAATTTTGAATGATCTGAATAACCGAACACCACCCATTGGGATTTTTTGTGATCTCTCAAAGGCTTTTGATTGTGTAAATCATGAAATTCTGCTAGACAAGCTCAAGTATTGTGGCATGAGTGGGACAGTGCACAAATGGTTTAATTCGTACCTAACTGGAAGAGTGCAGAAAGTTGAAATAAGTAGTTCTCGTAACATGCAAAGATCAGCACATTCCTCAAACTGGGGAACTATCAAGAATGGGGTTCCAAAAGGGTCAGTCTTGGGTCCTTTGTTGTTCTTATTATATATTAATGACTTGCCATTCTATATTCATGAAGAGGCAAAGTTAGTTCTCTTTGCTGATGATACAAGTATAGTAATCACGCCTGACAAACAAGAATTAACTGATGAAATTGTCAATACTGTCTTTCAGAAAATTACTAAGTGGTTCCTTGTAAACGGACTCTCACTGAATTTTGATAAGACACAGTACATACAGTTCCGTACAGTGAATGGTATTACGCCATTAATAAATATAGACCTAAATCAGAAGCATATAGCTAAGGTAGAATATTCCAAATTTTTAGGTGTGTCCATTGATGAGAGATTAAATTGGAAGAAACACATTGATGATCTGCTGAAACATTTGAGTTCAGCTACTTATGCAATAAGGGTCATTGCAAATTTTGGTGATAAACATCTTAGTAAATTAGCTTACTACGCCTATTTTCACTCATTGCTTTCATATGGAATCATATTTTGGGGTAATTCATCACTGAGGAATAAAGTATTTATTGCACAAAAGCGTGTAATCAGAATAATAGCTGGAGTCCACCCAAGATCATCCTGCAGACATTTATTTAAGGATCTAGGGATATTCACAGTAGCTTCTCAGTATATATATTCTCTTATGAAATTTGTTATTAACAACCAAACCAATTCAAAAGTAATAGCAGTGTGCATAACTACAATACTAGGAGAAAGGATGATTCTCACTATTCAAGATTAAATCAAACTTTGGCACAGAAAGGGGTGAATTATACTGGCACTAAAGTCTTTGGTCACTTACCAAATAGTATCAAAAGTCTGACAGATAACCAACAAGTATTTAAGAAGAAATAAAAAGAATTTCTGAAAGACAACTCCTTCTACTCCATAGAGGAATTTTTAGATATAAATTAAGGAAAAAAAAGAAAAAATATTTAAATAAAAAAAAAAAATAAAGTTGTTATATTAACTTAAGTATGTTGTTAAATTAACCTAATTATGTCATGTATTGGAAAATTTGACTCGTTCCACATCATTACTAAGTATCATATTCATGATCCATGGAACTAGTATTAATCTAATCTAATCTAATCTACAGCTACAGCAGCCAGGCGCATTTGATCATTGCTCTGGAAAACTATAATATAAAAGTAATTCCTCTCTTGAATAGCACATGGGAAAAAACGAATAAAGCCTGTGTTACCACCTCGCAGGCAGGTTTTGTTTTATTAAGTAATGCCAATCTACGGATCCTGTATTAAGCAATGTGTAACTAGAGCTACAGCAGCCAGGCGCATTTGATCATTCCTCTGGAAAACTATAATATAAAAGTCATTCCTCTCTTGAATAGCACATGGGAAAAAACGAATAAAGCCTGTGTTAGCACCTCGCAGGCAGGTTTTGTTTTATTAAGTAATGCCAATCTACGGATGCTGTATTAAGCAATGTGTGACCAGAGCTACAGCAGCCTGGCGCATTTGATCATTGCTCTGGATAACTATAATATAAAAGTCATTCCTTTCTTGAATAGTACATGGGAAAAAACGAATAAAGCCTATTTTACCACCTCGCAGGCAGGTTTTGTTTTATTAAGTAATGCCAATCTACGGATGCTGTATTAAGCAATGTGTAACTAGAGCTACAGCAGCCAGGCGCATTTGATCATTGCTCTGGAAAACTATAATATAATTGTCATTCCTCTCTTGAATAGCACATGGAAAAAAACGAATAATGCCTGTGTTACCACCCCGCAGGGAGGTTTTGTTTTATTAAGTAATGCCAATCTACAGATGCTGTATTAAGCAATGTGTAACTAGAGCTACAGCAGCCATGCGCATTTGATCATTGCTCTGGAAAACTATAATATAAAAGTCATTCCTCTCTTGAATAGCACATGGGAAAAAACGAATAAAGCCTGTGTTACCACCTCGCAGGCAGGTTTTGTTTTATTAAGTAATGCCAATCTACGGATCCTGTATTAAGCAATTTGTAACTAGAGCTACAGCAGCCAGGCGCATTTGATCATTGCTCTGGAAAACTATTATATAAAAGTCATTCCTCTCTTGAATAGCACATGGGAAAAAACGAATAAAGCCTGTGTAACCACCTCGCAGGCAGGTTTTGTTTTATTAGGTAATGCCAATCTACGGATGCTGTATTAAGCAATGTGTAACTAGAGCTACAGCAGCCTGGCGCATTTGATCATTGCTCTGGAAAACTATAATATAAAAGTCATTCCTCTCTTGAATAGCACATGGGAAAAAACGAATAAAGCCTGTGTTACCACCTCGCAGGCAGGTTTTGTTTTCTTAAGTAATGCCAATCTACGGATGCTGTATTAAGCAATGTGTAACTAGAGCTACAGCAGCCAGGCGCATTTGCTCATTGCTCTGGAAAACTATAATATAATTGTCATTCCTCTCTTGAATAGCACATGGGAAAAAACGAATAATGCCTGTGTTACCACCCCGCAGGGAGGTTTTGTTTTATTAAGTAATGCCAATCTACGGATGCTGTATTAAGCAATGTGTAACTAGAGCTACAGCAGCCAGGCGCATTTGATGATTGCTCTGGAAAACTATAATATAAAAGTCATTCCTCTCTTGAATAGCACATGGGAAAAAACGAATAAAGCCTGTGTTACCAACCTGCAGGCAGGTTTTGTTTTATTAAGTAATGCCAATCTACGGATGCTGTATTAAGCAATACTAAACAGTCCTCCAAAGTAGTACGTTCAGTCAACGATTTAACAATTGCAAATTTCAGGGAGAGCCTACAGCAGATAGACTGGGATGAGGTGTACCATGAACCTGATGCCAATTTAAAATACAATTTATTTCATGACATTTTTGTAAATGCATTTGAAAACTGCTTCCCCAAGAAAATAGTGAAATATACTCGTAAGAAACCTTGTAACAAACCATGGATTACTAAGGGTATAAAAATATCTTGTAACCGGAAAAGGGAAATGTATCTGACAGCAAGAAAGAGTAGTGACCCGGAAACTATCAAAAATTATAAAAACTACTGTGTTATGTTAAGAAAAGTTATTAAAAAATTCAGGAGTATGTGTATCATGTCTGAAAGCAGCAACACGGATAATTAAATTAAAACAATTTGGAATATTATTAAAAGAGAAACAGGTCAACCAAGAGCAGAGGAAGACAGTATTACCATCAAATTGAATGAAACCTTTACGAACAAAAAGTCAGAAGTTGAAAATATTTTTAATAACATTTTCTATATGTTGTGGATATAGTAGGATCCAGGTGTTCATTAGAAGATGCTAGGCTCTTAATGGAAGAGGCCATACCTATGCAATTTGATACAATTGAAATCTCACCCACTTCTCCCTCTGAAGTTAGGAAAATAATAAACTTGCTTAAAAGCAAAAACTCACATGGAATTGATGGCATTTCCAGCAAAATACTAAAAGCTTGTTCTCAACAGATAAGTAAGATTCTCAGCCACCTGTGTAATAGCTCTCTGGAACAGGGCATTTTCCCTGATAGACTGAAATATGCTATTGTTATACCTTTGCATAAAAAGGGGGATAGATCTGATGTCAACAATTACCATCCAATCTCCCTTCTAACAGCTTTATCCAAAATTTTTGAGAAAGTAATGTATTCAAAAGTAGCTTCACTTATCTGTAAAAATGAAGTACTAACAAAATGTCAGTTTGGTTTCCAGAAATGTTTTTCAACAGAAAATGCCATATATGCTTTCACCAGTCAAATTTTGAATGATCTGAATAACCGAACACCACCCATTGGGATTTTTTGTGATCTCTCAAAGGCTTTTGATTGTGTAAATCATGAAATTCTGCTAGACAAGCTCAAGTATTGTGGCATGAGTGGGACAGTGCACAAATGGTTTAATTCGTACCTAACTGGAAGAGTGCAGAAAGTTGAAATAAGTAGTTCTCGTAACATGCAAAGATCAGCACATTCCTCAAACTGGGGAACTATCAAGAATGGGGTTCCAAAAGGGTCAGTCTTGGGTCCTTTGTTGTTCTTATTATATATTAATGACTTGCCATTCTATATTCATGAAGAGGCAAAGTTAGTTCTCTTTGCTGATGATACAAGTATAGTAATCACGCCTGACAAACAAGAATTAACTGATGAAATTGTCAATACTGTCTTTCAGAAAATTACTAAGTGGTTCCTTGTAAACGGACTCTCACTGAATTTTGATAAGACACAGTACATACAGTTCCGTACAGTGAATGGTATTACGCCATTAATAAATATAGACCTAAATCAGAAGCATATAGCTAAGGTAGAATATTCCAAATTTTTAGGTGTGTCCATTGATGAGAGATTAAATTGGAAGAAACACATTGATGATCTGCTGAAACATTTGAGTTCAGCTACTTATGCAATAAGGGTCATTGCAAATTTTGGTGATAAACATCTTAGTAAATTAGCTTACTACGCCTATTTTCACTCATTGCTTTCATATGGAATCATATTTTGGGGTAATTCATCACTGAGGAATAAAGTATTTATTGCACAAAAGCGTGTAATCAGAATAATAGCTGGAGTCCACCCAAGATCATCCTGCAGACATTTATTTAAGGATCTAGGGATATTCACAGTAGCTTCTCAGTATATATATTCTCTTATGAAATTTGTTATTAACAACCAAACCAATTCAAAAGTAATAGCAGTGTGCATAACTACAATACTAGGAGAAAGGATGATTCTCACTATTCAAGATTAAATCAAACTTTGGCACAGAAAGGGGTGAATTATACTGGCACTAAAGTCTTTGGTCACTTACCAAATAGTATCAAAAGTCTGACAGATAACCAACAAGTATTTAAGAAGAAATAAAAAGAATTTCTGAATGACAACTCCTTCTACTCCATAGAGGAATTTTTAGATATAAATTAAGGAAAAAAAAGAAAAAATATTTAAATAAAAAAAAAAATAAAGTTGTTATATTAACTTAAGTATGTTGTTAAATTAACCTAATTATGTCATGTATTGGAAAATTTGACTCGTTCCACATCATTACTAAGTATCATATTCATGATCCATGGAACTAGTATTAATCTAATCTAATCTAATCTAGAGCTACAGCAGCCAGGCGCATTTGATCATTGCTCTGGAAAACTATAATATAAAAGTAATTCCTCTCTTGAATAGCACATGGGAAAAAACGAATAAAGCCTGTGTTACCACCTCGCAGGCAGGTTTTGTTTTATTAAGTAATGCCAATCTACGGATCCTGTATTAAGCAATGTGTAACTAGAGCTACAGCAGCCAGGCGCATTTGATCATTGCTCTGGAAAACTATAATATAAAAGTCATTCCTCTCTTGAATACCACATGGGAAAAAACGAATAAAGCCTGTGTTACCACCCCGCAGGCAGGTTTTGTTTTATTAAGTAATGCCAATCTATGGATGCTGTATTAAGCAATGTGTAACTGGAGCTACAGCAGCCAGGCGCATTTGATCATTGCTCTGGAAAACTATAATATAAATGTCATTCCTCTCTTGAATAACACATGGGAAAAAACGAATAAAGCCTGTGTTACCACCCCGCAGGCAGGTTTTGTTTTATTAAGTAATGCCAATCTACGGATGCTGTATTAAGCAATGCGTAACTAGAGCTACAGCAGCCAGGCGCATTTGATCATTGCTCTGGAAAACTATAATATAATAGTCATTCCCCTCTTGAATAGCACATGGGAAAAAACGAATAAAGCCTGTGTTGCCACCCCGCAGGCAGGTTTTGTTTTATTAAGTAATACCAATCTACGGATGCTGTATTAAGCAATGTGTAACTAGAGCTACAGCAGCCAGGCGCATTTGATCATTGCTCTGGAAAACTATAATATAAATGTCATTCCTCTCTTGAATAGCACATGGGAAAAAACGAATAAAGCGTGTGTTACCACCCCACAGGCAGGTTTTGTTTTATTAAGTAATGCCAATCTACGGATGCTGTATTAAGCAATGTGTAACTAGAGTTACAGCAGCCAGGCGCATTTTATCATTGCTCTGGAAAAATATAATATAAAAGTCATTCCTCTCTTGAATAGCACATGGGAAAAAACGAATAAAGCCTGTGTTACCACCTCGCAGGCAGGTTTTGTTTTATTAAGTAATGCCAATCTACGGATGCTGTATTAGGCAATGTGTAACTAGAGCTATAGGAGCCAGGCGCATTTGATCATTGCACT
Source organism: Schistocerca serialis cubense (assembly GCF_023864345.2). Lineage (NCBI taxonomy): Eukaryota > Metazoa > Arthropoda > Insecta > Orthoptera > Acrididae > Schistocerca > Schistocerca serialis. Next base: position 35,619,440 of record NC_064639.1, read on the forward strand.
GGAAAACAATAATATAAAAGTCATTCCTCTCTTGAGTAGCACATGGGAAAAAACGAATAAAGCCTGTGTTACCACCCCGCAGGCAGGTTTTGTTTTATTAAGTAATGCCAATCTACGGATGCTGTATTAGGCAATGTGTAACTAGAGCTACAGCAGCCAGGCGCATTTGATCATTGCTCTGGAAAACTATAATATAATAGTCATTCCTCTCTCGAATAGCACATGGGAAAAAACGAATAAAGCCTGGGTTACCACGTCGCAGGCAGGTTTTGTTTTCTTAAGTAATGCCAATCTACAGATGCTGTATTAAGCAATGTGTAACTAGAGCTATAGCAGCCAGGCGCATTTGATCATTGCTCTGGAAAACTATAATATAAAAGTCATTCCTCTCTTGAATAACACATGGGAAAAAACGAATAAAGCCTGTGTTACCACCTCACAGGCAGGTTTTGTTTTATTAAGTAATGCCAATCTACGGATGCTGTATTAAGCAATGTGTAACTACAGCTAGAGCAGCCAGGCGCATTTGATCATTGCTCGGGAAAACTATAATATAAAAGTCATTCCTCTCTTGAATAGCACATGGGAAAAAACGAATAAAGCCTGTGTTACCACCTCGCAGGCAGGTTTTGTTTTATTAAGTAATGCCAATCTACGGATGCTGTATTAAGCAACGTGTAACTAGAGCTACAGCAGCCAGGCGCATTTGATCATTGCTCTGGAAAACTATAATATAAAAGTCATTCCTCTCTTGAATAGCACATAGGAAAAAACGAATAAAGCCTGGGTTACCACCTCGCAGGCAGGTTTTGTTTTCTTAAGTAACGCCAATCTACAGATGCTGTATTAAGCAATGTGTAACTAGAGCTATAGCAACCAGGCGCATTTGATCATTGCTCTGGAAAACTATAATATAAAAGTCATTCCTCTATTGAATAGCACATGGGAAAAAACGAATAAAGCCTGTGTTACCACCTCACAGGCAGGTTTTAGTTTATTAAGTAATGCCAATCTACGGATGCTGTATTAAGCAATGTGTAACTAGAGCTACAGCAGCCAGGCGCATTTGATCATTGCTCTGGAAAACTATAATTAAATAGTCATTCCTCCCTTGAATAGCACATGGGAAAAAACGAATAAATCCTGTGTTACCGCCTCGCAGGCAGCTTTTGTTTTCTTAAGTAATGCCAATCTACGGATGCTGTATTAAGCAATGTGTAACTAGAGCTACAGCAGCCAGGCGCATTTGATCATTGCTCTGGAAAACTATAATATAATTGTCATTCCTCTCTTGAATAGCACATGGGAAAAAACGAATAAAGCCTGTGTTACCACCTCGCAGGCAGGTTTTGTTTTATTAAGTAATGCCAATCTACGGATGCTGTATTAAGCAATGTGTAACTAGAGCTACAGCAGCCAGGCGCATTTGATCATTGCTCTGGAAAACTATAATATAAAAGTCATTCCTCTCTTGAATAGCACATGGGAAAAAACGAATAAAGCCTGTGTTACCACCTCGCAGGAAGGTTTTGTTTTATTAAGTAATGCCAATCTACGGATGCTGTATTAAGCAATGTGTAACTAGAACTACAGCAGCCAGGCGCATTTGATCATTGCTCTGGAAAACTATAATATAAAAGTCATTCCTCACTTGAATAGCACATGGGAAGAAAAGAATAAAGCCTGTGTTACCACCCCTCAGGCAGGTTTTGTTTTATTAAGTAATGCCAATCTACGGTTGCTGTATTGAGCAATGTGTAACTACAGCTAGAGCAGCCAGGCGCATTTGATCATTGCTCTGGAAAACTATAATATAAAAATCATTCCTCTCTTGAATATCACATGGGAAAAAACGAATAAAGCCAGTGTTACCACCTCGCAGGCAGGTTTTGTTTTATTAAGTAATGTCAATCTACGGATGCTGTATTAAGCAATGTGTAACTAGAGCTACAGCAGCCAGGCGCATTTGATCATTGCTCTGGAAAAGTATAATATAAAAGTAGTTCCTCACTTGAATAGCACATGGGAAAAAACGAATAAAGCCTGTGTTACCACCTCGCAGGCAGGTTTTGTTTTATTAAGTAATGCCAATCTACGGATGCTGTATTAAGCAATATGTGACTAGAGCTACAGCAGCCAGGAGCATTTCACCATTGCTCTGGAAAACTATAATTCAAAAGTCATTCCTTTCTTGAATAGCACATGGGAAAAAACGAATAAAGCCTGTGTTACCACCTCGCAGGCAGGTTTTGTTTTATTAAGTAATGCCAATCTACGGATGCTGTATTAAGCAATGTGTAACTAGAGCTACAGCAGCCAGGCGCATTTGATCAATGCTCTGGAAAACTATAATATAAAAGTCATTCCTCTCTTGAATGGCACATGGGAAAAAACGAATAAAGCCTTTGTTACTACCTGGCAGGCAGGTTTTGTTTTATTAAGTAATGCCAATCTACGGATGCTGTATTAAGCAATGTGTAACTAGAGCTATAGCAGCCAGGCGCATTTGATCATTGCTCTGGAAAAGTATAATATAAAAGTCATTCCTCTCTTGAATAGCACGTGGGAAAAAACGAATAATGCCTGTATTACCACCCCCCATGCAGGATTTATTTTATTAAGTAATGCCAATCTACGGATGCTGTATTAAGCAATGTGTAACTAGAGCTACAGCAGCCAGGCGCATTTGATCATTGCTCGGGAAAACTATAATATAAAAGTCATTCCTCTCTTGATTAGCACATGGGAAAAAACGAATAAAGCCTGTGTTACCACCTCGCAGGCAGGTTTTGTTTTATTAAGTAATACCAGTCTACGGATGCTGTATTAAGCAATGTGTAACTAGAGCTACAGCAGCCAGGCGCATTTGATCATTGCTCTGGAAAACTATAATATAAAAGTCATTCCTCTCTTGAATAGCACATGGGAAAAAACGAATAAAGCCTGTGTCACCACCTCGCAGGCAGGTTTTGTTTTATTAAGTAATGCCAATCTACGGATGCTGTATTAAGCAATGTGTAACTAGAGCTATAGCAGCCAGGCGCATTTGATCATTGCTCTGGAAAACTATAATATAAAAGTCATTCCTCTCTTGAATAGCACGTGGGAAAAAACGAATAATGCCTGTATTACCACCCCCCATGCAGGTTTTATTTTATTAAGTAATGCCAATCTACGGATGCTGTATTAAGCAATGTGTAACTAGAGCTACAGCAGCCAGGCGCATTTGATCATTGCTCTGGAAAACTATAATATAAAAGTCATTCCTCTCTTGACTAGCACATGGGAAAAATCGAATAAAGCCTTTGTTACCTCCTCGCAGGCAGGTTTTGTTTTATTAAGTAATGCCAATCTACGGATACTGTATTATGCAATGTGTAACTAGAGCTACAGCAGCCAGGCGCATTTGATCATTGCTCTGGAAAACTATAATATAAAAGTCATTCCTCTCTTGAATGGCACATGGGAAAAAACGAATAAAGCCTGTGTTACCACCTCGCAGGCAGGTTTTGTTTTATTAAGTAATGCCAATCTACGGATGCTGTATTAAGCAATGTGTAACTAGAGCTATAGCAGCCAGGCGCATTTGATCATTGCTCTGGCAAACTATAATATAAAAGTCATTCCTCTCTTGAATAGCACATCGGAAAAATCGAATAAAGCCTGTGTTACCACCTCGCAGGCAGGTTTTGTTTTATTAAGTAATGCCAATCTACGGATGCTGTATTAAGCAATGTGTAACTAGAGCTATAGGAGCCAGGCCCATTTGATCATTGCTCTGGAAAACAATAATATAAAAGTCATTCCTCTCTTGAGTAGCACATGGGAAAAAACGAATAAAGCCTGTCTTACCACCTCTCAGGCAGGTTTTGCTTTCTTAAGTAATGCCAATCTACGGATGCTGTATTAAGCAATGTGTAACTAGAGCTATAGGAGTCAGGCGCATTTGATCATTGCTCTGGAAAACTATAATATAAAAGTCATTCCTCTCTTGAATAGCACATGGGAAAAAACGAATAAAGCCTGTGTTACCACCTCGCTGGCAGGTTTTGTTTTCTTAAGTAATGCCAATCTACGGATGCCATATTAAGCAATGTGTAACTAGAGCTACAGCAGCCAGGTGCATTTGACCATTGCTCTGGAAAACTATAATATAAAAGTCATTCCTCACTTGAATAGCACATGGGAAAAACGAATAAAGCCTGTGTTACCACCCCTCAGGCAGGTTATGTTTTATTATGTAATGCAAATCTACGGATGCTGTATTAAGCAATGTGTAACTAGAGCTACAGCAGCCAGGCTCATTTGATCATTGCTCTGGAAAACTGTAATATAAAAGTCATTCCTCTCTTGAATATCACATGGGAAAAAACTAATAAAGCCAGTGTTACCACCTCGCAGGCAGGTTTTGTTTTATTAAGTAATGCCAATCTACGGATGCTCTATTAAGCAATGTGTAACTAGAGCTACAGCAGCCAGGCGCATTTGATCATTGCTCTGGAAAACTATAATATAATAGTCATTCCTCTCTTGATTAGCACATGGGAAAAACGAATAAAGCCTGTGTTACCACCTCGCAGGCAGGTTTTGTTTTCTTGAGTAATGCCAATCTACGGATGCTGTGTTAAGCAATGTTTAACTAGAGCTACAGCAGCCAGGCGAATTTGATCATTGCTCTGGAAAAGTATAATATAAAAGTAGTTCCTCACTTGAATAGCACATGGGAAAAAACGAATAAAGCCTGTGTCACCACCTCGCAGGCAGGTTTTGTTTTATTAAGTAATGCCAATCTACGGATGCTGTATTAAGCAATGTGTAACAAGAGCTACAGCAGCCAGGCGCATTTGATCATTGCTCTGGAAAACTATAATATAAAAGTCATTCCTCTCTTGAATAGCACATGGGAAAAAACGAATAAAGCCTGTGTTACTACCTCGCAGGCAGGTTTTGTTTTATTAAGTAATGCCAATCTACGGATGCTGTATTAAGCAATGTGTAACTAGAGCTGCAGCAGCCAGGCGCCTTTGATCATTGCTCTGGAAAACTATAATGTAATAGTCATTCCTCTCTTGAATAGCACATGGGAAAAACGAATAAAGCCTGTGTTACCACCTCGCAGGCAGGTTTTGTTTTATTAAGTAATGCCAATCTACGGATGCTGTATTAAGCAATGTGTAACTAGAGCTACAGCAGCCAGGCGCATTTGATCATTGCTCTGGAAAACAATAACATAAAAGTCATTCCTCTCTTGAGTAGCACATGGGAAAAAACGAATAAAGCCTGTGTTACCACCCCGCAAGCAGGTTTTGTTTTATTAAGTAATGCCAATCTACGGATGCTCTATTAAGCAATGTGTAACTAGAGCTACAGCAGCCAGGCGCATTTGATCATTGCTCTGTAAAACTATAATATAAAAGTCATTCCTCTCTTGAATAGCACATGGGAAAAAACGAATAAAGCCTGTGTTACCACCTCTTAGGCAGGTTTTGTTTTATTAAGTAATACCAGTCTACGGATGATGTATTAAGCAATGTGTAAGTAGAGCTACAGCAGCCAGACGCATTTGATCATTGCTCTGGAAAACTATAATATAAAAGTCATTCCTCTCTTGAATAGCACATGGGAAAAAACGAATAAAGCCTGTGTCACCACCTCACAGGTAGGTTTTGTTTTATTAAGTAATGCCACTCTACGGATGCTGTATTAAGCAATGTGTAACTAGAGCTACACTAGCCAGGCGCATTTGATCATTGCTCTGGAAAACTATAATATAAAAGTCATTCCTCTCTTGAATAGCACATGGGAAAAAACGAATAAAGTCTGTGTTACCACCTCGCAGGCAGGTTTTGTTTTATTGAGTAATGCCAATCTACGGATGCTGTATTAAGCAATGTGTAACTAGAGCTACAGCAGCCAGGCGCATTTGATCATTGCTCTGGAAAACAATAACATAAAAGTCATTCCTCTCTTGAATAGCACATGGGAAAAAACGAATAAAGCCTGTGTTACCACCCCGCAGGCAGGTTTTGTTTTATTAAGTAATGCCAATCTACGGATGCTCTATTAAGCAATGTGTAACTAGAGCTACAGCAGCCAGGCGCATTTGATCATTGCTCTGGAAAACTATAATATAAAAGTCATTCCTCTCTTGAATAGCACATGGGAAAAAACGAATAAAGCCTGTGTTACCACCTCGCAGGCAGGTTTTGTTTTATTAAGTAATACCAGTCTACGGATGATGTATTAAGCAATGTGTAACTAGAGCTACAGCAGCCAGGCGCATTGATCATTGCTCTGGAAAACTATAATATAAAAGTCATTCCTCTCTTGAATAGCACATGGGAAAAAGCGAATAAAGTCTGTGTTACCACCTCTCAGGCAGGTTTTGTTTTATTAAGTAATGCCAATCTACGAATGCTGTATTAAGCAATGTGTAACTAGAGCTACAGCAGCCAGGCGCATTTGATCATTGCTCTGGGAAACTATAATATAAAAGTCATTCCTCTCTTGAATAGCACATGGGAAAAAACGAATAAAGCCTGTGTCACCACCTCACAGGTAGGTTTTGTTTTATTAAGTAATGCCACTCTATGGATGCTGTATTAAGCAATGTGTAACTAGAGCTACAGCAGCCAGGCGCATTTGATCATTGCTATGGAAAACTATAATATAAAAGTCATTCCTCTCTAGAATAGCACATGGGAAAAGACGAATAAAGCCTGTGTTACCACCCCGCAGGCAGGTTTTGTTTTATTAAGTAATACCAATCTACGAATGCTGTATTAAGCACTGTGTAACTAGAGCTACAGCAGCCAGGCGCATTTGATCATTGCTCTGGAAAACTATAATATAAAAGTAATTCCTCTCTTGAATAGCACATGGGAAAAAACGAATAAAGCCTGTGTTACCACCTCGCAGGCAGGTTTTGTTTTATTAAGTAATACCAGTCTACGGATGCTTTATTAAGCAATGTGTAACTAGAGCTACAGCAGCCAGGCGCATTTGATCATTGCTCTGGAAAACTATAATATAAAAGTCATTCCTCTCTTGAATAGCACATGGGAAAAAACGAATAAAGTCTGTGTTACCACCTCTCAGGCAGGTTTTGTTTTATTAAGTAATGCCAATCTACAGATGCTGTATTAAGCAATGTGTAACTAGAGCTATAGCAGTCAGGCGCATTTGGTCATTGCTCTGGAAAACTATAATATAAAAGTCATTCCTCTCTTGAATAGCACATGGGAATACACGAATAAAGCCTGTGATACCACCCCACAGGCAGGTTTTGTTTTATTAAGTAATGCCAATCTACGGATGCTGTATTAAGCAATGTGTAACTATAGCTACAGCAGCCAGGCGCATTTGATCATTGCTCTGGAAAACTATAATATAAAAGTCATTCCTGTCTTGAATAGCACATGGGAATAAACGAATAAAGCCTGTGTTACCACATTGCAGGCAGGTTTTGTTTTATTAAGTAATGCCAATCTACGGATGCTGTATTAAGCAATGTGTAACTAGAGCTATAGCAGCCAGGCGCATTTGATCATTGCTCTGGAAAACTATAATATAAAAGTCATTCCTCTCTTGAATAGCACATGAGAAAAAACGAATAAAGCCTGTGTTACCACTGCGCAGGTAGGTTTTGTTTTATTAAGTAATGCCAATCTACGGATCCTGTATTAAGCAATGTGTTACTAGAGCTACAGCAGCCAGGCGCATTTGATCATTGCTCTGGAAAACTATAATGTAATAGTCATTCCTCTCTTGAATAGCACATGGGAAAAAACGAAGAAAGCCAGTGTTACCACCTCGCAGGCAGGTTTTGTTTTATTAAGTAATGCCAATCTACGGATGCTGTATTAAGCAATGTGTATCTAGAGCTATAGCAGCCAGGCGCATTTGATCATTGCTCTGGAAAACAATAACATAAAAGTCATTCCTCTCTTGAATAGCACATGGGAAAAAACGAATAAAGCCTGTGTTACCACCCCGCAGGCAGGTTTTGATTTATTAAGTAATGCCAATCTACAGATGTTGTATTAAGCAATGTGTAACTTGAGCTACAGCAGCCAGGCGCATTTGATCATTGCTCTGGAAAACTATAATATAAAAGTCATTCCTCTCTTGAATGGCACATGGGAAAAAACGATAAAAGGCCTGTGTTACCACCTCGCAGGCAGGTTTTGTTTTATTAAGTAATGCCAATCTACGGATGCTGTATTAAGCAATGTGTAACTAGAGCTATAGCAGTCAGGCGCATTTGGTCATTGCTCTGGAAAACTATAATATAAAAGTCATTCCTCTCTTGAATAGCACATGGGAATACACGAATAAAGCCTGTGTTACCACCCCACAGGCAGGTTTTGTTTTATTAAGTAATGCCAATCTACAGATGCTGTATTAAGCAATGTGTAACTATAGCTACAGCAGCCAGGCGCATTTGATCATTGCTCTGGAAAACTATAATATAAGTCATTCATCTGTTGAATAGCACTTGGGAATAAACGAATAAAGCCTGTGTTACCACTCCACAGGCAGGTTTTGTTTCATTAAGTAATGCCAATCTACGGATGCTGTATTAAGCAATGTGTAACTATAGCTACAGCAGCCAGGCGCATTTGATCATTGCTCTGGAGAACTATAATATAAAAGTCATTCCTCTCTTGAATAGCACATGGGAAAAAACGAATAAAGCCTGTGTTACCACCTCGCAGGCAGGTTTTGTTTTCTTAAGAAATGCCAATCTACGGATGCTGTATTAAGCAATGTGTAACTAGAGCTACAGCAGCCAGGCGCATTTGATCATTGCTCTGGAAAAGTATAATTTAAAAGTCATTCCACTCTAGAATAGCACATGGGAAAAAAACGAATAAAGCCTGTGTTATCACCACGCAGGCAGGTTTTGTTTTATTGAGTAATGCCAATCTATGGATGCTGTATTAAGCAATGTGTTGTTGTTGTTGTTGTTGTGGTCTTCAGTCCTGAGACTGGTTTGATGCAGCTCTCCATGCTACTCTATCCTGTGCAAGCTTTTTCATCTCCCAGTACCTACTACAACCTACATCCTTCTGAATCTGCTTAGTGTATTCATCTCTTGGTCTCCCTCTACGATTTTTACCCTCCACGCTGCCCTCCAATACTAAATTGGTGATCCCTTGATGCCTCAGAACATGTCCTACCAACCGATCCCTTCTTCTCGTCAAGTTGTGCCACAAACTTCTCTTCTCCCCAATCCTATTCAATACTTCCTCATTAGTTATGTGATCTACCCATCTAATCTTCAGCATTCTTCTGTAGCACCACATTTCGAAAGCTTCTATTCTCTTCTTGTCCAAACTATTTATCGTCCATGTTTCACTTCCATACATGGCTACACTCCATACAAATACTTTCAGAAATGACTTCCTGACACTTAAATCAATACTGGATGTTAACAAATTTCTCTTCTTCAGAAACGCTTTCCTTGCCTTTGCCAGCCTACATTTTATATCCTCTCTACTTCGACCATCATCAGTTATTTTGCTCCCCAAATAGCAAAACTCCTTTACTACTTTAAGTGCCTCATTTCCTAATCTAATTCCCTCAGCATCACCCGACTTAATTAGACTACATTCCATTATCCTCGTTTTGCTTTTGTTGATGTTCATCTTATATCCTCCTTTCAAGACACCATCCATTCCATTCAACTGCTCTTCCAAGTCCTTTGCTGTCTCTGACAGAATTACAATGTCATCGGCGAACCTCAAAGTTTTTATTTCTTCTCCATGAATTTTAATACCTAATCCGAATTTTTCTTTTGTTTCCTTTACTGCTTGCTCAATATACAGATTGAACAACATCGGGGAGAGGCTACAACCCTGTCTTACTCCCTTCCCAACCACTGCTTCCCTTTCATGTCCCTCGACTCTTATAACTGCCATCTGGTTTCTGTACAAATTGTAAATAGCCTTTCGCTCCCTGTATTTTACCCCTGCCACCTTTAGAATTTGAAAGAGAGTATTCCAGTCAACATTGTCGAAAGCTTTCTCTAAGTCTACAAATGCTAGAAACGTAGGTTTGCCTTTCCTTAATCTTTCTTCTAAGAGAAGTCGTAAGGTCAGTATTGCCTCACGTGTTCCAGTGTTTCTACGGAATCCAAACTGATCTTCCCCGAGGTTGGCTTCTACTAGTTTTTCCATTCGTCTGTAAAGAATTCGTGTTAGTATTTTGCAGCTGTGACTTATTAAGCTGATAGTTCGGTAATTTTCACATCTGTCAACACCTGCTTTCTTTGGGATTGGAATTATTATATTCTTCTTGAAGTCTGAGGGTATTTCACCTGTTTCATAAATCTTGCTCACCAGATGGTAGAGTTTTGTCAGGACTGGCTCTCCCACGGCCGTCAGTAGTTCCAATGGAATATTGTCTACTCCGGGGGCCTTGTTTCGACTCAGGTCTTTCAGTGCTCTGTCAAACTCTTCACGCAGTATCTTATCTCCCATTTCATCTTCATCTACATCCTCTTCCATTTCCATAATATTGTCCTCAAGTACATCACCCTTGTATAGACCCTCTATATACTCCTTCCACCTTTCTGCTTTCCCTTCTTTGCTTAGAACTGGGTTTCCATCTGAGCTCTTGATGTTCATACAAGTGGTTCTCTTATCTCCAAAGGTCTCTTTAATTTTCCTGTAGGCAGTATCTATCTTACCCCTAGTGAGATAGGCCTCTACATCCTTACATTTGTCCTCTAGCCATCCCAGCTTAGCCATTTTACACTTCCTGTCAATCTCATTTTTGAGACGTTTGTATTCCTTTTTGCCTGTTTCACTTACTGCATTTTTATATTTTCTCCTTTCATCAATTAAATTCAATATTTCTTCTGTTACCCAAGGATTTCTACTAGCCCTCGTCTTTTTACCTACTTGATCCTCTGCTGCCTTCACTACTTCATCCCTCAAAGCTACCCATTCTTCTTCTACTGTATTTATTTCCCCCATTCCTGTCAATTGCTCCCTTATGCTCTCCCTGAATCTCTGTACAACGTCTGGTTCTTTTAGTTTATCCAGGTCCCATCTCCTTAAATTCCCACCTTTTTGCAGTTTCTTCAGTTTTAATCTACAGGTCATAACCAATAGATTGTGGTCAGAGTCCACATCTGCCCCTGGAAATGTCTTACAATTTAAAACCTGGTTCCTAAATCTCTGTCTTACCATTATATAATCTATCTGATACCTTTTAGTATCTCCAGGGTTCTTCCATGTATACAACCTTCTTTCATGATTCTTAAACCAAGTGTTAGTTATGATTATGTTGTGCTCTGTGCAAAATTCCACCAGGCGGCTTCCTCTTTCATTTCTGTCCCCCAATCCATATTCACCTACTATGTTTCCTTCTCTCCCTTTTCCTACACTCGAATTCCAGTCACCCATGACTATTAAATTTTCGTCTCCCAATGTGCAGGTAGGTATTGTTTTATTAAGTAATGCCAATCTACGGATGCTGTATTAAGCAATGTGTAACTAGAGCTACAGCAGCCAGGCGCATTTGATCATTGCTCTGGAAAACTATAATATAAAAGTCACTCCTCTCTTGAATAGCACATGGGAAAAAACGAATAAAGCCTGTATTACCACCCCGCAGGCAGGTTTTGATTTATTAAGTAATGCCAATCAACAGATGTTGTATTAAGCAATGTGTAACTTGAGCTACAGCAGCCAGGCGCATTTGATCATTGCTCTGGAAAACTATAATATAAAAGTCATTCCTCTCTTGAATGGCACATGGGAAAAAACGAATAAAGCCTGTGTTACCACCTCGCAGGCAGGTTTTGTTTTATTAAGTAATGCCAATCTACGGATGCTGTATTAAGCAATGTGTAACTAGAGCTATAGCAGCCAGGCGCATTTGATCATTGCTCTGGAAATCAATAACATAAAAGTCATTCCTCTCTTGAATAGCACATGGGAAAAAACGAATAAAGCCTGCGTTACCACCCTGCAGGCAGGTTTTGTTTTATTAAGTAATGCCAATGTACGGATGCTCTATTAAGCAATGTGTAACTAGAGCTACAGCAGCCAGGCGCATTTGATCATTGCTCTGGAAAACTATAATATAAAAGTCATTCCTCTCTTGAATAGCACATGGGAAAAAACGAATAAAGCCTGTGTTACCACCTCGCAGGCAGGTTTTGTTTTATTAAGTAATACCAGTCTACGGATGATGTATTAAGCAATGTGTAACTAGAGCTACAGCAGCCAGGCGCATTTGATCATTGCTCTGGAAAACTATAATATAAAAGTCATTCCTCTCTTGAATAGCACATGGGAAAAAGCGAATAAAGTCTGTGTTACCACCTCTCAGGCAGGTTTTGTTTTATTAAGTAATGCCAATCTACGGATGCTGTATTAAGCAATGTGTAACTAGAGCTACAGCAGCCAGGCGCATTTGATCATTGCTCTGGAAAACTATAATATAAAAGTAATTCCTCTCTTGAATAGCACATGGGAAAAAACGAATAAAGCCTGTAATACCACCTCGCAGGCAGGTTTTATTTTATTAAGTAATGCCAATCTACGGATGCTGTATTAAGCAATGTGTATCTAGAGCTACAGCAGCCAGGCGCATTTGATCATTCCTCTGGAAAACTATAATATAAAAGTCATTCCTCTCTTGAATGGCACATGGGAAAAAACGAATAAAGCCTGTGTTACCACCTCGCAGGCAGGTTTTGTTTTATTAAGTAATGCCAATCTACGGATGCTGTATTAAGCAACGTGTAACTAGAGCTATAGCAGCCAGGCGCATTTGATCATTGCTCTTTAAAACTATAATATAAAAGTCATTCCTTTCTTGAATAGCACATGGGAAAAAACGAATAAAGCCTGTCTTACCACGTCTTAGGCAGGTTTTGCTTTCTTAAGTAATGCCAATCAACGGATGCTGTATTAAACAATGTGTAACTAGAGCTATAGCAGCCAGGCGCATTTGATCATTGCTCTGGAAAACTATAATATAAAAGCCATTCCTCTCTTGAATAGCACATGGGAAAAAACGAATAAAGCCTGTGTTACCACCTCGCAGGCAGGTTTTGTTTTATTAAGTAATGCCAATCTATGGATGCTGTATTAAGCAATGTGTAACTAGTGCTACAGCAGCTAGGCGCATTTGATCATTGCTCTGGAAACCTATAATATAAAAGTCATTCCTCTCTTGAATAGCACATGGGAAAAAACGAATAAAGCCTGTGTTACCAACCTGCAGGCAGGTTTTGTTTTATTAAGTAATGCCAATCTACGGATGCTGTATTAAGCAATGTGTAACTTGAGCTACAGCAGCCAGGCGCATTTGATCATTGCTCTGGAAAACTATAATATAAAAGTCATTCCTCTCTTGAATGGCACATGGGAAAAAACGAATAAAGCCTGTGTTACCACCTCGCAGGCAGGTTTTGTTTTATTAAGTAATGCCAATCTACGGATGCTGTATTAAGCAATGTGTAACTAGAGCTATAGCAGCCAGGCGCATTTGATCATTGCTCTGGAAATCAATAACATAAAAGTCATTCCTCTCTTGAATAGCACATGGGAAAAAACGAATAAAGCCTGCGTTACCACCCTGCAGGCAGGTTTTGTTTTATTAAGTAATGCCAATGTACGGATGCTCTATTAAGCAATGTGTAACTAGAGCTACAGCAGCCAGGCGCATTTGATCATTGCTCTGGAAAACTATAATATAAAAGTCATTCCTCTCTTGAATAGCACATGGGAAAAAACGAATAAAGCCTGTGTTACCACCTCGCAGGCAGGTTTTGTTTTATTAAGTAATACCAGTCTACGGATGATGTATTAAGCAATGTGTAACTAGAGCTACAGCAGCCAGGCGCATTTGATCATTGCTCTGGAAAACTATAATATAAAAGTCATTCCTCTCTTGAATAGCACATGGGAAAAAGCGAATAAAGTCTGTGTTACCACCTCTCAGGCAGGTTTTGTTTTATTAAGTAATGCCAATCTACGGATGCTGTATTAAGCAATGTGTAACTAGAGCTACAGCAGCCAGGCGCATTTGATCATTGCTCTGGAAAACTATAATATAAAAGTAATTCCTCTCTTGAATAGCACATGGGAAAAAACGAATAAAGCCTGTAATACCACCTCGCAGGCAGGTTTTATTTTATTAAGTAATGCCAATCTACGGATGCTGTATTAAGCAATGTGTATCTAGAGCTACAGCAGCCAGGCGCATTTGATCATTCCTCTGGAAAACTATAATATAAAAGTCATTCCTCTCTTGAATGGCACATGGGAAAAAACGAATAAAGCCTGTGTTACCACCTCGCAGGCAGGTTTTGTTTTATTAAGTAATGCCAATCTACGGATGCTGTATTAAGCAACGTGTAACTAGAGCTATAGCAGCCAGGCGCATTTGATCATTGCTCTTTAAAACTATAATATAAAAGTCATTCCTTTCTTGAATAGCACATGGGAAAAAACGAATAAAGCCTGTCTTACCACGTCTTAGGCAGGTTTTGCTTTCTTAAGTAATGCCAATCAACGGATGCTGTATTAAACAATGTGTAACTAGAGCTATAGCAGCCAGGCGCATTTGATCATTGCTCTGGAAAACTATAATATAAAAGCCATTCCTCTCTTGAATAGCACATGGGAAAAAACGAATAAAGCCTGTGTTACCACCTCGCAGGCAGGTTTTGTTTTATTAAGTAATGCCAATCTATGGATGCTGTATTAAGCAATGTGTAACTAGTGCTACAGCAGCTAGGCGCATTTGATCATTGCTCTGGAAACCTATAATATAAAAGTCATTCCTCTCTTGAATAGCACATGGGAAAAAACGAATAAAGCCTGTGTTATCACCTCGCAGGCAGGTTTTGTTTTATTAAGTAATGCCAATTTACGGATGCTGTATTAAGCAATGTGTAATTCGAGCTATAGCAGCCAGGCGCATTTGATCATTGCTCTGGAAAACTATAATATAAAAGTCATTCCTCTCTTGAATAGCAAATGGGAAAAAACGAATAAAGCCTGTGTTACCACCTCTCAGGCAGGTTTTGCGTTCTTAAGTAATGCCAATCTACGGATGCTGTATTAAGCAATGTGTAACTAGAGCTATAGCAGCCAGGCGCATTTGATCATTGCTCTGGAAAACTATAATATAAAAGTAGTTCCTCTCTTGAATAGCACATGGGAAAAAACGAATAAAGCCTGTGTTACCACCTCGCTGGCAGGTTTTGTTTTCTTAAGTAATGCCAATCTACGGATGCTGTATTAAGCAATGTGTAACTAGAGCTACAGCAGCCTGGTGCATTTGACCATTGCTCTGGAAAACTATAATATAAAAGTCATTCCTCACTTGAATAGCACATGGGAAAAAACGAATAAAGCCTGTGTTACCACCCCTCAGGCAGGTTTTGTTTTATTAAGTAATGCCAATCTACGGATGCTGTATTAAGCAATGTGTAACTAGAGCTACAGCAGCCAGGCGCATTTGATCATTGCTCTGGAAAACTATAATACAAAAGTCATTCCTCTCTTGAATATCACATGGGAAAAAACGAATAAAGCCAGTGTTACCACCTCGCAGGCAGGTCTTGTTTTATTAAATAATGCCAATCTACGGATGCTGTATTAAGCAATGTGTAACTAGAGCTACAGCAGCCACGCGCATTTGATCATTGCTCTGGAAAACTATAATATAATAGTCATTCCTCTCTTGAATAGCACATGGGAAAAAACGAATAAAGCCTGTGTTACCACCTCGCAGGCAGGTTTTGTTTTCTTGAGTAATGCCAATCTACGGATGCTGTATTAAGCATTGTGTAACTAGAGCTACAGCAGCCAGGCGCATTTGATCATTGCTCTGGAAAAGTATAATATAAAAGTAGTTCCTCACTTGAATAGCACATGGGAAAAAACGAATAAATCCTGTGTTACCACCTCGCAAGCAGGTTTTGTTTTATTAAGTAAGCCAATCTACGGATGCTGTATTAAGCAATGTGTAACTAGAGCTACAGCAGCCAGGCGCATTTCATCATTTCTCTGGAAAACTATAATTCAAAAGTCATTCCTTTCTTGAATAGCACATGGGAAAAAACGAATAACGCCTGTATTACCACATGCAGGCAGGTTTTGTTTTATTAAGTAATCCCAATCTACGGATGCTGTATTAAGCAATGTGTAACTAGAGCGGCAGCAGCCAGGCGCCTTTGATCATTGCTCTGGAAAACAATAATGTAATAGTCATTCCTCTCTTGAATAGCACATGGGAAAAAACGAATAAAGCCTGTGTTACCACCTCGCAGGCAGGTTCTGTTTTATTAAGTAATGCCAATCTACGGATGCTGTATTAAGCAATGTGTAACTAGAGCTATAGCAGCCAGGCGCATTTGATCATTGCTCTGGAAAACAATAACATAAAAGTCATTCCTCTCTTGAATAGCACATGGGAAAAAACGAATAAAGCCTGTGTTACCACCCCGCAGGCAGGTTTTGTTTTATTAAGTAATGCCAATCTACGGATGCTCTATTAAGCAATGTGTAACTAGAGCTACAGCAGCCAGGCGCATTTGATCACTGCTCTGGAAAACTATAATATAAAAGTCATTCCTCTCTTGAATAGCACATGGGAAAAAACGAATAAAGCCTGTGTTACCACCTCGCAGGCAGGTTTGGTTTTATTAAGTAATACCAGTCTACGGATGATGTATTAAGCAATGTGTAACTAGAGCTACAGCAGCCAGGCGCATTTGATCATTGCTCTGGAAAACTATAATATAATAGTCATTCCTCTCTTGAATAGAACATGGGAAAAAGCGAATGAAGTCTGTGTTACCACCTCTCAGGCACGTTTTGTTTTCTTAAGTAATGCCAATCTACGGATGCTGTATTAAGCAATGTGTAACTAGAGCTACAGCAGCCAGGCGCATTTGATCATTGCTCTGGAAAACTATAATATAAAAGTCATTCCTCTCTTGAATAGCACATGGGAAAAACGAATAAAGCCTGTGTCACCACCTCACAGGTAGGTTTTGTTTTATTAACTAATGCCACTCTACGGATGCTGTATTAAGCAATGTGTAACTAGAGCTACAGCAGCCAGGCGCATTTGATCATTGCTCTGGAAAACTATAATATAAAAGTCATTCCTCTCTTGAATAGCACATGGGAAAAAACGAATAAAGCCTGTGTTACCACCCCGCAGGCAGGTTTTGTTTTATTAAGTAATACCAATCTACGGATGCTGTATTAAGCACTGTGTAACTAGAGCTACAGCAGCCAGGCCATTTGATCATTGCTCTGGAAAACTATAATATAAAAGTCATTCCTCTCTTGAATAGCACATGGGAATAAAGGAATAAAGCCTATGTTACCACCTCGCAGGCAGGTTTTGTTTTATTAAGTAATACCAGTCTACGGATGCTGTATTAAGCAATGTGTAACTAGAGCTACAGCAGCCAGGCGCATTTGATCATTGCTCTGGAAAACTATAATATAAAAGTCATTCCTCTCTTGAATAGCACATGGGAAAAAACGAATAAAGTCTGTGTTACCACCTCTCAGGCAGGTTTTGTTTCATTAAGTAATGCCAATCTACGGATGCTGTATTAAGCAATGTGTAACTAGAGCTATAGCAGTCAGGCGCATTTGATCATTGCTCTGGAAAACTATAATATAAAAGTCATTCCTCTCTTGAATAGCACATGGGAATAAACGAATAAAGCCTGTGTTACCACCCCACAGGCAGGTTTTGTTTTATTAAGTAATGCCAATCTACGGATGCTGTATTAAGCAATGTGTAACTATAGCTACAGCAGCCAGGCGCATTTGATCATTGCTCTGGAAAACTATAATATAAAAGTCATTCCTCTCTTGAATAGCACATGGGAATAAACGAATAAAGCCTGTGTTACCACCCCACAGGCAGGTTTTGTTTTATTAAGTAATGCCAATCTACGGATGCTGTATTAAGCAATGTGTAACTAGAGCTACAGCAGCCAGGCGCATTTGATCATTGCTCTGGAGAACTATAATATAAAAGTCATTCCTCTCTTGAATAGCACATGGGAAAAAAAGGAATAAAGCCTGTGTTACCACCTCGCAGGCAGGTTTTGTTTTCCTAAGAAATGCCAATCTACGGATGCTGTATTAAGCAATGTGTAACTGGAGCTACAGCAGCCAGGCGCATTTGATCATTGCTCTGGAAAACTATAATATAAAAGTCATTCCTCTCTTGAATAGCACATGGGAATAAACGAATAAAGCCTGTGTTACCTACTCGCAGGCAGATTTTGTTTTATTTAGTAATGCCAATCTACGGATGCTGTATTAAGCAATGTGTAACTAGTGCTACAGCAGCCAGGCGCATTTGATCATTGCTCTGGAAAACTATAATATAAAAGTCATTGCTCTCTTGAATAGCACATGGGAAAAAACGAATAAAGGCTGTGTTACCACCCCGCAGGCAGGTTTTGATTTATTAAGTAACGCCAATCTACAAATGTTGTATTAAGCAATGTGTAACTTGAGCTACAGCAGCCAGGCGCATTTGATCATTGCTCTGGAAAACTATAATATAAAAGTCATTCCTCTCTTGAATGGCACATGGGAAAAAACGAATAAAGCCTGTGTTACCACCTCGCAGGCAGGTTTTGTTTTATTAAGTAATACCAGTCTACGGATGATGTATTAAGCAATGTGTAACTAGAGCTACAGCAGCCAGGCGCATTTGAACATTGCTCTGGAAAACTATAATATAAAAGTCATTCCTCTCTTGAATAGCACATGGGAAAAAGCGAATAAAGTCTGTGTTACCACCTCTCAGGCAGGTTTTGTTTTATTAAGTAATGCCAATCTACGGATGCTGTATTAAGCAATGTGTAACTAGAGCTACAGCAGCCAGGCGCATTTGATCATTGCTCTGGAAAACTATAATATAAAAGTCATTCCTCTCTTGATTAGCACATGGGAAAAAACGAATAAAGCCTGTGTTACCACCTCGCTGGCAGGTTTTGTTTTATTAAGTAATGCCAATCTACGGATGCTGTATTAAGCAATGTGTAACTAGAGCTACAGCAGCCAGGCGCATTTGATCACTGCTCTGGAAAACTATAATATAAAGGTCACTCCTCTCTTGAATGGCACATGGGAAAAAACGAATAAAGCCTGTGTTACCACCTCGCAGGCAGGTTTTGTTTTATTAAGTAATGCCAATCTACGGATGCTGTATTAAGCAATGTGTATCTAGAGCTATAGCAGCCAGGCGCACTTGATCATTGCTCTGGAAAACTATAACATAAAAGTCATTCCTCTCTTGAATAGCACATGGGAAAAAACGAATAAAGCCTGTGTTACCACCCCGCAGGCAGGTTTTGTTTTATTAAGTAATGCCAATCTACGGATGCTGTATTAAGCAATGTGTAACTAGAGCTACAGCAGCCAGGCGCATTTGATCATTGCTCTGGAAAACTATAATTTAAAAGTCATTCCTCTCTTGAATAGCACATGGGAATAAACGAATAAAGCCTGTGTTACCACCTCGCAGGCAGGTTTTGTTTTATTAAGTAATGCAATCTACGGATGCTGTATTAAGCAATGTGTAACTAGTGCTACAGCAGCCAGGCGCATTTGATCATTGCTCTGGAAAACTGTAATATAAAAGTCATTCCTCTCTTGAATAGCACATGGGAAAAAACGAATAAAGCCTGTGTTACCACCTCGCAGGCAGGTTTTGTTTTATTAAGTAATGCCAATCTACGGATGCTGTATTAAGCAATGTGTAACTAGAGCTATAGCAGCCAGGCGCATTTGATCATTGCTCTGGAAAAGTATAATATAAAAGTCATTCCTCTCTTGAATAGCACATGGGGAAAAACGAATAAAGCCTGTGTTACCACCCCGCAGGCAGGTTTTGTTTTATTAAGTAATGCCAATCTACGGATGCTGTATTAAGCAATGTGTAACTTGAGCTATAGGAGCCAGGCGCATTTGATCATTGCTCTGGAAAACAATAATATAAAAGTCATTCCTCTCTTGAGTAGCACATGGGAAAAAACGAATAAAGCCTGTGTTACCACCCCTCAGGCAGGTTTTGTTTTATTAAGTAATGCCAATCTACGGATGCTGTATTAAGCAATGTGTAACTAGAGCTACAGCAGCCAGGCGCATTTCATCATTGCTCTGGAAAACTATAATACAAAAGTCATTCCTCTCTTGAATATCACATGGGAAAAAACGAATAAAGCCAGTGTTACCACCTCGCAGGCAGGTTTTGTTTTATTAAGTAATGCCAATCTACGGATGCTGTATTAAGCAATGTGTAACTAGAGCTACAGCAGCCAGGCGCATTTGATCATTGCTCTGGAAAACTATAATATAAAAGTCATTCCTCTCTTGAACAGCACATGGGAAAAAACCAATAAAGCCTGTGTTACCACCTCGCAGGCAGGTTTTGTTTTATTAAGTAATGCCAATCTACGGATGCTGTATTAAGCAATGTGTAATTAGAGCTATAGCAGCCAGGCGCATTTGATCATTGCTCTGGAAAACTATAATATAAAAGTCATTCCTCTCTTGAATAGCACATGGGAAAAAACGAATAAAGCCTGTGTTACCACCCCGCAGGCAGGTTTTGTTTTATTAAGTAATGCCAATCTACGGATGCTGTATTAAGCAATGTGTAACTTGAGCTATAGGAGCCAGGCGCATTTGATCATTGCTCTGGAAAACAATAATATAAAAGTCATTCCTCTCTTGAGTAGCACATGGGAAAAAACGAATAAAGCCTGTCTTACCACCTCTCAGGCAGGTATTGCTTTCTTAAGTAATGCCAATCTACGGATGCTGTATTAAGCAATGTGTAACTAGAGCTATAGCAGCCAGGCGCATTTGATCATTGCTCTGGAAAACTATAATATAAAAGTCATTCCTCTCTTGAATAGCACATGGGAAAAAACGAATAAAGCCTGTGATACCACCTCGCAGGCAGGTTTTGTTTTATTAAGTAATGCCAATCTACGGATGCAGTATTAAGCAATGTGTAACTAGAGCTATAGGAGCCAGGCGCATTTGATCATTGCTCTGGAAAACAATAATATAAAAGTCATTCCTCTCTTGAGTAGCACATGGGAAAAAACGAATAAAGCCTGTCTTACCACCTCTCAGGCAGGTTTTGCTTTCTTAAGTAATGCCAATCTACGGATGCTGTATTAAGCAATGTGTAACTAGAGCTATAGCAGCCAGGCGCATTTGATCATTGCTCTGGAAAACTATAATATAAAAGTCATTCCTCTCTTGAATAGCACATGGGAAAAAAAGAATAAAGCCCGTGTTACCACCTCGCTGGCAGGTTTTGTTTTCTTAAGTAATGCCAATCTACGGATGCTGTATTAAGCAATGTGTAACTAGAGCTACAGCAGCCAGGTGCATTTGACCATTGCTCTGGAAAACTATAATATAAAAGTCATTCCTCACTTGAATAGCACATGGGAAAAAACGAATAAAGCCTGTGTTACCACCCCTCAGGCAGGTTTTGTTTTATTAAGTAATGCCAATCTACGGATGCTGTATTAAGCAATGTGTAACTAGAGCTACAGCAGCCAGGCGCATTTCATCATTGCTCTGGAAAACTATAATACAAAAGTCATTCCTCTCTTGAATATCACATGGGAAAAAACGAATAAAGCCAGTGTTACCACCTCGCAGGCAGGTTTTGTTTTATTAAGTAATGCCAATCTACGGATGCTGTATTAAGCAATGTGTAACTAGAGCTACAGCAGCAACGCGCATTTGATCATTGCTCTGGAAAACTATAATATAATAGTCATTCCTCTCTTGAGTAGCACATGGGAAAAAACGAATAAAGCCTGTGTTACCACCTCGCAGGCAGGTTTTGTTTTCTTGAGTAATGCCAATCTACGGATGCTGTATTAAGCAATGTGTAACTAGAGCTACAGCAGCCAGGCGCATTTGATCATTGGTCTGGAAAATTATAATATAAAAGTAGTTCCTCACTTGAATAGCACATGGGAAAAAACGAATAAATCCTGTGTTACCACCTCGCAAGCAGGTTTTGTTTTATTAAGTAAGCCAATCTACGGATGCTGTATTAAGCAATGTGTAACTAGAGCTACAGCAGCCAGGCGCATTTCATCATTGCTCTGGCAAACTATAATTCAAAAGTCATTCCTTTCTTGAATAGCACATGGGAAAAGCGAATAACGCCTATATTACCACATGCAGGCAGGTTTTGTTTTATTAAGTAATGCCAATCTACGGATGCTGTATTAAGCAATGTGTAACAAGAGCTACAGCAGCCAGGCGCATTTGATCATTGCTCTGGAAAACTATAATATAAAAGTCATTCCTCTCTTGAATAGCACATGGGAAAAAACGAATAAAGCCTGTGTTACTACCTCGCAGGCAGGTTTTGTTTTATTAAGTAATGCCAATCTACGGATGCTGTATTAAGCAATGTGTAACTAGAGCTGCAGCAGCCAGGCGCCTTTGATCATTGCTCTGGAAAACTATAATGTAATAGTCATTCCTCTCTTGAATAGCACATGGGAAAAACGAATAAAGCCTGTGTTACCACCTCGCAGGCAGGTTTTGTTTTATTAAGTAATGCCAATCTACGGATGCTGTATTAAGCAATGTGTAACTAGAGCAACAGCAGCCAGGCGCATTTGATCATTGCTCTGGAAAACAATAACATAAAAGTCATTCCGCTCTTGAATAGCACATGGGAAAAACGAATAAAGCCTGTGTTACCACCCCGCAGGCAGGTTTTGTTTTATTAAGTAATGCCAATCTACGGATGCTCTATTAAGCAATGTGTAACTAGAGCTACAGCAGCCAAACGCATTTGATCATTGCTCTGGAAAACTATGATATAAAAGTCATTCCTCTCTTGAATAGCACATGGGAAAAAACGAATAACGCCTATATTACCACATGCAGGCAGGTTTTGTTTTATTAAGTAATGCCAATCTACGGATACTGTATTAAGCAATGTGTAACAAGAGCTACAGCAGCCAGGCGCATTTGATCATTGCTCTGGAAGACTATAATTTAAAAGTCATTCCTCTCTTGAATAGCACATGGGAATAAACGAATAATGCCTGTGTTACCACCTCGCAGGCAGGTTTTGTTTTATTAAGTAATGCCAATCTACGGATGCTGTATTAAGCAATGTGTAACTAGTGCTACAGCAGCCAGGCGCATTTGATCATTGCTCTGGAAAACTATAATATAAAAGTCATTCCTCTCTTGAATAGCACATGGGAAAAAACGAATAAAGCCTGTGTTACCACCTCGCAGGCAGGTTTTGTTTTATTAAGTAATGCCAATCTACGGAAGCTGTATTAAGCAATGTGTAACTAGAGCTATAGCAGCCAGGCGCATTTGATCATTGCTCTGGAAATCAATAATATAAAAGTCATTCCTCTCTTGAATATCACATGGGAAAAAACGAATAAAGCCTGTGTTACCACCGTGCAGGTAGGTTTTGTTTTATTAAGTAATGCCAATCTACGGATCCTGTATTAAGCAATGTGTAACTAGAGCTACAGCAGCCAGGCGCATTTGATCATTGCTCTGGAAAACTATAATACAATTGTCATTCCTCTCTTGAATAGCACATGGGAAAAAACGAAGAAAGCCAGTGTTACCACCCCGCAGGCAGGTTTTGTATTATTAAGTAATGCCAATCTACGGATGCTGTATTAAGCAATGTGTAACTTGAGCTACATTAGCCAGGCGCATTTGATCATTGCTCTGGAAAACTATAATATAAAAGTCATTCCTCTCTTGAATGGCACATGGGAAAAAACGAATAAAGCCTGTGTTACCACCTCGCAGGCAGGTTTTGTTTTATTAAGTAATGCCAATCTACGGATGCTGTATTAAGCAATGTGTAACTAGAGCTATAGCAGCCAGGCGCATTTGATCATTGCTCTGGAAAACCATAACATAAAAGTCATTCCTCTCTTGAATAGCACATGGGAAAAAACGAATAAAGCCTGTGTGACCACCCCGCAGGCAGGTTTTGTTTTATTAAGTAATGCCAATCTACGGATGCTCTATTAAGCAATGTGTAACTAGAGCTACAGCAGCCAGGCGCATTTGATCATTGCTCTGGAAAACTATAATATAAAAGTCATTCCTCTCTTGAATAGCACATGGGAAAAAACCAATAAAGCCTGTGTTACCACCTCGCAGGCAGGTTTTGTTTTATTAAGTAATGCCAATCTGCGGATGCTGTATTAAGCAATGTGTAATTAGAGCTATAGCAGCCAGGCGCAGTTGATCATTGCTCTGGAAAACTATAATATAAATGTCATTCCTCTCTTGAATAGCACATGGGAAAAAACGAATAAAACCTGTGTTACCACCTCGCAGGCAGGTTTTGTTTTATTAAGTAATGCCAATCTACGGATGCTGTATTAAGCAATGTGTAACTTGAGCTATAGGAGCCAGGCGCATTTGATCATTGCTCTGGAAAACAATAATATAAAAGTCATTCCTCTCTTGAGTAGCACATGGGAAAAAACGAATAAAGCCTGTCTTACCACCTCTCAGGCAGGTATTGCTTTCTTAAGTAATGCCAATCTACGGATGCTGTATTAAGCAATGTGTAACTAGAGCTATAGCAGCCAGGCGCATTTGATCATTGCTCTGGAAAACTGTAATATAAAAGTCATTCCTCTCTTGAATAGCACATGGGAAAAAACGAATAAAGCCTGTGTTACCACCTCGCAGGCAGGTTTTGTTTTATTAAGTAATGCCAATCTACGGATGCTGTATTAAGCAATGTGTAACTAGAGCTATAGGAGCCAGGCGCATTTGATCATTGCTCTGGAAAACAATAATATAAAAGTCATTCCTTTCTTGAGTAGCACATGGGAAAAAACGAATAAAGCCTGTCTTACCACCTCTCAGGCAGGTTTTGCTTTCTTAAGTAATGCCAATCTACGGATGCTGTATTAAGCAATGTGTAACTAGAGCTATAGCAGACAGGCGCATTTGATCATTGCTCTGGAAAACTATAATATAAAAGTCATTCCTCTCTTGAATAGCACATGGGAAAAAACGAATAAAGCCTGTGTTACCACCTCGCTGGCAGGTTTTGTTTTCTTAAGTAATGCCAATCTACGGATGCTGTATTAAGCAATGTGAAACTAGAGCTACAGCAGCCAGGTGCATTTGACCATTGCTCTGGAAAACTATAATATAAAAGTCATTCCTCACTTGAATAGCACATGGGAAAAAACGAATAAAGCCTGTGTTACCACCCCTCAGGCAGGTTTTGTTTTATTAAGTAATGCCAATCTACGGATGCTGTATTAAGCAATGTGTAACTATAGCTACAGCAGCCAGGCGCATTTGATCATTGCTCTGGAAAACTATAATACAAAAGTCATTCCTCTCTTGAATATCACATGGGAAAAAACGAATAAAGCCAGTGTTACCACCTCGCAGGCAGGTTTTGTTTTATTAAGTAATGCCAATCTACGGATGCTGTATTAAGCAATGTGTAACTAGAGCTACAGCAGCCACGCGCATTTGATCATTGCTCTGGAAAACTATAATATAAAAGTCATTCCTCTCTTGAATAGCACATGGGAAAAAACGAATAAAGCCTGTGTTACCACCTCGCAGGCAGGTTTTGTTTTCTTGAGTAATGCCAATCTACGGATGCTGTATTAAGCAATGTGTAACTAGAGCTACAGCAGCCAGGCGCATTTGATCATTGGTCTGGAAAAGTATAATATAGAAGTAGTTCCTCACTTGAATAGCACATGGGATAAAACGAATAAATCCTGTGTTACCCCCTCGCAAGCAGGTTTTGTTTTTTTAAGTAAGCCAATCTACGGATGCTGTATTAAGCAATGTGTAACTAGAGCTACAGCAGCCAGGCGCATTTCATCATTGCTCTGGAAAACTATAATTCAAAAGTCATTCCTTTCTTGAATAGCACATGGGAAAAAACGAATAACGCCTATATTAGCACATGCAGGCAGGTTTTGTTTTATTAAGTAATGCCAATCTACGGATCCTGTATTAAGCAATGTGTAACTAGAGCTACAGCAGCCAGGCGCATTTGATCATTGCTCTGGAAAACTATAATACAATTGTCATTCCTCTCTTGAATAGCACATGGGAAAAATCGAAGAAAGCCAGTGTTACCACCCCGCAGGCAGGTTTTGTTTTATTAAGTAATGCCAATCTACGGATGCTGTATTAAGCAATGTGTAACTTGAGCTACATTAGCCAGGCGCATTTGATCATTGCTCTGGAAAACTATAATATAAAAGTCATTCCTCTCTTGAATGGCACATGGGAAAAAACGAATAAAGCCTGCGTTACCACCTCGCAGGCAGGTTTTGTTTTATTAAGTGATGCCAATCTACGGATGCTGTATCAAGCAACGTGTAACTAGAGCTATAGCAGCCAGGCGCATTTGATCATTGCTCTGGAAAACCATAACATAAAAGTCATTCCTCTCTTGAATAGCACATGGGAAAAAACGAATAAAGCCTGTGTTACCACCCCGCAGGCAGGTTTTGTTTTATTAAGTAATGCCAATCTACGGATGCTCTATTAAGCAATGTGTAACTAGAGCTACAGCAGCCATGCGCATTTTATCCTTGCTCTGGAAAACTATAATATAAAAGTCATTCCTCTCTTGAATAGCACATGGGGAAAAACGAATAAAGCCTGTGTTACCACCTCGCAGGCAGGTTTTGTTTTATTAAGTAATACCAGTCTACGGATGATGTATTAAGCAATGTGTAACTAGAGCTACAGCAGCCATGCGCATTTGATCCTTGCTCTGGAAAACTATAATATAAAAGTCATTCCTCTCTTGAATAGCACATGGGGAAAAACGAATAAAGCCTGTGTTACCACCTCTCAGGCAGGTTTTGTTTTATTAAGTAATGCCAATCTACGGATGCTGTATTAAGCAATGTGTAACTAGTGCTACAGCAGCCAGGCGCATTTGATCATTGCTCTGGAAAACCATAACATAAAAGTCATTCCTCTCTTGAATGGCACATGGGAAAAAACGAATAAAGCCTGTGTTACCACCTCGCAGGCAGGTTTTGTTTTATTAAGTAATGCCAATCTACGGATGCTGTATTAAGCAATGTGTAACTAGTGCTACAGCAGCCAGGCGCATTTGATCATTGCTCTGGAAAACCATAACATAAAAGTCATTCCTCTCTTGAATGGCACATGGGAAAAAACGAATAAAGCCTGTGTTACCACCTCGCAGGCAGGTTTTGTTTTATTAAGTAATGCCAATCTACGGATGCTGTATTAAGCAATGTGTAACTAGTGCTACAGCAGCCAGGCGCATTTGATCATTGCTCTGGAAAACCATAACATAAAAGTCATTCCTCTCTTGAATGGCACATGGGAAAAAACGAATAAAGCCTGTGTTACCACCTCGCAGGCAGGTTTTGTTTTATTAAGTAATGCCAATCTACGGATGCTGTATTAAGCAATGTGTAACTAGAGCTATAGCAGCCAGGCGCATTTGATCACTGCTCTGGAAAACAATAACATAAAAGCCATTCCTCTCTTGAATAGCACATGGGAAAAACGAATAAAGCCTGTGTTACCACCCCGCAGGCAGGTTTTGTTTTATTAAGTAATGCCAATCTACGGATGCTCTATTAATTAATGTGTAACTAGAGCTACAGCAGCCAGGCGCATTTGATCATTGCTCTGGAAAACTATAATATAAAAGTCATTCCTCTCTTGAATAGCACATGAGAAAAAACGAATAAAGCCTGTGTTACCACCTCGCAGGCAGGTTTTGTTTTATTAAGTAATACCAGTCTACGGATGCTGTATTAAGCAATGTGTAACTTGAGCTACATTAGCCAGGCGCATTTGATCATTGCTCTGGAAAACTATAATATAAAAGTCATTCCTCTCTTGAATGGCACATGGGAAAAAACGAATAAAGCCTGCGTTACCACCTCGCAGGCAGGTTTTGTTTTATTAAGTAATGCCAATCTACGGATGCTGTATTAAGCAATGTGTAACTAGAGCTATAGCAGCCAGGCGCATTTGATCATTGGTCTGGAAAAGTATAATATAGAAGTAGTTCCTCACTTGAATAGCACATGGGATAAAACGAATAAATCCTGTGTTACCACCTCGCAAGCAGGTTTTGTTTTATTAAGTAAGCCAATCTACGGATGCTGTATTAAGCAATGTGTAACTAGAGCTACAGCAGCCAGGCGCATTTCATCATTGCTCTGGAAAACTATAATTCAAAAGTCATTCCTTTCTTGAATAGCACATGGGAAAAAACGAATAACGCCTATATTAGCACATGCAGGCAGGTTTTGTTTTATTAAGTAATGCCAATCTACGGATCCTGTATTAAGCAATGTGTAACTAGAGCTACAGCAGCCAGGCGCATTTGATCATTGCTCTGGAAAACTATAATACAATTGTCATTCCTCTCTTGAATAGCACATGGGAAAAATCGAAGAAAGCCAGTGTTACCACCCCGCAGGCAGGTTTTGTTTTATTAAGTAATGCCAATCTACGGATGCTGTATTAAGCAATGTGTAACTTGAGCTACATTAGCCAGGCGTATTTGATCATTGCTCTGGAAAACTATAATATAAAAGTCATTCCTCTCTTGAATGGCACATGGGAAAAAACGAATAAAGCCTGCGTTACCACCTCGCAGGCAGGTTTTGTTTTATTAAGTGATGCCAATCTACGGATGCTGTATTAAGCAACGTGTAACTAGAGCTATAGCAGCCAGGCGCATTTGATCATTGCTCTGGAAAACCATAACATAAAAGTCATTCCTCTCTTGAATAGCACATGGGAAAAAACGAATAAAGCCTGTGTTACCACCCCGCAGGCAGGTTTTGTTTTATTAAGTAATGCCAATCTACGGATGCTCTATTAAGCAATGTGTAACTAGAGCTACAGCAGCCATGCGCATTTGATCCTTGCTCTGGAAAACTATAATATAAAAGTCATTCCTCTCTTGAATAGCACATGGGGAAAAACGAATAAAGCCTGTGTTACCACCTCGCAGGCAGGTTTTATTTTATTAAGTAATACCAGTCTACGGATGATGTATTAAGCAATGTGTAACTAGAGCTACAGCAGCCATGCGCATTTGATCCTTGCTCTGGAAAACTATAATATAAAAGTCATTCCTCTCTTGAATAGCACATGGGGAAAAACGAATAAAGCCTGTGTTACCACCTCGCAGGCAGGTTTTGTTTTATTAAGTAATGCCAATCTACGGATGCTGTATTAAGCAATGTGTAACTAGTGCTACAGCAGCCAGGCGCATTTGATCATTGCTCTGGAAAACCATAACATAAAAGTCATTCCTCTCTTGAATGGCAAATGGGAAAAAACGAATAAAGCCTGTGTTACCACCTCGCAGGCAGGTTTTGTTTTATTAAGTAATGCCAATCTACGGATGCTGTATTAAGCAATGTGTAACTAGTGCTACAGCAGCCAGGCGCATTTGATCAATGCTCTGGAAAACCATAACATAAAAGTCATTCCTCTCTTGAATGGCACATGGGAAAAAACGAATAAAGCCTGTGTTACCACCTCGCAGGCAGGTTTTGTTTTATTAAGTAATGCCAATCTACGGATGCTGTATTAAGCAATGTGTAACTAGTGCTACAGCAGCCAGGCGCATTTGATCATTGCTCTGGAAAACCATAACATAAAAGTCATTCCTCTCTTGAATGGCACATGGGAAAAAACGAATAAAGCCTGTGTTACCACCTCGCAGGCAGGTTTTGTTTTATTAAGTAATGCCAATCTACGGATGCTGTATTAAGCAATGTGTAACTAGAGCTATAGCAGCCAGGCGCATTTGATCACTGCTCTGGAAAACAATAACATAAAAGCCATTCCTCTCTTGAATAGCACATGGGAAAAACGAATAAAGCCTGTGTTACCACCCCGCAGGCAGGTTTTGTTTTATTAAGTAATGCCAATCTACGGATGCTCTATTAAGCAATGTGTAACTAGAGCTACAGCAGCCAGGCGCATTTGATCATTGCTCTGGAAAACTATAATATAAAAGTCATTCCTCTCTTGAATAGCACATGGGAAAAAACGAATAAAGCCTGTGTTACCACCTCGCAGGCAGGTTTTGTTTTATTAAGTAATACCAGTCTACGGATGCTGTATTAAGCAATGTGTAACTTGAGCTACATTAGCCAGGCGCATTTGATCATTGCTCTGGAAAACTATAATATAAAAGTCATTCCTCTCTTGAATGGCACATGGGAAAAAACGAATAAAGCCTGCGTTACCACCTCGCAGGCAGGTTTTGTTTTATTAAGTAATGCCAATCTACGGATGCTGTATTAAGCAATGTGTAACTAGAGCTACAGCAGCCAGGCGCATTTGATCATTGCTCTGGAAAACTATAATATAAAAGTCATTCCTCTCTTGAATGGGACATGGGAAAAAACGAATAAAGCCTGTGTTACCACCTCGCAGGCAGGTTTTGTTTTATTAAGTAATGCCAATCTACGGATGCTGTATTAAGCAATTTGTAACTAGAGCTATAGCAGCCAGGCGCATTTGACCATTGCTCTGGAAAACAATAACATAAAAGCCATTCCTCTCTTGAATAGCACATGGGAAAAACGAATAAAGCCTGTGTTACCACCCCGCAGGCAGGTTTTGTTTTATTAAGTAATGCCAATCTACGGATGCTCTATTAAGCAATGTGTAACTAGAGCTACAGCAGCCAGGCGCATTTGATCATTGCTCTGGAAAACTATAATATAAAAGTCATTCCTCTCTTGAATAGCACATGGGAAAAGACGAATAAAGCCTGTGTTACCACCTCGCACGCAGGTTTTGTTTTATTAAGTAATACCAGTCTACGGATGATGTATTAAGAAATGTGTAACTAGAGTTACAGCAGCCAGGCGCATTTGATCATTGCTCTGGAAAACTATAATATAAAACTCATTCCTCTCTTGAATAGCACATGGGAAAAAGCGAATAAAGTCTGTGTTACCACCTCTCAGGCAGGTTTTGTTTTATTAAGTAATGCCAATCTACGGATGCTGTATTAAGCAATGTGTAACTAGAGCTACAGCAGCCAGGCGCATTTGATCATTGCTCTGGAAAACTATAATATAAAAGTCATTCCCCTCTTGAATAGCACATGGGAAAAAACGAATAAAGCCTGTGTCACCACCTCGCAGGTAGGTTTTGTTTTATTAAGTAATGCCACTCTACGGATGCTGTATTAAGCAATGTGTAACTAGAGCTACAGCAGCCAGGCGCATTTGATCATTGCTCTGGAAAACTATAATATAAAAGTCATTCCTCTCTTGAATAGCACATGGGAATAAACGAATAAAGCCTGTGTTACCACCCCGCAGCCATGTTTTGTTTTATTAAGTAATACCAACCTACGGATGCTGTATTAAGCAATGTGTAACTAGAGCTACAGCAGCCAGGCGCATTTGATCATTGCTCTGGAAAACTATAATATAAAAGTCATTCCTCTCTTGAATAGCACATGGGAAAAAACGAATAAAGCCTGTGTTACCACCTCGCAGGCAGGTTTTGTTTTATTAAGTAATACCAGTCTACGGATGCTGTATTAAGCAATGTGTAACTAGAGCTACAGCAGCCAGGCGCATTTGATCATTGCTCTGGAAAACTATAATATAAAAGTCATTCCTCTCTTGAATAGCACATGGGAAAAAACGAATAAAGTCTGTGTTACCACCTCTCAGGCAGGTTTTGTTTTATTAAGTAATGCCAATCTACGAATGCTGTATTAAGCAATGTGTAACTAGAGCTATAGCAGTCAGGCGCATTTGATCATTGCTCTAAAAAACTATAATATAAAAGTCATTCCTCTCTTGAATAGCACATGGGAAAAAAAGGAATGAAGCCTGTGTTACCACCTCGCAGGCAGGTTTTGTTTTATTAAGTAATGCCACTCTACGGATGCTGTATTAAGCAATGTGTAACTAGAGCTACAGCAGCCAGGCGCGTTTGATCATTAGTCTGGAAAACTATAATATAAAAGTCATTCCTCTCTTGAATAGCACATGGGAAAAAACGAATAAAGCCTGTGTTACCACCCCGCAGGCAGGTTTTGTTTTATTAAGTAATGCCAATCTACGTATGCTGTATTAAGCAATGTGTAACCAGAGCTACAGCAGCCAGGCGCATTTGATCACTGCTCTGGAGAACTATAATATGAAAGTCATTCCTCTCTTGAATAGCACATGGGAAAAAACGAATAAAGCCTGTGTTACCACCTTGCAGGCAGATTTTGTTTTATTAAGTAGTGCCAATCTACGGATGCTGTATTAAGCAATGTGTAACTAGAGCTACAGCAGCCAGGCGCATTTGATCATTGCTCTGGAGAACTATAATATAAAAGTCATTAATCTCTTGAATAGCACATGGGAAAAAACGAATAAAGCCTGCGTTGCCACCCCGCAGGCAGGTTTTGTTTTAATAAGTAATGCCAATCTACGGATGCTGTATTAAGCAATGTGTAACTAGAGCTACAGCAGCCAGGCGCATTTGATCATTGCTCTGGAGAGCTATAATATAAAAGTCATTCCTCTGTTGAATAGCATATGGGAAAAAACGAATAAAGCCTGTGTTACCACCTCGCAGGCAGGTTTTGTTTTATTAAGTAATACCAGTCTACGGATGATGTAGTAAGCAATGTGTAACTAGAGCTACAGCAGCCAGGCGCATTTGATCATTGCTCTGGAAAACTATAATATAAAAGTCATTCCTCTCTTGAATAGCACATGGGAAAAAGCGACTAAAGTCTGTGTTACCACCTCTCAGGCAGGTTTTGTTTTATTAAGTAATGCCAATCTACGGATGCTGTATTAAGCAATGTGTAACTAGAGCTACAGCAGCCAGGCGCATTTGATCATTGCTCTGGAAAACTATAATATAAAAGTCATTCCTCTCTTGAATAGCACATGGGAAAAAACGAATAAAGCCTGTGTCACCACCTTGCAGGTAGGTTTTGTTTTATTAAGTAATGCCACTCTACGGATGCTGTATTAAGCAATGTGTAACTAGAGCTACAGTTGCCAGGCGCATTTGATCACTGCTCTGGAAAACTATAATATAAAAGTCATTCCTCTCTTGAATAGCACATGGGAAAAAACGAATGAAGCCTGTGTTATCACCACGCAGGCAGGTTTTGTTTTATTGAGTAATGCCAATCTATGGATGCTGTATTAAGCAATGTGTATCTAGAGCTACAGCAGCCAGGCGCATTTGTCCATTGCTCTGGAAGACTATAATTTAAAAGTCATTCCTCTCTTGAATAGCACATGGGAATAAACGAATAAAGCCTGTGTTACCACCTCGCAGGCAGGTTTTGTTTTATTAAGTAATGCCAATCTACGGATGCTGTATTAAGCAATGTGTAACTAGTGCTACAGCAGCCAGGCGCATTTGATCATTGCTCTGGAAAACTATAATATAAAAGTCATTCCTCTCTTGAATAGCACATGGGAAAAAACGAATAAAGCCTGTGTTACCACCCCGCAGGCAGGTTTTGTTTTATTAAGTAATACCAGTCTACGGATGCTGTATTAAGCAATGTGTAACTAGAGCTACTGCAGCCAGGCGCATTTGATCATTGCTCTGGAAAACTATAATATAAAAGTCATTCCTCTCTAGAATAGCACATGGGAAAAAACGAATAAAGTCTGTGTTACCACCTCTCAGGCAGGTTTTGTTTTATTAAGTAATGCCAATCTACGAATGCTGTATTAAGCAATGTGTAACTAGAGCTATAGCAGTCAGGCGCATTTGATCATTGCTCTGGAAAACTATAATATAAAAGTCATTCCTCTCTTGAATAGCACATGGGAAAAACGAATAAAGCCTGTGTTACCACCTCGCAGGCAGGTTTTGTTTTATTAAGTAATGCCAATCTACGGATGCTCTATTAAGCAATGTGTAACTAGAGCTACAGCAGCCAGGCGCATTAGATCATTGCTCTGGAAAACTATAATATAAAAGTCATTCCTCTCTTGAATAGCACATGGGAAAAGACGAATAAAGCCTGTGTTACCACCTCGCAGGCAGGTTTTGTTTTATTAAGTAATACCAGTCTACGGATGATGTATTAAGCAATGTGTAACTAGAGTTACAGCAGCCAGGCGCATTTGATCATTGCTCTGGAAAACTATAATATAAAAGTCATTCCTCTCTTGAATAGCACATGGGAAAAAGCGAATAAAGTCTGTGTTACCACCTCTCAGGCAGGTTTTGTTTTATTAAGTAATGCCAATCTACGGATGCTGTATTAAGCAATGTGTAACTAGAGCTACAGCAGCCAGGCGCATTTGATCATTGCTCTGGAAAACTATAATATAAAAGTCATTCCCCTCTTGAATAGCACATGGGAAAAAACGAATAAAGCCTGTATCACCACCTCGCAGGTAGGTTTTGTTTTATTAAGTAATGCCACTCTACGGATGCTGTATTAAGCAATGTGTAACTAGAGCTACAGCAGCCAGGCGCATTTGATCATTGCTCTGGAAAACTATAATATAAAAGTCATTCCTCTCTTGAATAGCACATGGGAATAAACGAATAAAGCCTGTGTTACCACCCCGCAGGCAGGTTTTGTTTTATTAAGTAATGCCAATCTACGGATGCTCTATTAAGCAATGTGTAACTAGAGCTACAGCAGCCAGGCGCATTTGATCATTGCTCTGGAAAACTATAATATAAAAGTCATTCCTCTCTTGAATAGCACATGGGAAAAAACGAATAAAGCCTGTGTTACCACCTCGCAGGCAGGTTTTGTTTTATTAAGTAATACCAGTCTACGGATGCTGTATTAAGCAATGTGTAACTTGAGCTACATTAGCCAGGCGCATTTGATCATTGCTCTGGAAAACTATAATATAAAAGTCATTCCTCTCTTGAATGGCACAAGGGAAAAAACGAATAAAGCCTGCGTTACCACCTCGCAGGCAGGTTTTGTTTTATTAAGTAATGCCAATCTACGGATGCTGTATTAAGCAATGTGTAACTAGAGTTATAGCAGCCAGGCGCATTTGATCATTGCTCTGGAAAACCATAACATAAAAGTCATTCCTCTCTTGAATAGCACATGGGAAAAAACGAATAAAGCCTGTGTTACCACCCCGCAGGCAGGTTTTGTTTTATTAAGTAATGCCAATCTACGGATGCTCTATTAAGCAATGTGTAACTAGAGCTACAGCAGCCATGCGCATTTGATCCTTGCTCTGGAAAACTATAATATAAAAGTCATTCCTCTCTTGAATAGCACATGGGAAAAAACGAATAAAGCCTGTGTTACCACCTCGCAGGCAGGTTTTGTTTTATTAAGTAATACCAGTCTACGGATGATGTATTAAGCAATGTGTAACTAGAGCTACAGCAGCCAGGCGCATTTGATCATTGCTCTGGAAAACTATAATATAAAAGTCATTCCTCACTTGAATAGCACATGGGAAAAAACAAATGAAGCCTGTGTTACCACCTCGCAGGCAGGATTTGTTTTATTAAGTAATGCCAATCTACGGATGCTGTATTAAGCAATGTGTAACTAGAGGTACAGCAGCCAGGCGCATTTGATCATTGCTCTGGAAAACTATAATATAAAAGTCATTCCTCTCTTGAATGGCACATGGGAAAAAACGAATAAAGCCTGTGTTACCACCTCGCAGGCAGGTTTTGTTTTATTAAGTAATGCCAATCTACGGATGCTGTATTAAGCAATGTATAACTAGAGCTATAGCAGCCAGGTTCATTTGATCATTGCTCTGGAAAACAATAACCTAAAAGCCATTCCTCTCTTGAATAGCACATGGGAAAAACGAATAAAGCCTGTGTTACCACCCAGCAGGCAGGTTTTGTTTTATTAATTAATGCCAATCTACGGATGCTCTATTAAGCAATGTGTAACTAGAGCTACAGCAGCCAGGCGCATTTGATCATTGCTCTGGAAAACTATAATATAAAAGTCATTCCTCTCTTGAATAGCACATGAGAAAAAGCGACTAAAGTCTGTGTTACCACCTCTCAGGCAGGTTTTGTTTTATTAAGTAATGCCAATCTACGGATGCTGTATTAAGCAATGTGTAACTAGAGCTACAGCAGCCAGGCGCATTTGATCATTGCTCTGGAAAACTATAATATAAAAGTCATTCCTCTCTTGAATAGCACATGGGAAAAAACGAATAAAGCCTGTGTTACCACCCCGCAGGCAGGTTTTGTTTTATTAAGTAATGCCAATCTACGTATGCTGTATTAAGCAATGTGTAACCAGAGCTACAGCAGCCAGGCGCATTTGATCACTGCTCTGGAGAACTATAATATGAAAGTCATTCCTCTCTTGAATAGCACATGGGAAAAAACGAATAAAGCCTGTGTTACCACCTTGCAGGCAGATTTTGTTTTATTAAGTAATGCCAATCTACGGATGCTGTATTAAGCAATGTGTAACTAGAGCTACAGCAGCCAGGCGCATTTGATCATTGCTCTGGAGAACTATAATATAAAAGTCATTAATCTCTTGAATAGCACATGGGAAAAAACGAATAAAGCCTGCGTTGCCACCCCGCAGGCAGGTTTTGTTTTAATAAGTAATGCCAATCTACGGATGCTGTATTAAGCAATGTGTAACTAGAGCTACAGCAGCCAGGCGCATTTGATCATTGCTCTGGAGAGCTATAATATAAAAGTCATTCCTCTGTTGAATAGCATATGGGAAAAAACGAATGAAGCCTGTGTTACCACCTCGCAGGCAGGTTTTGTTTTATTAAGTAATACCAGTCTACGGATGATGTAGTAAGCAATGTGTAACTAGAGCTACAGCAGCCAGGCGCATTTGATCATTGCTCTGGAAAACTATAATATAAAAGTCATTCCTCTCTTGAATAGCACATGGGAAAAAGCGACTAAAGTCTGTGTTACCACCTCTCAGGCAGGTTTTGTTTTATTAAGTAATGCCAAACTACGGATGCTGTATTAAGCAATGTGTAACTAGAGCTACAGCAGCCAGGCGCATTTGATCATTGCTCTGGAAAACTATAATATAAAAGTCATTCCTCTCTTGAATAGCACATGGGAAAAAACGAATAAAGCCTGTGTCACCACCTTGCAGGTAGGTTTTGTTTTATTAAGTAATGCCACTCTACGGATGCTGTATTAAGCAATGTGTAACTAGAGCTACAGTTGCCAGGCGCATTTGATCACTGCTCTGGAAAACTATAATATAAAAGTCATTCCTCTCTTGAATAGCACATGGGAAAAAACGAATAAAGCCTGTGTTATCACCACGCAGGCAGGTTTTGTTTTATTGAGTAATGCCAATCTATGGATGCTGTATTAAGCAATGTGTATCTAGAGCTACAGCAGCCAGGCGCATTTGTCCATTGCTCTGGAAGACTATAATTTAAAAGTCATTCCTCTCTTGAATAGCACATGGGAAAAAACGAATAAAGCCTGTGTTACCACCTCGCAGGCAGGTATTGTTTTATTAAGTAATGCCAATCTACGGATGCTGTATTAAGCAATGTGTAACTAGTGCTACAGCAGCCAGGCGCATTTGATCATTGCTCTGGAAAACTATAATATAAAAGTCATTCCTCTCTTGAATAGCACATGGGAAAAAACGAATAAAGCCTGTGTTACCACCTCGCAGGCAGGTTTTGTTTTATTAAGTAATACCAGTCTACGGATGCTGTATTAAGCAATGTGTAACTAGAGCTACTGCAGCCAGGCGCATTTGATCATTGCTCTGGAAAACTATAATATAAAAGTCATTCCTCTCTAGAATAGCACATGGGAAAAAACGAATAAAGTCTGTGTTACCACCTCTCAGGCAGGTTTTGTTTTATTAAGTAATGCCAATCTACGAATGCTGTATTAAGCAATGTGTAACTAGAGCTATAGCAGTCAGGCGCATTTGATCATTGCTCTGGAAAACTATAATATAAAAGTCATTCCTCTCTTGAATAGCACATGGGAAAAAACGAATAAAGCCTGTGTTACCACCTCGCAGGCAGGTTTTGTTTTATTAAGTAATGCCAATCTACGGATGCTCTATTAAGCAATGTGTAACTAGAGCTACAGCAGCCAGGCGCATTAGATCATTGCTCTGGAAAACTATAATATAAAAGTCATTCCTCTCTTGAATAGCACATGGGAAAAGACGAATAAAGCCTGTGTTACCACCTCGCAGGCAGGTTTTGTTTTATTAAGTAATACCAGTCTACGGATGATGTATTAAGCAATGTGTAACTAGAGTTACAGCAGCCAGGCGCATTTGATCATTGCTCTGGAAAACTATAATATAAAAGTCATTCCTCTCTTGAATAGCACATGGGAAAAAGCGAATAAAGTCTGTGTTACCACCTCTCAGGCAGGTTTTGTTTTATTAAGTAATGCCAATCTACGGATGCTGTATTAAGCAATGTGTAACTAGAGCTACAGCAGCCAGGCGCATTTGATCATTGCTCTGGAAAACTATAATATAAAAGTCATTCCCCTCTTGAATAGCACATGGGAAAAAACGAATAAAGCCTGTATCACCACCTCGCAGGTAGGTTTTGTCTTATTAAGTAATGCCACTCTACGGATGCTGTATTAAGCAATGTGTAACTAGAGCTACAGCAGCCAGGCGCATTTGATCATTGCTCTGGAAAACTATAATATAAAAGTCATTCCTCTCTTGAATAGCACATGGGAATAAACGAATAAAGCCTGTGTTACCACCCCGCAGGCAGGTTTTGTTTTATTAAGTAATACCAATCTACGGATGCTGTATTAAGCAATGTGTAACTAGAGCTACAGCAGCCAGGCGCATTTGATCATTGCTCTGGAAAACTATAATATAAAAGTCATTCCTCTCTTGAATAGCACATGGGAAAAAACGAATAAAGCCTGTGTTACCACCTCGCAGGCAGGTTTTGTTTTATTAAGTAATACCAGTCTACGGATGCTGTATTAAGCAATGTGTAACTTGAGCTACATTAGCCAGGCGCATTTGATCATTGCTCTGGAAAACTATAATATAAAAGTCATTCCTCTCTTGAATGGCACAAGGGAAAAAACGAATAAAGCCTGCGTTACCACCTCGCAGGCAGGTTTTGTTTTATTAAGTAATGCCAATCTACGGATGCTGTATTAAGCAATGTGTAACTAGAGTTATAGCAGCCAGGCGCATTTGATCATTGCTCTGGAAAACCATAACATAAAAGTCATTCCTCTCTTGAATAGCACATGGGAAAAAACGAATAAAGCCTGTGTTACCACCCCGCAGGCAGGTTTTGTTTTATTAAGTAATGCCAATCTACGGATGCTCTATTAAGCAATGTGTAACTAGAGCTACAGCAGCCATGCGCATTTGATCCTTGCTCTGGAAAACTATAATATAAAAGTCATTCCTCTCTTGAATAGCACATGGGAAAAAACGAATAAAGCCTGTGTTACCACCTCGCAGGCAGGTTTTGTTTTATTAAGTAATACCAGTCTACGGATGATGTATTAAGCAATGTGTAACTAGAGCTACAGCAGCCAGGCGCATTTGATCATTGCTCTGGAAAACTATAATATAAAAGTCATTCCTCACTTGAATAGCACATGGGAAAAAACAAATGAAGCCTGTGTTACCACCTCGCAGGCAGGATTTGTTTTATTAAGTAATGCCAATCTACGGATGCTGTATTAAGCAATGTGTAACTAGAGGTACAGCAGCCAGGCGCATTTGATCATTGCTCTGGAAAACTATAATATAAAAGTCATTCCTCTCTTGAATGGCACATGGGAAAAAACGAATAAAGCCTGTGTTACCACCTCGCAGGCAGGTTTTGTTTTATTAAGTAATGCCAATCTACGGATGCTGTATTAAGCAATGTATAACTAGAGCTATAGCAGCCAGGTTCATTTGATCATTGCTCTGGAAAACAATAACCTAAAAGCCATTCCTCTCTTGAATAGCACATGGGAAAAACGAATAAAGCCTGTGTTACCACCCAGCAGGCAGGTTTTGTTTTATTAAGTAATGCCAATCTACGGATGCTCTATTAAGCAATGTGTAACTAGAGCTACAGCAGCCAGGCGCATTTGATCATTGCTCTGGAAAACTATAATATAAAAGTCATTCCTCTCTTGAATAGCACATGAGAAAAGACGAATAAAGCCTGTGTTACCACCTCGCAGGCAGGTTTTGTTTTATTAAGTAATACCAGTCTACGGATGATGTATTAAGCAATGTGTAACTAGAGTTACAGCAGCCAGGCGCATTTGATCATTGCTCTGGAAAACTATAATATAAAAGTCATTCCTCTCTTGAATAGCACATGGGAAAAAGCGAATAAAGTCTGTGTTACCACCTCTCAGGCAGGTTTTGTTTTATTAAGTAATGCCAATCTACGGATGCTGTATTAAGCAATGTGTAACTAGAGCTACAGCAGCCAGGCGCATTTGATCATTGCTCTGGAAAACTATAATATAAAAGTCATTCCCCTCTTGAATAGCACATGGGAAAAAACGTATAAAGCCTGTGTCACCACCTCGCAGGTAGGTTTTGTTTTATTAAGTAATGCCACTCTACGGATGCTGTATTAAGCAATGTGTAACTAGAGCTACAGCAGCCAGGCGCATTTGATCATTGCTCTGGAAAACTATAATATAAAAGTCATTCCTCTCTTGAATAGCACATGGGAATAAACGAATAAAGCCTGTGTTACCACCCCGCAGGCAGGTTTTGTTTTATTAAGTAATACCAATCTACGGATGCTGTATTAAGCAATGTGTAACTAGAGCTACAGCAGCCAGGCGCATTTGATCATTGCTCTGGAAAACTATAATATAAAAGTCATTCCTCTCTTGAATAGCACATGGGAAAAAACGAATAAAGCCTGTGTTACCACCTCGCAGGCAGGTTTTGTTTTATTAAGTAATACCAGTCTACGGATGCTGTATTAAGCAATGTGTAACTTGAGCTACATTAGCCAGGCGCATTTGATCATTGCTCTGGAAAACTATAATATAAAAGTCATTCCTCTCTTGAATGGCACATGGGAAAAAACGAATAAAGCCTGCGTTACCACCTCGCAGGCAGGTTTTGTTTTATTAAGTAATGCCAATCTACGGATGCTGTATTAAGCAATGTGTAACTAGAGCTATAGCAGCCAGGCGCATTTGATCATTGCTCTGGAAAACCATAACATAAAAGTCATTCCTCTCTTGAATAGCACATGGGAAAAAACGAATAAAGCCTGTGTTACCACCCCGCAGGCAGGTTTTGTTTTATTAAGTAATGCCAATCTACGGATGCTGTATTAAGCAATGTGTAACTAGAGCTACAGCAGCCAGGCGCATTTGATCATTGCTCTGGAAAACTATAATATAAAAGTCATTCCTCTCTTGAATAGCACATGGGAAAAAACGAATAAAGCCTGCGTTGCCACCCCGCAGGCAGGTTTTGTTTTAATAAGTAATGCCAATCTACGGATGCTGTATTAAGCAATGTGTAACTAGAGCTACAGCAGCCAGGCGCATTTGATCATTGCTCTGGAGAGCTATAATGAAAAAGTCATTCCTCTGTTGAATAGCATATGGGAAAAAACGAATAAAGCCTGTGTTACCACCTCGCAGGCAGGTTTTGTTTTATTAAGTAATACCAGTCTACGGATGATGTAGTAAGCAATGTGTAACTAGAGCTACAGCAGCCAGGCGCATTTGATCATTGCTCTGGAAAACTATAATATAAAAGTCATTCCTCTCTTGAATAGCACATGGGAAAAAGCGACTAAAGTCTGTGTTACCACCTCTCAGGCAGGTTTTGTTTTATTAAGTAATGCCAATCTACGGATGCTGTATTAAGCAATGTGTAACTAGAGCTACAGCAGCCAGGCGCATTTGATCATTGCTCTGGAAAACTATAATATAAAAGTCATTCCTCTCTTGAATAGCACATGGGAAAAAACGAATTAAGCCTGTGTCACCACCTTGCAGGTAGGTTTTGTTTTATTAAGTAATGCCACTCTACGGATGCTGTATTAAGCAATGTGTAACTAGAGCTACAGTTGCCAGGCGCATTTGATCACTGCTCTGGAAAACTATAATATAAAAGTCATTCCTCTCTTGAATAGCACATGGGAAAAAACGAATAAAGCCTGTGTTATCACCACGCAGGCAGGTTTTGTTTTATTGAGTAATGCCAATCTATGGATGCTGTATTAAGCAATGTGTATCTAGAGCTACAGCAGCCAGGCGCATTTGATCATTGCTCTGGAAGACTATAATTTAAAAGTCATTCCTCTCTTGAATAGCACATGGGAATAAACGAATAAAGCCTGTGTTACCACCTCGCAGGCAGGTTTTGTTTTATTAAGTAATGCCAATCTACGGATGCTGTATTAAGCAATGTGTAACTAGTGCTACAGCAGCCAGGCGCATTTGATCATTGCTCTGGAAAACTATAATATATAAGTCATTCCTCTCTTGAATAGCACATGGGAAAAAACGAATAAAGCCTGTGTTACCACCTCGCAGGCAGGTTTTGTTTTATTAAGTAATACCAGTCTACGGATGCTGTATTAAGCAATGTGTAACTAGAGCTACAGCAGCCAGCCGCATTTGATCATTGCTCTGGAAAACTATAATATAAAAGTCATTCCTCTCTTGAATAGCACATGGGAAAAAACGAATAAAGTCTGTGTTACCACCTCTCAGGCAGGTTTTGTTTTATTAAGTAATGCCAATCTACGAATGCTGTATTAAGCAATGTGTAACTAGAGCTATAGCAGTCAGGCGGATTTGATCATTGCTCTGGAAAACTATAATATAAAAGTCATTCCTCTCTTGAATAGCACATGGGAAAAAAAGGAATGAAGCCTGTGTTACCACCTCGCAGGCAGGTTTTGTTTTATTAAGTAATGCCAATCTACGGATGCTCTATTAAGCAATGTGTAACTAGAGCTACAGCAGCCAGGCGCATTTGATCATTGCTCTGGAAAACTATAATATAAAAGTCATTCCTCTCTTGAATAGCACATGGGAAAAGACGAATAAAGCCTGTGTTTCCACCTCGCAGGCAGGTTTTGTTTTATTAAGTAATACCAGTCTACGGATGATGTATTAAGCAATGTGTAACTAGAGTTACAGCAGCCAGGCGCATTTGATCATTGCTCTGGAAAACTATAATATAAAAGTCATTCCTCTCTTGAATAGCACATGGGAAAAAGCGAATAAAGTCTGTGTTACCACCTCTCAGGCAGGTTTTGTTTTATTAAGTAATGCCAATCTACGGATGCTGTATTAAGCAATGTGTAACTAGAGCTACAGCAGCCAGGCGCATTTGATCATTGCTCTGGAAAACTATAATATAAAAGTCATTCCCCTCTTGAATAGCACATGGGAAAAAACGAATAAAGCCTGTATCACCACCTCGCAGGTAGGTTTTGTTTTATTAAGTAACGCCACTCTACGGATGCTGTATTAAGCAATGTGTAACTAGAGCTACAGCAGCCAGGCGCATTTGATCATTGCTCTGGAAAACTATAATATAAAAGTCATTCCTCTCTTGAAGAGCACATGGGAATAAACGAATAAAGCCTGTGTTACCACCCCGCAGGCAGGTTTTGTTTTATTAAGTAATGCCAATCTACGGATGCTGTATTAAGCAATGTGTAACTAGAGCTACAGCAGCCAGGCGCATTTGATCATTGCTCTGGAAAACTATAATATAAAAGTCATTCCTCTCTTGAATAGCACATGGGAAAAAACGAATAAAGCCTGTGTCACCACCTTGCAGGTAGGTTTTGTTTTATTAAGTAATGCCACTCTACGGATGCTGTATTAAGCAATGTGTAACTAGAGCTACAGTTGCCAGGCGCATTTGATCACTGCTCTGGAAAACTATAATATAAAAGTCATTCCTCTCTTGAATAGCACATGGGAAGAAACGAATAAAGCCTGTGTTATCACCACGCAGGCAGGTTTTGTTTTATTGAGTAATGCCAATCTATGGATGCTGTATTAAGCAATGTGTATCTAGAGCTACAGCAGCCAGGCGCATTTGATCATTGCTCTGGAAGACTATAATTTAAAAGTCATTCCTCTCTTGAATAGCACATGGGAATAAACGAATAAAGCCTGTGTTACCAC
Source organism: Schistocerca serialis cubense (assembly GCF_023864345.2). Taxonomy (NCBI): domain Eukaryota; kingdom Metazoa; phylum Arthropoda; class Insecta; order Orthoptera; family Acrididae; genus Schistocerca; species Schistocerca serialis. The sequence continues at coordinate 35,663,620 of NC_064639.1, forward strand.
CTCGCAGGCAGGTTTTGTTTTATTAAGTAATGCCAATCTACGGATGCTGTATTAAGCAATGTGTAACTAGTGCTACAGCAGCCAGGCGCATTTGATCATTGCTCTGGAAAACTATAATATAAAAGTCATTCCTCTCTTGAATAGCACATGGGAAAAAACGAATAAAGCCTGTGTTACCACCTCGCAGGCAGGTTTTGTTTTATTAAGTAATACCAGTCTACGGATGCTGTATTAAGCAATGTGTAACTAGAGCTACAGCAGCCAGGCGCATTTGATCATTGCTCTGGAAAACTATAATATAAAAGTCATTCCTCTCTTGAATAGCACATGGGAAAAAACGAATAAAGTCTGTGTTACCACCTCTCAGGCAGGTTTTGTTTTATTAAGTAATGCCAATCTACGAATGCTGTATTAAGCAATGTGTAACTAGAGCTATAGCAGTCAGGCGCATTTGATCATTGCTCTGGAAAACTATAATATAAAAGTCATTCCTCTCTTGAATAGCACATGGGAAAAAAAGGAATGAAGCCTGTGTTACCACCTCACAGGCAGGTTTTGTTTTATTAAGTAATGCCAATCTACGGATGCTGTATTAAGCAATGTGTAACTAGAGCTACAGCAGCCAGGCGCATTTGATCATTGCTCTGGAAAACTATAATATAAAAGTCATTCCTCTCTTGAATAGCACATGAGAAAAGACGAATAAAGCCTGTGTTACCACCTCGCAGGCAGGTTTTGTTTTATTAAGTAATACCAGTCTACGGATGATGTATTAAGCAATGTGTAACTAGAGTTACAGCAGCCAGGCGCATTTGATCATTGCTCTGGAAAACTATAATATAAAAGTCATTCCTCTCTTGAATAGCACATGGGAAAAAGCGAATAAAGTCTGTGTTACCACCTCTCAGGCAGGTTTTGTTTTATTAAGTAATGCCAATCTACGGATGCTGTATTAAGCAATGTGTAACTAGAGCTACAGCAGCCAGGCGCATTTGATCATTGCTCTGGAAAACTATAATATAAAAGTCATTCCTCTCTTGAATAGCACATGGGAAAAAACGAATTAAGCCTGTGTCACCACCTTGCAGGTAGGTTTTGTTTTATTAAGTAATGCCACTCTACGGATGCTGTATTAAGCAATGTGTAACTAGAGCTACAGTTGCCAGGCGCATTTGATCACTGCTCTGGAAAACTATAATATAAAAGTCATTCCTCTCTTGAATAGCACATGGGAAAAAACGAATAAAGCCTGTGTTATCACCACGCAGGCAGGTTTTGTTTTATTGAGTAATGCCAATCTATGGATGCTGTATTAAGCAATGTGTATCTAGAGCTACAGCAGCCAGGCGCATTTGATCATTGCTCTGGAAGACTATAATTTAAAAGTCATTCCTCTCTTGAATAGCACATGGGAATAAACGAATAAAGCCTGTGTTACCACCTCGCAGGCAGGTTTTGTTTTATTAAGTAATGCCAATCTACGGATGCTGTATTAAGCAATGTGTAACTAGTGCTACAGCAGCCAGGCGCATTTGATCATTGCTCTGGAAAACTATAATATATAAGTCATTCCTCTCTTGAATAGCACATGGGAAAAAACGAATAAAGCCTGTGTTACCACCTCGCAGGCAGGTTTTGTTTTATTAAGTAATACCAGTCTACGGATGCTGTATTAAGCAATGTGTAACTAGAGCTACAGCAGCCAGCCGCATTTGATCATTGCTCTGGAAAACTATAATATAAAAGTCATTCCTCTCTTGAATAGCACATGGGAAAAAACGAATAAAGTCTGTGTTACCACCTCTCAGGCAGGTTTTGTTTTATTAAGTAATGCCAATCTACGAATGCTGTATTAAGCAATGTGTAACTAGAGCTATAGCAGTCAGGCGGATTTGATCATTGCTCTGGAAAACTATAATATAAAAGTCATTCCTCTCTTGAATAGCACATGGGAAAAAAAGGAATGAAGCCTGTGTTACCACCTCGCAGGCAGGTTTTGTTTTATTAAGTAATGCCAATCTACGGATGCTCTATTAAGCAATGTGTAACTAGAGCTACAGCAGCCAGGCGCATTTGATCATTGCTCTGGAAAACTATAATATAAAAGTCATTCCTCTCTTGAATAGCACATGGGAAAAGACGAATAAAGCCTGTGTTTCCACCTCGCAGGCAGGTTTTGTTTTATTAAGTAATACCAGTCTACGGATGATGTATTAAGCAATGTGTAACTAGAGTTACAGCAGCCAGGCGCATTTGATCATTGCTCTGGAAAACTATAATATAAAAGTCATTCCTCTCTTGAATAGCACATGGGAAAAAGCGAATAAAGTCTGTGTTACCACCTCTCAGGCAGGTTTTGTTTTATTAAGTAATGCCAATCTACGGATGCTGTATTAAGCAATGTGTAACTAGAGCTACAGCAGCCAGGCGCATTTGATCATTGCTCTGGAAAACTATAATATAAAAGTCATTCCCCTCTTGAATAGCACATGGGAAAAAACGAATAAAGCCTGTATCACCACCTCGCAGGTAGGTTTTGTTTTATTAAGTAACGCCACTCTACGGATGCTGTATTAAGCAATGTGTAACTAGAGCTACAGCAGCCAGGCGCATTTGATCATTGCTCTGGAAAACTATAATATAAAAGTCATTCCTCTCTTGAAGAGCACATGGGAATAAACGAATAAATCCTGTGTTACCACCCCGCAGGCAGGTTTTGTTTTATTAAGTAATGCCAATCTACGGATGCTGTATTAAGCAATGTGTAACTAGAGCTACAGCAGCCAGGCGCATTTGATCATTGCTCTGGAAAACTATAATATAAAAGTCATTCCTCTCTTGAATAGCACATGGGAAAAAACGAATAAAGCCTGTGTCACCACCTTGCAGGTAGGTTTTGTTTTATTAAGTAATGCCACTCTACGGATGCTGTATTAAGCAATGTGTAACTAGAGCTACAGTTGCCAGGCGCATTTGATCACTGCTCTGGAAAACTATAATATAAAAGTCATTCCTCTCTTGAATAGCACATGGGAAGAAACGAATAAAGCCTGTGTTATCACCACGCAGGCAGGTTTTGTTTTATTGAGTAATGCCAATCTATGGATGCTGTATTAAGCAATGTGTATCTAGAGCTACAGCAGCCAGGCGCATTTGATCATTGCTCTGGAAGACTATAATTTAAAAGTCATTCCTCTCTTGAATAGCACATGGGAATAAACGAATAAAGCCTGTGTTACCACCTCGCAGGCAGGTTTTGTTTTATTAAGTAATGCCAATCTACGGATGCTGTATTAAGCAATGTGTAACTAGTGCTACAGCAGCCAGGCGCATTTGATCATTGCTCTGGAAAACTATAATATAAAAGTCATTCCTCTCTTGAATAGCACATGGGAAAAAACGAATAAAGCCTGTGTTACCACCTCGCAGGCAGGTTTTGTTTTATTAAGTAATACCAGTCTACGGATGCTGTATTAAGCAATGTGTAACTAGAGCTACAGCAGCCAGGCGCATTTGATCATTGCTCTGGAAAACTATAATATAAAAGTCATTCCTCTCTTGAATAGCACATGGGAAAAAACGAATAAAGTCTGTGTTACCACCTCTCAGGCAGGTTTTGTTTTATTAAGTAATGCCAATCTACGAATGCTGTATTAAGCAATGTGTAACTAGAGCTATAGCAGTCAGGCGCATTTGATCATTGCTCTGGAAAACTATAATATAAAAGTCATTCCTCTCTTGAATAGCACATGGGAAAAAAAGGAATGAAGCCTGTGTTACCACCTCACAGGCAGGTTTTGTTTTATTAAGTAATGCCAATCTACGGATGCTGTATTAAGCAATGTGTAACTAGAGCTACAGCAGCCAGGCGCATTTGATCATTGCTCTGGAAAACTATAATATAAAAGTCATTCCTCTCTTGAATAGCACATGAGAAAAGACGAATAAAGCCTGTGTTACCACCTCGCAGGCAGGTTTTGTTTTATTAAGTAATACCAGTCTACGGATGATGTATTAAGCAATGTGTAACTAGAGTTACAGCAGCCAGGCGCATTTGATCATTGCTCTGGAAAACTATAATATAAAAGTCATTCCTCTCTTGAATAGCACATGGGAAAAAGCGAATAAAGTCTGTGTTACCACCTCTCAGGCAGGTTTTGTTTTATTAAGTAATGCCAATCTACGGATGCTGTATTAAGCAATGTGTAACTAGAGCTACAGCAGCCAGGCGCATTTGATCATTGCTCTGGAAAACTATAATTTAAAAGTCATTCCCCTCTTGAATAGCACATGGGAAAAAAAGGAATGAAGCCTGTGTTACCACCTCGCAGGCAGGTTTTGTTTTATTAAGTAATGCCACTCTACGGATGCTGTATTAAGCAATGTGTAACTAGAGCTACAGCAGCCAGGCGCGTTTGATCATTGCTCTGGAAAACTATAATATAAAAGTCATTCCTCTCTTGAATAGCACATGGGAATAAACGAATAAAGCCTGCGTTACCACCCCGCAGGCAGGTTTTGTTTTATTAAGTAATACCAATCTACGGATGCTGTATTAAGCAATGTGTAACTAGAGCTACAGCAGCCAGGCGCATTTGATCATTGCTCTGGAAAACTATAATATAAAAGTCATTCCTCTCTTGAATAGCACATGGGAAAAAACGAATAAAGCCTGTGTTACCACCTCGCAGGCAGGTTTTGTTTTATTAAGTAATACCAGTCTACGGATGCTGTATTAAGCAATGTGTAACTTGAGCTACATTAGTCAGGCGCATTTGATCATTGCTCTGGAAAACTATAATATAAAAGTCATTCCTCTCTTGAATGGCACATGGGAAAAAACGAATAAAGCCTGCGTTACCACCTCGCAGGCAGGTTTTGTTTTATTAAGTAACGCCAATCTACGGATGCTGTATTAAGCAATGTGTAACTAGAGCTATAGCAGCAAGGCGCATTTGATCATTGCTCTGGAAAACAATAACATAAAAGCCATTCCTCTCTTGAATAGCACATGGGAAAAACGAATAAAGCCTGTGTTACCACCCCGCAGGCAGGTTTTGTTTTATTAAGTAATGCCAATCTACGGATGCTCTATTAAGCAATGTGTAACTAGAGCTACAGCAGCCAGGCGCATTTGATCATTGCTCTGGAAAACTATAATATAAAAGTCATTCCTCTCTTGAATAGCACATGGGAAAAGACGAATAAAGCCTGTGTTACCACCTCGCAGGCAGGTTTTGTTTTATTAAGTAATACCAGTCTACGGATGATGTATTAAGCAATGTGTAACTAGAGTTACAGCAGCCAGGGGCATTTGATCATTGCTCTGGAAAACTATAATATAAAAGTCATTCCTCTCTTGAATAGCACATGGGAATAAACGAATAAAGCCTGTGTTACCACCCCGCAGGCAGGTTTTGTTTTATTAAGTAATACCAATCTACGGATGCTGTATTAAGCAATGTGTAACTAGAGCTACAGCAGCCAGGCGCATTTGATCATTGCTCTGGAAAACTATAATATAAAAGTCATTCCTCTCTTGAATAGCACATGGGAAAAAACGAATAAAGCCTGTGTTACCACCTCGCAGGCAGGTTTTGTTTTATTAAGTAATACCAGTCTACGGATGCTGTATTAAGCAATGTGTAACTAGAGCTACAGCAGCCAGGCGCATTTGATCATTGCTCTGGAAAACTATAATATAAAAGTCATTCCTCTCTTGAATAGCACATGGGAAAAAACGAATAAAGTCTGTGTTACCACCTCTCAGGCAGGTTTTGTTTTATTAAGTAATGCCAATCTACGAATGCTGTATTAAGCAATGTGTAACTAGAGCTATAGCAGTCAGGCGCATTTGATCATTGCTCTGGAAAACTATAATATAAAAGTCATTCCTCTCTTGAATAGCACATGGGAAAAAAAGGAATGAAGCCTGTGTTACCACCTCGCAGGCAGGTTTTGTTTTATTAAGTAATGCCACTCTACGGATGCTGTATTAAGCAATGTGTAACTAGAGCTACAGCAGCCAGGCGCGTTTGATCATTGCTCTGGAAAACTATAATATAAAAGTCATTCCTCTCTTGAATAGCACATGGGAAAAAACGAATAAAGCCTGTGTTACCACCCCGCAGGCAGGTTTTGTTTTATTAAGTAATGCCAATCTACGGATGCTCTATTAAGCAATGTGTAACTAGAGCTACAGCAGCCATGCGCATTTGATCCTTGCTCTGGAAAACTATAATATAAAAGTCATTCCTCTCTTGAATAGCACATGGGAAAAAACGAATAAAGCCTGTGTTACCACCTCGCAGGCAGGTTTTGTTTTATTAAGTAATACCAGTCTACGGATGATGTATTAAGCAATGTGTAACTAGAGCTACAGCAGCCAGGCGCATTTGATCATTGCTCTGGAAAACTATAATATAAAAGTCATTCCTCTCTTGAATAGCACATGGGAAAAAACGAATGAAGCCTGTGTTACCACCTCGCAGGCAGGTTTTGTTTTATTAAGTAATGCCAATCTACGGATGCTGTATTAAGCAATGTGTAACTACAGCTACAGCAGCCAGGCGCATTTGATCATTGCTCTGGAAAACTATAATATAAAAGTCATTCCTCTCTTGAATGGCACATGGGAAAAAACGAATAAAGCCTGTGTTACCACCTCGCAGGCAGGTTTTGTTTTATTAAGTAATGCCAATCTACGGATGCTGTATTAAGCAATGTGTAACTAGAGCTATAGCAGCCAGGCGCATTTGATCATTGCTCTGGAAAACAATAACATAAAAGCCATTCCTCTCTTGAATAGCACATGGGAAAAACGAATAAAGCCTGTGTTACCACCCCGCAGGCAGGTTTTGTTTTATTAAGTAATGCCAATCTACGGATGCTGTATTAAGCAATGTGTAACTAGAGCTACAGCAGCCAGGCGCATTTGATCATTGCTCTGGAAAACTATAATATAAAAGTCATTCCTCTCTTGAATAGCACATGGGAAAAGACGAATAAAGCCTGTGTTACCACCTCGCAGGCAGGTTTTGTTTTATTAAGAAATACCAGTCTACGGATGATGTATTAAGCAATGTGTAACTAGAGTTACAGCAGCCAGGTGCATTTGATCATTGCTCTGGAAAACTATAATATAAAAGTCATTCCACTCTTGAATAGCACATGGGAAAAAGCGAATAACGTCTGTGTTACCACCTCTCAGGCAGGTTTTGTTTTATTAAGTAATGCCAATCTACGGATGCTGTATTAAGCAATGTGTAACTAGAGCTACAGCATCCAGGCGCATTTGGTCATTGCTCTGGAAAACTATAAAATAAAAGTCATTCCCCTCTTGAATAGCACATGGGAAAAAACGAATAAAGCCTGTGTCACCACCTCGCAGGTAGGTTTTGTTTTATTAAGTAATGCCACTCTACGGATGCTGTATTAAGCAATGTGTAACTAGAGCTACAGCAGCCAGGCGCATTTGATCATTGCTCTGGAAAACTATAATATAAAAGTCATTCCTCTCTTGAATAGCACATGGGAATAAACGAATAAAGCCTGTGTTACCACCCCGCAGGCAGGTTTTGTTTTATTAAGTAATACCAATCTACGGATGCTGTATTAAGCAATGTGTAACTAGAGCTACAGCAGCCAGGCGCATTTGATCATTGCTCTGGAAAACTATAATATAAAAGTCATTCCTCTCTTGAATAGCACATGGGAAAAAACGAATAAAGCCTGTGTTACCACCTCGCAGGCAGGTTTTGTTTTATTAAGTAATACCAGTCTACGGATGCTGTATTAAGCAATGTGTAACTAGAGCTACAGCAGCCAGGCGCATTTGATCATTGATTTGGAAAACTATAATATAAAAGTCATTCCTCTCTTGAATAGCACATGGGAAAAAACGAATAAAGTCTGTGTTACCACCTCTCAGGCAGGTTTTGTTTTATTAAGTAATGCCAATCTACGGATGCTGTATTAAGCAATGTGTAACTAGAGCTACAGCAGCCAGGCGCATTTGATCATTGCTCTGGAAAACTATAATATAAAAGTCATTCCTCTCTTGATTAGCACATGGGAAAAAACGAATAAAGCCTGTGTCACCACCTTGCAGGTAGGTTTTGTTTTATTAAGTAATGCCACTCTACGGATGCTGTATTAAGCAATGTGTAACTAGTGCTACAGCAGCCAGGCGCATTTGATCATTGCTCTGGAAAACTATAATATAAAAGTCATTCCTCTCTTGAATAGCACATGGGAAAAAACGAATAAAGCCTGTGTTACCACCTCGCAGGCAGGTTTTGTTTTATTAAGTAATACCAGTCTACGGATGCTGTATTAAGCAATGTGTAACTAGAGCTACAGCAGCCAGGCGCATTTGATCATTGCTCTGGAAAACTATAATATAAAAGTCATTCCTCTCTTGAATAGCACATGGGAAAAAACGAATAAAGTCTGTGTTACCACCTCTCAGGCAGGTTTTGTTTTATTAAGTAATGCCAATCTACGAATGCTGTATTAAGCAATGTGTAACTAGAGCTATAGCAGTCAGGCGCATTTGATCATTGCTCTGGAAAACTATAATATAAAAGTCATTCCTCTCTTGAATAGCACATGGGAAAAAAAGGAATGAAGCCTGTGTTACCACCTCGCAGGCAGGTTTTGTTTTATTAAGTAATGCCAATCTACGGATGCTCTATTAAGCAATGTGTAACTAGAGCTACAGCAGCCAGGCGCATTTGATCATTGCTCTGGAAAACTATAATATAAAAGTCATTCCTCTCTTGAATAGCACATGGGAAAAGACGAATAAAGCCTGTGTTACCACCTCGCAGGCAGGTTTTGTTTTATTAAGTAATACCAGTCTACGGATGATGTATTAAGCAATGTGTAACTAGAGTTACAGCAGCCAGGCGCATTTGATCATTGCTCTGGAAAACTATAATATAAAAGTCATTCCTCTCTTGAATAGCACATGGGAAAAAGCGAATAAAGTCTGTGTTACCACCTCTCAGGCAGGTTTTGTTTTATTAAGTAATGCCAATCTACGGATGCTGTATTAAGCAATGTGTAACTAGAGCTACAGCAGCCAGGCGCATTTGATCATTGCTCTGGAAAACTATAATATAAAAGTCATTCCCCTCTTGAATAGCACATGGGAAAAAACGAATAAAGCCTGTGTCACCACCTCGCAAGTAGGTTTTGTTTTATTAAGTAATGCCACTCTACGGATGCTGTATTGAGCAATGTGTAACTAGAGCTACAGCAGCCAGGCGCATTTGATCATTGCTCTGGAAAACTATAATATAAAAGTCATTCCTCTCTTGAATAGCACATGGGAATAAACGAATAAAGCCTGTGTTACCACCCCGCAGGCAGGTTTTGTTTTATTAAGTAATACCAATCAACGGCTGCTGTATTAAGCAATGTGTAACTAGAGCTACAGTAGCCAGGCGCATTTGATCATTGCTCTGGAAAACTATAATATAAAAGTCATTAATCTCTTGAATAGCACATGGGAAAAAACGAATAAAGCCTGTGTTACCACCTCGCAGGCAGGTTTTGTTTTATTAAGTAATACCAGTCTACGGATGCTGTATTAAGCAATGTGTAACTTGAGCTACATTAGCCAGGCGCATTTGATCATTGCTCTGGAAAACTATAATATAAAAGTCATTCCTCTCTTGAATGGCACATGGGAAAAAACGAATAAAGCCTGCGTTACCACCTCGCAGGCAGGTTTTGTTTTATTAAGTAATGCCAATCTACGGATGCTGTATTAAGCAATGTGTAACTAGAGCTATAGCAGCCAGGCGCATTTGATCATTGCTCTGGAAAACCATAACATAAAAGTCATTCCTCTCTTGAATAGCACATGGGAAAAAACGAATAAAGCCTGTGTTACCACCCCGCAGGCAGGTTTTGTTTTATTAAGTAATGCCAATCTACGGATGCTCTATTAAGCAATGTGTAACTAGAGCTACAGCAGCCATGCGCATTTGATCCTTGCTCTGGAAAACTATAATATAAAAGTCATTCCTCTCTTGAATAGCACATGGGAAAAAACGAATAAAGCCTGTGTTACCACCTCGCAGGCAGGTTTTGTTTTATTAAATAATACCAGTCTACGGATGATGTATTAAGCAATGTGTAACTAGAGCTACAGCAGCCAGGCGCATTTGATCATTGCTCTGGAAAACTATAATATAAAAGTCATTCCTCTCTTGAATAGCACATGGGAAAAAACGAATGAAGCCTGTGTTACCACCTCGCAGGCAGGTTTTGTTTTATTAAGTAATGCCAATCTACGGATGCTGTATTAAGCAATGTGTAACTAGAGCTACAGCAGCCAGGCGCATTTGATCATTGCTCTGGAAAACTATAATATAAAAGTCATTCCCCTCTTGAATAGCACATGGGAAAAAACGAATAAAGCCTGTGTCACCACCTCGCAGGTAGGTTTTGTTTTATTAAGTAATGCCACTCTACGGATGCTGTATTAAGCAATGTGTAACTAGAGCTACAGCAGCCAGGCGCATTTGATCATTGCTCTGGAAAACTATAATATAAAAGTCATTCCTCTCTTGAATAGCACATGGGAAGAAACGAATAAAGCCTGTGTTACCACCCCGCAGGCAGGTTTTGTTTTATTAAGTAATACCAATCTACGGATGCTGTATTAAGCAATGTGTAACTAGAGTTACAGCAGCCAGGCGCATTTGATCATTGCTCTGGAAAACTATAATTTAAAAGTCATTCCTCTCTTGAATAGCACACGGGAAAAAACGAATAAAGCCTGTGTTACCACCTCGCAGGCAGGTTTTGTTTTATTAAGTAATACCAGTCTACGGATGCTGTATTAAGCAATGTGTAACTAGAGCTACAGCAGCCATGCGCATTTGATCATTGCTCTGGAAAACTATAATATAAAAGTCATTCCTCTCTTGAATAGCACATGGGAAGAAACGAATAAAGTCTGTGTTACCACCTCTCAGGCAGGTTTTGTTTTATTAAGTAATGCCAATCTACGAATGCTGTATTAAGCAATGTGTAACAAGAGCTATAGCAGTCAGGCGCATTTGATCATTGCTCTGGAAAACTATAATATAAAAGTCATTCCTCTCTTGAATAGCACATGGGAAAAAAAGGAATGAAGCCTGTGTTACCACCTCGCAGGCAGGTTTTGTTTTGTTAAGTAATGCCACTCTACGGATGCTGTATTAAGCAATGTGTAACTAGAGCTACAGCAGCCAGGCGCGTTTGATCATTGCTCTGGAAAACTATAATATAAAAGTCATTCCTCTCTTGAATAGGACATGGGAAAAAACGAATAAAGCCTGTGTTATCACCACGCAGGCAGGTTTTGTTTTATTGAGTAATGCCAATCTATGGATGCTGTATTAAGCAATGTGTATCTAGAGCTACAGCAGCCAGGCGCATTTGATCATTGCTCTGGAAGACTATAATTTAAAAGTCATTCCTCTCTTGAATAGCACATGGGAATAAACGAATAAAGCCTGTGTTACCACCTCGCAGGCAGGTTTTGTGTTATTAAGTAATGCCAATCTACGGATGCTGTATTAAGCAATGTGTAACTAGTGCTACAGCAGCCAGGCGCATTTGATCATTGCTCTGGAAAACTATAATATAAAAGTCATTCCTCTCTTGAATAGCACATGGGAAAAAACGAAAAAAGCCTGTGTTACCACCTCACAGGCAGGTTTTGTTTTATTAAGTAATGCCAATCTACGGATGCTGTATTAATCAATGTGTAACTAGAGCTATAGCAGCCAGGCGCATTTGATCATTGCTCTGGAAAACTATAATATAAAAGTCATTCCTCTCTTGAATAGCACATGGGAATAAACGAATAAAGCCTGTGTTACCACCGCGCAGGTAGGTTTTGTTTTATTAATTAATGCCAATCTACGGATCCTGTATTAAGCAATGTGTAACTAGAGCTACAGCAGCCAGGCGCATTTGATCATTGCTCTGGAAAACTATAATACAATTGTCATTCCTCTCTTGAATAGCACATGGGAAAAAACGAAGAAAGCCAGTGAAACCACCCCGCAGGCAGGTTTTGTTTTATTAAGTAATGCCAATCTACGGATGCTGTATTAAGCAATGTGTAACTTGAGCTACATTAGCCAGGCGCATTTGATCATTGCTCTGGAAAACTATAATATAAAAGTCATTCCTCTCTTGAATGGCACATGGGAAAAAACGAATAAAGCCTGTGTTACCACCTCGCAGGCAGGTTTTGTTTTATTAAGTAATGCCAATCTACGGGTGCTGTATTAAGCAATGTGTAACTAGAGCTATAGCTGCCAGGCGCATTTGATCATTGCTCTGGAAAACCATAACATAAAAGTCATTCCTCTCTTGAATAGCACATGGGAAAAAACGAATAAAGCATGTGTTACCACCCCGCAGGCAGGTTTTGTTTTATTAAATAATGCCAATCTACGGATGCTCTAATAAGCAATGTGTAACTAGAGCTACAGCAGCCAGGCGCATTTGATTATTGCTCTGGAAAACTATAATATAAAAGTCATTCCTCTCTTGAATAGCACATGGGAAAAAACGAATAAAGCCTGTGTTACCACCTCGCAGGCAGGTTTTGTTTTATTAAGTAATACCAGTCTACGGATGATGTATTAAGCAATGTGTAACTAGAGCTACAGCAGCCAGGCGCATTTGATCATTGCTCTGGAAAACTATAATATAAAAGTCATTCCTCTCTTGAATAGCACATGGGAAAAAACGAATAAAACCTGTGTTACCACCTCTCAGGCAGGTTTTGTTTTATTAAGTAATGCCAATCTACGGATGCTGTATTAAGCAATGTGTAACTAGAGCTACAGCAGCTAGGCGCATTTGATCATTGCTCTGGAAACCTATAATATAAAAGTCATTCCTCTCTTGAATGGCACATGGGAAAAAACGAATAAAGCCTGTGTCACCACCTCGCAGGCAGGTTTTGTTTTATTAAGTAATGCCAATCTACGGATGCTGCATTAAGCAATGTGTAACTAGAGCTATAGCAGCCAGGCGCATTTGATCATTGCTCTGGAAAACAATAACATAAAAGCCATTCCTCTCTTGAATAGCACATGGGAAAAAACGAATAATGCCTGTGTTACCACCCCGCAGGCAGGTTTTGTTTTATTAAGTAATGCCAATCTACGGATGCTCTATTAAGCAATGTGTAACTAGAGCTACAGCAGCCAGGCGCATTTGATCATTGCTCTGGAAAACTATAATATAAAAGTCATTCCTCTCTTGAATAGCACATGGGAAAAGACGAATAAAGCCTGTGTTACCACCTCGCAGGCAGGTTTTGTTTTATTAAGAAATACCAGTCTACGGATGATGTATTAAGCAATGTGTAACTAGAGTTACAGCAGCCAGGTGCATTTGATCATTGCTCTGGAAAACTATAATATAAAAGTCATTCCTCTCTTGAATAGCACATGGGAAAAAGCGAATAACGTCTGTGTTACCACCTCTCAGGCAGGTTTTGTTTTATTAAGTAATGCCAATCTACGGATGCTGTATTAAGCAATGTGTAACTAGAGCTACAGCATCCAGGCGCATTTGGTCATTGCTCTGGAAAACTATAAAATAAAAGTCATTCCCCTCTTGAATAGCACATGGGAAAAAACGAATAAAGCCTGTGTCACCACCTCGCAGGTAGGTTTTGTTTTATTAAGTAATGCCACTCTACGGATGCTGTATTAAGCAATGTGTAACTAGAGCTACAGCAGCCAGGCGCATTTGATCATTGCTCTGGAAAACTATAATATAAAAGTCATTCCTCTCTTGAATAGCACATGGGAATAAACGAATAAAGCCTGTGTTACCACCCCGCAGGCAGGTTTTGTTTTATTAAGTAATACCAATCTACGGATGCTGTATTAAGCAATGTGTAACTAGAGCTACAGCAGCCAGGCGCATTTGATCATTGCTCTGGAAAACTATAATATAAAAGTCATTCCTCTCTTGAATAGCACATGGGAAAAAACGAATAAAGCCTGTGTTACCACCTCGCAGGCAGGTTTTGTTTTATTAAGTAATACCAGTCTACGGATGCTGTATTAAGCAATGTGTAACTAGAGCTACAGCAGCCAGGCGCATTTGATCATTGATTTGGAAAACTATAATATAAAAGTCATTCCTCTCTTGAATAGCACATGGGAAAAAACGAATAAAGTCTGTGTTACCACCTCTCAGGCAGGTTTTGTTTTATTAAGTAATGCCAATCTACGGATGCTGTATTAAGCAATGTGTAACTAGAGCTACAGCAGCCAGGCGCATTTGATCATTGCTCTGGAAAACTATAATATAAAAGTCATTCCTCTCTTGATTAGCACATGGGAAAAAACGAATAAAGCCTGTGTCACCACCTTGCAGGTAGGTTTTGTTTTATTAAGTAATGCCACTCTACGGATGCTGTATTAAGCAATGTGTAACTAGTGCTACAGCAGCCAGGCGCATTTGATCATTGCTCTGGAAAACTATAATATAAAAGTCATTCCTCTCTTGAATAGCACATGGGAAAAAACGAATAAAGCCTGTGTTACCACCTCGCAGGCAGGTTTTGTTTTATTAAGTAATACCAGTCTACGGATGCTGTATTAAGCAATGTGTAACTAGAGCTACAGCAGCCAGGCGCATTTGATCATTGCTCTGGAAAACTATAATATAAAAGTCATTCCTCTCTTGAATAGCACATGGGAAAAAACGAATAAAGTCTGTGTTACCACCTCTCAGGCAGGTTTTGTTTTATTAAGTAATGCCAATCTACGAATGCTGTATTAAGCAATGTGTAACTAGAGCTATAGCAGTCAGGCGCATTTGATCATTGCTCTGGAAAACTATAATATAAAAGTCATTCCTCTCTTGAATAGCACATGGGAAAAAAAGGAATGAAGCCTGTGTTACCACCTCGCAGGCAGGTTTTGTTTTATTAAGTAATGCCAATCTACGGATGCTCTATTAAGCAATGTGTAACTAGAGCTACAGCAGCCAGGCGCATTTGATCATTGCTCTGGAAAACTATAATATAAAAGTCATTCCTCTCTTGAATAGCACATGGGAAAAGACGAATAAAGCCTGTGTTACCACCTCGCAGGCAGGTTTTGTTTTATTAAGTAATACCAGTCTACGGATGATGTATTAAGCAATGTGTAACTAGAGTTACAGCAGCCAGGCGCATTTGATCATTGCTCTGGAAAACTATAATATAAAAGTCATTCCTCTCTTGAATAGCACATGGGAAAAAGCGAATAAAGTCTGTGTTACCACCTCTCAGGCAGGTTTTGTTTTATTAAGTAATGCCAATCTACGGATGCTGTATTAAGCAATGTGTAACTAGAGCTACAGCAGCCAGGCGCATTTGATCATTGCTCTGGAAAACTATAATATAAAAGTCATTCCCCTCTTGAATAGCACATGGGAAAAAACGAATAAAGCCTGTGTCACCACCTCGCAAGTAGGTTTTGTTTTATTAAGTAATGCCACTCTACGGATGCTGTATTGAGCAATGTGTAACTAGAGCTACAGCAGCCAGGCGCATTTGATCATTGCTCTGGAAAACTATAATATAAAAGTCATTCCTCTCTTGAATAGCACATGGGAATAAACGAATAAAGCCTGTGTTACCACCCCGCAGGCAGGTTTTGTTTTATTAAGTAATACCAATCTACGGCTGCTGTATTAAGCAATGTGTAACTAGAGCTACAGTAGCCAGGCGCATTTGATCATTGCTCTGGAAAACTATAATATAAAAGTCATTAATCTCTTGAATAGCACATGGGAAAAAACGAATAAAGCCTGTGTTACCACCTCGCAGGCAGGTTTTGTTTTATTAAGTAATACCAGTCTACGGATGCTGTATTAAGCAATGTGTAACTTGAGCTACATTAGCCAGGCGCATTTGATCATTGCTCTGG
This sequence comes from Schistocerca serialis cubense, assembly GCF_023864345.2. Classification (NCBI taxonomy): domain Eukaryota; kingdom Metazoa; phylum Arthropoda; class Insecta; order Orthoptera; family Acrididae; genus Schistocerca; species Schistocerca serialis. The sequence continues at coordinate 35,679,573 of NC_064639.1, forward strand.
AAAACTATAATATAAAAGTCATTCCTCTCTTGAATGGCACATGGGAAAAAACGAATAAAGCCTGCGTTACCACCTCGCAGGCAGGTTTTGTTTTATTAAGTAATGCCAATCTACGGATGCTGTATTAAGCAATGTGTAACTAGAGCTATAGCAGCCAGGCGCATTTGATCATTGCTCTGGAAAACCATAACATAAAAGTCATTCCTCTCTTGAATAGCACATGGGAAAAAACGAATAAAGCCTGTGTTACCACCCCGCAGGCAGGTTTTGTTTTATTAAGTAATGCCAATCTACGGATGCTCTATTAAGCAATGTGTAACTAGAGCTACAGCAGCCATGCGCATTTGATCCTTGCTCTGGAAAACTATAATATAAAAGTCATTCCTCTCTTGAATAGCACATGGGAAAAAACGAATAAAGCCTGTGTTACCACCTCGCAGGCAGGTTTTGTTTTATTAAATAATACCAGTCTACGGATGATGTATTAAGCAATGTGTAACTGGAGCTACAGCAGCCAGGCGCATTTGATCATTGCTCTGGAAAACTATAATATAAAAGTCATTCCTCTCTTGAATAGCACATGGGAAAAAACGAATGAAGCCTGTGTTACCACCTCGCAGGCAGGTTTTGTTTTATTAAGTAATGCCAATCTACGGATGCTGTATTAAGCAATGTGTAACTAGAGCTACAGCAGCCAGGCGCATTTGATCATTGCTCTGGAAAACTATAATATAAAAGTCATTCCCCTCTTGAATAGCACATGGGAAAAAACGAATAAAGCCTGTGTCACCACCTCGCAGGTAGGTTTTGTTTTATTAAGTAATGCCACTCTACGGATGCTGTATTAAGCAATGTGTAACTAGAGCTACAGCAGCCAGGCGCATTTGATCATTGCTCTGGAAAACTATAATATAAAAGTCATTCCTCTCTTGAATAGCACATGGGAAGAAACGAATAAAGCCTGTGTTACCACCCCGCAGGCAGGTTTTGTTTTATTAAGTAATACCAATCTACGGATGCTGTATTAAGCAATGTGTAACTAGAGTTACAGCAGCCAGGCGCATTTGATCATTGCTCTGGAAAACTATAATTTAAAAGTCATTCCTCTCTTGAATAGCACACGGGAAAAAACGAATAAAGCCTGTGTTACCACCTCGCAGGCAGGTTTTGTTTTATTAAGTAATACCAGTCTACGGATGCTGTATTAAGCAATGTGTAACTAGAGCTACAGCAGCCATGCGCATTTGATCATTGCTCTGGAAAACTATAATATAAAAGTCATTCCTCTCTTGAATAGCACATGGGAAGAAACGAATAAAGTCTGTGTTACCACCTCTCAGGCAGGTTTTGTTTTATTAAGTAATGCCAATCTACGAATGCTGTATTAAGCAATGTGTAACAAGAGCTATAGCAGTCAGGCGCATTTGATCATTGCTCTGGAAAACTATAATATAAAAGTCATTCCTCTCTTGAATAGCACATGGGAAAAAAAGGAATGAAGCCTGTGTTACCACCTCGCAGGCAGGTTTTGTTTTGTTAAGTAATGCCACTCTACGGATGCTGTATTAAGCAATGTGTAACTAGAGCTACAGCAGCCAGGCGCGTTTGATCATTGCTCTGGAAAACTATAATATAAAAGTCATTCCTCTCTTGAATAGGACATGGGAAAAAACGAATAAAGCCTGTGTTATCACCACGCAGGCAGGTTTTGTTTTATTGAGTAATGCCAATCTATGGATGCTGTATTAAGCAATGTGTATCTAGAGCTACAGCAGCCAGGCGCATTTGATCATGGCTCTGGAAGACTATAATTTAAAAGTCATTCCTCTCTTGAATAGCACATGGGAATAAACGAATAAAGCCTGTGTTACCACCTCGCAGGCAGGTTTTGTTTTATTAAGTAATGCCAATCTACGGATGCTGTATTAAGCAATGTGTAACTAGTGCTACAGCAGCCAGGCGCATTTGATCATTGCTCTGGAAAACTATAATATAAAAGTCATTCCTCTCTTGAATAGCACATGGGAAAAAACGAATAAAGCCTGTGTTACCACCTCACAGGCAGGTTTTGTTTTATTAAGTAATGCCAATCTACGGATGCTGTATTAATCAATGTGTAACTAGAGCTATAGCAGCCAGGCGCATTTGATCATTGCTCTGGAAAACTATAATATAAAAGTCATTCCTCTCTTGAATAGCACATGGGAATAAACGAATAAAGCCTGTGTTACCACCGCGCAGGTAGGTTTTGTTTTATTAATTAATGCCAATCTACGGATCCTGTATTAAGCAATGTGTAACTAGAGCTACAGCAGCCAGGCGCATTTGATCATTGCTCTGGAAAACTATAATACAATTGTCATTCCTCTCTTGAATAGCACATGGGAAAAAACGAAGAAAGCCAGTGAAACCACCCCGCAGGCAGGTTTTGTTTTATTAAGTAATGCCAATCTACGGATGCTGTATTAAGCAATGTGTAACTTGAGCTACATTAGCCAGGCGCATTTGATCATTGCTCTGGAAAACTATAATATAAAAGTCATTCCTCTCTTGAATGGCACATTGGAAAAAACGAATAAAGCCTGTGTTACCACCTCGCAGGCAGGTTTTGTTTTATTAAGTAATGCCAATCTACGGGTGCTGTATTAAGCAATGTGTAACTAGAGCTATAGCTGCCAGGCGCATTTGATCATTGCTCTGGAAAACCATAACATAAAAGTCATTCCTCTCTTGAATAGCACATGGGAAAAAACGAATAAAGCCTGTGTTACCACCCCGCAGGCAGGTTTTGTTTTATTAAATAATGCCAATCTACGGATGCTCTAATAAGCAATGTGTAACTAGAGCTACAGCAGCCAGGCGCATTTGATTATTGCTCTGGAAAACTATAATATAAAAGTCATTCCTCTCTTGAATAGCACATGGGAAAAAACGAATAAAGCCTGTGTTACCACCTCGCAGGCAGGTTTTGTTTTATTAAGTAATACCAGTCTACGGATGATGTATTAAGCAATGTGTAACTAGAGCTACAGCAGCCAGGCGCATTTGATCATTGCTCTGGAAAACTATAATATAAAAGTCATTCCTCTCTTGAATAGCACATGGGAAAAAGCGAATAAAGTCTGTGTTACCACCTCTCAGGCAGGTTTTGTTTTATTAAGTAGTGCCAATCTACGGATGCTGTATTAAGCAATGTGTAACAAGAGCTACAGCAGCCAGGCGCATTTGATCATTGCTCTGGAAAACTATAATATAAAAGTCATTCCTCTCTTGAATAGCACATGGGAAAAAACGAATAAAACCTGTGTTACCACCTCTCAGGCAGGTTTTGTTTTATTAAGTAATGCCAATCTACGGATGCTGTATTAAGCAATGTGTAACTAGAGCTACAGCAGCTAGGCGCATTTGATCATTGCTCTGGAAACCTATAATATAAAAGTCATTCCTCTCTTGAATGGCACATGGGAAAAAACGAATAAAGCCTGTGTCACCACCTCGCAGGCAGGTTTTGTTTTATTAAGTAATGCCAATCTACGGATGCTGCATTAAGCAATGTGTAACTAGAGCTATAGCAGCCAGGCGCATTTGATCATTGCTCTGGAAAACAATAACATAAAAGCCATTCCTCTCTTGAATAGCACATGGGAAAAAACGAATAATGCCTGTGTTACCACCCCGCAGGCAGGTTTTGTTTTATTAAGTAATGCCAATCTACGGATGCTCTATTAAGCAATGTGTAACTAGAGCTACAGCAGCCAGGCGCATTTGATCATTGCTCTGGAAAACTATAATATAAAAGTCATTCCTCTCTTGAATAGCACATGGGAAAAGACGAATAAAGCCTGTGTTACCACCTCGCAGGCAGGTTTTGTTTTATTAAGAAATACCAGTCTACGGATGATGTATTAAGCAATGTGTAACTAGAGTTACAGCAGCCAGGTGCATTTGATCATTGCTCTGGAAAACTATAATATAAAAGTCATTCCTCTCTTGAATAGCACATGGGAAAAAGCGAATAACGTCTGTGTTACCACCTCTCAGGCAGGTTTTGTTTTATTAAGTAATGCCAATCTACGGATGCTGTATTAAGCAATGTGTAACTAGAGCTACAGCATCCAGGCGCATTTGGTCATTGCTCTGGAAAACTATAAAATAAAAGTCATTCCCCTCTTGAATAGCACATGGGAAAAAACGAATAAAGCCTGTGTCACCACCTCGCAGGTAGGTTTTGTTTTATTAAGTAATGCCACTCTACGGATGCTGTATTAAGCAATGTGTAACTAGAGCTACAGCAGCCAGGCGCATTTGATCATTGCTCTGGAAAACTATAATATAAAAGTCATTCCTCTCTTGAATAGCACATGGGAATAAACGAATAAAGCCTGTGTTACCACCCCGCAGGCAGGTTTTGTTTTATTAAGTAATACCAATCTACGGATGCTGTATTAAGCAATGTGTAACTAGAGCTACAGCAGCCAGGCGCATTTGATCATTGCTCTGGAAAACTATAATATAAAAGTCATTCCTCTCTTGAATAGCACATGGGAAAAAACGAATAAAGCCTGTGTTACCACCTCGCAGGCAGGTTTTGTTTTATTAAGTAATACCAGTCTACGGATGCTGTATTAAGCAATGTGTAACTAGAGCTACAGCAGCCAGGCGCATTTGATCATTGATTTGGAAAACTATAATATAAAAGTCATTCCTCTCTTGAATAGCACATGGGAAAAAACGAATAAAGTCTGTGTTACCACCTCTCAGGCAGGTTTTGTTTTATTAAGTAATGCCAATCTACGGATGCTGTATTAAGCAATGTGTAACTAGAGCTACAGCAGCCAGGCGCATTTGATCATTGCTCTGGAAAACTATAATATAAAAGTCATTCCTCTCTTGATTAGCACATGGGAAAAAACGAATAAAGCCTGTGTCACCACCTTGCAGGTAGGTTTTGTTTTATTAAGTAATGCCACTCTACGGATGCTGTATTAAGCAATGTGTAACTAGTGCTACAGCAGCCAGGCGCATTTGATCATTGCTCTGGAAAACTATAATATAAAAGTCATTCCTCTCTTGAATAGCACATGGGAAAAAACGAATAAAGCCTGTGTTACCACCTCGCAGGCAGGTTTTGTTTTATTAAGTAATACCAGTCTACGGATGCTGTATTAAGCAATGTGTAACTAGAGCTACAGCAGCCAGGCGCATTTGATCATTGCTCTGGAAAACTATAATATAAAAGTCATTCCTCTCTTGAATAGCACATGGGAAAAAACGAATAAAGTCTGTGTTACCACCTCTCAGGCAGGTTTTGTTTTATTAAGTAATGCCAATCTACGAATGCTGTATTAAGCAATGTGTAACTAGAGCTATAGCAGTCAGGCGCATTTGATCATTGCTCTGGAAAACTATAATATAAAAGTCATTCCTCTCTTGAATAGCACATGGGAAAAAAAGGAATGAAGCCTGTGTTACCACCTCGCAGGCAGGTTTTGTTTTATTAAGTAATGCCAATCTACGGATGCTCTATTAAGCAATGTGTAACTAGAGCTACAGCAGCCAGGCGCATTTGATCATTGCTCTGGAAAACTATAATATAAAAGTCATTCCTCTCTTGAATAGCACATGGGAAAAGACGAATAAAGCCTGTGTTACCACCTCGCAGGCAGGTTTTGTTTTATTAAGTAATACCAGTCTACGGATGATGTATTAAGCAATGTGTAACTAGAGTTACAGCAGCCAGGCGCATTTGATCATTGCTCTGGAAAACTATAATATAAAAGTCATTCCTCTCTTGAATAGCACATGGGAAAAAGCGAATAAAGTCTGTGTTACCACCTCTCAGGCAGGTTTTGTTTTATTAAGTAATGCCAATCTACGGATGCTGTATTAAGCAATGTGTAACTAGAGCTACAGCAGCCAGGCGCATTTGATCATTGCTCTGGAAAACTATAATATAAAAGTCATTCCCCTCTTGAATAGCACATGGGAAAAAACGAATAAAGCCTGTGTCACCACCTCGCAAGTAGGTTTTGTTTTATTAAGTAATGCCACTCTACGGATGCTGTATTGAGCAATGTGTAACTAGAGCTACAGCAGCCAGGCGCATTTGATCATTGCTCTGGAAAACTATAATATAAAAGTCATTCCTCTCTTGAATAGCACATGGGAATAAACGAATAAAGCCTGTGTTACCACCCCGCAGGCAGGTTTTGTTTTATTAAGTAATACCAATCTACGGCTGCTGTATTAAGCAATGTGTAACTAGAGCTACAGTAGCCAGGCGCATTTGATCATTGCTCTGGAAAACTATAATATAAAAGTCATTAATCTCTTGAATAGCACATGGGAAAAAACGAATAAAGCCTGTGTTACCACCTCGCAGGCAGGTTTTGTTTTATTAAGTAATACCAGTCTACGGATGCTGTATTAAGCAATGTGTAACTTGAGCTACATTAGCCAGGCGCATTTGATCATTGCTCTGGAAAACTATAATATAAAAGTCATTCCTCTCTTGAATGGCACATGGGAAAAAACGAATAAAGCCTGCGTTACCACCTCGCAGGCAGGTTTTGTTTTATTAAGTAATGCCAATCTACGGATGCTGTATTAAGCAATGTGTAACTAGAGCTATAGCAGCCAGGCGCATTTGATCATTGCTCTGGAAAACCATAACATAAAAGTCATTCCTCTCTTGAATAGCACATGGGAAAAAACGAATAAAGCCTGTGTTACCACCCCACAGGCAGGTTTTGTTTTATTAAGTAATGCCAATCTACGGATGCTCTATTAAGCAATGTGTAACTAGAGCTACAGCAGCCATGCGCATTTGATCCTTGCTCTGGAAAACTATAATATAAAAGTCATTCCTCTCTTGAATAGCACATGGGAAAAAACGAATAAAGCCTGTGTTACCACCTCGCAGGCAGGTTTTGTTTTATTAAATAATACCAGTCTACGGATGATGTATTAAGCAATGTGTAACTGGAGCTACAGCAGCCAGGCGCATTTGATCATTGCTCTGGAAAACTATAATATAAAAGTCATTCCTCTCTTGAATAGCACATGGGAAAAAACGAATGAAGCCTGTGTTACCACCTCGCAGGCAGGTTTTGTTTTATTAAGTAATGCCAACCTACGGATGCTGTATTAAGCAATGTGTAACTAGAGCTACAGCAGCCAGGCGCATTTGATCATTGCTCTGGAAAACTATAATATAAAAGTCATTCCCCTCTTGAATAGCACATGGGAAAAAACGAATAAAGCCTGTGTCACCACCTCGCAGGTAGGTTTTGTTTTATTAAGTAATGCCACTCTACGGATGCTGTATTAAGCAATGTGTAACTAGAGCTACAGCAGCCAGGCGCATTTGATCATTGCTCTGGAAAACTATAATATAAAAGTCATTCCTCTCTTGAATAGCACATGGGAAGAAACGAATAAAGCCTGTGTTACCACCCCGCAGGCAGGTTTTGTTTTATTAAGTAATACCAATCTACGGATGCTGTATTAAGCAATGTGTAACTAGAGTTACAGCAGCCAGGCGCATTTGATCATTGCTCTGGAAAACTATAATTTAAAAGTCATTCCTCTCTTGAATAGCACACGGGAAAAAACGAATAAAGCCTGTGTTACCACCTCGCAGGCAGGTTTTGTTTTATTAAGTAATACCAGTCTACGGATGCTGTATTAAGCAATGTGTAACTAGAGCTACAGCAGCCATGCGCATTTGATCATTGCTCTGGAAAACTATAATATAAAAGTCATTCCTCTCTTGAATAGCACATGGGAAGAAACGAATAAAGTCTGTGTTACCACCTCTCAGGCAGGTTTTGTTTTATTAAGTAATGCCAATCTACGAATGCTGTATTAAGCAATGTGTAACAAGAGCTATAGCAGTCAGGCGCATTTGATCATTGCTCTGGAAAACTATAATATAAAAGTCATTCCTCTCTTGAATAGCACATGGGAAAAAAAGGAATGAAGCCTGTGTTACCACCTCGCAGGCAGGTTTTGTTTTGTTAAGTAATGCCACTCTACGGATGCTGTATTAAGCAATGTGTAACTAGAGCTACAGCAGCCAGGCGCGTTTGATCATTGCTCTGGAAAACTATAATATCAAAGTCATTCCTCTCTTGAATAGGACATGGGAAAAAACGAATAAAGCCTGTGTTATCACCACGCAGGCAGGTTTTGTTTTATTGAGTAATGCCAATCTATGGATGCTGTATTAAGCAATGTGTATCTAGAGCTACAGCAGCCAGGCGCATTTGATCATGGCTCTGGAAGACTATAATTTAAAAGTCATTCCTCTCTTGAATAGCACATGGGAATAAACGAATAAAGCCTGTGTTACCACCTCGCAGGCAGGTTTTGTTTTATTAAGTAATGCCAATCTACGGATGCTGTATTAAGCAATGTGTAACTAGTGCTACAGCAGCCAGGCGCATTTGATCATTGCTCTGGAAAACTATAATATAAAAGTCATTCCTCTCTTGAATAGCACATGGGAAAAAACGAATAAAGCCTGTGTTACCACCTCACAGGCAGGTTTTGTTTTATTAAGTAATGCCAATCTACGGATGCTGTATTAATCAATGTGTAACTAGAGCTATAGCAGCCAGGCGCATTTGATCATTGCTCTGGAAAACTATAATATAAAAGTCATTCCTCTCTTGAATAGCACATGGGAATAAACGAATAAAGCCTGTGTTACCACCGCGCAGGTAGGTTTTGTTTTATTAATTAATGCCAATCTACGGATCCTGTATTAAGCAATGTGTAACTAGAGCTACAGCAGCCAGGCGCATTTGATCATTGCTCTGGAAAACTATAATACAATTGTCATTCCTCTCTTGAATAGCACATGGGAAAAAACGAAGAAAGCCAGTGAAACCACCCCGCAGGCAGGTTTTGTTTTATTAAGTAATGCCAATCTACGGATGCTGTATTAAGCAATGTGTAACTTGAGCTACATTAGCCAGGCGCATTTGATCATTGCTCTGGAAAACTATAATATAAAAGTCATTCCTCTCTTGAATGGCACATGGGAAAAAACGAATAAAGCCTGTGTTACCACCTCGCAGGCAGGTTTTGTTTTATTAAGTAATGCCAATCTACGGGTGCTGTATTAAGCAATGTGTAACTAGAGCTATAGCTGCCAGGCGCATTTGATCATTGCTCTGGAAAACCATAACATAAAAGTCATTCCTCTCTTGAATAGCACATGGGAAAAAACGAATAAAGCCTGTGTTACCACCCCGCAGGCAGGTTTTGTTTTATTAAATAATGCCAATCTACGGATGCTCTAATAAGCAATGTGTAACTAGAGCTACAGCAGCCAGGCGCATTTGATTATTGCTCTGGAAAACTATAATATAAAAGTCATTCCTCTCTTGAATAGCACATGGGAAAAAACGAATAAAGCCTGTGTTACCACCTCGCAGGCAGGTTTTGTTTTATTAAGTAATACCAGTCTACGGATGATGTATTAAGCAATGTGTAACTAGAGCTACAGCAGCCAGGCGCATTTGATCATTGCTCTGGAAAACTATAATATAAAAGTCATTCCTCTCTTGAATAGCACATGGGAAAAAGCGAATAAAGTCTGTGTTACCACCTCTCAGGCAGGTTTTGTTTTATTAAGTAGTGCCAATCTACGGATGCTGTATTAAGCAATGTGTAACAAGAGCTACAGCAGCCAGGCGCATTTGATCATTGCTCTGGAAAACTATAATATAAAAGTCATTCCTCTCTTGAATAGCACATGGGAAAAAACGAATAAAACCTGTGTTACCACCTCTCAGGCAGGTTTTGTTTTATTAAGTAATGCCAATCTACGGATGCTGTATTAAGCAATGTGTAACTAGAGCTACAGCAGCTAGGCGCATTTGATCATTGCTCTGGAAACCTATAATATAAAAGTCATTCCTCTCTTGAATGGCACATGGGAAAAAACGAATAAAGCCTGTGTCACCACCTCGCAGGCAGGTTTTGTTTTATTAAGTAATGCCAATCTACGGATGCTGCATTAAGCAATGTGTAACTAGAGCTATAGCAGCCAGGCGCATTTGATCATTGCTCTGGAAAACAATAACATAAAAGCCATTCCTCTCTTGAATAGCACATGGGAAAAAACGAATAATGCCTGTGTTACCACCCCGCAGGCAGGTTTTGTTTTATTAAGTAATGCCAATCTACGGATGCTCTATTAAGCAATGTGTAACTAGAGCTACAGCAGCCAGGCGCATTTGATCATTGCTCTGGAAAACTATAATATAAAAGTCATTCCTCTCTTGAATAGCACATGGGAAAAGACGAATAAAGCCTGTGTTACCACCTCGCAGGCAGGTTTTGTTTTATTAAGTAATACCAGTCTACGGATGATGTATTAAGCAATGTGTAACTAGAGCTACAGCAGCCAGGCGCATTTGATCATTGCTCTGGAAAACTATAATATAAAAGTCATTCCTCTCTCGAATAGCACATGGGAAAAAGCGAATAAAGTCTGTGTTACCACCTCTCAGGCAGGTTTTGTTTTATTAAGTAATGCCAATCTACGGATGCTGTATTAAGCAATGTGTAAGTAGAGCTACAGCAGGCAGGCGCATTTGATCATTGCTCTGGAAAACTATAATATAAAAGTCATTCCCATCTTGAATAGCACATGGGAAAAAACGAATAAAGCCTGTGTCACCACCTCGCAGGTAGGTTTTGTTCTATTAAGTAATGCCACTCTACGGATGCTGTATTAAGCAATGTGTAACTAGAGCTACAGCAGCCAGGCGCATTTGATCATTGCTCTGGAAAACTATAATATAAAAGTCATTCCTCTCTTGAATAGCACATGGGAAAAAACGAATAAAGCCTGTGTTACCACCCCGCAGGCAGGTTTTGTTTTATTAAGTAATACCAATCTACGGATGCTGTATTAAGCAATGTGTAACTAGAGCTACAGCAGCCAGGCGCATTTGATCATTGCTCAGGAAAACTATAATATAAAAGTAATTCCTCTCTTGAATAGCACATGGAAAAAAACGAATAAAGTCTGTGTTACCACCTCTCAGGCAGGTTTTGTTTTATTAAGTAATGCCAATCTACGGATGCTGTATTAAGCAATGTGTAACTAGAGCTATAGCAATCAGGCGCATTTGATCATTGCTCTGGAAAACTATAATATAAAAGTCATTCCTCTCTTGAATAGCACATGGGAAAAAACGAATAAAGCCTGTGTTACCACCCCGCAGGCAGGTTTTGTTTTATTAAGTAATGCCAATCTACGTATGCTGTATTAAGCAATGTGTAACCAGAGCTACAGCAGCCAGGCGCATTTGATCATTGCTCTGGAAAACTATAATATAAAAGTCATTCCTCTCTTGAATAGCACATGGGAAAAAACGAATAAAGCGTGTGATACCACCTCGCAGGCAGATTTTGTTTTATTAAGTAATGCCAATCTATGGATGCTGTATTAAGCAATGTGTAACTTGAGCTACAGCAGCCAGGCGCATTTGATCATTGCTCTGGAGAACTATAATATAAAAGTCATTCCTCTCTTGAATAGCACATGGGAAAAAACGAATAAAGCCTGTGTTACCACCTCGCAGGCAGGTTTTATGTTATTAAGTAATACCAGTCTACGGATGATGTATTAAGCAATGTGTAACTAGAGCTACAGCAGCCAGGCGCATTTGATCATTGCTCTGGAAAACTATAATATAAAAGTCATTCCTCTCTTGAATAGCACATGGGAAAAAGCGAATAAAGTCTGTGTTACCACCTCTCAGGCAGGTTTTGTTTTATTAAGTAATGCCAATCTACGGATGCTGTATTAAGCAATGTGTAACAAGAGCTACAGCAGCCAGGCGCATTTGATCATTGCTCTGGAAAACTATAATATAAAAGTCATTCCTCTCTTGAATAGCACATGGGAAAAAACGAATAATGCCTGTGTTACCACCCCGCAGGCAGGTTTTGTTTTATTAAGTAATGCCAATCTACGGATGCTCTATTAAGCAATGTGTAACTAGAGCTACAGCAGCCAGGCGCATTTGATCATTGCTCTGGAAAAATATAATATAAAAGTCATTCCTCTCTTGAATAGCACATGGGAAAAGACGAATAAAGCCTGTGTTACCACCTCGCAGGCAGGTTTTGTTTTATTAAGTAATACCAGTCTACGGATGATGTATTAAGCAATGTGTAACTAGAGCTACAGCAGCCAGGCGCATTTGATCATTGCTCTGGAAAACTATAATATAAAAGTCATTCCTCTCTTGAATAGCACATGGGAAAAAGCGAATAAAGTCTGTTTTACCACCTCTCAGGCAGGTTTTGTTTTATTAAGTAATGCCAATCTACGGATGCTGTATTAAGCAATGTGTAACTAGAGCTACAGCTGGCAGGCGAATTTGATCATTGCTCTGGAAAACTATAATATAAAAGTCATTCCCATCTTGAATAGCACATGGGAAAAAACGAATAAAGCCTGTGTCACCATCTCGCAGGTAGGTTTTGTTCTATTAAGTAATGCCACTCTACGGATGCTGTATTAAGCAATGTGTAAATAGAGCTACAGCAGCCAGGCGCATTTGATCATTGCTCTGGAAAACTATAATATAAAAGTCATTCCTCTCTTGAATAGCACATGGGAAAAAACGAATAAATCCTGTGTTACCACCCCGCAGGCAGGTTATGTTTTATTAAGTAATACCAATCTACGGATGCTGTATTAAGCAATGTGTAACTAGAGCTACAGCAGCCAGGCGCATTTGATCATTGCTCTAGAAAACTATAATATAAAAGTCATTCCTCTCTTGAATAGCACATGGGAAAAAACGAATAAAGCCTGTGTTACCACATCGCAGGCAGGTTTTGTTTTATTAAGTAATACCAGTCTACGGATGCTGTATTAAGCAATGTGTAACTAGAGCTACAGCAGCCAGGCGCATTTGATCATTGCTCTGGAAAACTATAATATAAAAGTAATTCCTCTCTTGAATAGCACCTCTCAGGCAGGTTTTGTTTTATTAAGTAATGCCAATCTACGGATGCTGTATTAAGCAATGTGTAACTAGAGCTATAGCAGTCAGGCGCATTTGATCATTGCTCTGGAAAACTATAATATAAAAGTCATTCCTCTCTTGAATAGCACATGGGAAAAAACGAATAAAGCCTGTGTTACCACCCCGCAGGCAAGTTTTGTTTTATTAAGTAATGCCAATCTACGTATGCTGTATTAAGCAATGTGTAACCAGAGCTACAGCAGCCAGGCGCATTTGATCATTGCTCTGGAAAACTATAATATAAAAGTCATTCCTCTCTTGAATAGCACATGGGAAAAAACGAATAAAGCCTGTATTGCCACCCCGCAGGCAGGTTTTGTTTTATTAAGTAATGCCAATCTACGGATGCTGTATTAAGCAATGTGTAACTAGAGCTACAGCAGCCAGGCGCATTTGATCATTGCTCTGGAGAACTATAATATAAAAGTCATTCCTCTCTTGAATAGCATATGGAAAAAAACGAATGAAGCCTGTGTTACCACCTCGCAGGCAGGTTATGTTTTATTAAGTAATGCCACTCTACGGATGCTGTATTAAGCAATGTGTAACTAGAGCTATAGCAGCCAGGCGGATTTGATCATTGCTCTGGAAAACTATAATATAAAAGTCATTCCTCTCATGAATAGCACATGGGAAAAAACGAATAAAGCCTGTGTTACCACCACGCAGGCAGGTTTTGTTTTATTAAGTAATGCCAATCTACGGATGCTGTATTAAGCAATGTGTAACTAGAGCTACAGCATCCAGGCGAATTTGACCATTGCTACGGAAAACTATAATATAAAAGTCATTCCTCTCTTGAATAGCACATGGGAAAAAACGAATAAAGCCTGTGTTGCCAACCCGCAGGCAGGTTTTATTTTATTAAGTAATGCCACTCTACGGATGCTGTATTAAGCAATGTGTAACTAGAGCTACAGCAGCCAGGCGCATTTGACCATTGCTACGGAAAACTATAATATAAAAGTCATTACTCTCTTGAATAACACATGGGAAAAAACGAATAAAGCCTTTGTTATGACCCCGCAGGCAGGTTTTGTTGTATTAAGTAATGCCAATCTATGGAGGCTGTATTAAGCAATGTGTATCTAGAGCTACAGCAGCCAGGCGCATTTGATCATTGCTCTGGAAAACTATAATGTAAAAGTCATTCCTCTCTTGAATAGCACATGGGAATAAACGAATAAAGCCTGTGTTACCACCCCACAGGCAGGTTTTGTTTTATTAAGTAATGCCAATCTACGGATGCTGTATTAAGCAATGTGTAACCAGAGCTACAGCAGCCAGGCGCAATTGATCATTGCTCTGGAAAACTATAATGTAAAAGTCATTCCTCTCTTGAATAGCACATGGGAAAAAACGAATAAAGCCTGTGTTACCACCTCGCAGGCAGATTTTGTTTTATTAAGTGATGCCAATCTACGGATGCTGTATTTAGCAATGTGTAACTAGAGCTACAGCAGCCAGGCGCATTTGATCATTGCACTGGAGTACTATAATATAAAAGTCATTAATCTCTTGAATAGCACATGGGAAAAAACGAATAAAGCCTGTGTTGCCACCCCGCAGGCAGGTTTTGTTTTATTAAGTAATGCCAATCTACGGATGCTGTATTAAGCAATGTGTAACTAGAGCTACAGCAGCCAGGCGCATTTGATCATTGCTCTGGAAAACTATAATATAAAAGTCATTCCTCTCTTGAATAGCATATGGGAAAAAGCGAATGAAGCCTGTGTTACCACCTCGCAGGCAGGTTATGTTTTATTAAGTAATGGCACTCTACGGATGCTGTATTAAGCAATGTGTAACTAGAGCTATAGCAGCCAGGTGGAATTGATCATTGCTCTGGAGAACTATAATATAAAAGTCATTCCTCTCTTGAATAGCACATGGGAAAAAACGAATAAAGCCTGTGTTACCACCTCGCAGGCAGGATTTGTTTTATTAAGTAATGCCAATCTACGGATGCTGTATTAAGCAATGTGTAACTAGAGCTACAGCAGCCAGGCGCATTTGACCATTGCTCTGGAGAACTATAATATGAAAGTCATTCCTCTCTTGAATAACACATGGGAAAAAACGAATAAAGCCTTTGTTAAGACCCCGCAGGCAGGTTTTGTTTTATTAAGTAATGCCAATTTATGGATGCTGTATTAAGCCATGTGTATCTAGAGCTACAGCAGCCAGGCGCATTTGATCATTGCTCTGGAAAACTATAATATAAAAGTCATTCCTCTCTTGAATAGCACATGGGAATAAACAAATAAAGCCTGTGTTACCACCCCACAGGCAGGTTTTGTTTATTAAGTAATGCCAATCTACGGATGCTGTATTAAGCAATGTGTAACTATAGCTACAGCAGCCAGGCGCATTTGATCATTGCTCTGGAGAACTATAATATAAAAGTCATTCCTCTCTTCAATAGCACATGGGAAAAACGAATAAAGCCTGTGTTATCACCACGCAGGCAGGTTTTGTTTTATTGAGTAATGCCAATCTATGGATGCTGTATTAAGCAATGTGTATCTAGAGCTAAAGCAGCCAGGCGCATTTGATCATTGCTCTGGAAAACTATAATATAAAAGTCATTCCTCTCTTGAATAGCACATGGGAATAAACGAATAAAGCCTGTGTTAACACCTCGCAGGCAGGTTTTGTTTTATTAAGTAATACCAATCTACGGATGCTGTATTAAGCAATGTGTAACTAGTGCTACAGCAGCCAGGCGCATTTGATCATTGCTCTGGAAAACTATAAAATAAAAGTCTTTCCTCTTTTGAATAGCACATGGGAAAAAACGAATAAAGCCTGTGTTACCACCTCGCAGGCAGGTTTTGTTTTATTAAGTAATGCCAATCTACGGATGCTGTATTAAGCAATGAGTAACTAGAGCTATAGCAGCCATGCGCATTTGATCATTGCTCTGGAAATCTATAATATAAAAGTCATTCCTCTCTTGCATAGCACATGGGAAAAAACGAATAAAGCCTGTGTTACCACCGCGCAGGTAGGTTTTGTTTTATTAAGTAATGCCAATCTACGGATCCTGTATTAAGCAATGTGTAACTATAGCTACAGCAGCCAGGCGCATTTGATCATTGCTCTGGAAAACTATAATATAATAGTGATTCCTCTCTTGAATAGAACATGGGAGAAAACGAATAAAGCCTGGGTTACCACCTCTAAGGCAGGTTTTGTTTTATTAAGTAATGCCAATCTACGGATGCTGTATTAAGCAATGTGTAACTAGAGCTACAGCAGCCAGGCGCATTTGATCATTGCTCTGGAAAACTATAATATAAAAGTCGCTCCTCTCTTGAATAGCACATGGGAAAAAACGAATAAAGCCTGTGTTACCACCCCGCAGGCAGGTTTTGATTTATTAAGTAACGCCAATCTACAGATGTTTTATTAAGCAATGTGTAACTTGAGCTACAGGAGCCAGGCGCATTTGATCATTGCTCTGGAAAACTATAATATAAAAGTCATTCCTCTCTTGAATAGCACATGGGAAAAGACGAATAAAGCCTGTGTTACCACCTCGCAGGCAGGTTTTTTTTATTAAGTAATGCCAATCTTTGGATGCTCTATTAAGCAATGTGTAACTAGAGCTACAGCAGCCAGGCGCATTTGATCATTGCTCTGGAAAACTATAATATAAAAGTTATTCCTCTCTTGAATAGCACATGGGAAAAAACGAATAAAGCCTGTGTTACCACCCTGCAGTCAGGTTATGTTTTATTAAGTAATGCCAATCTACGGATGCTGTATTAAGCAATGTGTAACTAGAGCTACAGCAGCCAGGCGCAATTGATCATTGCTCTGGAAAACTATACTGTAAAAGTCATTCCTCTCTTGAATAGCACATGGGAAAAAACGAATAAGGGCCTGTGTTACCACCCCGCAGGCAGGTTTTATTTTATTAAGTAATGCCATTCTACGGATGCTGTATTAAGCAATGTGTAACTAGAGCTACATCAGCCAGGCGCATTTGATCATTGCTCTGGAAAACTATAATATAGAAGTCATTCCTCTCTTGAATAGCACATGGAAAAAAACGAATAAAGCCTGTGTTACCACCCCCAGGCAGGTTTTGTTTTATTAAGTAATGCCAATCTACGGATGCTGTATTAAACAATGTGTAACTATAGCTACAGCAGCGAGGCGCACTTGATCATTGCTCTGGAGAACTATAATATAAAAGTCATTCCTCTCTTGAATAGCATATGGGAAAAAACGAATGAAGCCTGTGTTACCACCTCGCAGGCAGGTTATGTTTTATTAAGTAATGCCACTCTACGGATGCTGTATTAAGCAATGTGTAACTAGAGCTATAGCAGCCAGGCGGATTTGATCATTGCTCTGGAAAACTATAATATAAAAGTCATTCCTCTCTTGAATAGCATATGGGAAAAACCGAATAAAGCGTGTGTTACCACCTCGCAGGCAGGTTTTGTTTTATTAAGTAATGCCAATCTACGGATGCTGTATTAAGCAATGTGTAACTAGAGCTACAGCAGCCAGGTGCAATTGATCATTGCTCTGGAAAACTATAATGTAAAAGTCATTCCTCTCTTGAATAGCACATGGGAAAAAACGAATAAAGCCTGTGTTACCACCTCGCAGGCAGATTTTGTTTTATTAAGTAATGCCAATCTACGGATGCTATATTAAGCAATGTGTAACTAGAGCTACAGCAGCCAGGCGCATTTGATCATTGCACTGGAGAACTATAATATGAAAGTCATTAATCTCTTGAATAGCACATGGGAAAAAACGAGTAAAGCCTGTGTTGCCACCCCGCAGGCAGGTTTTGTTTTATTAAGTAATGCCAATCTACGGATGCTGTATTAAGCAATGTGTAACTTGAGCTACAGCAGCCAGGCGCATTTGATCATTGCTCTGGAAAACTATAATATAAAAGTCATTCCTCTCTTGAATAGCATATGGGAAAAAACGAATGAAGCCTGTGTTACCACCTCGCAGGCAGGTTATGTTTTATTAAGCAATGCCACTCTACGGATGCTGTATTAAGCAATGTGTAACTAGAGCTATAGCAGCCAGGCGGATTTGATCATTGCTCTGGAAAACTATAATATAAAAGTCATTCCTCTCTTGAATAGCACATGGGAAAAACGAATAAAGCCTGTGTTACCACCTCGCAGGCAGGTTTTGTTTTATTAAGTAATGCCAATCTACGGATGCTGTATTAAGCAATGTGTAACTAGAGCTACAGCAGCCAGGCGCATTTGACCATTGCTCTGGAGAACTATAATATAAAAGTCATTCCTCTCTTGAATAACACATGGGAAAAAACGAATAAAGCCTTTGTTAAGACCCCGCAGGCAGGTTTTGTTTTATTAAGTAATGCCAATCTATGGATGCTGTATTAAGCCATGTGTATCTAGAGCTACAGCAGCCAGGCGCATTTGATCATTACTCTGGAAAACTATAATGTAAAAGTCATTCCTCTCTTGAATAGCACATGGGAATAAACGAATAAAGCCTGTGTTACCACCCCACAGGCAGGTTTTGTTTTATTAAGTAATGCCAATCTACGGATGCTGTATTAAGCAATGTGTAACTATAGCTACAGCAGCCAGGCGCATTTGATCATTGCTCTGGAGAACTATAATATAAAAGTCATTCCTCTCTTGAATAGCACATGGGAAAAAACGAATAAAACCTGTGTTACCACCTCGCAGGCAGGTTTGGTTTTCTTAAGTAATGCCAATCTACGGATGCTGTATTAAGCAATGTGTAACTGGAGCTACAGCAGCCAGGCGCATTTGATCATTGCTCTGGAAAACTATAATACAAAAATCATTCCTCTCTTGAATAGCACATGGGAAAAAGCGAATAAAGTCTGTGTTACCACCTCTCAGGCAGGTTTGGTTTTATTAAGTAATGCCAATCTACAGATGCTGTATTAAGCAATGTGTAACTAGAGCTACAGCAGGCAGGCGAATTTGATCATTGCTCTGGAAAACTATAATATAAAAGTCATTCCCATCTTGAATAGCACATGGGAAAAAACGAATAAAGCCTGTGTCACCATCTCGCAGGTAGGTTTTGTTCTATTAAGTAATGCCACTCTACGGATGCTGTATTAAGCAATGTGTAAGTAGAGCTACAGCAGCCAGGCGCATTTGATCATTGCTCTGGAAAACTATAATATAAAAGTCATTCCTCTCTTGAATAGCACATGGGAAAAAACGAATAAAGCCTGTGTTACCACATCGCAGGCAGGTTTTGTTTTATTAAGTAATACCAGTCTACGGATGCTGTATTAAGCAATGTGTAACTAGAGCTACAGCAGCCAGGCGCATTTGATCATTGCTCTGGAAAACTATAATATAAAAGTAATTCCTCTCTTGAATAGCACCTCTCAGGCAGGTTTTGTTTTATTAAGTAATGCCAATCTACGGATGCTGTATTAAGCAATGTGTAACTAGAGCTACAGCATCCAGGCGAATTTGACCATTGCTACGGAAAACTATAATATAAAAGTCATTCCTCTCTTGAATAACACATGGGAAAAAACGAATAAAGCCTGTGTTGCCACCCCGCAGGCAGGTTTTATTTTATTAAGTAATGCCACTCTACGGATGCTGTATTAAGCAATGTGTAACTAGAGCTACAGCAGCCAGGCGCATTTGACCATTGCTACGGAAAACTATAATATAAAAGTCATTACTCTCTTGAATAACACATGGGAAAAAACGAATAAAGCCTTTGTTAAGACCCCGCAGGCAGGTTTTGTTTTATTAAGTAATGCCAATCTATGGAGGCAGTATTAAGCAATGTGTATCTAGAGCTACAGCAGCCAGGCGCATTTGATCATTGCTCTGGAAAACTATAATGTAAAAGTCATTCCTCTCTTGAATAGCACATGGGAATAAACGAATAAAGCCTGTGTTACCACCCCACAGGCAGGTTTTGTTTTATTAAGTAATGCCAATCTACGGATGCTGTATTAAGCAATGTGTAACCAGAGCTACAGCAGCCAGGCGCAATTGATCATTGCTCTGGAAAACTATAATGTAAAAGTCATTCCTCTCTTGAATAGCACATGGGAAAAAACGAATAAAGCCTGTGTTACCTCCTCGCAGGCAGATTTTGTTTTATTAAGTAATGCCAATCTACGGATGCTGTATTTAGCAATGTGTAACTAGAGCTACAGCAGCCAGGCGCATTTGATCATTGCACTGGAGAACTATAATATAAAAGTCATTAATCTCTTGAATAGCACATGGGAAAAAACGAATAAAGCCTGTGTTGCCACCCCGCAGGCAGGTTTTGTTTTATTAAGTAATGCCAATCTACGGATGCTGTATTAAGCAATGTGTAACTAGAGCTACAGCAGCCAGGCGCATTTGATCATTGCTCTGGAAAACTATATTATAAAAGTCATTCCTCTCTTGAATAGCATATGGGAAAAAGCGAATGAAGCCTGTGTTACCACCTCGCAGGCAGGTTATGTTTTATTAAGTAATGGCACTCTACGGATGCTGTATTAAGCAATGTGTAACTAGAGCTATAGCAGCCAGGCGGAATTGATCATTGCTCTGGAGAACTATAATATAAAAGTCATTCCTCTCTTGAATAGCACATGGGAAAAAACGAATAAAGCCTGTATTACCACCTCGCAGGCAGGATTTGTTTTATTAAGTAATGCCAATCTACGGATGCTGTATTAAGCAATGTGTAACTAGAGCTACAGCAGCCAGGCGCATTTGACCATTGCTCTGGAGAACTATAATATGAAAGTCATTCCTCTCTTGAATAACACATGGGAAAAAACGAATAAAGCCTTTGTTAAGACCCCGCAGGCAGGTTTTGTTTTATTAAGTAATGCCAATTTATGGATGCTGTATTAAGCCATGTGTATCTAGAGCTACAGCAGCCAGGCGCATTTGATCATTGCTCTGGAAAACTATAATATAAAAGTCATTCCTCTCTTGAATAGCACATGGGAATAAACAAATAAAGCCTGTGTTACCACCCCACAGGCAGGTTTTGTTTATTAAGTAATGCCAATCTACGGATGCTGTATTAAGCAATGTGTAACTATAGCTACAGCAGCCAGGCGCATTTGATCATTGCTCTGGAGAACTACAATATAAAAGTCATTCCTCTCTTGAATAGCACATGGGAAAAAACGAATAGAACCTGTGTTACCACCTCGCAGGCAGGTTTTGTTTTCTTAAGTATTGCCAATCTACGGATGCTGTATTAAGCAATGTGTAACTAGAGGTACAGCAGCCAGGCGCATTTGATCATTGCTCTGGAAAACTATAATATAAAAGTCATTCCTCTCTTCAATAGCACATGGGAAAAACGAATAAAGCCTGTGTTATCACCACGCAGGCAGGTTTTGTTTTATTGAGTAATGCCAATCTATGGATGCTGTATTAAGCAATGTGTATCTAGAGCTAAAGCAGCCAGGCGCATTTGATCATTGCTCTGGAAAACTATAATATAAAATTCATTCCTCTCTTGTTATAGCACATGGGAATAAACGAATAAAGCCTGTGTTACCACCTCGCAGGCAGGTTTTGTTTTATTAAGTAATACCAATCTACGGATGCTGTATTAAGCAATGTGTAACTAGTGCTACAGCAGCCAGGCGCATTTGATCATTGCTCTGGAAAACTATAACATAAAAGTCTTTCCTCTTTTGAATAGCACATGGGAAAAATCGAATAAAGCCTGTGTTACCACCTCGCAGGCAGGTTTTGTTTTATTAAGTAATGCCAATCTACGGATGCTGTATTAAGCAATGAGTAACTAGAGCTATAGCAGCCAGGCGCATTTGATCATTGCTCTGGAAATCTATAATATAAAAGTCATTCCTCTCTTGAATAGCACATGGGAAAAAACGAATAAAGCCTGTGTTACCACCGCGCAGGTAGGTTTTGTTTTATTAAGTAATGCCAATCTACGGATCCTGTATTAAGCAATGTGTAACTAAAGCTACAGCAGCCAGGCGCATTTGATCATTGCTCTGGAAAACTATAATATAATAGTGATTCCTCTCTTGAATAGAACATGGGAGAAAACGAATAAAACCTGGGTTACCACCTCGAAGGCAGGTTTTGTTTTATTAAGTAATGCCAATCTACGGATGCTGTATTAAGCAATGTGTAACTAGAGCTACAGCAGCCAGGCGCATTTGATCATTGCTCTGGAAAACTATAATATAAAAGTCGCTCCTCTCTTGAATAGCACATGGGAAAAAACGAATAAAGCCTGTGTTACCACCCCGCAGGCAGGTTTTGATTTATTAAGTAACGCCAATCTACAGATGTTGTATTAAGCAATGTGTAACTTGAGCAACAGCAGCCAGGCGCATTTGATCATTGCTCTGGAAAACTATAATATAAAAGTCATTCCTCTCTTGAATAGCACATGGGAAAAGACGAATAAAGCCTGTGTTACCACCTCGCAGGCAGGTTTTTTTTATTAAGTAATGCCAATCTTTGGATGCTCTATTAAGCAATGTGTAACTAGAGCTACAGCAGCCAGACGCATTTGATCATTGCTCTGGAAAACTATAATATAAAAGTTATTCCTCTCTTGAATAGCACATGGGAAAAAACGAATAAAGCCTGTGTTACCACCCTGCAGTCAGGTTATGTTTTATTAAGGAATGCCAATCTACGGATGCTGTATTAAGCAATGTGTAACTAGAGCTACAGCAGCCAGGCGCAATTGATCATTGCTCTGGAAAACTATACTGTAAAAGTCATTCCTCTCTTGAATAGCACATGGGAAATAACGAATAAGGGCCTGTGTTACCACCCCGCAGGCAGGTTTTATTTTATTAAGTAATGCCATTCTACGGATGCTGTATTAAGCAATGTGTAACTAGAGCTACATCAGCCAGGCGCATTTGATCATTGCTCTGGAAAACTATAATATAGAAGTCATTCCTCTCTTGAATAGCACATGGAAAAAAACGAATAAAGCCTGTGTTACCACCCCGCAGGCAGGTTTTGTTTTATTAAGTAATGCCAATCTACGGATGCTGTATTAAACAATGTGTAACTATAGCTACAGCAGCGAGGCGCACTTGATCATTGCTCTGGAGAACTATAATATAAAAGTCATTCCTCTCTTGAATAGCATATGGGAAAAAACGAATGAAGCCTGTGTTACCACCTCGCAGGCAGGTTATGTTTTATTAAGTAATGCCACTCTACGGATGCTGTATTAAGCAATGTGTAACTAGAGCTATAGCAGCCAGGCGGATTTGATCATTGCTCTGGAAAACTATAATATAAAAGTCATTCCTCTCTTGAATAGCATATGGGAAAAACCGAATAAAGCGTGTGTTACCACCTCGCAGGCAGGTTTTGTTTCATTAAGTAATGCCAATCTACGGATGCTGTATTAAGCAATGTGTAACTAGAGCTACAGCAGCCAGGTGCAATTGATCATTGCTCTGGAAAACTATAATGTAAAAGTCATTCCTCTCTTGAATAGCACATGGGAAAAAACGAATAAAGCCTGTGTTACCACCTCGCAGGCAGATTTTGTTTTATTAAGTAATGCCAATCTACGGATGCTATATTAAGCAATGTGTAACTAGAGCTACAGCAGCCAGGCGCATTTGATCATTGCACTGGAGAACTATAATATGAAAGTCATTAATCTCTTGAATAGCACATGGGAAAAAACGAGTAAAGCCTGTGTTGCCACCCCGCAGGCAGGTTTTGTTTTATTAAGTAATGCCAATCTACGGATGCTGTATTAAGCAATGTGTAACTTGAGCTACAGCAGCCAGGCGCATTTGATCATTGCTCTGGAAAACTATAATATAAAAGTCATTCCTCTCTTGAATAGCATATGGGAAAAAACGAATGAAGCCTGTGTTACCACCTCGCAGGCAGGTTATGTTTTATTAAGCAATGCCACTCTACGGATGCTGTATTAAGCAATGTGTAACTAGAGCTATAGCAGCCAGGCGGATTTGATCATTGCTCTGGAAAACTATAATATAAAAGTCATTCCTCTCTTGAATAGCACATGGGAAAAACGAATAAAGCCTGTGTTACCACCTCGCAGGCAGGTTTTGTTTTATTAAGTAATGCCAATCTACGGATGCTGTATTAAGCAATGTGTAACTAGAGCTACAGCAGCCAGGCGCATTTGACCATTGCTCTGGAGAACTATAATATAAAAGTCATTCCTCTCTTGAATAACACATGGGAAAAAACGAATAAAGCCTTTGTTAAGACCCCGCAGGCAGGTTTTGTTTTATTAAGTAATGCCAATCTATGGATGCTGTATTAAGCCATGTGTATCTAGAGCTACAGCAGCCAGGCGCATTTGATCATTGCTCTGGAAAACTATAATGTAAAAGTCATTCCTCTCTTGAATAGCACATGGGAATAAACGAATAAAGCCTGTGTTACCACCCCACAGGCAGGTTTTGTTTTATTAAGTAATGCCAATCTACGGATGCTGTATTAAGCAATGTGTAACTATAGCTACAGCAGCCAGGCGCATTTGATCATTGCTCTGGAGAACTATAATATAAAAGTCATTCCTCTCTTGAATAGCACATGGGAAAAAACGAATAAAACCTGTGTTACCACCTCGCAGGCAGGTTTGGTTTTCTTAAGTAATGCCAATCTACGGATGCTGTATTAAGCAATGTGTAACTGGAGCTACAGCAGCCAGGCGCATTTGATCATTGCTCTGGAAAACTATAATATAAAAGGCATTCCTCTCTTGAATAGCACATGGGAAAAAGCGAATAAAGTCTGTGTTACCACCTCTCAGGCAGGTTTTGTTTTATTAAGTAATGCCAATCTGCAGATGCTGTATTAAGCAATGTGTAACTAGAGCTACAGCAGGCAGGCGAATTTGATCATTGCTCTGGAAAACTATAATATAAAAGTCATTCCCATCTTGAATAGCACATGGGAAAAAACGAATAAAGCCTGTGTCACCATCTCGCAGGTAGGTTTTGTTCTATTAAGTAATGCCACTCTACGGATGCTGTATTAAGCAATGTGTAAGTAGAGCTACAGCAGCCAGGCGCATTTGATCATTGCTCTGGAAAACTATAATATAAAAGTCATTCCTCTCTTGAATAGCACATGGGAAAAAACGAATAAATCCTGTGTTACCACCCCGCAGGCAGGTTATGTTTTATTAAGTAATACCAATCTACGGATGCTGTATTAAGCAATGTGGAACTAGAGCTACAGCAGCCAGGCGCATTTGATCATTGCTCTGGAAAACTATAATATAAAAGTCATTCCTCTCTTGAATAGCACATGGGAAAAAACGAATAAAGCCTGTGTTACCACATCGCAGGCAGGTTTTGTTTTATTAAGTAATACCAGTCTACGGATGCTGTATTAAGCAATGTGTAACTAGAGCTACAGCAGCCAGGCGCATTTGATCATTGCTCTGGAAAACTATAATATAAAAGTAATTCCTCTCTTGAATAGCACCTCTCAGGCAGGTTTTGTTTTATTAAGTAATGCCAATCTACGGATGCTGTATTAAGCAATGTGTAACTAGAGCTACAGCATCCAGGCGAATTTGACCATTGCTACGGAAAACTATAATATAAAAGTCATTCCTCTCTTGAATAACACATGGGAAAAAACGAATAAAGCCTGTGTTGCCACCCCGCAGGCAGGTTTTATTTTATTAAGTAATGCCACTCTACGGATGCTGTATTAAGCAATGTGTAACTAGAGCTACAGCAGCCAGGCGCATTTGACCATTGCTACGGAAAACTATAATATAAAAGTCATTACTCTCTTGAATAACACATGGGAAAAAACGAATAAAGCCTTTGTTAAGACCCCGCAGGCAGGTTTTGTTTTATTAAGTAATGCCAATCTATGGAGGCTGTATTAAGCAATGTGTATCTAGAGCTACAGCAGCCAGGCGCATTTGATCATTGCTCTGGAAAACTATAATGTAAAAGTCATTCCTCTCTTGAATAGCACATGGGAATAAACGAATAAAGCCTGTGTTACCACCCCACAGGCAGGTTTTGTTTTATTAAGTAATGCCAATCTACGGAAGCTGTATTAAGCAATGTGTAACCAGAGCTACAGCAGCCAGGCGCAATTGATCATTGCTCTGGAAAACTATAATGTAAAAGTCATTCCTCTCTTGAACAGCACATGGGAAAAAACGAATAAAGCCTGTGTTACCTCCTCGCAGGCAGATTTTGTTTTATTAAGTAATGCCAATCTACGGATGCTGTATTTAGCAATGTGTAACTAGAGCTACAGCAGCCAGGCGCATTTGATCATTGCACTGGAGAACTATAATATAAAAGTCATTAATCTCTTGAATAGCACATGGGAAAAAACGAATAAAGCCTGTGTTGCCACCCCGCAGGCAGGTTTTGTTTTATTAAGTAATGCCAATCTACGGATGCTGTATTAAGCAATGTGTAACTAGAGCTACAGCAGCCAGGCGCATTTGATCATTGCTCTGGAAAACTATATTATAAAAGTCATTCCTCTCTTGAATAGCATATGGGAAAAAGCGAATGAAGCCTGTGTTACCACCTCGCAGGCAGGTTATGTTTTATTAAGTAATGGCACTCTACGGATGCTGTATTAAGCAATGTGTAATTAGAGCTATAGCAGCCAGGCGGAATTGATCATTGCTCTGGAGAACTATAATATAAAAGTCATTCCTCTCTTGAATAGCACATGGGAAAAAACGAATAAAGCCTGTGTTACCACCTCGCAGGCAGGATTTGTTTTATTAAGTAATGCCAATCTACGGATGCTGTATTAAGCAATGTGTAACTAGAGCTACAGCAGCCAGGCGCATTTGATCATTGCTCTGGAAAACTATAATATAAAAGTCATTCCTCTCTTGAATAGCACATGGAAAAAAACGAATAAAGCCTGTGTTACCACCCCGCAGGCAGGTTTTGTTTTATTAAGTAATGCCAATCTACGGATGCTGTATTAAACAATGTGTAACTATAGCTACAGCAGCGAGGCGCACTTGATCATTGCTCTGGAGAACTATAAAATAAAAGTCATTCCTCTCTTGAATAGCATATGGGAAAAAACGAATGAAGCCTGTGTTACCACCTCGCAGGCAGGTTATGTTTTATTAAGTAATGCCACTCTACGGATGCTGTATTAAGCAATGTGTAACTAGAGCTATAGCAGCCAGGCGGATTTTATCATTGCTCTGGAAAACTATAATATAAAAGTCATTCCTCTCTTGAATAGCATATGGGAAAAACCGAATAAAGCGTGTGTTACCACCTCGCAGGCAGGTTTTGTTTTATTAAGTAATGCCAATCTACGGATGCTGTATTAAGCAATGTGTAACTAGAGCTACAGCAGCCAGGTGCAATTGATCATTGCTCTGGAAAACTATAATGTAAAAGTCATTCCTCTCTTGAATAGCACATGGGAAAAAACGAATAAAGCCTGTGTTACCACCTCGCAGGCAGATTTTGTTTTATTAAGTAATGCCAATCTACGGATGCTATATTAAGCAATGTGTAACTAGAGCTACAGCAGCCAGGCGCATTTGATCATTGCACTGGAGAACTATAATATGAAAGTCATTAATCTCTTGAATAGCACATGGGAAAAAACGAGTAAAGCCTGTGTTGCCACCCCGCAGGCAGGTTTTGTTTTATTAAGTAATGCCAATCTACGGATGCTGTATTAAGCAATGTGTAACTTGAGCTACAGCAGCCAGGCGCATTTGATCATTGCTCTGGAAAACTATAATATAAAAGTCATTCCTCTCTTGAATAGCATATGGGAAAAAACGAATGAAGCCTGTGTTACCACCTCGCAGGCAGGTTATGTTTTATTAAGCAATGCCACTCTACGGATGCTGTATTAAGCAATGTGTAACTAGAGCTATAGCAGCCAGGCGGATTTGATCATTGCTCTGGAAAACTATAATATAAAAGTCATTCCTCTCTTGAATAGCACATGGGAAAAACGAATAAAGCCTGTGTTACCACCTCGCAGGCAGGTTTTGTTTTATTAAGTAATGCCAATCTACGGATGCTGTATTAAGCAATGTGTAACTAGAGCTACAGCAGCCAGGCGCATTTGACCATTGCTCTGGAGAACTATAATATAAAAGTCATTCCTCTCTTGAATAACACATGGGAAAAAACGAATAAAGCCTTTGTTAAGACCCCGCAGGCAGGTTTTGTTTTATTAAGTAATGCCAATCTATGGATGCTGTATTAAGCCATGTGTATCTAGAGCTACAGCAGCCAGGCGCATTTGATCATTGCTCTGGAAAACTATAATGTAAAAGTCATTCCTCTCTTGAATAGCACATGGGAATAAACGAATAAAGCCTGTGTTACCACCCCACAGGCAGGTTTTGTTTTATTAAGTAATGCCAATCTACGGATGCTGTATTAAGCAATGTGTAACTATAGCTACAGCAGCCAGGCGCATTTGATCATTGCTCTGGAGAACTATAATATAAAAGTCATTCCTCTCTTGAATAGCACATGGGAAAAAACGAATAAAACCTGTGTTACCACCTCGCAGGCAGGTTTGGTTTTCTTAAGTAATGCCAATCTACGGATGCTGTATTAAGCAATGTGTAACTGGAGCTACAGCAGCCAGGCGCATTTGATCATTGCTCTGGAAAACTATAATATAAAAGGCATTCCTCTCTTGAATAGCACATGGGAAAAAGCGAATAAAGTCTGTGTTACCACCTCTCAGGCAGGTTTTGTTTTATTAAGTAATGCCAATCTACAGATGCTGTATTAAGCAATGTGTAACTAGAGCTACAGCAGGCAGGCGAATTTGATCATTGCTCTGGAAAACTATAATATACAAGTCATTCCCATCTTGAATAGCACATGGGAAAAAACGAATAAAGCCTGTGTCACCATCTCGCAGGTAGGTTTTGTTCTATTAAGTAATGCCACTCTACGGATGCTGTATTAAGCAATGTGTAAGTAGAGCTACAGCAGCCAGGCGCATTTGATCATTGCTCTGGAAAACTATAATATAAAAGTCATTCCTCTCTTGAATAGCACATGGGAAAAAACGAATAAATCCTGTGTTACCACCCCGCAGGCAGGTTATGTTTTATTAAGTAATACCAATCTACGGATGCTGTATTAAGCAATGTGTAACTAGAGCTACAGCAGCCAGGCGCATTTGATCATTGCTCTGGAAAACTATAATATAAAAGTCATTCCTCTCTTGAATAGCACATGGGAAAAAACGAATAAAGCCTGTGTTACCACATCGCAGGCAGGTTTTGTTTTATTAAGTAATACCAGTCTACGGATGCTGTATTAAGCAATGTGTAACTAGAGCTACAGCAGCCAGGCGCATTTGATCATTGCTCTGGATAACTATAATATAAAAGTAATTCCTCTCTTGAATAGCACCTCTCAGGCAGGTTTTGTTTTATTAAGTAATGCCAATCTACGGATGCTGTATTAAGCAATGTGTAACTAGAGCTACAGCATCCAGGTGAATTTGACCATTGCTACGGAAAACTATAATATAAAAGTCATACCTCTCTTGAATAACACATGGGAAAAAACGAATAAAGCCTGTGTTGCCACCCCGCAGGCAGGTTTTATTTTATTAAATAATGCCACTCTACGGATGCTGTATTAAGCAATGTGTAACTAGAGCTACAGCAGCCAGGCGCATTTGACCATTGCTACGGAAAACTATAATATAAAAGTCATTACTCTCTTGAATAACACATGGGAAAAAACGAATAAAGCCTTTGTTAAGACCCCGCAGGCAGGTTTTGTTTTATTAAGTAATGCCAATCTATGGAGGCTGTATTAAGCAATGTGTATCTAGAGCTACAGCAGCCAGGCGCATTTGATCATTGCTCTGGAAAACTATAATGTAAAAGTCATTCCTCTCTTGAATAGCACATGGGAATAAACGAATAAAGCCTGTGTTACCACCCCACAGGCAGGTATTGTTTTATTAAGTAATGCCAATCTACGGATGCTGTATTAAGCAATGTGTAACCAGAGCTACAGCAGCCAGGCGCAATTGATCATTGTTCTGGAAAACTATAATGTAAAAGTCATTCCTCTCTTGAACAGCACATGGGAAAAAACGAATAAAGCCTGTGTTACCTCCTCGCAGGCAGATTTTGTTTTATTAAGTAATGCCAATCTACGGATGCTGTATTTAGCAATGTGTAACTAGAGCTACAGCAGCCAGGCGCATTTGATCATTGCACTGGAGAACTATAATATAAAAGTCATTAATCTCTTGAATAGCACATGGGAAAAAACGAATAAAGCCTGTGTTGCCACCCCGCAGGCAGGTTTTGTTTTATTAAGTAATGCCAATCTACGGATGCTGTATTAAGCAATGTGTAACTAGAGCTACAGCAGCCAGGCGCATTTGATCATTGCTCTGGAAAACTATATTATAAAAGTCATTCCTCTCTTGAATAGCATATGGGAAAAAGCGAATGAAGCCTGTGTTACCACCTCGCAGGCAGGTTATGTTTTATTAAGTAATGGCACTCTACGGATGCTGTATTAAGCAATGTGTAACTAGAGCTATAGCAGCCAGGCGGAATTGATCATTGCTCTGGAGAACTATAATATAAAAGTCATTCCTCTCTTGAATAGCACATGGGAAAAAACG
Organism: Schistocerca serialis cubense; assembly: GCF_023864345.2. Taxonomy (NCBI): domain Eukaryota; kingdom Metazoa; phylum Arthropoda; class Insecta; order Orthoptera; family Acrididae; genus Schistocerca; species Schistocerca serialis. Next base: position 35,710,270 of record NC_064639.1, read on the forward strand.
AATAAAGCCTGTGTTACCACCTCGCAGGCAGGATTTGTTTTATTAAGTGTTGCCAATCTACGGATGCTGTATTAAGCAATGTGTAACTAGAGCTACAGCAGCCAGGCGCATTTGACCATTGCTCTGGAGAACTATAATATGAAAGTCATTCCTCTCTTGAATAACACATGGGAAAAAACGAATAAAGCCTTTGTTAAGACCCCGCAGGCAGGTTTTGTTTTATTAAGTAATGCCAATTTATGGATGCTGTATTAAGCCATGTGTATCTAGAGCTACAGCAGCCAGGCGCATTTGATCATTGCTCTGGAAAACTATAATATAAAAGTCATTCCTCTCTTGAATAGCACATGGGAATAAACAAATAAAGCCTGTGTTACCACCCCACAGGCAGGTTTTGTTTATTAAGTAATGCCAATCTACGGATGCTGTATTAAGCAATGTGTAACTAGAGGAACAGCAGCCAGGCGCATTTGATCATTGCTCAGGAAAACTATAATATAAAAGTCATTCCTCTCTTCAATAGCACATGGGAAAAACGAATAAAGCCTGTGTTATCACCACGCAGGCAGGTTTTGTTTTATTGAGTAATGCCAATCTATGGATGCTGTATTAAGCAATGTGTATCTAGAGCTAAAGCAGCCAGGCGCATTTGATCATTGCTCTGGAAAACTATAATATAAAATTCATTCCTCTCTTGAATAGCACATGGGAATAAACGAATAAAGCCTGTGTTACCACCTCGCAGGCAGGTTTTGTTTTATTAAGTAATACCAATCTACGGATGCTGTATTAAGCAATGTGTAACTAGTGCTACAGCAGCCAGGCGCATTTGATCATTGCTCTGGAAAACTATAATATAAAAGTCTTTCCTCTTTTGAATAGCACATGGGAAAAAACGAATAAAGCCTGTGTTACCACCTCGCAGGCAGGTTTTGTTTTATTAAGTAATGCCAATCTACGGATGCTGTATTAAGCAATGAGTAACTAGAGCTATAGCAGCCAGGCGCATTTGATCATTGCTCTGGAAATCTATAATATAAAAGTCATTCCTCTCTTGAAAAGCACATGGGAAAAAACGAATAAAGCCTGTGTTACCACCGCGCAGGTAGGTTTTGTTTTATTAAGTAATGCCAATCTACGGATCCTGTATTAAGCAATGTGTAACTAAAGCTACAGCAGCCAGGCGCATTTGATCATTGCTCTGGAAAACTATAATATAATAGTGATTCCTCTCTTGAATAGAACATGGGAGAAAACGAATAAAGCCTGGGTTACCACCTCGAAGGCAGGTTTTGTTTTATTAAGTAATGCCAATCTACGGATGCTGTATTAAGCAATGTGTAACTAGAGCTACAGCAGCCAGGCGCATTTGATCATTGCTCTGGAAAACTATAATATAAAAGTCGCTCCTCTCTTGAATAGCACATGGGAAAAAACGAATAAAGCCTGTGTTACCACCCCGCAGGCAGGTTTTGATTTATTAAGTAACGCCAATCTACAGATGTTGTATTAAGCAATGTGTAACTTGAGCAACAGCAGCCAGGCGCATTTGATCATTGCTCTGGAAAACTATAATATAAAAGTCATTCCTCTCTTGAATAGCACATGGGAAAAGACGAATAAAGCCTGTGTTACCACCTCGCAGGCAGGTTTTTTTTATTAAGTAATGCCAATCTTTGGATGCTCTATTAAGCAATGTGTAACTAGAGCTACAGCAGCCAGGCGCATTTGATCATTGCTCTGGAAAACTATAATATAAAAGTTATTCCTCTCTTGAATAGCACATGGGAAAAAACGAATAAAGCCTGTGTTACCACCCTGCAGTCAGGTTATGTTTTATTAAGGAATGACAATCTACGGATGCTGTATTAAGCAATGTGTAACTAGAGCTACAGCAGCCAGGCGCAATTGATCATTGCTCTGGAAAACTATACTGTAAAAGTCATTCCTCTCTTGAATAGCACATGGGAAAAAACGAATAAGGGCCTGTGTTACCACCCCGCAGGCAGGTTTTATTTTATTAAGTAATGCCATTCTACGGATGCTGTATTAAGCAATGTGTAACTAGAGCTACATCAGCCAGGCGCATTTGATCATTGCTCTGGAAAACTATAATATAGAAGTCATTCCTCTCTTGAATAGCACATGGAAAAAAACGAATAAAGCCTGTGTTACCACCCCGCAGGCAGGTTTTGTTTTATTAAGTAATGCCAATCTACGGATGCTGTATTAAACAATGTGTAACTATAGCTACAGCAGCGAGGCGCACTTGATCATTGCTCTGGAGAACTATAAAATACAAGTCATTCCTCTCTTGAATAGCATATGGGAAAAAACGAATGAAGCCTGTGTTACCACCTCGCAGGCAGGTTATGTTTTATTAAGTAATGCCACTCTACGGATGCTGTATTAAGCAATGTGTAACTAGTGTTATAGCAGCCAGGCGGATTTGATCATTGCTCTGGAAAACTATAATATAAAAGTCATTCCTCTCTTGAATAGCATATGGGAAAAACCGAATAAAGCGTGTGTTACCACCTCGCAGGCAGGTTTTGTTTTATTAAGTAATGCCAATCTACGGATGCTGTATTAAGCAATGTGTAACTAGAGCTACAGCAGCCAGGTGCAATTGATCATTGCTCTGGAAAACTATAATGTAAAAGTCATTCCTCTCTTGAATAGCACATGGGAAAAAACGAATAAAGCCTGTGTTACCACCTCGCAGGCAGATTTTGTTTTATTAAGTAATGCCAATCTACGGATGCTATATTAAGCAATGTGTAACTAGAGCTACAGCAGCCAGGCGCATTTGATCATTGCACTGGAGAACTATAATATGAAAGTCATTAATCTCTTGAATAGCACATGGGAAAAAACGAGTAAAGCCTGTGTTGCCACCCCGCAGGCAGGTTTTGTTTTATTAAGTAATGCCAATCTACGGATGCTGTATTAAGCAATGTGTAACTTGAGCTACAGCAGCCAGGCGCATTTGATCATTGCTCTGGAAAACTATAATATAAAAGTCATTCCTCTCTTGAATAGCATATGGGAAAAAACGAATGAAGCCTGTGTTACCACCTCGCAGGCAGGTTATGTTTTATTAAGCAATGCCACTCTACGGATGCTGTATTAAGCAATGTGTAACTAGAGCTATAGCAGCCAGGCGGATTTGATCATTGCTCTGGAAAACTATAATATAAAAGTCATTCCTCTCTTGAATAGCACATGGGAAAAACGAATAAAGCCTGTGTTACCACCTCGCAGGCAGGTTTTGTTTTATTAAGTAATGCCAATCTACGGATGCTGTATTAAGCAATGTGTAACTAGAGCTACAGCAGCCAGGCGCATTTGACCATTGCTCTGGAGAACTATAATATAAAAGTCATTCCTCTCTTGAATAACACATGGGAAAAAACGAATAAAGCCTTTGTTAAGACCCCGCAGGCAGGTTTTGTTTTATTAAGTAATGCCAAAATATGGATGCTGTATTAAGCCATGTGTATCTAGAGCTACAGCAGCCAGGCGCATTTGATCATTGCTCTGGAAAACTATAATGTAAAAGTCATACCTCTCTTGAATAGCACATGGGAATAAACGAATAAAGCCTGTGTTACCACCCCACAGGCAGGTTTTGTTTTATTAAGTAATGCCAATCTACGGATGCTGTATTAAGCAATGTGTAACTATAGCTACAGCAGCCAGGCGCATTTGATCATTGCTCTGGAGAACTATAATATAAAAGTCATTCCTCTCTTGAATAGCACATGGGAAAAAACGAATAAAACCTGTGTTACCACCTCGCAGGCAGGTTTGGTTTTCTTAAGTAATGCCAATCTACGGATGCTGTATTAAGCAATGTGTAACTGGAGCTACAGCAGCCAGGCGCATTTGATCATTGCTCTGGAAAACTATAATATAAAAGGCATTCCTCTCTTGAATAGCACATGGGAAAAAGCGAATAAAGTCTGTGTTACCACCTCTCAGGCAGGTTTTGTTTTATTAAGTAATGCCAATCTACAGATGCTGTATTAAGCAATGTGTAACTAGAGCTACAGCAGGCAGGCGAATTTGATCATTGCTCTGGAAAACTATAATATAAAAGTCATTCCCATCTCGAATAGCACATGGGAAAAAACGAATAAAGCCTGTGTCACCATCTCGCAGGTAGGTTTTGTTCTATTAAGTAATGCCACTCTACGGATGCTGTATTAAGCAATGTGTAAGTAGAGCTACAGCAGCCAGGCGCATTTGATCATTGCTCTGGAAAACTATAATATAAAAGTCATTCCTCTCTTGAATAGCACATGGGAAAAAACGAATAAATCCTGTGTTACCACCCCGCAGGCAGGTTATGTTTTATTAAGTAATACCAATCTACGGATGCTGTATTAAGCAATGTGTAACTAGAGCTACAGCAGCCAGGCGCATTTGATCATTGCTCTGGAAAACTATAATATAAAAGTCATTCCTCTCTTGAATAGCACATGGGAAAAAACGAATAAAGCCTGTGTTACCACATCGCAGGCAGGTTTTGTTTTATTAAGTAATACCAGTCTACGGATGCTGTATTAAGCAATGTGTAACTAGAGCTACAGCAGCCAGGCGCATTTGATCATTGCTCTGGAAAACTATAATATAAAAGTAATTCCTCTCTTGAATAGCACCTCTCAGGCAGGTTTTGTTTTATTAAGTAATGCCAATCTACGGATGCTGTATTAAGCAATGTGTAACTAGAGCTACAGCATCCAGGTGAATTTGACCATTGCTACGGAAAACTATAATATAAAAGTCATTCCTCTCTTGAATAACACATGGGAAAAAACGAATAAAGCCTGTGTTGCCACCCCGCAGGCAGGTTTTATTTTATTAAGTAATGCCACTCTACGGATGCTGTATTAAGCAATGTGTAACTAGAGCTACAGCAGCCAGGCGCATTTGACCATTGCTACGGAAAACTATAATATAAAAGTCATTACTCTCTTGAATAACACATGGGAAAAAACGAATAAAGCCTTTGTTAAGACCCCGCAGGCAGGTTTTGTTTTATTAAGTAATGCCAATCTATGGAGGCTGTATTAAGCAATGTGTATCTAGAGCTACAGCAGCCAGGCGCATTTGATCATTGCTCTGGAAAACTATAATGTAAAAGGCATTCCTCTCTTGAATAGCACATGGGAATAAACGAATAAAGCCTGTGTTACCACCCCACAGGCAGGTTTTGTTTTATTAAGTAATGCCAATCTACGGATGCTGTATTAAGCAATGTGTAACCAGAGCTACAGCAGCTAGGCGCAATATATCATTGCTCTGGAAAACTATAATGTAAAAGTCATTCCTCTCTTGAATAGCACATGGGAAAAAACGAATAAAGCCTGTGTTACCTCCTCGCAGGCAGATTTTGTTTTATTAAGTAATGCCAATCTACGGATGCTGTATTTAGCAATGTGTAACTAGAGCTACAGCAGCCAGGCGCATTTGATCATTGCACTGGAGAACTATAATATAAAAGTCATTAATCTCTTGAATAGCACATGGGAAAAAACGAATAAAGCCTGTGTTGCCACCCCGCAGGCAGGTTTTGTTTTATTAAGTAATGCCAATCTACGGATGCTGTATTAAGCAATGTGTAACTAGAGCTACAGCAGCCAGGCGCATTTGATCATTGCTCTGGAAAACTATATTATAAAAGTCATTCCTCTCTTGAATAGCATATGGGAAAAAGCGAATGAAGCCTGTGTTACCACCTCGCAGGCAGGTTATGTTTTATTAAGTAATGGCACTCTACGGATGCTGTATTAAGCAATGTGTAACTAGAGCTATAGCAGCCAGGCGGAATTGATCATTGCTCTGGAGAACTATAATATAAAAGTCATTCCTCTCTTGAATAGCACATGGGAAAAAACGAATAAAGCCTGTGTTACCACCTCGCAGGCAGGATTTGTTTTATTAAGTAATGCCAATCTACGGATGCTGTATTAAGCAATGTGTAACTAGAGCTACAGCAGCCAGGCGCATTTGACCATTGCTCTGGAGAACTATAATATGAAAGTCATTCCTCTCTTGAATAACACATGGGAAAAAACGAATAAAGCCTTTGTTAAGACCCCGCAGGCAGGTTTTGTTTTATTAAGTAATGCCAATTTATGGATGCTGTATTAAGCCATGTGTATCTAGAGCTACAGCAGCCAGGCGCATTTGATCATTGCTCTGGAAAACTATAATATAAAAGTCATTCCTCTCTTGAATAGCACATGGGAATAAACAAATAAAGCCTGTGTTACCACCCCACAGGCAGGTTTTGTTTATTAAGTAATGCCAATCTACGGATGCTGTATTAAGCAATGTGTAACTATAGCTACAGCAGCCAGGCGCATTTGATCATTGCTCTGGAGAACTATAATATAAAAGTCATTCCTCTCTTCAATAGCACATGGGAAAAAACGAATAGAACCTGTGTTACCACCTCGCAGGCAGGTTTTGTTTTCTTAAGTATTGCCAATCTACGGATGCTGTATTAAGCAATGTGTAACTAGAGGTACAGCAGCCAGGCGCATTTGATCATTGCTCAGGAAAACTATAATATAAAAGTCATTCCTCTCTTCAATAGCACATGGGAAAAACGAATAAAGCCTGTGTTATCACCACGCAGGCAGGTTTTGTTTTATTGAGTAATGCCAATCTATGGATGCTGTATTAAGCAATGTGTATCTAGAGCTAAAGCAGCCAGGCGCATTTGATCATTGCTCTGGAAAACTATAATATAAAATTCATTCCTCTCTTGAATAGCACATGGGAATAAACGAATAAAGCCTGTGTTACCACCTCGCAGGCAGGTTTTGTTTTATTAAGTAATACCAATCTACGGATGCTGTATTAAGCAATGTGTAACTAGTGCTACAGCAGCCAGGCGCATTTGATCATTGCTCTGGAAAACTATAATATAAAAGTCTTTCCTCTTTTGAATAGCACATGGGAAAAAACGAATAAAGCCTGTGTTACCACCTCGCAGGCAGGTTTTGTTTTATTAAGTAATGCCAATCTACGGATGCTGTATTAAGCAATGAGTAACTAGAGCTATAGCAGCCAGGCGCATTTGATCATTGTTCTGGAAATCTATAATATAAAAGTCATTCCTCTCTTGAATAGCACATGGGAAAAAACGAATAAAGCCTGTGTTACCACCGCGCAGGTAGGTTTTGTTTTATTAAGTAATGCCAATCTACGGATCCTGTATTAAGCAATGTGTAACTAAAGCTACAGCAGCCAGGCGCATTTGATCATTGCTAAGGAAAACTATAATATAATAGTGATTCCTCTCTTGAATAGAACATGGGAGAAAACGAATAAAGCCTGGGTTACCACCTCGAAGGCAGGTTTTGTTTTATTAAGTAATGCCAATCTACGGATGCTGTATTAAGCAATGTGTAACTAGAGCTACAGCAGCCAGGCGCATTTGATCATTGCTCTGGAAAACTATAATATAAAAGTCGCTCCTCTCTTGAATAGCACATGGGAAAAAACGAATAAAGCCTGTGTTACCACCCCGCAGGCAGGTTTTGATTTATTAAGTAACGCCAATCTACAGATGTTGTATTAAGCAATGTGTAACTTGAGCAACAGCAGCCAGGCGCATTTGATCATTGCTCTGGAAAACTATAATATAAAAGTCATTCCTCTCTTGAATAGCACATGGGAAAAGACGAATAAAGCCTGTGTTACCACCTCGCAGGCAGGTTTTTTTTATTAAGTAATGCCAATCTTTGGATGCTCTATTAAGCAATGTGTAACTAGAGCTACAGCAGCCAGGCGCATTTGATCATTGCTCTGGAAAACTATAATATAAAAGTTATTCCTCTCTTGAATAGCACATGGGAAAAAACGAATAAAGCCTGTGTTACCACCCTGCAGTCAGGTTATGTTTTATTAAGGAATGCCAATCTACGGATGCTGTATTAAGCAATGTGTAACTAGAGCTACAGCAGCCAGGCGCAATTGATCATTGCTCTGGAAAACTATACTGTAAAAGTCATTCCTCTCTTGAATAGCACATGGGAAAAAACAAATAAGGGCCTGTGTTACCACCCCGCAGGCAGGTTTTATTTTATTAAGTAATGCCATTCTACGGATGCTGTATTAAGCAATGTGTAACTAGAGCTACATCAGCCAGGCGCATTTGATCATTGCTCTGGAAAACTATAATATAGAAGTCATTCCTCTCTTGAATAGCACATGGAAAAAAACGAATAAAGCCTGTGTTACCACCCCGCAGGCAGGTTTTGTTTTATTAAGTAATGCCAATCTACAGATGCTGTATTAAACAATGTGTAACTATAGCTACAGCAGCGAGGCGCACTTGATCATTGCTCTGGAGAACTATAAAATAAAAGTCATTCCTCTCTTGAATAGCATATGGGAAAAAACGAATGAAGCCTGTGTTACCACCTCGCAGGCAGGTTACGTTTTATTAAGTAATGCCACTCTACGGATGCTGTATTAAGCAATGTGTAACTAGAGCTATAGCAGCCAGGCGGATTTGATCATTGCTCTGGAAAACTATAATATAAAAGTCATTCCTCTCTTGAATAGCATATGGGAAAAACCGAATAAAGCGTGTGTTACCACCTCGCAGGCAGGTTTTGTTTTATTAAGTAATGCCAATCTACGGATGCTGTATTAAGCAATGTGTAACTAGAGGTACAGCAGCCAGGCGCAATTGATCATTGCTCTGGAAAACTATAATGTAAAAGTCATTCCTCTCTTGAATAGCACATGGGAAAAAACGAATAAAGCCTGTGTTACCACCTCGCAGGCAGATTTTGTTTTATTAAGTAATGCCAATCTACGGATGCTGTATTAAGCAATGTGTAACTAGAGCTACAGCAGCCAGGCGCATTTGATCATTGCACTGGAGAACTATAATATAAAAGTCATTAATCTCTTGAATAGCACATGGGAAAAAACGAGTAAAGCCTGTGTTGCCACCCCGCAGGCAGGTTTTGTTTTATTAAGTAATGCCAATCTACGGATGCTGTATTAAGCAATGTGTAACTTGAGCTACAGCAGCCAGGCGCATTTGATCATTGCTCTGGAAAACTATAATATAAAAGTCATTCCTCTCTTGAATAGCATATGGGAAAAAACGAATGAAGCCTGTGTTACCACCTCGCAGGCAGGTTATGTTTTATTAAGCAATGCCACTCTACGGATGCTGTATTAAGCAATGTGTAACTAGAGCTATAGCAGCCAGGCGGATTTGATCATTGCTCTGGAAAACTATAATATAAAAGTCATTCCTCTCTTGAATAGCACATGGGAAAAACGAATAAAGCCTGTGTTACCACCTCGCAGGCAGGTTTTGTTTTATTAAGTAATGCCAATCTACGGATGCTGTATTAAGCAATGTGTAACTAGAGCTACAGCAGCCAGGCGCATTTGACCATTGCTCTGGAGAACTATAATATAAAAGTCATTCCTCTCTTGAATAACACATGGGAAAAAACGAATAAAGCCTTTGTTAAGACCCCGCAGGCAGGTTTTGTTTTATTAAGTAATGCCAATCTATGGATGCTGTATTAAGCCATGTGTATCTAGAGCTACAGCAGCCAGGCGCATTTGATCATTGCTCTGGAAAACTATAATGTAAAAGTCATTCCTCTCTTGAATAGCACATGGGAATAAACGAATAAAGCCTGTGTTACCACCCCACAGGCAGGTTTTGTTTTATTAAGTAATGGCAATCTACGGATGCTGTATTAAGCAATGTGTAACTATAGCTACAGCAGCCAGGCGCATTTGATCATTGCTCTGGAGAACTATAATATAAAAGTCATTCCTCTCTTGAATAGCACATGGGAAAAAACGAATAAAACCTGTGTTACCACCTCGCAGGCAGGTTTGGTTTTCTTAAGTAATGCCAATCTACGGATGCTGTATTAAGCAATGTGTAACTGGAGCTACAGCAGCCAGGCGCATTTGATCATTGCTCTGGAAAACTATAATATAAAAGTCATTCCTCTCTTGAATAGCACATGGGAATAAACGAATAAAGCCTATGTTACCACCTCGCAGTCAGGTTTTGTTTTATTAAGTAATGCCAATCTACGGATGCTGTATTAAGCAATGTGTAACTGGTGCTACAGGAGCCAGGCGCATTTGATCATTGCTCTGGAAAACTATAATATAAAAGTCTTTCCTCTTTTGAATAGCACATGGGAAAAGACGAATAAAGCCTGTGTTACCACCTCGCAGGCAGGTTTTTTTTATTAAGTAATGCCAATCTTTGGATGCTCTATTAAGCAATGTGTAACTAGAGCTACAGCAGCCAGGCGCATTTGATCATTGCTCTGGAAAACTATAATATAAAAGTCATTCCTCTCTTGAATAGCACATGGGAAAAAACGAATAAAGCCTGTGTTACCACCCTGCAGTCAGGTTATGTTTTATTAAGTAATGCCAATCAATGGATGCTGTATTAAGCAATGTGTAACTAGAGCTACAGCAGCCAGGCGCAATTGATCATTGCTCTGGAAAACTATACTGTAAAAGTCATTCCTCTCTTGAATAGCACATGGGAAAAAACGAATAAGGGCCTGTGTTACCACCCCACAGGCAGGTTTTATTTTATTAAGTAATGCCAATCTACGGATGCTGTATTAAGCAATGTGTAACTAGAGCTACAGCAGCCAGGCGCAATTGATCATTGCTCTGGAAAACTATAATGTAAAAGTCATTCCTCTCTTGAATAGCACATGGGAAAAAACGAATAAAGCCTGTGTTACCACCTCGCAGGCAGATTTTGTTTTATTAAGTAATGCCAATCTACGGATGCTGTATTAAGCAATGTGTAACTAGAGCTACAGCAGCCAGGCGCATTTGATCATTGCACTGGAGAACTATAATATAAAAGTCATTAATCTCTTGAATAGCACATGGGAAAAAACGAGTAAAGCCTGTGTTGCCACCCCGCAGGCAGGTTTTGTTTTATTAAGTAATGCCAATCTACGGATGCTGTATTAAGCAATGTGTAACTTGAGCTACAGCAGCCAGGCGCATTTGATCATTGCTCTGGAAAACTATAATATAAAAGTCATTCCTCTCTTGAATAGCATATGGGAAAAAACGAATGAAGCCTGTGTTACCACCTCGCAGGCAGGTTATGTTTTATTAAGCAATGCCACTCTACGGATGCTGTATTAAGCAATGTGTAACTAGAGCTATAGCAGCCAGGCGGATTTGATCATTGCTCTGGAAAACTATAATATAAAAGTCATTCCTCTCTTGAATAGCACATGGGAAAAACGAATAAAGCCTGTGTTACCACCTCGCAGGCAGGTTTTGTTTTATTAAGTAATGCCAATCTACGGATGCTGTATTAAGCAATGTGTAACTAGAGCTACAGCAGCCAGGCGCATTTGACCATTGCTCTGGAGAACTATAATATAAAAGTCATTCCTCTCTTGAATAACACATGGGAAAAAACGAATAAAGCCTTTGTTAAGACCCCGCAGGCAGGTTTTGTTTTATTAAGTAATGCCAATCTATGGATGCTGTATTAAGCCATGTGTATCTAGAGCTACAGCAGCCAGGCGCATTTGATCATTGCTCTGGAAAACTATAATGTAAAAGTCATTCCTCTCTTGAATAGCACATGGGAATAAACGAATAAAGCCTGTGTTACCACCCCACAGGCAGGTTTTGTTTTATTAAGTAATGGCAATCTACGGATGCTGTATTAAGCAATGTGTAACTATAGCTACAGCAGCCAGGCGCATTTGATCATTGCTCTGGAGAACTATAATATAAAAGTCATTCCTCTCTTGAATAGCACATGGGAAAAAACGAATAAATCCTGTGTTACCACCTCGCAGGCAGGTTTGGTTTTCTTAAGTAATGCCAATCTACGGATACTGTATTAAGCAATGTGTAACTGGAGCTACAGCAGCCAGGCGCATTTGATCATTGCTCTGGAAAACTATAATATAAAAGTCATTCCTCTCTTGAATAGCACATGGGAATAAACGAATAAAGCCTATGTTACCACCTCGCAGTCAGGTTTTGTTTTATTAAGTAATGCCAATCTACGGATGCTGTATTAAGCAATGTGTAACTGGTGCTACAGGAGCCAGGCGCATTTGATCATTGCTCTGGAAAACTATAATATAAAAGTCTTTCCTCTTTTGAATAGCACATGGGAAAAGACGAATAAAGCCTGTGTTACCACCTCGCAGGCAGGTTTTTTTCATTAAGTAATGCCAATCTTTGGATGCTCTATTAAGCAATGTGTAACTAGAGCTACAGCAGCCAGGCGCATTTGATCATTGCTCTGGAAAACTATAATATAAAAGTCATTCCTCTCTTGAATAGCACATGGGAAAAAACGAATAAAGCCTGTGTTACCACCCTGCAGTCAGGTTATGTTTTATTAAGTAATGCCAATCAATGGATGCTGTATTAAGCAATGTGTAACTAGAGCTACAGCAGCCAGGCGCAATTGATCATTGCTCTGGAAAACTATACTGTAAAAGTCATTCCTCTCTTGAATAGCACATGGGAAAAAACGAATAAGGGCCTGTGTTACCACCCCACAGGCAGGTTTTATTTTATTAAGTAATGCCAATCTACGGATGCTGTATTAAGCAATGTGTAACTAGAGCTACGTCTGCCAGGCGCATTTGATCATTGCTCTGGAAAACTATAATATAGAAGTCATTCCTCTCTTGAATAGCACATGGAAAAAAACGAATAAAGCCTGTGTTACCACCCCGCAGGCAGGTTTTGTTTTATTAAGTAATGCCAATCTACGGATGCTGTATTAAACAATGTGTAACTATAGCTACAGCAGCGAGGCGCACTTGATCATTGCTCTGGAGAACTATAAAATAAAAGTCATTCCTCTCTTGAATAGCATATGGGAAAAAACGAATGAAGCCTGTGTTACCACCTCGCAGGCTGGTTATGTTTTATTAAGTAATGCCACTCTACGGATGCTGTATTAAGCAATGTGTAACTAGAGCTATAGCAGCCAGGCGGATTTGATCATTGCTCTGGAAAACTATAATATAAAAGTCATTCCTCTCTTGAATAGCATATGGGAAAAACCGAATAAAGCGTGTGTTACCACCTCGCAGGCAGGTTTTGTTTTATTAAGTAATGCCAATCTACGGATGCTGTATTAAGCAATGTGTAACTAGAGCTACAGCAGCCAGGCGCAATTGATCATTGCTCTGGAAAACTATAATGTAAAAGTCATTCCTCTCTTGAATAGCACATGGGAAAAAACGAATAAAGCCTGTGTTACCACCTCGCAGGCAGATTTTGTTTTATTAAGTAATGCCAATCTACGGATGCTGTATTAAGCAATGTGTAACTAGAGCTACAGCAGCCAGGCGCATTTGATCATTGCACTGGAGAACTATAATATAAAAGTCATTAATCTCTTGAATAGCACATGGGAAAAAACGAGTAAAGCCTGTGTTGCCACCCCGCAGGCAGGTTTTGTTTTATTAAGTAATGCCAATCTACGGATGCTGTATTAAGCAATGTGTAACTTGAGCTACAGCAGCCAGGCGCATTTGATCATTGCTCTGGAAAACTATAATATAAAAGTCATTCCTCTCTTGAATAGCATATGGGAAAAAACGAATGAAGCCTGTGTTACCACCTCGCAGGCAGGTTATGTTTTATTAAGCAATGCCACTCTACGGATGCTGTATTAAGCAATGTGTAACTAGAGCTATAGCAGCCAGGCGGATTTGATCATTGCTCTGGATAACTATAATATAAAAGTCATTTCTCTCATGAATAGCACATGGAAAAAACGAATAAAGCCTGTGTTACCACCTCGCAGGCAGGTTTTGTTTTATTAAGTAATGCCAATCTACGGATGCTGTATTAAGCAATGTGTAACTAGAGCTACAGCAGCCAGGCGCATTTGACCATTGCTCTGGAGAACTATAATATAAAAGTCATTCCTCTCTTGAATAACACATGGGAAAAAACGAATAAAGCCTTTGTTAAGACCCCGCAGGCAGGTTTTGTTTTATTAAGTAATGCCACTCTACGGATGCTGTATTAAGCAATGTGTAACTAGAGCTATAGCAGCCAGGCGGATTTGATCATTGCTCTGGAAAACTATAATATAAAAGTCATTCCTCTCTTGAATAGCATATGGGAAAAACCGAATAAAGCGTGTGTTACCACCTCGCAGGCAGGTTTTGTTTTATTAAGTAATGCCAATCTACGGATGCTGTATTAAGCAATGTGTAACTAGAGCTACAGCAGCCAGGCGCAATTGATCATTGCTCTGGAAAACTATAATGTAAAAGTCATTCCTCTCTTGAATAGCACATGGGAAAAAACGAATAAAGCCTGTGTTACCACCTCGCAGGCAGATTTTGTTTTATTAAGTAATGCCAATCTACGGATGCTGTATTAAGCAATGTGTAACTAGAGCTACAGCAGCCAGGCGCATTTGATCATTGCACTGGAGAACTATAATATAAAAGTCATTAATCTCTTGAATAGCACATGGGAAAAAACGAGTAAAGCCTGTGTTGCCACCCCGCAGGCAGGTTTTGTTTTATTAAGTAATGCCAATCTACGGATGCTGTATTAAGCAATGTGTAACTTGAGCTACAGCAGCCAGGCGCATTTGATCATTGCTCTGGAAAACTATAATATAAAAGTCATTCCTCTCTTGAATAGCATATGGGAAAAAACGAATGAAGCCTGTGTTACCACCTCGCAGGCAGGTTATGTTTTATTAAGCAATGCCACTCTACGGATGCTGTATTAGGCAATGTGTAACTAGAGCTATAGCAGCCAGGCGGATTTGATCATTGCTCTGGATAACTATAATATAAAAGTCATTTCTCTCATGAATAGCACATGGAAAAAACGAATAAAGCCTGTGTTACCACCTCGCAGGCAGGTTTTGTTTTATTAAGTAATGCCAATCTACGGATGCTGTATTAAGCAATGTGTAACTAGAGCTACAGCAGCCAGGCGCATTTGACCATTGCTCTGGAGAACTATAATATAAAAGTCATTCCTCTCTTGAATAACACATGGGAAAAAACGAATAAAGCCTTTGTTAAGACCCCGCAGGCAGGTTTTGTTTTATTAAGTAATGCCAATCTATGGATGCTGTATTAAGCCATGTGTATCTAGAGCTACAGCAGCCAGGCGCATTTGATCATTGCTCTGGAAAACTATAATGTAAAAGTCATTCCTCTCTTGAATAGCACATGGGAATAAACGAATAAAGCCTGTGTTACCACCCCACAGGCAGGTTTTGTTTTATTAAAAAATGGCAATCTACGGATGCTGTATTAAGCAATGTGTAACTATAGCTACAGCAGCCAGGCGCATTTGATCATTGCTCCAGAGAACTATAATATAAAAGTCATTCCTCTCTTGAATAGCACATGGGAAAAAACGAATAAAACCTGTGTTACCACCTCGCAGGCAGGTTTGGTTTTCTTAAGTAATGCCAATCTACGGATGCTGTATTAAGCAATGTGTAACTGGAGCTACAGCAGCCAGGCGCATTTGATCATTGCTCTGGAAAACTATAATATAAAAGTCATTCCTCTCTTGAATAGCACATGGGAATAAACGAATAAAGCCTATGTTACCACCTCGCAGGCAGGTTTTGTTTTATTAAGTAATGCCAATCTACGGATGCTGTATTAAGCAATGTGTAACTAGTGCTACAGGAGCCAGGCGCATTTGATCATTGCTCTGGAAAACTATAATATAAAAGTCTTTCCTCTTTTGAATAGCACATGGGAAAAGACGAATAAAGCCTGTGCTACCACCTCGCAGGCAGGTTTTTTTTATTAAGTAATGCCAATCTTTGGATGCTCTATTAAGCAATGTGTAACTAGAGCTACAGCAGCCAGGCGCATTTGATCATTGCTCTGGAAAACTATAATATAAAAGTCATTCCTCTCTTGAATAGCACATGGGAAAAAACGAATAAAGCCTGTGTTACCACCCTGCAGTCAGGTTATGTTTTATTAAGTAATGCCAATCAATGGATGCTGTATTAAGCAATGTGTAACTAGAGCTACAGCAGCCAGGCGCAATTGATCATTGCTCTGGAAAACTATACTGTAAAAGTCATTCCTCTCTTGAATAGCACATGGGAAAAAACGAATAAGGGCCTGTGTTACCACCCCACAGGCAGGTTTTATTTTATTAAGTAATGCCAATCTACGGATGCTGTATTAAGCAATGTGTAACTAGAGCTACGTCTGCCAGGCGCATTTGATCATTGCTCTGGAAAACTATAATATAGAAGTCATTCCTCTCTTGAATAGCACATGGAAAAAAACGAATAAAGCCTGTGTTACCACCCCGCAGGCAGGTTTTGTTTTATTAAGTAATGCCAATCTACGGATGCTGTATTAAACAATGTGTAACTATAGCTACAGCAGCGAGGCGCACTTGATCATTGCTCTGGAAAACTATAATATAAAAGTCATTCCTCTCTTGAATAGCACATGGGAAAAAACGAATAAAGCCTGTGTTACCACCTCGCAGTCAGGTTTTGGTTTATTAAGTAATGCCTATCTACGGACTCTCTATTAAGCAATGTGTAACTAGAGCTACAGCAGTCAGGCGCATTTGATCATTGCTCTCGAAAACTATAATATAAAAGTCATTCCCCTCTTGAATAGCACATGGGAAAAAACGAATAAAGCCTGTGTTATCACCTCGCAGGCAGGATTTGTTTTATTGAGTAAAGCCAATCTACGGATGCAGTATTAAGCAATGTGTAACTAGAGCTATAGCAGCCAGGCGGATTTGATCATTGCTCTGGAAAACTATAATATAAAAGTCATTCCTCTCTTGAATAGCACATGGGAAAAAACGAATAAAGCCTGTGTTACCACCTCGCAGGCAGGTTTTGTTTTATTAAGTAATGCCAATCTACGGATCCTGTATTAAGCAATGTGTAACTAGAGCTACAGCAGCCAGGCGCATTTGATCATTGCTCTGGAAAACTATAATATAAAAGTCATTCCTCTCTTGAATAGCGCATGGGAAAAAACGAATAAAACCTGTGTTACCACCTCGCAGGCAGGTTTGGTTTTCTTAAGTAATGCCAATCTACGGATGCTGTATTAAGCAATGTGTAACTAGAGCTACAGCAGCCAGGCGCATTTGATCATTGCTCTGGAAAACTATAATATAAAAGTCATTCCTCTCTTGAATAGCACATGGGAATAAACGAATAAAGCCTGTGTTACCACCTCGCAGGCAGGTTTTGTTTTATTAAGTAATGCCAATCTACGGATGCTGTATTAAGCAATGTGTAACTAGTGCTACAGCAGCCAGGCGCATTTGATCATTGCTCTGGAAAACTATAATATAAAAGTCTTTCCTCTTTTGAATAGCACATGGGAAAAAACGAATAAAGCCTGTGTTACCACCTCGCAGGCAGGTTTTGTTTAATTAAGTAATGCCAATCTACGGATGCTGTATTAAGCAATGAGTAACTAGAGCTACAGCAGCCAGGCGCATTTGATCATTGCTCTGGAAATCTATAATATAAAAGTCATTCCTCTCTTGAATAGCACATGGGAAAAAACGAATAAAGCCTGTGTTACCACTGCGCAGGTAGGTTTTGTTTTATTAAGTAATGCCAATCTACGGATCCTGTATTAAGCAATGTGTAACTAGAGCTACAGCAGCCAGGCGCATTTGATCATTGCTCTGGAAACTATAATACAATTGTCATGCCTCTCTTGAATAGCACATGGGAAAAAACGAAGAAAGCCAGTGTTACCCCCCCGCAGGCAGGTTTTGTTTTATTAAGTAATGGCAATCTACGGATGCTGTATTAAGCAATGTGTAACTAAAGCTACAGCAGCCAGGCGCATTTGATCATTGCTCTGGAAAACTATAATATAATAGTGATTCCTCTCTTGAATAGAACATGGGAGAAAACGAATAAAGCCTGGGTTACCACCTCGAGGGGAGGTTTTGTTTTATTAAGTAATGCCAATCTACGGATGCTGTATTAAGCAATGTGTAACTAGAGCTACAGCAGCCAGGCGCATTTGATCATTGCTCTGGGAAACTATAATATAAAAGTCAATCCTCTCTTGAATAGCACATGGGAAAAAACGAATAAAGCCTGTGTTACCACCCCGCAGGCAGGTTTTGATTTATTAAGTAACGCCAATCTACAGATGTTGTATTAAGCAATGTGTAACTTGAGCTACAGCAGCCAGGCGCATTTGATCATAGCTCTGGAAAACTATAATATATAAGTCATTCCTCTCTTGAATAGCACATGGGAAAAGACGAATAAAGCCTGTGTTACCACCTCGCAGGCAGATTTTTTTTATTAAGTAATGCCAATCTTTGGATGCTCTATTAAGCAATGTGTAACTAGAGCTACAGCAGCCAGGCGCATTTGATCATTGCTCTGGAAAACTATAATATAAAAGTCATTCCTCTCTTGAATAGCACATGGGAAAAAACGAATAAAGCCTGTGTTACCACCCTGCAGTCAGGTTATGTTTTATTAAGTAATGCCAATCTATGGATGCTGTATTAAGCAATGTGTAACTAGAGCTACAGCAGCCAGGCGCAATTGATCATTGCTCTGGAAAACTATACTGTAAAAGTCATTCCTCTCTTGAATAGCACATGGGAAAAAACGAATAAGGGCCTGTGTTACCACCCCGCAGGCAGGTTTTATTTTATTAAGTAATGCCAATCTACGGATGCTGTATTAAGCAATGTGTAACTAGAGCTACATCTGCCAGGCGCATTTGATCATTGCTCTGGAAAACTATAATATAGAAGTCATTCCTCTCTTGAATAGCACATGGAAAAAAACGAATAAAGCCTGTGTTACCACCCCGCAGGCAGGTTTTGTTTTATTAAGTAATGCCAATCTACGGATGCTGTATTAAACAATGTGTAACTATAGCTACAGCAGCGAGGCGCACTTGATCATTGCTCTGGAAAACTATAATATAACAGTCATTCCTCTCTTGAATAGCACATGGGAAAAAACGAATAAAGCCTGTGTTACCACCTCGCAGGCAGGTTTTGGTTTATTAAGTAATGCCAATCTACGGACTCTCTATTAAGCAATGTGTAACTAGAGCTACAGCAGTCAGGCGCATTTGATCATTGCTCTCGAAAACTATAATATAAAAGTCATTCCCCTCTTGAATAGCACATGGGAAAAAAAGAATAAAGCCTGTGTTATCACCTCGCAGGCAGGTTTTGTTTTATTAAGTAATGCCAATCTACGGATCCTGTATTAAGCAATGTGTAACTATAGCTACAGCAGCCAGGCGCATTTGATCATTGCTCTGGACAACTATAATATAAAAGTCATTCCTCTCTTGAATAGCACATGGGAAAAAACGAATAAAACCTGTGTTACCACCTCGCAGGCAGGTTTGGTTTTCTTAAGTAATGCCAATCTACGGATCCTGTATTAAGCAATGTGTAACTAGAGCTACAGCAGCCAGGCGCATTTGATCATTGCTCTGGAAAACTATAATATAAAAGTCATTCCTCTCTTGAATAGCACATGGGAATAAACGAATAAAGCCTGTGTTACCACCTCGCAGGCAGGTTTTGTTTTATAAAGTAATGCCAATCTACGGATGCTGTATTAAGCAATGTGTAACTAGTGCTACAGCAGCCAGGCGCATTTGATCATTGCTCTGGAAAACTATAATATAAAAGTCTTTCCTCTTTTGAATAGCACATGGGAAAAAACGAATAAAGCCTGTGTTACCACCTCGCAGGCAGGTTTTGTTTAATTAAGTAATGCCAATCTACGGATGCTGTATTAAGCAATGAGTAACTAGAGCTATAGCAGCCAGGCGCATTTGATCATTGCTCTGGAAATCTATAATATAAAAGTCATTCCTCTCTTGAATAGCACATGGGAAAAAACGAATAAAGCCTGTGTTACCACCGCGTAGGTAGGTTTTGTTTTATTAAGTAATGCCAATCTACGGATCCTGTATTAAGCAATGTGTAACTAGAGCTACAGCAGCCAGGCGCATTTGATCATTGCTCTGGAAAACTATAATACAATTGTCATGCCTCTCTTGATTAGCACATGGGAAAAAACGAAGAAAGCCAGTGTTACCCCCCCGCAGGCAGGTTTTGTTTTATTAAGTAATGGCAATCTACGGATGCTGTATTAAGCAATGTGTAACTAAAGCTACAGCAGCCAGGCGCATTTGATCATTGCTCTGGAAAACTATAATATAATAGTGATTCCTCTCTTGAATAGAACATGGGAGAAAACGAATAAAGCCTGGGTTACCACCTCGAGGGCAGGTTTTGTTTTATTAAGTAATGCCAATCTACGGATGCTGTATTAAGCAATGTGTAACTAGAGCTACAGCAGCCAGGCGCATTTGATCATTGCTCTGGAAAACTATAATATAAAAGTCACTCCTCTCTTGAATAGCACATGGGAAAAAACGAATAAAGCCTGTGTTACCACCCCGCAGGCAGGTATTGATTTATTAAGTAACGCCAATCTACAGATGTTGTATTAAGCAATGTGTAACTTGAGCTACAGCAGCCAGGCGCATTTGATCATAGCTCTGGAAAACTATAATATATAAGTCATTCCTCTCTTGAATAGCACATGGGAAAAGACGAATAAAGCCTGTGTTACCACCTCGCAGGCAGGTTTTTTTTATTAAGTAATGCCAATCTTTGGATGCTCTATTAAGCAATGTGTAACTAGAGCTACAGCAGCCAGGCGCATTTGATCATTGATCTGGAAAACTATATTATAAAAGTCATTCCTCTCTTGAATAGCACATGGGAAAAAACGAATAAAGCCTTTGTTACCACCCTGCAGTCAGGTTATGTTTTATTGAGTAATGCCAATCTATGGATGCTGTATTAAGCAATGTGTTACTAGAGCTACAGCAGCCAGGCGCAATTGATCATTGCTCTGGAAAACTATACTGTAAAAGTCATTCCTCTCTTGAATAGCACATGGGAAAAAACGAATAAGGGCCTGTGTTACCACCCCGCAGGCAGGTTTTATTTTATTAAGTAATGCCAATCTACGTATGCTGTATTAAGCAATGTGTAACTAGAGCTACATCTGCCAGGCGCATTTGATCATTGCTCTGGAAAACTATAATATAGAAGTCATTCCTCTCTTGAATAGCACATGGAAAAAAACGAATAAAGCCTGTGTTACCACCCCGCAGGCAGGTTTTGTTTTATTAAGTAATGCCAATCTACGGATGCTGTATTAAACAATGTGTAACTATAGCTACAGCAGCGAGGCGCACTTGTTCATTGCTCTGGAAAACTATAATATAAAAGTCATTCCTCTCTTGAATAGCACATGGGAAAAAACGAATAAAGCCTGTGTTACCACCTCGCAGGCAGGTTTTGGTTTATTAAGTAATGCCAATCTACGGACTCTCTATTAAGCAATGTGTAACTAGAGCTACAGCAGTCAGGCGCATTTGATCATTGCTCTCGAAAACTATAATATAAAAGTCATTCCCCTCTTGAATAGCACATGGGAAAAAACGAATAAAGCCTGTGTTATCACCTCGCAGGCAGGATTTGTTTTATTGAGTAAAGCCAATCTACAGATGCAGTATTAAGCAATGTGTAACTAGAGCTATAGCAGCCAGGCGGATTTGATCATTGCTCTGGAAAACTATAATATAAAAGTCATTCCTCTCTTGAATAGCACATGGGAAAAAACGAATAAAGCCTGTGTTACCACCTCGCAGGCAGGTTTTGTTTTATTAAGTAATGCCAATCTACGGATCCTGTATTAAGCAATGTGTAACTAGAGCTACAGCAGCCAGGCGCATTTGATCATTGCTCTGGAAAACTGTAATATAAAAGTCATTCCTCTCTTGAATAGCACATGGGAAAAAACGAATAAAGCCTGTGTTACCACCTATCAGGCAGGTTTTGTTTTATTAAGTAATGCCAATCTACGGATGCTGTATTAAGCAATGTGTAACTAGAGCTACAGCAGCCAGGCGCATTTGATCATTGCTCTGTAAAACTATAATATAAAAGTCATTCCTCTCTTGAATAGCACATGGGAAAAAACGAATGAAGCCTGTGTTACCACCTCGCAGGCAGGTTTTGATTTATTAAGTAATGCCACTCTACGGATGCTGTATTAAGCAATGTGTAACTAGAGCTACAGCAGCCAGGCACATTTGATCATTGCTCTGGAAAACTATAATATAAAAGTCATTCCTCTCTTGAATAGCACATGGGAAAAAATGAATAAAGCCTGTGTTACCACCCCGCAGGCAGGTTTTGTTTTATTAAGTAATGCCAATCTACGGATGCTGTATTAAGCAATGTGTAACCAGAGCTACAGCAGCCAGGCGCATTTGATCATTGCTCAGGAAAACTATAATACAATAGTCATTCCTCTCTTGAATAGCAAATGGGAAAAACGAATAAAGCCTGTGCTACCACCTCGCAGGCAGATTTTGTTTTATTAAGTAATGCCAATCGACGGATGCTGTATTAGGCAATGTGTAACTAGAGCTACAGCAGCCAGGCGCATTTGATCATTGCTCTGGAAAACTATAATATAGAAGTCATTAATCTCTTAAATAGCACATGGGAAAAAACGAATAAAGCCTGTGTTACCACCCTACAGGCAGGTTTTGTTATATTAAGTAATGCCAATATATGGATGCTGTATTAAGCAATGTGTAACTAGAGCTACAGCAGCCAGGCGCATTTGATCATTGCTCTGGAAAACTATAATATAAAAGTCATTCCTCTCTTGAATAGCATATGGGAAAAAACGAATGAAGCCTGTGTTACCACCTCGCAGGCAGGTTATGTTTTATTAAGTAATGCCACTCTACGGATGCTGTATTAAGCAATGTGTAACTAGAGCTATAGCAGCCAGGCGGAATTGGTCATTGCTCTGGAAAACTATAATATAAAAGTCATTCCTCTCTTGAATAGCACATGGGAAAAAACGAATAAAGCCTGTGTTACCACCTCGTAGGCAGGTTCTGTTTTACTAAGTAATGCCAATCTACGGATGCTGTATTAAGCAATGTCTAAGTAGAGCTACAGCAGCCAAGCGCATTTGATCATTGCTCTGGAAAACTATAATATAAAAGTCATTCCTCTCTTGAATAGCACATGGGAAAAAACGAATAAAGCCTGAGTTAAGACCCCACAGGCAGGTTTTGTTTTATTAAGTAATGCCAATCTATGGATGCTGTATTAGGCAATGTGTATCTAGAGCTGCAGCAGCAAGGCGCATTTGATCATTGCTCTGGAAAACTATAATATAAAAGTCATTCCTCTCTTGAATAGCACATGGGAATAAACGAATAAAGCCTGTGTTACCTCCTCACAGGCAGGTTTTGTTTTATTAAGTAATGCCAATCTACGGATGCTGTATTAAGCAATGTGTAACTAGAGCTACAGCAGCCAGGCGCATTTGATCATTGCCCTGAAAATCTATAATATAATTGTCATTCCTCTCTTGAATAGCACATGGGAAAAAACGAATAAAGCCAGTGTTACCACCCCGCAGGCAGGTTTTGTTTTATTAAGTAATGCAAATCTACGGATGCTGTATTAAGCAATGTGTAACTAGAGCTACAGCAACCAGGCGCATTTGATCATTGCTCTGGAAAACTAAAATATAATAGTGATTCCTCTCTTGAATAGAACATGGGAGAAAACGAATAAAGCCTGTGTTACCACCTCGAAGACAGGTTTTGTTTTATTAAGTAATGCCAATCTACGGATGCTCTATTAAGCAATGTGTAACTAGAGCTACAGCAGCCAGGCGCATTTGATCATTGCTCTGGAAAACTATAATATAAAAGTCATTCCTCTCTTGAATAGCACATGAGAATAAACGAATAAAGCCTGTGTTACCACCTCACAGGCAGGTTTTGTTTTATTAAGTAATGCCAATCTACGTATGCTGTATTAAGCAATGTGTAACTAGAGCTACAGCAGCCAGGCGCATTTGATCATTGCTCTGGAAAACTATAATTTGAAAGTCATTCCTCTCTTGAATAGCACATGGGAAAAGACGAATAAAGCCAGTGTTACCACCGCGCAGGTAGGTGTTGTTTTATTAAGTAATGCCAATCTACGGATGCTGTATTAAGCAATGTGTAACTAGAGCTACAGCAGCCAGGCGCATTTGATCATTGCTCTGGAAAACTATAATAAGATTGTCATTCCTCTCTTGAATAGCACATGGGAAAAAACGAAGAAAGCCAGTGTTACCACCCCGCTGGCAGGTTTTGTTTTATTAAGTAATGGCAATCTACGGATGCTGTATTAAGCAATGTGTAACTAGAGTTACAGCAGCCAGGCACATTTGATCATTGCTCTGGAAAACTATAATGTAATAGTGATTCCTCTGTTGAATAGAACATGAGAGAAAACGAATAAAGCCTGTGTTACCACTTCGAAGGCAGATTTTGTTTTATTAAGTAATGCCAATCTACGGATGCTGTATTAAGCAATGTGTAACTAGAGCTACAGCAGCCAGGCTCATTTGATCATTGCTCTGGAAAACTATAATATATAATTCATTATTCTCTTGAATAGCACATGGGAAAAAACTAATAAAGCCTGTGTTACCACCCCAAAGGCAGGTTTTGATTTATTAAGTAATGCCAATTTACAGATGTTGTATTAAGCAATGTGTAACTTGAGCTACAGCAGCCAGGCGCATTTGATCATTGCTCTGGAAAACTATAATATAAAAGTCATTCCTCTCTTGAATAGCACATGGGAAAAGACGAATAAAGCCAGTGTTACCACCTCGCAGGCAGGTTTTTTTTATTAAGTAATGCCAATCTATGGATGCTCTATTAAGCAATGTGTAGCTAGAGCAACAGCAGCCAGGCGCATTTGATCATTGCTCTGGAAAACTATAATATAAAAGTCATTCCTCTCTTGAATAGCACATGGGAAAAAACGATTAAAGCCTGTGTTACCACCCCGCAGTCAGGTTTATTTTTATTAAGTAATGTCAATCTTTGGATGCTGTATTAAGCAATGTGTAACTAGAGCTACAGCAGCCAGGCGCATTTGACCATTGCTCTGGAAAACTATAATGTAAAAGTCATTCCTCTCTTGAATAGCACATGGGGAAAAACGAATAAAGCCTGTGTTACCACCCCGCAGGCAGGTTTTATTTTATTAAGTAATGCCAATCTACGGATGCTGTATTAAGCAATGTGTAACTAGAGCTACATCAGCCAGGCGCATTTGATCATTGCTCTGGAAAACTATAATATAGAAGTCATCCCTCTCTTGAATAGCACATGGAAAAAAACGAATGAAGCCTGTGTTACCACCCCGCAGGCAGCTTTGTTTTATTAAGTAATGCCAATCTACGGATGCTGTATTAAACAATGTGTAACTATAGCTACAGCAGCGAGGCGCATTTGATCATTGCTCTGGAAAACAATAATATAAAAGTCATTCCTTTCTTGAATAGCACATGGGAAAAAACGAATAAAGCCTGTGTTATCACCCCGCAGGCAGGTTTTGTTGTATTGAGAAATGCCAATCTACAGATGCTGTATTAAGCAATGTGTAACTAGAGCTGTAGCAGCCAGGCGGATTTGATCATTGCTCTGGAAAACTATAATATAAAAGTCATTCCTCTCTTGAATAGCACATGGGAAGAAACGAATAAAGCCTGTGTTACCAACTCGGAGGCAGGTTTTGTTTTATTAAGTAATGCCAATCTATGGATGCTGTATTAAGCAATGTGTAACTAGAGCTACAGCAGACAGGCGCATTTGATCATCGCTCTGGAAAACTATAATATAAAAGTCATTCCTCTCTTGAATAGCACATGGGAAAAACGAATGAAGCCTGTGTTACCACCTCGCAGGCAGGTTTTGTTTTATTAAGTAATGCCACTCTACGGATGCAGTATTAAGCAATGTGTAACTAGAGCTACAGCAGCCAGGCGCATTTGATCATTGCTCTGGAAAACTATAATATAAAAGTCATTCCTCTCTTGAATAGAACATGGGAAAAAACGAATTAAGCCTGTGTTACCACCCCGCAGGCAGGTTTTGTTTTATTAAGTAATGCCAATCTACGGATGCTGTATTAAGCAATGTGTAACCAGAGCTACATCAGCCAGGCGCATTTGATCATTGCTCTGGAAAACTATAATATAAAAGTCATTAATCTCTTGAATAGCACATGGGAAAAAACGAATAAAGCCTGTGTTACCACCCCGCAGGCAGGTTTTGTTATATTAAGTAATGCCAATCTACGGATGCTGTATTAAGCAATGTGTAACTAGAGCTACAGCAGCCAGGCGCATTTGATCATTGCTCTGGAAAACTATATTTATAAAAGTCATTCCTCTCTTGAATAGCATATGGGAAAAAACGAATGAAGCCTGAGTTACCACCTCGCGGGCAGGTTATGTTTTATTAAGTAATGCCACTCTACGGATCCTGTATTAAGCAATGTGTAACTATAGCTATAGCAGCCAGGCGAATTTGATCATTGTTCTGGAAAACTATAATATAAAAGTCATTCCTCTCTTGAATAGCACATGGGAAAAAACGAATAAAGCCTGTGTTACCACCTCGCAGGCAGGTTTTGTTTTAATAAGTAATGCCAATCTACGGATGCTGTATTAAGCAATGTGTAACTAGAGCTACAGCAGCCAGGCGCATTTGATCATTGCTCTGGAAAACTATAATATAAAAGTCATTCCTCTCTTGAATCGCACATGGGAAAAAACGAATAAAGCCTGTTTTAAGACCCCACAGGCAGGTTTTGTTTTATTAAGTAATGCCAATCTATGGATGCTGTATTATGCAATGTGTATCTAGAGCTACAGCAGCCAGACGCATTTGATCATTGCTCTGGAAAACTATTTTATAATAGTGATTCCTCTCTTGAATAGAACATGGGAGAAAACGAATAAACCCTGTGTTACCACCTCGAAGGCAGGTTTTGTTTTATTAAGTAATGCCAATCTACGGATGCTGTATTAAGCGATGTGTAACTAGAGCTACAGCAGCCAGGCGCATATGATCATTGCTCTGGAAAACTATAATATAAAAGTGATTCCTCTCTTGAATAGCACATGGGAAAAAACGAATAAAGCCTGTGTTACCACCTCGCAGGCAGGTTTTTTTTTATTAAGTATAGCCAATCTACGGATGCTATATTAAGCAAAGTGTAACTAGAGCTACAGCAGCCAGGCGCATTTGATCATTGCTCTAGAAAACTATAATATAAAATACATTCCTCTCTTGAATAGCACATGGGAAAAAACGAATAAAGCCTGTAATACCACCTCGCAGGCAGGTTTTGAGTTATTAAGTAATACCAATCTATGGATGCTGTATTAAGCAATGTGTAACTAGAGCAACAGCAGCCAGGCGCATTTGATCATTGCTCTGGAAAACTATAATATAAAAGTCATTCCTCTCTTGAATAGCACATGGGAAAAAACGAATAAAGCCTGTGTAACCACCTCGCAGGCAGGTTTTGTTTTATTAAGTAATGGCAATCTACGGATGCTGAATTAAGCAATGTGTAACTAGAGCTACAGCAGCCAGGCGCAATAGATCATTGCTCTGGAAAACTATAATATAAAAGTCATTCCTCTCTTCAATAGAACATGGGAGAAAACGAATAAAGCCTGTGTTACCACCTCGAAGGCAGGTTTTGGTTTATTAAGTAATGCCAATCCACGGATGCTGTATTAAGCAATGTGTAACTAGAGCTACAGCAGCCAGGCGCATTTGACCATTGCTCTGGAAAACTATAATATAAAGGTCATTCCTCTCTTGAATAGCACATGGGAAAAAACGAATAATGCCTGTGTTACCACCTCGCAGGCAGGTTTTGTTTTATTAAGTAATGCCAATCTACGGATGCTGTATTAAGCAATGTGTAACTAGAGCTACAGCAGCCAGGCGCATTTGATCATTGCTCTGGAAAACTATAATATAAAAGTCATTCCTCCCTTGAATAGCACATGGGAAAAAACGAATAAAGCCTGTGTTACCTCCTCGCAGTCAGGTTTTGTTTTATTAAGTAATGCCAATCTCCGGATGCTGTATTAAGCAATGTGTAACTAGAGCTACAGCAGCCAGGCGCATTTGATCATTGATCTGGAAAAATATAACGTAAATGTCATTCCTCTCTTGAATAGCACATGGGAAAAAGCGAATAAAGCCTGAGTTACCACCCCGCAGGCAGGTTTTATTTTACTAAGTAATGCCAATCTACGGATGCTGTATTAAGCAATGTGTAACTAGAGCTACATCAGCCAGGCGCATTTGATCATTGCTCTGGGAAGCTATAATATAGAAGTCATTCCTCTCTTGAATAGCACATGGAAAAAAACGAATAAAGCCTGCGATACCACCCCGCAGGCAGGTTTTGTTTTATAAAGTAATGCCAATCTACGGATCCTGTATTAAGCAATGTGTAACTAGAGCTACAGCAGTCAGGCACATTTGATCATTGCTCTGGAAAACTATAATATAAAATTCATTCCTCTCTTGAATAGCACATGGGAAAAAACGAATAAAGCCTGTGTTACCACCTCGCAGGCAGGTTTTGATTTATTAAGTAATGCCAATCTACGGATGCTGTATTAAGCAATGTGTAACTAGAGCAACAGCAGCCAGGCGCATTTGACCATTGCTCTGGAAAACTATAACATAAAGGTCATTCCTCTCTTGAATAGCACGTGGGAAAAAACGAATAAAGCCTGTGTTACCACCTCGCAGGCAGGTTTTGTTTCATTAAGTAATGCCAATCTACGGATGCTGTATTAAGCAATGTGTAACTAGAGCTACAGCAGCCAGGCGCAATTGATCATTGCTCTGGAAAACTATAATAAAAAAGTCACTCCTGTCTTGAATAGCACTTGGGAAAAAAACGAATAAAGCCTGTGTTACCAACCCGCAGGCAGGTTTTGATTTATTAAGTAATGCCAATCTACAGATGTTGTATTAAGCAATGTGTAACTTGAGCTACAGCAGCCAGGCGCATTTGATCATTGCTCTAGAAAACTATAATATAAAAGTCATTCCTCTCTTGAATAGCACATGGGAAAAGACGAATAAAGCCTGTGTTACCACCTCGCAGGCAGGTTTTTTTATTAAGTAATGCCAATCTATGGATGCTCTATTAAGCAATGTGCAACTAGAGCTACAGCAGCCAGGCGCATTTGATCATTGCTCTGGAAAACTATAATATAATAGTGATTCCTCTCTTGAATAGAACATGGGAGTAAACGAATAAACCCTGTGTTACCACCTCGAAGGCAGGTTTTGTTTTATTAAGTAATGCCAATCTACGGATGCTGTATTAAGCAATGTGTAACTAGAGCTACAGCAGCCAGGCGCATTTGATCATTTCTCTGGAAAACTATAATATAAAAGTCATTCTTCTCTTGAGTAGCACATGGGAAAAAACGAATAAAGCCTGTGTTACCACCTCGCAGGCAGGTTTTTTTTTATTAAGTTATGACAATCTACGGATGCTATATTAAGCAATGTGTAACTAGAGCTACAGCAGCCAGGCGCATTTGATCATTGCTCTGGAAAACTATAATATAAAATACATTCCTCTCTTGAATAGCACATGGGAAAAAACGTATAAAGCCTGTAATACCACCTCGCAGGCAGGTTTTGAGTTATTAAGTAATGCCAATCTATGGATGCTGTATTAAGCAATGTGTAACTAGAGCAACAGCAGCCAGGTGCATTTGATCATTGCTCTGGAAAACTATAATATGAAAGTCATTCCTCTCTTGAATAGCACATGGGAAAAAACGAATAAAGCCTGTGTTACCACCTCGCAGGCAGATTTTGTTTTATTAAGTAATGGCAATCTACGGATGCTGTATTAAGCAATGTGTAACTAGAGCTACAGCAGCCAGGCGCAATAGATCATTGTCTGGAAAACTATAATATAAAAGTCATTCCTCTCTTGAATAGCACATGGGAAAGAACGAATAAAGCCTGTGTTACCACCCCACAGGCAGGTTTTGATTTATTAAGTAATGCCAATCCACCGATGTAGTATTAAGCAATGTGTAACTTGAGCTACAGCAGCCAGGCGCATTTGATCATTGCTCTGGAAAACAATAATATAAAAGTAATTCCTCTCTTGAATAGAACATGGGAGAAAACGAATAAAGCCTGTGTTACCACCTCGAAGGCAGGTTTTGGTTTATTAAGTAATGCCAATATACGGATGCTGTATTAAGCAATGTGTAACTAGAGCTACAGCAGCCAGGCGCATTTGACCATTGCTCTGCAAAACTATAATATAAAGGTCATTCCTCTCTTGAATAGCACATGGGAAAAAACGACTAATGCCTGTGTTACCACCTCGCAGGCAGGTTTTGTTTTATTAAGTAATGCCAATCTACGGATGCTGTATTAAGCAATGTGTAACTAGAGCTACAGCAGCCAGGCGCATTTGATCATTGCTCTGGAAAACTATAATATAAAAGCCATTCCTCTCTTGAATAGCACATGGGAAAAAACGAATAAAGCCTGTGTTACCTCCACCCACTCAGGTTTTGTTTTATTAACTAATGCCAATCTACGGATGTTGTATTAAGCAATGTGTAACTAGAGCTACAGCAGCCAGGCGCATTTGATCATTGATCTGGAAAAATATAACGTAAATGTCATTCCTCTCTTGAATAGCACATGGGAAAAAGCGAATAAAGCCTGTGTTACCACCCCGCAGGCAGGTTTTATTTTACTAAGTAATGCCAATCTACGAATGCTGTATTAAGCAATGTGTAACTAGAGCTACATCAGCCAGGCGCATTTGATCATTGCTCTGGAAAGCTATAATATAGAAGTCATTCCTCTCTTGAATAGCACATGGAAAAAAACGAATAAAGCCTGTGTTACCACCCCACAGGCAGGTTTTGTTTTATTAAGTAATGCCAATCTACGGATCCTGTATTAAGCAATGTGTAACTAGAGCTACAGCAGTCAGGCGCATTTGATCATTGCTCTGGAAAACCATAATATAAAATTCATTCCTCTCTTGAATAGCACATGGGAAAAAACGAATAAAGCCTGTGTTACCACCTCGCAGTCAGGTTTTGATTTATTAAGTAATGCCAATCTACGGATGCTGTATTAAGCAATGTGTAACAAGTGCAACAGCAGCCAGGCGCATTTGATCATTGCTCTGGAAAACTATAACATAAATGTCATTCCTCTCTTGAATAGCACGTGGGAAAAAACGAATAAATCCTGTGTTACCACCTCGCAGGCGGGTTTTGTTTTATTAAGTAAAGGCAATCTACGGATGCTGTATTAAGCAATGTGTAACTATAGCTACAGCAGCCAGGCGCAATTGATCATTGCTCTGGAAAACTATAATATAAAAGTCACTCCTGTCTTGAATAGCACTTGGGAAAAAAGCGAATAAAGCCTGTGTTACCACCCCGCAGGCAGGTTTTGATTTATTAAGTAATGCCAATCTACAGATGTTGTATTAAGCAATGTGTAACTTAAGCTACAGCAGCCAGGCGCATTTGATCATTGCTCTAGAAAACTATAATATAAAAGTCATTCCTCTCTTCAATAGCACATGGTAAAAGACGAA
Organism: Schistocerca serialis cubense; assembly: GCF_023864345.2. Lineage (NCBI taxonomy): Eukaryota > Metazoa > Arthropoda > Insecta > Orthoptera > Acrididae > Schistocerca > Schistocerca serialis. The sequence goes on from NC_064639.1 coordinate 35,741,905, forward strand.
TAAAGCCTGTGTTACCACCTCGCAGGCAGGTTTTTTTTATTAAGTAATGCCAATCTATGGATGCTCTATTAAGCAATGTGCAACTAGAGCTACAGCAGCCAGGTGCATTTGATCATTGTTCTGGAAAACTATAATATAAAAGTCATTCCTCTCTTGAACAGCACATGTGAAAAAACGAATAAAGCCTGTGTTACCACCGCGCAGTCAGGTTTTGTTTTATTAAGTAATGCCAATCTACGGATGCTGTATTAAGCAATGTGTAACTAGAGCTACAGCAGCCAGGCGCATTAGATCATTGCTCTGGAAAACTATAATGTAAAAGTCATTCCTCTCTTGAATAGCACATGGGAAAAAACGAATAAAGCTTGTGTTACCACCCCGCTGGCAGGTTTTATTTTATTAAGTAATGCCAATCTACGGATGCTGTATTAAGCAATGTGTAACTAGAGCTACATCATGCAGGCACATTTGATCATTGCTTTGGAAAACTATAATATAGAAGTCATTCCTCTCTTGAATAGCACATGGAAAAAACCAATAAAGCCTGTGTTACCACCCCGCAGGCAGGTTTTGTTTTATTAAGTAATGCCAATCTACGGATGCTGTATTAAACAATGTGTAACTTTAGCTACAGCAGCGAGGCGCATTTGATCATTGCTCTGGAAAACTATAAAATAAAAGTCATTCCTTTCTTGAATAGCACATGGGAGAAAACGAATAAAGCCTGTGTTATCACCTCGCAGGCAGATTTTGTTTTATTGAGTAATGCCAATCTACGGATGCTGTATTAAGCAATGTGTAACTAGAGCTATAGCAGCCAGGCGCATTTGATCATTGCTCTGGAAAACTATAATATAAAAGTCATTCCTCTCTTGAATAGCACAAGGGAAAAAGCGAATAAAGCCTGTATTACCACCTCGCAGGCAAGTTTTGTTTTATACATAATGCCAATCTACAGATGCTGTATTAAGCAATGTGTAACTAGAGCTACAGCAGCCAGGCGCATTTGATCATTGCTCTGGAAAACTATAATATAAAAGTCATTCCTCTCTTGAATAGCACATGGGAAAAAACGAATAAAGCCTGTGTTACCACCTCTCAGGCAGGTTTTGTTTTATTAAGTAATGCCAATCTATGGATGCTGTATTAAGCAATGTGTAACTAGAGCTACAGCAGCCAGGCGCATTTGATCATTGCTCTGGAAAACTATAATATAAAAGTCATCCCTCTCTTGAATAGCACATTGGAAGAAACGAATAAAGACTGTGTTACCACCGCACAGGTAGTTTTTGTTTTATTAAGTAATGCCAATCTACGGATGCTGTATTAAGCAATGTGTAACTAGAGCTACAGCAGCCAGGCGCATTTGATCATTGCTCTGGAAAACAATAATATAAAAGTCATTCCTCTCTTGAATAGCACATGGGAAAAGACGAATAAAGCCTGTGTTACCACATCGCAGGCAGGTTTTTTTATTAAGTAATGCCAATCTATGGATGCTCTACTAAGCAATGTGTAACTAGATCTACAGCAGCCAGGCGCATTTGATCATTGCTCTGGAAAACTATAATATAAAAGTCATTCCTCTCTTGAATAGCACATGGGAAAAAACGAATAAAGCCTGTGTTACCACCCCGCAGTCGGGTTTTGTTTTATTAAGTAATGCCAATCTACGGATGCTGTATTAAGCAATGTGTAACTAGAGCTACAGCAGCCAGGCGCATTTGATCATTGCTCTGGAAAACTATAATATAATTGTCATTCCTCTCTTGAATAGCACATGGGAAAAAACGAATAAAGCCAGTGTTACCACCCAGCAGGCAGGTTTTGTTTTATTAAGTAATACCAATCTACGGATGCTGTATTAAGCAATGTGTAACTAGAGCTACAGCAGCCAGGCGCATTTGATCATTGCTCTGGAAAACAATAATATAAAAGTCATTCCTCTCTTGAATAGCACATTGGAAAAGACGAATAAAGCCTGTGTTACCACATCACAGGCAGGTTTTTTTATTAAGTAATGCCAATCTATGGATGCTCTACTAAGCAATGTGTAACTAGATCTACAGCAGCCAGGCGCATTTGATCATTGCTCTGGAAAACTATAATATAAAAGTCATTCCTCACTTGAATAGCACATGGGAAAAAACGAATAAAGCCTGTGTTACCACCCCGCAGTCGGGTTTTGTTTTATTAAGTAATGCCAATCTACGGATGCTGTATTAAGCAATGTGTAACTAGAGCTACAGCAGCCAGGCGCATTTGATCATTGCTCTGGAAAACTATAATGTAAAAGTCATTCCTCTCTTGAATAGCACATGGGAGAAAACGAATGAAGCCTGTGTTACCACCTCGCAGGCAGGTTTTGTTTTATTAAGTAATGCCACTCTACGGATGCTGTATTAAGCAATGTGTAACTAGAGCTACAGCAGTCAGGCGCATTTGATCATTGCTCTGGAAAACTATAATATAAAAGTCATTCCTCTCTTGAATAGCACATGGGAACAAACGAATAAAGCCTGTGTTACCACCTCGCAGGCAGATTTTGTTTTATTAAGTAATGCCAATCTGTTGTTGTTGTGGTCTTCAGTCCTGAGACTGGTTTGATGCAGCTCTCCATGCTACTCTATCCTGTGCAAGCTTTTTCATCTCCCAGTACCTACTGCAACCTACATCCTTCTGAATCTGCTTAGTGTATTCATCTCTTGGTCTCCCTCTACGATTTTTACCCTCCACGCTGCCCTCCAATACTAAATTGGTGATCCCTTGATGCCTCAGAACATGTCCTACCAACCGATCCCTTCTTCTGGTCAAGTTGTGCCACAAACTTCTCTTCTCCCCAATCCTATTCAATACTTCCTCACTAGTTATGTGATCTACCCATCTAATCTTCAGCATTCTTCTATAGCACCACATTTCGAAAGCTTCTATTCTCTTCTTGTCCAAACTATTTATCGTCCATGTTTCACTTCCATACATGAATGCCAATCTACGGATGCTGTATTAAGCAATGTGTAACTAGAGCTACAGCAGCCAGGCGCATTTGATCATTGCTTTGGAAAACTATAATATAAAAGTCATTAATCTCTTGAATAGCACATGGGAAAAAACGAATAAAGCCTGTGTTACCACCCCGCAGGCAGGTCTTGTATTATTAAGTAATGCCAATCTACAGATGCTGTATTAAGCAATGTGTAACTAGAGCTACAGCAGCCAGGCGCATTTGATCATTGCTCTGGAAAACTATAATATAAAAGTCATTCCTCTCTTGAATAGCATATGGGAAAAAACGAATGAAGCCTGTGTAAGCACCTGGCAGGCAGGTTATTTTTTATTAAGTAATGCCCCTCTACGGATGCTGTATTAAGCAATGTGTAACAAGAGCTATAGCAGCCAGGCGGATTTGATCATTGCTCTGGAAAACTATAATATAAAAGTCATTCCTCTCTTGAATAGCACATAGGAAAAACGAATAAAGCCTGTGTTACCACCTTGCAGGCAGGTTTTGTTCTACTAAGTAATGCCAATTCCTCGGATGCTGTATTAAGCAATGTGTAACTAGAGCTATAGCAGCCAGGCGCATTTGATCATTGCTCTGGAAAACTATAATATAATTGTCATTCCTCTCTTGAATAGCACTTGGGAAAAGACGAATAAAGCCAGTGTTACCACCCAGCAGGCAGGTTTTGTTTTATTAAGCAATTCCAATCTACGGATGCTGTATTAAGCAATGTGTAACTAGAGCTACAGCAGCCAGGCGCATTTGATCATTGCTCTGGAAAACAATAATATAAAAGTCATTCCTCTCTTGAATAGCACATGGGAAAAGACGAATAAAGCCTCTGTTACCACCTCGCAGGCAGGTTTTTTTTATTAAGTAATGCCAATCTATGGATGCTCTACTAAGCAATGTGTAACCAGATCTACAGCAGCCAGGCGCAATTGATCATTGCTCTGGAAAACTATAATATAAAAGTCATTCCTCTCTTGAATAGCTTATGGGAAAAAACGAATAAAGCCTGTGTTACCACCCCGCAGTCGGGTTTTGTTTTAATAAGTAGTGCCAATCTACGGATGCTGTATTAAGCAATGTGTAACTAGAGCTACAGCAGCCAGGCGCATTTGATCATTGCTCTGGAAAACTATAATGTAAAAGTCATTCCTCTCTTGAATAGCACATGGGAAAAAACGAATAAAGCCTGTGTTACCACCCCGCAGGCAGGTATTATTTTATTAAGTAATGCCAATCTACGGATGCTGTATTAAGCAATGTGTAACTAGAGCTACATCAGCCAGACGCATTTGATCATTGCTCTGGAAAACTATAATATAGAAGTCATTCCTCTCTTGAATAGCACATGGAAGAAAACGAATAAAGCCTGTGTTACCACCCCGCAGGCAGGTTTAGTTTTATTAAGTAATGCCAGTCTACGGATGCTGTATTAAGCAATGTGTAACTATAGCTACAGCAGCGAGGCGCATTTGATCATTGCTCTGGAAAACTATAATATAAAAGTCATTCCTCTCTTGAATAGCACATGGGAAAAAACGAATAAAGCCTGTATTACCACCTCGCAGATAGGTTTTGCTTTATTAAGTAATGCCAATCTACGGACGCTCTATTAAGCAATGTGTAACTAGAGCTACAGCAGCCGGGCGCATTTGATCATTGCTCTGGAAAACTATAATATAAAAGTCATTCCTTTCTTGAATAGCACATGGGAAAAAACGAATAAAGCCTGTGTTATCACCACGCAGGCAGGTTTTGTTTTATTGAGTAATGCCAATCTACGGATGCAGTATTAAGCAATGTGTAACTACAGCTATAGCAGCCAGGCGTATTTGATCATTGCTCTGGAAAACTGTAATATAAAAATCATTCCTCTCTTGAATAGCACATGGGAAAAAACGAATAAAGCCTGTGTTACCACCTCGCAGGCAGGTTTTGTTTTATTAAGTAATGCCAATCTACGGATGCTGTATATAGCAATGTGTAACTAGAGCTACAGCAGCCAGGCGCATTTGATCATTGCTCTGGAAAACTATAACATAAAAGTCATTCCTCTCATGAATAGCACATGGGAAAAAACGAATAAAGCCTGTGTTACCACCTCGCAGGCAGATTTTGTTTTATTAAGTAATGCAAATCTACGGATGCTGTATTAAGCAATGTGTAACAAGAGCTATAGCAGCCAGGCGCATTTGATCATTGGTCTGGAAAACTATAATATAATAGTGATTCCTCTCTTGAATAGAACATGGGTGAAAACGAATAAAGCCTGTGATACACCTCGAAGGCAGGATTTGATTTATTAAGTAATGCCAATCTACGGATGCTGTATTAAGCAATGTGTAACTAGAGCTACAGCAGCCAGGCGCATTTGATCATTGCTCTGGAAAAGTATAATATAAAAGTCATTCCTCTCTTGAATAGCACATGGGAAAAAAAGGAATAAAGCCTGTGTTACCACCTCGCAGGCAGGTTTTGTTTTATTAAGTAATGGCAATCTACGGCTGCTGTATTAAGCACTGTGTAACTAGAGCCATAGCAGCCAGGCGCATTTCATCATTGCTCTGGAAAACTATAATAAAAAATTCATTCCTCTCTTGAATAGCACATGGGAAAAAACGAATAAAGCCTGTATTACCTCCCCGCAGGCTGGTTTTGATTTATTAATTAATGCCAATCTACGGATGCTGTATTAAGCAATGTGTAACTAGAGCTACAGCAGCCAGGCGCATTTGATCATTGCTCTGGAAAACTATAATATAAAAGTCATTCCTCTCTTGAACAGCACATGGGAAAAAACGAATAAAGCCTGTGTAACCACCCCGCAGGCAGGTTTTGATTTATTAGGTAATGCCAATCTACAGATGTTGTATTAAGCAATTTGTAACTTGAGCTACAGCAGCCAGGCGCATTTTATCATTGCTCTGGAAAACTATAATATAAAAGTCATTCCTCTATTGAATAGCACATGGGAAAAAACGAATAAAGCCTGTGTTACCACCTCGCAGGAAGGTTTTGTTTTGTTAAGTAATGCCAATCTACGGATGCTGTATTAAGCCATGTGTAACTAGAGCTACATCAGCCAGGCGCATTTGATCATTGGTCTGGAAAACTATAATATAATAGTGATTCCTCTCTTGAATAGAACGTGGGTGAAAACGAATAAAGCCTGTCTTACCACCTCGAAGGCAGGATTTGATTTATTAAGTAATGCCAATCTACGGATGCTGTATTAAGCAATGTGTAACTAGAGCTACAGCAGCCAGGCGCATTTGATCATTGCTCTGGAAAACTATAATATAAAAGTCATTCCTCTCTTGAATAGCACATGGGAAAAAACGAATAAAGCCTGTGTTACCACCTCCCAGGCAGGTTTTGTTTTATTAAGTAATACCAGTCTACGGATGATGCATTAAGCAATGTGTAACTAGAGCTACAGCAGCCAGGCGCATTTGATCATTGCTCTGGAAAACTATAATATAAAAGTCATTCCTCTCTTGAATAGCACATGGGAAAAAGCGAATAAAGTCTGTGTTACCACCTCTCAGGCAGGTTTTGTTTTATTAAGTAATGACAATCTACGGATGCTGTATTAAGCAATGTGTAACTAGAGCTACAGCAGCCAGGCGCATTTGATCATTGCTCTGGAAAACTATAATATAAAAGTCATTCCTCTCTTGAACAGCACATGGGAAAAAACGAATAAAGCCTGTGTTACCACCTCGCAGGCAGGTTTTGCTTTATTAAGTAATGCCAATCTACGGATGCTGTATTAAGCAATGTGTAACTAGAGCTATAGCAGCCAGGCGGATTTGAGCATTGCTCTGGAAAACTATAATATAAAAGTCATTCCTCTCTTGAATAGCACATGGGAAAAAACGAATAAAGCCTGTGTTACCACCTCCCAGGCAGCTTTTGTTTTACTAAGTAATGCCAATCTACGGATGCTGTATTAAGCAATGTGTAACTAGAGCTACAGCAGCCAGGCGCATTTGATCATTGCTCTGGAAAACTATAATATGAAAGTCATTCCTCTCTTGAATAGCACATGGGAAAAAACGAATAAAGCCTGTGTTAAGACCCCGCAGGCAGGATTTGTTTTATTAAGTAATGCCAATCTATGGATGCTCTACTAAGCAATGTGTAACTAGATCTACAGCAGCCAGGCGCATTTGATCATTACTCTGGAAAAGTATAATTTAAAAGTGATTCCGCTCTTGAATAGCACATGGGAAGAAACGAATAAAGCCTGTGTTACCACCCCGCAGTCGGGTTTTCTTTTATTAAGTAATGCCAATCTACGGATGCTGTATTAAGCAATGTGTAACTAGAGCTACAGCAGCCAGGCGCATTTGATCATTGCCCTGGAAAACTATAATGTAAAAGTCATTCCTCTCTTGAATAGCACATGGGAAAAAACGAATGAAGCCTGTGTTACCACCTCGCAGGCAGGTTTTGTTTTATTAAGTAATGCCACTCTACAGATGCTGTATTAAGCAATGTGTAACTAGAGCTACAGCAGTCAGGCGCATTTGATCATTGCTCTGGAAAACTATAATATAAAAGTCATTCCTCTCTTGAATAGCACATGGGAAAAAACGAATAAAGCCTGTGTTACCACCCCGCAGGCAGGTTTTGTTTTATTAAGTAATGCCAATCTACGGATGCTGTATTAAGCAAAGTGTAACCAGAGCTACAGCAGCCAGGCGCATTTGATCATTGCTCTGGAAAACTATAATATAAAAGTCATTCCTCTCTTGAATAGCACATGGGATAAAACGAATAACGCCTGTGTTACCACCTCGCAGGCAGATTTTGTTTTATTAAGTAATGCCAATCTACGGATGCTGTATTAAGCAATGTGTAACTAGAGCTACAGCAGCCAGGCGCATTTGATCATTGCTTTGGAAAACTATAATATAAAAGTCATTAATCTCTTGAATAGCACATGGGAAAAAACGAATAAAGCCTGTGTTACCACTCCGCAGGCAGGTCTTGTTTTATTAAGTAATGCCAATCTACAGATGCTGTATTAAGCAAGGTGTAACTAGAGCTACAGCAGCCAGGCGCATTTGATCATTGCTCTGGAAAACTGTAATATAAAAGTCATTCCTCTCTTGAATAGCATATGGGAAAAAACGAATGAAGCCTGTGTAACCACCTGGCAGGCAGGTTATGTTTTATTAAGTAATGCCAATCTACGGATGCTGTATTAAGCAATGTGTAACTAGAGCTATAGCAGCCAGGCGCATTTGATCATTGCTCTGGAAAACTATAATATAAAAGTCACCCCTCTCTTGAATAGCACATTGGAAAAAACGAATAAAGACTGTGTTACCACCGCACAGGTAGTTTTTGTTTTATTAAGTAATACCAATCTACGGATGCTGTATTAAGCAATGTGTAACTAGAGCTACAGCAGCCAGGCGCATTTGATCATTGCTCTGGAAAACAATAATATGAAAGTCATTCCTCTCTTGAATAGCACATGGGAAAAGACGAATAAAGCCTCTGTTACCACCTCGCAGGCAGGTTTTTTTTATTAAGTAATGCCAATCTACAGATGCTGTATTAAGCAATGTGTAACTAGAGCTACAGCAGCCAGGCGCATTTGATCATTGCTCTGGAAAACTATAATATAAAAGTAATTCCTCTCTTGAATAGCATATGGAAAAAACCAATAAAGCCTGTGTTACCACCTCGCAGGCAGGTTTTGTTTTACTAAGTAATGCCAATCTACGGATGCTGTATTAAGCAATGTGTAACTAGAGCTATAGCAGCCAGGCGCATTTGATCATTACTCTGGAAAAGTATAATTTAAAAGTCATTCCGCTCTTGAATAGCACATGGGAAGAAACGAATAAAGCCTGTGTTACCACCCCGCAGTCGGGTTTTCTTTTATTAAGTAATGCCAATCTACGGATTTTGTATTAAGCAATGTGTAACTAGAGCTACAGCAGCCAGGCGCATTTGATCATTGCCCTGGAAAACTATAATGTAAAAGTCATTCCTCTCTTGAATAGCACATGGGAAAAAACGAATGAAGCCTGTGTTACCACCTCGCAGGCAGGTTTTGTTTTATTAAGTAATGCCACTCTACAGATGCTGTATTAAGCAATGTGTAACTAGAGCTACAGCAGTCAGGCGCATTTGATCATTGCTCTGGAAAACTATAATATAAAAGTCATTCCTCTCTTGAATAGCACATGGGAAAAAACGAATAAAGCCTGTGTTACCACCCCGCAGGCAGGTTTTGTTTTATTAAGTAATGCCAATCTACGGATGCTGTATTAAGCAAAGTGTAACCAGAGCTACAGCAGCCAGGCGCATTTGATCATTGCTCTGGAAAACTATAATATAAAAGTCATTCCTCTCTTGAATAGCACATGGGATAAAACGAATAACGCCTGTGTTACCACCTCGCAGGCAGATTTTGTTTTATTAAGTAATGCCAATCTACGGATGCTGTATTAAGCAATGTGTAACTAGAGCTACAGCAGCCAGGCGCATTTGATCATTGCTTTGGAAAACTATAATATAAAAGTCATTAATCTCTTGAATAGCACATGGGAAAAAACGAATAAAGCCTGTGTTACCACTCCGCAGGCAGGTCTTGTTTTATTAAGTAATGCCAATCTACAGATGCTGTATTAAGCAAGGTGTAACTAGAGCTACAGCAGCCAGGCGCATTTGATCATTGCTCTGGAAAACTGTAATATAAAAGTCATTCCTCTCTTGAATAGCATATGGGAAAAAACGAATGAAGCCTGTGTAACCACCTGGCAGGCAGGTTATGTTTTATTAAGTAATGCCAATCTACGGATGCTGTATTAAGCAATGTGTAACTAGAGCTATAGCAGCCAGGCGCATTTGATCATTGCTCTGGAAAACTATAATATAAAAGTCACCCCTCTCTTGAATAGCACATTGGAAAAAACGAATAAAGACTGTGTTACCACCGCACAGGTAGTTTTTGTTTTATTAAGTAATACCAATCTACGGATGCTGTATTAAGCAATGTGTAACTAGAGCTACAGCAGCCAGGCGCATTTGATCATTGCTCTGGAAAACAATAATATGAAAGTCATTCCTCTCTTGAATAGCACATGGGAAAAGACGAATAAAGCCTCTGTTACCACCTCGCAGGCAGGTTTTTTTTATTAAGTAATGCCAATCTACAGATGCTGTATTAAGCAATGTGTAACTAGAGCTACAGCAGCCAGGCGCATTTGATCATTGCTCTGGAAAACTATAATATAAAAGTAATTCCTCTCTTGAATAGCATATGGAAAAAACCAATAAAGCCTGTGTTACCACCTCGCAGGCAGGTTTTGTTTTACTAAGTAATGCCAATCTACGGATGCTGTATTAAGCAATGTGTAACTAGAGCTATAGCAGCCAGGCGCATTTGATCATTGCTCTGGAAAACTATAATATAAAACTCATCCCTCTCTTGAATAGCACATGAGAAGAAACGAATAAAGCCTGTCTTACCACCCCGCAGGCAGGTTTTATTTTATTAAGTAATGCCAATCTACGGATGCTGTATTAAGCAATGTGTAACTAGAGCTACATCAGCCAGACGCATTTGATCATTGCTCTGGAAAACTATAATATAGAAGTCATTCCTCTCTTGAATAGCACATGGAAGAAAACGAATAAAGCGTGTGTTACCACCCCGCTGGCAGGTTTTGTTTTATTAAGTAATGCCAATCTACGGATGCTGTATTAAGCAATGTGTAACTATAGCTACAGCAGCGAGGCGCATTTGATCATTGCTCTGGAAAACTATAATATAAAAGTCATTCCTCTCTTGAATAGCACATGGGAAATAACTAATAAAGCCTGTATTACCACCTCGCAGATAGGTTTTGCTTTATTAAGTAATACCAATCTACGGATGCTGTATTACGCAATGTGTAACTAGAGCTACAGCAGCCAGGCGCATTTGATCATTGCTCTGGAAAACAATAATATGAAAGTCATTCCTCTCTTGAATAGCACATGGGAAAAGACGAATAAAGCCTCTGTTACCACCTCGCAGGCAGGTTTTGTTTTATTGAGTAATGCCAATCTACGGATGCTGTATTAAGCAATGTGTAACTAAAGCTACAGCAGCCAGGCGCATTTGATCATTGCTCTGGGAAACTATAACATAAAAGTCATTCCTCTCATGAATAGCACATGGGAAAAAACGAATAAAGACTGTGTTACCACCTCGCAGGCAGGTTTTGTTTTATTAAGTAATGCAAATCTTCGGATGCTGTATTAAGCAATGTGTAACTAGAGCTATAGCAGCCAGGCGCATTTGATCATTGCTCTGGAAAACTATAATATAATAGTCATTCCTCTCTTGAATAGCACATGGGAAAAAACGAATAAAGCCTGTGTTACCACCGCGCAGGTAGGTTTTGTTTTATTAAGTAATGCCAATCTACGGATGCTGTATTAAGCAATGTGTAACTAGAGCTACAGCAGCCAGGCGCATTCGATCATTGCTCTGGAAAACTATAATATAATTGTCATTCCTCTCTTGAATAGCACATGGGAAATAACGAATAAAGCCAGTGTTACCACCCCACAGGCAGGTTTTGTTTTATTAAGTAATGCCAATCTACGGATGCTGTATTAAGCAATGTGTAACTAGAGCTACAGCAGCCAGGCGCATTTGATCATTGGTCTGGAAAACTATAATATAATAGTGATTCCTCTCTTGAATAGAACATGGGTGAAAACGAATAAAGCCTGTGATACACCTCGAAGGCAGGATTTGATTTATTAAGTAATGCCAATCTACGGATGCTGTATTAAGCAATGTGTAACTAGAGCTACAGCAGCCAGGCGCATTTGATCATTGCTCTGGAAAACTATAATATAATAGACATTCCTCTCTTGAATAGCACATGGGAAGAAACGAATAAAGCCTGTGTTACCACCTCGCAGGCAGGTTTTGTATTATTAAGTAATGCCAATCCACGGATGCTGTATTAAGCAATGTGTAACTAGAGCTACAGCAGCCAGGCGCATTTGATCATTGCTCTGGAAAACTAAAACATAAATGTCATTCCTTTCTTGAATAGAACATGGGAAAAAACGAATAAAGCCTGTGTTACCACCCCGCAGGCAGGTTTTGTTTTATTAAGTGATGCCAATCTACGGATGCTGTATTAAGCAATGTGTAACTTGAGCTACAGCAGCCACGTGCATTTGATCATTGCTCTGGAAAACTATAATATAAAAGTCATTCCTCTCTTGAATAGCATATGGGAAAAAACGAATAAAGCCTGTGTTACCACCCCGCAGGCAGGTTTTGTTTTTATTAAGTAATGCCAATCTATGAATGCTGTATTAAGCAATGTGTAACTAGAGCTACAGCAGCCAGGCGCATTTGATAATTGCTCTGGAAAACTATAATATAAAAGTCATTCCTCTCTTGAACAGCACATGGGAAAAAACGAATAAAGCCTGTGTAACCACCCCGCAGGCAGGTTTTGATTTATTAGGTAATGCCAATCTACAGATGTTGTATTAAGCAATGTGTAACTTGAGCTACAGCAGCCAGGCGCATTTTATCATTGCTCTGGAAAACTATAATATAAAAGTCATTCCTCTATTGAATAGCACATGGGAAAAGACGAATATAGCCTGCGTTACCACCTCGCAGGCAGGTTTTGTTTTATTAAGTAATGCCAATCTACGGATGCTGTATTAAGCCATGTGTAACTAGAGCTACAGCAGCCAGGCGCATTTGATCATTGGTCTGGAAAACTATAATATAATAGTGATTCCTCTCTTGAATAGAACATGGGTGAAAACGAATAAAGCCTGTGTTACCACCTCGAAGGCAGGATTTGATTTATTAAGTAATGCCAATCTACGGATGCTGTATTAAGCAATGTGTAACTAGAGCTACAGCAGCCAGGCGCATTTGATCATTGCTCTTGAAAAGTATAATATAAAAGTCATTCCTCTCTTGAATAGCACATGGGAAAAAACGAATAAAGCCTGTGTTACCACCCCACAGGCAGGTTTTGGTTTATTAAGTAATGCCAATCTACGGATGCTGTATTAAGCAATGTGTAACTAGAGCCATAGCAGCCAGGCGCATTTCATCATTGCTCTGGAAAACTATAATATAAAATTCATTCCTCTCTTGAATAGCACATGGGAAAAAACGAATAAAGCCTGTATTACCACCCCGCAGGCAGGTTTTGTTTTATTAAGTAATGCCAAACTACGGATGCTGTATTAAGCAATGTGTAACTAGAGCTACAGCAGCCAGGCGCATTTGATCATTGCTCTGGAAAACTATAATATAAAAGTCATTCCTCTCTTGAATAGCACATGGGAAAAAACGAATAAAGCCTGTGTAACCACCCCGCAGGCAGGTTATGATTTATTAGGTAATGCCAATCTACAGATGTTGTATTAAGCAATGTGTAACTTGAGCTACAGCAGCCAGGCGCATTTGATCATTGCTCTGGAAAACTATAAAAAAAAAGTCATTCCTCTATTGAATGGCACATGGGAAAAGACGAATAAAGCCTGTGTTACCACCTCGCAGGCAGGTTTTTGTTATTAGGTAATGCCAATCTATGGGTGCTCTATTAAGCAATGTGTAACTAGAGCTACAGCAGCCAGGCGCATTTGATCATTGCTCTGGATAACTATAATATAAAAGTCATTCCTCTCTTGAATGGCACGTGGGAAAAACGAATAAAGCATGTGTTACCACCCCGCAGGCAGGTTTTGTTTTGTTAAGTAATGCCAATCTACGGATGCTGTATTAAGCAATGTGTAACTAGAGCTACAGCAGCCAGGCGCATTTGATCATTGCTCTGGAAAACTATAATGTAAAGGTCACTACTCTCTTGAATAGCACATGGGAAAAAACGAATAAAGCCTGTGTTACCACCCCGCAGGCAGGTTTTATTTTAGTAAGTAATGCCAATCTACGGATGCTGTATTAAGCAATGTGTAACTAGAGCTACAGCAGCCAGGCGCATTTGATCATTGCTCTGGAAAACTATAATATTGAAGTCATTCCTCTCTTGAATAGCACATGGGAAAAAGCGAATAATGCCTGTGTTAGCACCTCACAGGCAGGTTTTGTTTTATTAAGTAATGCCAATCTACGAATGCTGTATTAAGCAATGTGTAACTAGAGCTGCAGCAGCCAGGCGCATTTGATCATTGCTCTGGAAAACTATAATATAAAAGTCATTCCTCTCTTGAATAGGACATGGGAAAAAACGAATAAACCCTGTGTTACCACCTCGCAGGCAGGTTTTGTTCTATTAAGTAATGCCAATCTACGGATGCTGTATTAAACAATGTGTAACTAGCGCTATAGCAGCCAGGCAGATTTGATCATTGCTCTGGAAAACTATAATATAAAAGTCATTCCTCTCTTGAACAGCACATGGGAAAAAACGAATAAAGCCTGTGTAACCACCCCGCAGGCAGGTTATGATTTATTAGGTAATGCTAATCTACAGATGTTGTATTAAGCAATGTGTAACTTGAGCTACAGCAGCCAGGCGCATTTGATCATTGCTCTGGAAAACTATAAAAAAAAAGTCATTCCTCTATTGAATAGCACATGGGAAAAGACGAATAAAGCCTGTGTTACCACCTCGCAGGCAGGTTTTTTTTATTAAGTAATGCCAATCTATGGATGCTCTATTAAGCAATGTGTAACTAGAGCTACAGCAGCCAGGCGCATTTGATCATTGCTCTGGATAACTATAATATAAAAGTCATTCCTCTCTTGAATGGCTCATGGGAAAAACGAATAAAGCATGTGTTACCACCCCGCAGGCAGGTTTTGTTTTGTTAAGTAATGCCAATCTACGAATGCTGTATTAAGCAATGTGTAACTAGAGCTGCAGCAGCCAAGCGCATTTGATCATTGCTCTGGAAAACTATAATATAAAAGTCATTCCTCTCTTGAATAGCACATGGGAAAAAACGAATAAACCCTGTGTTACCACCTCGCAGGCAGGTTTTGTTCTATTAAGTAATGCCAATCTACGGATGCTGTATTAAGCAATGTGTAACTAGCGCTATAGCAGCCAGGCAGATTTGATCATTGCTGTGGAAAACTATAATATAAAAGTCATTCCTCTCCTGAATAGCACATGGGAAATAAGGAATCAAGCCTGTGTTACCACCTCGCAGGCAGGTTTTGTTTTATTAAGTAATGCCAATCTACGAATGCTGTATTAAGCAATGTGTAACTGGAGCTGCAGCAGCCAGGCGCATTTGATCATTGCTCTGGAAAACTATAATATAAAATTTCATTCCTCTCTTGAATAGCACATGGGAAAAAACGAATAAAGCCTGTGTTACCACCTCGCAGGCAGGTTTCGTTTTATTAAGTAATGCCAATCTACGGATGCTGTATTAAGCAATGTGTAACTAGAGCTATAGCAGCCAGGCGCATTTCATCATTGCTCTGGAAAACTATAATATAAAAGTCATTCCTCTCCTTAATAGCACATGGGAAAAAACGAATTAAGCCTGTGTTACCACCTCGCAGGCAGGTTTTGTTTTATTAAGTAATGCCAATCTACGGATGCTCTATTAAGCTATGTGTAATTAGAGCTACAGGAGCCAGGCGCATTTGATCATTGCTGTGGAAAACTATAATATAAAAGTCATTCCTCTCTTGAATAGCACATTGGAAAAACCGAATAAAGCCTGTGTTACCACCCCGCAGGCAGGTTTTGCTTTATTAAGTAATGCCAATCTACGGATGCTGTATTAAGCAATGTGTAATTAGAGCTATAGCAGCCAGGCACATTTGATCATTGCTCTGGAAAACTATAATATAAAAGTCATTCCTCTCTTGAATAGCACATGGGAAAAAACGAATAATGCCTGTGTTACCACCTCGCAGGCAGGTTTTGTTTTATTAAGTAATGCCAATCTATGGATGCTGTATTAAGCAATGTGTAACTAGAGCTATAGCAGCCAGGCGCATTTGATCATTGCTCTGGAAAACTATAATATAAAAGTCAATCCTCTCTTGAATAGCAAAGGGTAAAAAAACGAATGAAGCCTGTGTTACCACCTCGCAGGCATGTTTTATTTTATTAAGTAATGCCAATCCACGGATGCTATATTATGCAATGTGTAACTAGAGCTACAGTAGCCATGAGCATTTGATCATTGCTCTGGAAAACTATACTATAAAAGTCATTCCTCTCTTGAATAGCACATGGGAGAAAACGAATAAAGCCTGTGATACCACCCCGCAGGCAGGTTTTGTTTTATTAAGTAATGCCAATCTACGGATGCTGTATTAAGCAATGTGTAACTAGAGGTATAGCAGCCAGGCGCATTTGATCATTGCTCTGGAAAACTATAATATAAAAGTCAATCCTCTCTTGAATAGCACATGGGAAAAAACGAATGAAGCGTGTGTTACCACCTCGAAGGCAGGTTTTGTTTTATTAAGTAATGCTAATCTATGGATGCTGTATTAAGCAATGTGTAACTAGGCTACAGGAGTCAGGCCATTTGATCATTGCTCTGGAAAACTATAATATAAAAGTCATTCCTCTCTTGAATAGCACATGGGAAAAAACGAATAAAGCCTGTGTTACCATCCCGCAGGCAGGTTTTGTTTTATTAAGTTATGCCAATCTACGGATGCTGTATTAAGCAATGTGTAACTAGAGCTATAGCAGCCAGGTGCATTTGATCATTGCTCTGGAAAACTATAATATAAAAGTCATTCCTCTCTTGATTAGCTCATGGGAAAAAACGAATAAAGCCTGTGTTACCACCGCGCAGGCAGGTTCTGTTTTATTAAGTAATGCCAATCTACGGATGGTGTATTTAGCAATGTGTTACTAGAGCTACAGCAGCCAGGCGCATTTGATCATTGCTCTGGAAAACTATAATATAATAGTCATTCCTCTCTTGAATAGCACATGGGAAAAAACGAATAAAGCCAGTGTTACCACCCCGCAGGCAGGTTTTGTTTTATTAAGTAATGCCAATCTACGGATGCTGTATTAAGCAATGTGTAACTAGAGCTACAGCAGCCAGGCGCATTTGATCATTGCTCTGGAAAACTATAATATAATAGTGATTCCTCTCTTGAATAGCACATGGGAAAAAACGAACAAAGCCTGTGTTACCACCTCGAAGGCAGGTTTTCTTTTATTAAGTAATGCCAATCTACGGATGCTGTATTAAGCAATGTGTAACTAGAGCTACAGCAGCCAGGCGCATTTGATCATTGCTCTGGAAAACTATAATATAAAAGTCATTCCTCTCTTGAATAGCACATGAGAAGAAACGAATAAAGCCTGTGTTACCACCTCGCAGGCAGGTTTTGTTTTCTTAAGAAATGCCAATCTACAGATGCTGTATTAAGCAATGTGTAACTAGAGCTACAGCAGCCAGGCGCATTTGATCATTGCTCTGGAAAACTATAATATAATAGTGATTCCTCTCTTGAATAGAACATGGGAAAAAACGAATAAAGCCTGTGTTACCACCTCGAAGGCAGGTATTGTTTTATTAAGTAATGCCAATCCACGGATGCTGTATTAAGCAATGTGTAACTAGAGCTACAGCAGCCAGGCGCATTTGATCATTGCTCTGGAAAACTATAATATAAAAGTCATTCCTCTCTAGAATAGCACATGGGAACAAAACGAATTTAAGCCTGTGTTTCCACCCCGCAGGCAGGTTTTGATTTATTAAGTAATGCCAATCTACGGATGCTGTATTAAGCAATGTGTAACTAGAGCTACAGCAGCCAGGAGCATTTGATCATTGCTCTGGAAAACTATAATATAAAAATCATTCCTCTCCTGAATAGCACATGGGAAAAAACTAATAAAGCCTGTGTTACCACCCCACAGGCAAGTTTTATTTTATTGTAACTGGAGCTACAGCAGCCAGGCGCATTTGATCATTGCTCTGGAAAACTCTAATATAAATGTCATTCCTCTCTTGAATAGCACATGGGAAAAAACGAATAAAGCCTGTGTTACCACTCCGCAGGCAGGTTTTGTTTTATTAAGTAATGCCAATCTGTGGATGCTGTAATAAGCAATGTGTAACTAGAGCTACAGCAGCCAGGCGCATTTGATCATTGCTCTGGAAAACTATAATATAAAAGTCATTCCTCTCTTGAATAGCACATGGGAAAAAACGACTAAAGCCTGTGTTACCACCTCGCAGGCAGGTTTTGTTTTATTAAGTAATGCCAACCTACGGATGCTGTATTAAGCAATGTGTAATTAGAGCTACAGCAGCCAGGCGCATTTGATCATTGCTCTGGAAAACTATAATATAAAAATCATTCCTCTCTTGAATAGCACATGGGAAAAAACGAATAAAGCCTGTGTTACCACCCCGAAGGCATGTTTTGTTTTATTAAGTAATGCCAATCTACGGATGGTGTATTTAGCAATGTGTAACTAGAGCTACAGCAGCCAGGCGCATTTGATCATTGCTCTGGAAAACTATAATATAATAGTCATTCCTCTCTTGAATAGCACATGGGAAAAAACGAATAAAGCCAGTGTTACCACCCCGCAGGCAGGTTTTGTTTTATTAAGTAATGCCAATCTACGGATGCTGTATTAAGCAATGTGTAACTAGAGCTACAGCAGCCAGGCGCATTTGATCATTGCTCTGGAAAACTATAATATAATAGTGATTCCTCTCTTGAATAGCACATGGGAAAAAACGAATAAAGCCTGTGTTACCACCTCGAAGGCAGGTTTTCTTTTATTAAGTAATGCCAATCTACGGATGCTGTATTAAGCAATGTGTAACTAGAGCTACAGCAGCCAGGCGCATTTGATCATTGCTCTGGAAAACTATAATATAAAAGTCATTCCTCTCTTGAATAGCACATGAGAAGAAACGAATAAAGCCTGTGTTACCACCTCGCAGGCAGGTTTTGTTTTCTTAAGAAATGCCAATCTACAGATGCTGTATTAAGCAATGTGTAACTAGAGCTACAGCAGCCAGGCGCATTTGATCATTGCTCTGGAAAACTCTAATATAAATGTCATTCCTCTCTTGAATAGCACATGGGAAAAAACGAATAAAGCCTGTGTTACCACTCCGCAGGCAGGTTTTGTTTTGTTAAGTAATGCCAATCTGTGGATGCTGTAATAAGCAATGTGTAACTAGAGCTACAGCAGCCAGGCGCATTTGATCATTGCTCTGGAAAACTATAATATAAAAGTCATTCCTCTCTTGAATAGCACATGGGAAAAAACGACTAAAGCCTGTGTTACCACCTCGCAGGCAGGTTTTGTTTTATTAAGTAATGCCAACCTACGGATGCTGTATTAAGCAATGTGTAAGTAGAGCTACAGCAGCCAGGCGCATTTGATCATTGCTCTGGAAAACTATAATATAAAAATCATTCCTCTCTTGAATAGCACATGGGAAAAAACGCATAAAGCCTGTGTTACCACCCCGAAGGCATGTTTTGTTTTATTAAGTAATGCCAATCTACGGATGCTGTATTAAGCAATGTGTAACTAGAGCTACAGCAGCCAGGTGCATTTGATCATTGTTCTGGAAAACTATAATATAAAAGTCATTCCTCTCTTGAATAGCACATGGGAAAAAACGAATAAAGCCTGTGTTACCACCTCGCAGGCGAGTTTTGTTTTCTTAAGTAATGCCAATCTACGGACGCTGTATTAAGCAATGTGTAACTAGAGCTACAGCAGCCAGGCGCATTTGATCAATGCTCTGGAAAACTATAATATAAAAGTCATTCCTCTCTTGAATAGCACATAGGAAATAACGAATAAAGCCTGTGTTACCACCTCGCAGGCAGGTTTTGTTTTGTTAAGTAATGCCAAACTACGGATGCTGTATTAAGCAATATGTAACTAGAGCTACAGCAGCCAGGCGCATTTGATCTTTGCTCTGGAAAACTATAATATAAAAGTCATTCCTCTGTTGAATAGCACATGGGAAAAAACGAATATAGCCTGTGTTACCACCTCGCAGGCAGGTTTTGTTTTATTAAGTAATGCCAATCTACGGATGCTGTATTAAGCAATGTGTAACTAGCGCTACAGCAGCCATTCGCATTTGATCATTGCTCTGGAAAACTATAATATAAAAGTCATTCCTCTCTTGAATAGCACATGGGAAAAAACGAATAAAGCCTGTGTTACCACGCCGCAGGCAGGTTTTGTTTTATTAAGTAATGCCAATCTACGGATGCTGTATTAAGCAATGTGTAACTAGAGCAACAGCAGCCAGGCGCATTTGATCATTGCTCTGGAAAACTATAATATAAAAGTCATTCCTGTCTTGAATAGCACATGAGAAAAAACGAATAAAGCCTGTGTTACCACCTCGCAGGCGGGTTTTGTTTTCTTAAGTAATGCCAATCTACGTATGCTGTATTAAAATGTGTAACTAGAGCTACAGCAGCCAGGCGCATTTGATCATTGCTCTGGAAAACCATAATATAAAAGTCATTCCTCTCTTGAATAGGACATGGGCAAAACGTTTGAAGCCTGTGTTACCACCTCGCAGGCAGGTTTTGTTTTATTAAGTAATGCCAATCTACGGATGCTGTATTAAGCAATGTGTAACTAGAGCTACAGCAGCCAGGCCATTTGATCATTGCTCTGGAAAACTATAATATAAAAGTCATTCCTCTCTTGAATAGCACATGGGAAAAACGAATAAAGCCTGTGTTGCCATCCCGCAGGCAGGTTTTGTTCTATTAAGTAATGCCAATCTACGGATGCTGTATTAAGCAATGTGTAACTAGAGCTACAGCAGCCAGGCGCATTTGATCATTGCTCTGGAAAACTATAATATAAAAGTCATTCCTCTCTTGAATAGCACATGGGAAAAAACGAATAAAGCCTGTGTTACCACCTCCCAGGCAGGTTTTGTTTTATTAAGTAATGACAATCTTCGGATGCTGTATTAAGCAATGTGTAACTATAGCTATAGCAGACAGGCGCATTTGATCATTGCTTTGGAAAACAATAAAATAAAGGTCATTCCTCTCTTGAATAGCACATGGGAAAAAACGAAATAAGCCTGTGTTACCACCCCGCAGGCAGGTTTTGTTTTATTAAGTAATGCCAATTTACGAATGCTGTATTGAGCAATCTGTAACTAGAGCTACAGCAGCCAGGCGCATTAGACCGTTGCTGTGGAAAACTATAATATAAAAGTCATTCCTCTCTTGAATAGCACATGGGAAAAACGAATAAAGCCACTGTTACCACCCCGCAGGCAGATTTCGTTTTATTAAGTAATGCCAATTTACGGATGCTGTATTAAGCAATGTGTAACTAGAGCAACAGCAGATGGGCGCATTTGATCAATGCTCTAAGAAACTATAATATAAAAGTCATTCCTCTTTTGAATATCACATGGGAAAAAACGAATAAAGCCTGTGTTACCACCTCGCAGGCAGGTTTCGTTTTATTAAGTAATGCCAATCTACGGATGCTGTATTAAGCAGTGTGTAACTAGAGCTACAGCAGCCAGGCGCATTTTATCATTGCTCTGGAAAACTATAATATAAAAGACATTCCTCTCTTGAATAGCACATGGGAAGAAACGAATAAAGCCTGTGTTACCACCTCGCAGGCAGGTTTTGTATTATTAAGTAATGCCAATATACGGATGCTGTATTAAGCAATGTGTAACTAGAGCTACAGCAGCCAGGCGCATTTGATCATTGCTCTGGAAAACTAAAATATAAATGTCATTCCTTTCTTGAATAGAACATGGGAAAAAACGAATAAAGCCTGTGTTACCACCCCGCAGGCAGGTTTTGTTTTATTAAGTGATGCCAATCTACGGATGCTGTATTAAGCAATGTGTAACTTGAGCTACAGCAGCCACGCGCATTTATCATTGCTCTGGAAAACTATAATATAAAAGTCATTCCTCTCTTGAATAGCACATGGGAAAAAACGAATAAAGCCTGTGTTACCACCCCGCAGGCAGGTTTTGTTTTATTAAGTAATGCCAATCTATGAATGCTGTATTAAGCAATGTGTAACTAGAGCTACAGCAGCCAGGCGCATTTGATAATTGCTCTGGAAAACTATAATATAAAAGTCATTCCTCTCTTGAATAGCACATGGGAAAAAAAGAATAAAGCCTGTGTTACCACCCCGCAGGCAGGTGTTGTTTTATTAAGTAATGCCAATCTACGAATGCTGTATTAAGCAATGTGTAACTAGAGCTACAGCAGCCAGGCGCATTTGATCATTGCTCTGGAAAACTATAATATAAAAGTCATTCCTCTCTTGAATAGCACATGGGAAAAAACGAATAAAGCCTGTGTTACCACCGCACAGGCAGGTTTTGTTTTATTAAGTAATGCCAATCTACGGATGCTGGATTAATCAATGTGTAACTAGAGCTACAGCAGCCAGGCGCATTTGATCATTGCTCTGGAAAACTATAATATAAAAGTCATTCCTCTCTTGAATAGCACATGGGAAAAAACGAATAAAGCCTGTGTTACCACCCCGCAGGCAGGTTTTGTTTTATTAAGTAATGCCAATCAACAGATGCTGTATTAAGCAACGTGTAACTAGAGCTACTGCAGCCAGGCGCGTTTGATCATTTTTCTGGAAAACTATAATATGAAAGTCATTCCTCTCTTGAATAGCACATGAGAAAAAACGAATAAAGTCTGCGTTACCACCCCGCAGGCAGGTTTTGTTTTATTAAGTAATGCCAATCTACGGATGCTGTATTAAGCAATGTGTAACTAGAGCTACAGCAGCCAGGCACATTTGATCATTGCTCTGGAAAACTATAATATAAAAGTCATTCCTCTATTGATTAGCACATGGGAAAAAACGAATAAAGCCTGTGTTACCACCCCGCAGGCAGGTTTTGTTTTATTAAGTAATGCCAATCTACGGATGCTTCATTAAGCAATGTGTAACTAGAGCTACAGCAGCCAGGCGCATTTGATCATTGCTCTGGAAAACAATAATATAAAAGTCTTTCCTCTCTAGAATAGCACATGGGAAAAAACGAATAAAGCCTGTGTTACCACCTCGCAGGCAGGTTTTTTTTTATTAAGTTATGCTAATCTATGGATGCTGTATTAAGCAATGTGTAACTAGAGCTACAGCAGCCAGGCGCATTTGATCATTGCTCTGGAAAACTATAATATAAGAGTCATTCCTCTCTAGAATAGCAAATGGGAAAAAACGAATAAAGCCTGTGTTATCACCCTGCAGGCAGGTTTTGTTTTATTAAGTAATGCCAATCTGCGGATGCTCTATTAAGCAATGTGTAACTAGAGCTACAGCAGCCAGGCGCTTTTGATCATTGCTCTGGAAAACTATAATATAAAAGTCATTCCTCTCTAGAATAGCACATGGGAAAAAACGAATAAAGCCTTTGTTACCACCTCGCAGGCAGTTTTTGTTTTATTAAGTAATGCTAATCTACGGATGCTGTATTAAGCAATGTATAACTAGAGCTATAGCAGCCAGGCGCATTTGATCATTGCTTTGGAAAACTATAATATAAAAGTCATTCCTCTCTTGAATAGGGCATGGGAAAAAACGAATAAAGCCTGTGTTACCACCTCGCAGACAGGTTTTGTTATATTAAGTAATACCAATCTACGGATGCTGTATTAAGCAATGTGTAAGTAGAGCTACAGCAGCCAGGCGCATTTGATCATTGCTCTGGAAAACTATAATACAAAAGTCATTCCTCTCTTGAATAGCCCATGGGAAAAAATGAATAGAGCCTGTGTTACCACCCCGCAGGCAGGTTTTGTTTTATTAAGTAATGCCAATCTACGGATGCTGTATTAAGCAATGTGTAACTATAGCTACAGCAGCCAGGCGCATTTGATCATTGCTCAGGGAAACTACAAAAAAAAGGCATTCCTCTTTTGAATATCACATGGGAAAAAACGAATAAAGCCTGTGTTACCACCTCGCAGGCAGGTTTCGTTTTATTAAGTAATGCCAATCTACGGATGCTGTATTAAGCAGTGTGTAACTAGAGCTACAGCAGCCAGGCGCATTTCATCATTGCTCTGGAAAACTATAATATAAAAGACATTCCTCTCTTGAATGGCACATGGGAAGAAACGAATAAAGCCTGTGTTACCACCTCGCAGGCAGGTTTTGTATTATTAAGTACTGCCAATATACGGATGCTGTATTAAGCAATGTGTAACTAGAGCTACAGCAGCCAGGCGCATTTGATCATTGCTCTGGAAAACTAAAATATAAATGTCATTCCTTTCTTGAATAGAACATGGGAAAAAACGAATAAAGCCTGTGTTACCACCCCGCAGGCAGGTTTTGTTTTATTAAGTGATGCCAATCTACGGATGCTGTATTAAGCAATGTGTAACTTGAGCTACAGCAGGCACGCGCATTTGATCATTGCTCTGGAAAACTATAATATAAAAGTCATTCCTCTCTTGAATAGCATATGGGAAAAAACGAATAAAGCCTGTGTTACCACCCCGCAGGCAGGTTTTGTTTTATTAAGTAATGCCAATCTATGAATGCTGTATTAAGCAATGTGTAACTAGAGCTACAGCAGCCAGGCGCATTTGATAATTGCTCTGGAAAACTATAATATAAAAGTCATTCCTCTTTTGAACAGCACATGGGAAAAAACGAATAAAGCCTGTGTTACCACCTCGCAGGCGGGTTTTGTTTAACTTAGTAATGCCAATCTACGGACGCTGTATTAAGCAATGTGTAACTAGAGCTACAGCAGCCAGGCGCATTTGATCAATGCTCTGGAAAACTATAATATAAAAGTCATTCCTCTCTTGAATAGCACATAGGAAATAACGAATAAAGCCTGTGTTACCACCTCGCAGGCAGGTTTTGTTTTATTAAGTAATGCCAAACTACGGATGCTGTATTAAGCAATATGTAACTAGAGCTACAGCAGCCAGGCGCATTTGATCTTTGCTCTGGAAAACTATAATATAAAAGTCATTCCTCTGTTGAATAGCACATGGAAAAAAACGAATATAGCCTGTGTTACCACCTCGCAGGCAGGTTTTGTTTTATTAAGTAATGCCAATCTACGGATGCTGTATTAAGCAATGTGTAACTAGCGCTATAGCAGCCAGGCGCATTTGATCATTGCTCTGGAAAACTATAATATAAAAGTCATTCCTCTCTTGAATAGCACATGGGAAAAAACGAATAAAGCCTGTGTTACCACGCCGCAGGCAGGTTTTGTTTTATTAAGTAATGCCAATCTACGGATGCTGTATTAAGCAATGTGTAACTAGAGCTACAGCAGCCAGGCGCATTTGATCATTGCTCTGGAAAACTATAATATAAAAGTCATTCCTCTCTTGAATAGCACATGAGAAAAAACGAATAAAGCCTGTGTTACCACCTCGCAGGCGGGTTTTGTTTTCTTAAGTAATGCCAATCTACGTATGCTGTATTAAAATGTGTAACTAGAGCTACAGCAGCCAGGCGCATTTGATCATTGCTCTGGAAAACCATAATGTAAAAGTTATTCCTCTCTTGAATAGGACATGGGCAAAACGTTTGAAGCCTGTGTTACCACCTCGCAGGCAGGTTTTGTTTTATTAAGTAATGCCAATCTACGGATGCTGTATTAAGCAATGTGTAACTAGAGCTACAGCAGCGAGGCCATTTGATCATTGCTCTGGAAAACAATAATATAAAAGTCATTCCTCTCTTGAATAGCACATGGGAAAAAACGAATCAAGCCTGTGTTGCCATCCCGCAGGCAGGTTTTGTTTTATTAAGTAATGCCAATCTACGGATGCTGTATTAAGCAATGTGTAACTAGAGCTACAGCAGCCAGGCGCATTTGACCATTGCTCTGGAAAACTATAATATAAAAGTCATTCCTCTCTTGAATAGCACATGAGAAAAAACGAATAAAGCCTGTGTTACCACCTCGCAGGCAGGTTTTGTTTTATTAAGTAATGACAATCTTCGGATGCTGTATTAAGCAATGTGTAACTAGAGCTATAGCAGACAGGCGCATTTGATCATTGCTCTGGAAAACAATAAAATAAAGGTCATTCCTCTCTTGAATAGCACATGGGAAAAAACGAATAAAGCCTGTGTTACCACCCCGCAGGCAGGTTTTGTTTTATTAAGTAATGCCAATTTACGAATGCTGTATTGAGCAATGTGTAACTAGAGCTACAGCAGCCAGGCGCATTAGACCGTAGCTGTGGAAAACTATAATATAAAAGTCATTCCTCTCTTGAATAGCACATGGGAAAAACGAATAAAGCCACTGTTACCACCCCGCAGGCAGATTTCGTTTTATTAAGTAATGCCAATTTACGGATGCTGTATTAAGCAATGTGTAACTAGAGCAACAGCAGATGAGCGCATTTGATCAATGCTCTAAGAAACTATAATGTAAAAGTCATTCCTCTTTTGAATATCACATGGGAAAAAACGAATAAAGCCTGTGTTACCACCTCGCAGGCAGGTTTCGTTTTATTAAGTAATGCCAATCTACGGATGCTGTATTAAGCAGTGTGTAACTAGAGCTACAGCAGCCAGGCGCATTTCATCATTGCTCTGGAAAACTATAATATAAAAGACATTCCTCTCTTGAATAGCACATGGGAAGAAACGAATAAAGCCTGTGTTACCACCTCGCAGGCAGGTTTTGTATTATTAAGTAATGCCAATATACGGATGCTGTATTAAGCAATGTGTAACTAGAGCTACAGCAGCCAGGCGCATTTGATCATTGCTCTGGAAAACTAAAATATAAATGTCATTCCTTTCTTGAATAGAACATGGGAAAAAACGAATAAAGCCTGTGTTACCACCCCGCAGGCAGGTTTTGTTTTATTAAGTGATGCCAATCTACGGATGCTGTATTAAGCAATGTGTAACTTGAGCTACAGCAGCCACGCGCATTTGATCATTGCTCTGGGAAACTATAATATAAAAGTCATTCCTCTCTTGAATAGCACATGGGAAAAAACGAATAAAGCCTGTGTTACCACCCCGCAGGCAGGTTTTGTTTTATTAAGTAATGCCAATCTATGAATGCTGTATTAAGCAATGTGTAACTAGAGCTACAGCAGCCAGGCGCATTTGATAATTGCTCTGGAGAACTATAATATAAAAGTCATTCCTCTCTTGAATAGCACATGGGAAAAAACGAATAAAGCCTGTGTTACCACCGCACAGGCAGGTTTTGTTTTATTAAGTAATGCCAATCTACGGATGCTGGATTAATCAATGTGTAACTAGAGCTACAGCAGCCAGGCGCATTTGATCATTGCTCTGGAAAACTATAATATAAAAGTCATTCCTCTCTTGAATAGCACATGGGAAAAAACGAATAAAGCCTGTGTTACCACCCCGCAGGCAGGTTTTGTTTTATTAAGTAATGCCAATCAACAGATGCTGTATTAAGCAACGTGTAACTAGAGCTACTGCAGCCAGGCGCGTTTGATCATTGTTCTGGAAAACTATAATATGAAAGTCATTCCTCTCTTGAATAGCACATGAGAAAAAACGAATAAAGCCTGTGTTACCACCCCGCAGGCAGGTTTTGTTTTATTAAGTAATGCCAATCTACGGATGCTGTATTAAGCAATGTGTAACTAGAGCTACAGCAGCCAGGCGCATTTGATGATTGCTCTGGAAAACTATAATATAAAAGTCATTCCTCTATCGAATAGCACATGGGAAAAAACGAATAAAGCCTGTGTTACCACCCCGCAGGCAGGTTTTGTTTTATTAAGTAATGCCAATCTACGGATGCTTCATTAAGCAATGTGTAACTAGAGCTACAGCAGCCAGGCGCATTTGATCATTGCTCTGGAAAACTATAATATAAAAGTCTTTCCTCTCTAGAATAGCACATGGGAAAAAACGAATAAAGCCTGTGTTACCACCTCGCAGGCAGGTTTTTTTTTATTAAGTTATGCTACTCTATGGATGCTGTATTAAGCAATGTGTAACTAGAGCTACAGCAGCCAGGCGCATTTGATCATTGCTCTGGAAAACCATAATATAAGAGTCATTCCTCTCTAGAATAGCAAATGGGAAAAAACGAATAAAGCCTGTGTTATCACCCTGCAGGCAGGTTTTGTTTTATTAAGTAATGCCAATCTGCGGATGCTCTATTAAGCAATGTGTACCTAGAGCTACAGCAGCCAGGCGCTTTTGATCATTGCTCTGGAAAACTATAATATAAAAGTCATTCCTCTCTAGAATAGCACATGGGAAAAAACGAATAAAGCCTGTGTTACCACCTCGCAGGCAGTTTTTGTTTTTTTAAGTAATTCCTAATCTACGGATGCTGTATTAAGCAATGTATAACTAGAGCTATAGCAGCCAGGCGCATTTGATCATTGCTCTGGAAAACTATAATATAAAAGTCATTCCTCTCTTGAATAGGGCATGGGAAAAAACGAATAAAGCCTGTGTTACCACCTCGCAGACAGGTTTTGTTATATTAAGTAATACCAATCTACGGATGCTGTATTAAGCAATGTGTAAGTAGAGCTACAGCAGCCAGGCGCATTTGATCATTGCTCTGGAAAACTATAATACAAAAGTCATTCCTCTCTTGAATAGCCCATGGGAAAAAATGAATAAAGCCTGTGTTACCACCCCGAAGGCAGGTTTTGTTTTATTAAGTAATGCCAATCTACGGATGCTGTATAAAGCAATGTGTAACTATAGCTACAGCAGCCAGGCGCATTTGATCATTGCTCAGGGAAACTACAAAAAAAAGTCATTCCTCTTTTGAATATCACATGGGAAAAAACGAATAAAGCCTGTGTTACCACATCGCAGGCAGGTCTCGTTTTATTAAGTAATGCCAATCTACGGATGCTGTATTAAGCAGTGTGTAACTAGAGCTACAGCAGCCAGGCGCATTTCACCATTGCTCTGGAAAACTATAATATCAAAGACATTCCTCTCTTGAATAGCACATGGGAAGAAACGAATAAAGCCTGTGTTACCACCTCGCAGGCAGGTTTTGTATTATTAAGTAATGCCAATATACGGATGCTGTATTAAGCAATGTGTAACTAGAGCTACAGCAGCCAGGCGCATTTGATCATTGCTCTGGAAAACTAAAATATAAATGTCATTCCTTTCTTGAATAGAACATGGGAAAAAACGAATAAAGCCTGTGTTACCACCCCGCAGGCAGGTTTTATTTTATTAAGTGATGCCAATCTACGGATGCTGTATTAAGCAATGTGTAACTTCAGCTACAGCAGCCACGCGCATTTGATAATTGCTCTGGAAAACTATAATATAAAAGTCATTCCTCTCTTGAATAGCATATGGGAAAAAACGAATAAAGCCTGTGTTACCACCCCGCAGGCAGGTTTTGTTTTATTAAGTAATGCCAATCTACGGGTGCTGTATGAAGCAATGTGTAACTAGAGCTACAGCCGCCAGGCGCATTTGATGATTGCTCTGGAAAACAATAATCTAAAAGTCTTTCCTCTCTAGAATAGCACATGGGAAAAAACGAATAAAGCCTGTGTTACCACTTTGCAGGCAGGTTTTTTTTTATTAAGTAATGCCAATCTACGGATGCTGGATTAATCTATGTGTAACTAGAGCTACAGCAGAGAGGCGCATTTGATCATTGCTCTGGAAAACTATAATATAAAAGTCATTCCTCTCTTGAATAGCACATGGGAAAAACGAATAAAGCCTGTGTTACCACCCCACAGGCAGGTTTTGTTTTATTAAGTAATGCCAATCAACGGATGCTGTATTAAGCAACGTGTAACTAGAGCTACGGCAGCCAGGCGCGTTTGATCATTGTTCTGGAAAACTATAATATGAAAGTCATTCCTCTCTTGAATAGCACATGAGAAAAACGAATAAAGCCTGTGTTACCACCCCGCAGGCAGGTTTTGTTTTATTAAGTAATGCCAATCTACGGGTGCTGTATTAAGCAATGTGTAACTAGAGCTACAGCAGCCAGGCGCATTTGATGATTGCTCTGGAAAACTATAATATAAAAGTCTTTCCTCTCTAGAATAGCACATGGGAAAAGACGAATAAAGCCTGTGTTACCACCTCGCAGGCAGGTTTTTTTTTATTAAGTTATGCTAATCTATGGATGCTGTATTAAGCAATGTGTAACTAGAGCTACAGCAGCCAGGCGCATTTGATCATTGCTCTGGAAAACTATAATATAAAAGTCATTCCTCTCTAGAATAGCAAATGGGAAAAAACGAATAAAGCCTGTGTTATCACCCTGCAGGCAGGTTTTGTTTTCTTAAGTAATGCCAATCTGCGGATGCTCTATTAAGCAATGTGTAACTAGAGCTACAGAAGCCAGGCGCTTTTGATCATTGCACTGGAAAACTATAATATAGAAGTCATTCCTCTCTAGAATAGCACATGGGAAAAAACGAATAAAGCCGGTGTTACCACCTCGCAGGCAGTTTTTGTTTTATTAAGTAATGCTAATCTACGGATGCTGTATTAAGCAATGTATAACTAGAGCTATAGCAGCCAGGCGCATTTGATCATTGCTCTGGAAAACTATAATATAAAAGTCATTCCTCTCTTGAATAGGGCATGGGAAAAAACGAATAAAGCCTGTGTTACCACCTCGCGGACAGGTTTTGTTATATTAAGTAATACCAATCTACGGATGCTGTATTAAGCAATGTGTAAGTAGAGCTACAGCAGCCAGGCGCATTTGATCATTGCTCTGGAAAACTATAATATAAAAGTCATTCCTCTCTTGAATAGCCCATGGGAAAAAATGAATAAAGCCTGTGTTACCACCCCGCAGGCAGGTTTTGTTTTATTAAGTAATGCCAATCTACGGATGCTGTATTAAGCAATGTGTAACTATAGCTACAGCAGCCAGGCGCATTCGATCATTGCTCAGGGAAACTAGAAAAAAAAGTCATTCCTCTCTTGAATAGCACATGAGAAAAAGCGAATAAAACCTGTGTTACCACCTCGCAGGCAGGTTTTGCTTTATTAAGTAATGCCAATCTACGGACTCTCTATTAAGCAATGTGTACCTAGAGCAACAGCAGCCAGGCGCGTTTGATCATCGCTCTTTAAAACTATAATATAAAAGAGATTCCTTTCTTCAATAGCACATGGGAAAAAACGAATAAAGCCAGTGTTATCACCTCGCAGGCATGTTTTGTTTTATTAAGTAATGCCAATCTACGAATGCTGTATTAAGCAATGTGTAACTGGAGCTACAGCAGCCAGGCGCATTTGATCATTGCTCTGGAAAACTATAATATAAAAGTCATTCCTCTCTTGAATAGCACATGGGAAAAAGCGAATAAAGCCTGTGTTACCACCCCGCAGGCCGGTCTTGTTTTATTAAGTAATGCCAATCTACGGATGCTGTATTAAGCAATGTGTAACAAGAGCTACAGCAGCCAGGCGCATTTAATCGTTGCTCTGGAAAACTATAACATAAAAGTCATTCCTCTCTTGAATAGCACATGGGAAAAAACGAATACAGCCTGTGTTACCACCCCGCAGGCAGGTTTTGTTTTATTAAGCAATGTCAATCTACGGATGCTGTATTAAGCAAAGTGTAACTAGAGCTACAGCAGCCAGGCGCATTTGATCATTGCTCTGGAAAACTATAACATAAAAGTCATTCCACTCTTGAATAGCACATGGGAAAAAACGAATAAAGCCTGTGTTACCACCTCGCAGGCAGGTTTTGTTTTCTTAAGTAATGCCAATCTACAGATGCTGTATTAAGCAATGTGTAACTAGAGCTACAGCAGGCAGACGCATTTGATCATTGCACTGGAAAACCATAATATAAAAGTCATTCCTCTCTTGAATAACACATGGGAAAAAACGAACAAAGCCTGTGTTACCACCCCGCAGGCACGTTTTTTTTTATTAAGTTACGCCAATCTACGGATGCTGTATGAAGCAATGTGTTACTAGAGCTACAGCAGAAAGGCGCAATTGATCATTGCTCTGGGAAGCTATAATTTAATAGTCTTTCCTCTCTTTTTTAGCACATGGCAAAAACCAATAAAGCCTGTGTTACCACCTCGCAGGCAGGTTTTGTTTTATTAAGTAATGCCAATGTACGGATGCTCTATTAAGCAGTGTGTAAGTAGAGCTACAGCAGCCAGGCGCATTAGATCATTGCTCTGGAAGACTATAATATAAAAGTCATTCCTCTCTAGAATAGCACATGGGAAAAAACGAATAAAGCCTGTGTTACCACCTCGCAGGCAGGTTTTGTTTTATTAAGTAATGCCAATCTACGGATGCTGTATTAAGCAGTGTGTAACTAGAGCTACAGCAGCCAGGCGCATTTCACCATTGCTCTGGAAAACTATAATATCAAAGACATTCCTCTCTTGAATAGCACATGGGAAGAAACGAATAAAGCCTGTGTTACCACCTCGCAGGCAGGTTTTGTATTATTAAGTAATGCCAATATACGGATGCTGTATTAAGCAATGTGTAACTAGAGCTACAGCAGCCAGGCGCATTTGATCATTGCTCTGGAAAACTAAAATATAAATGTCATTCCTTTCTTGAATAGAACATGGGAAAAAACGAATAAAGCCTGTGTTACCACCCCGCAGGCAGGTTTTATTTTATTAAGTGATGCCAATCTACGGATGCTGTATTAAGCAATGTGTAACTTCAGCTACAGCAGCCACGCGCATTTGATAATTGCTCTGGAAAACTATAATATAAAAGTCATTCCTCTCTTGAATAGCATATGGGAAAAAACGAATAAAGCCTGTGTTACCACCCCGCAGGCAGGTTTTGTTTTATTAAGTAATGCCAATCTACGGGTGCTGTATGAAGCAATGTGTAACTAGAGCTACAGCCGCCAGGCGCATTTGATGATTGCTCTGGAAAACAATAATCTAAAAGTCTTTCCTCTCTAGAATAGCACATGGGAAAAAACGAATAAAGCCAGTGTTATCACCTCGCAGGCATGTTTTGTTTTATTAAGTAATGCCAATCTACGAATGCTGTATTAAGCAATGTGTAACTGGAGCTACAGCAGCCAGGCGCATTTGATCATTGCTCTGGAAAACTATAATATAAAAGTCATTCCTCTCTTGAATAGCACATGGGAAAAAGCGAATAAAGCCTGTGTTACCACCCCGCAGGCCGGTCTTGTTTTATTAAGTAATGCCAATCTACGGATGCTGTATTAAGCAATGTGTAACAAGAGCTACAGCAGCCAGGCGCATTTAATCGTTGCTCTGGAAAACTATAACATAAAAGTCATTCCTCTCTTGAATAGCACATGGGAAAAAACGAATACAGCCTGTGTTACCACCCCGCAGGCAGGTTTTGTTTTATTAAGCAATGTCAATCTACGGATGCTGTATTAAGCAAAGTGTAACTAGAGCTACAGCAGCCAGGCGCATTTGATCATTGCTCTGGAAAACTATAATATAAAAGTCATTCCACTCTTGAATAGCACATGGGAAAAAACGAATAAAGCCTGTGTTACCACCTCGCAGGCAGGTTTTGTTTTCTAAAGTAATGCCAATCTACAGATGCTGTATTAAGCAATGTGTAACTAGAGCTACAGCAGCCAGACGCATTTGATCATTGCACTGGAAAACCATAATATAAAAGTCATTCCTCTCTTGAATAACACATGGGAAAAAACGAACAAAGCCTGTGTTACCACCCCGCAGGCACGTTTTTTTTTATTAAGTTACGCCAATCTACGGATGCTGTATGAAGCAATGTGTTACTAGAGCTACAGCAGAAAGGCGCAATTGATCATTGCTCTGGGAAGCTATAATTTAATAGTCTTTCCTCTCTTTTTTAGCACATGGCAAAAACCAATAAAGCCTGTGTTACCACCTCGCAGGCAGGTTTTGTTTTATTAAGTAATGCCAATGTACGGATGCTCTATTAAGCAGTGTGTAAGTAGAGCTACAGCAGCCGGGCGCATTAGATCATTGCTCTGGAAGACTATAATATAAAAGTCATTCCTCTCTAGAATAGCACATGGGAAAAAACGAATAAAGCCTGTGTTACCACCTCGCAGGCAGGTTTTGTTTTATTAAGTAATGCCAATCTACGGATGCTGTATTAAGCAATGTGTAATTAGAGCTACAGCAGCCAGGCGAATTTGATCATTGCTCTGGAAAACTATAATATAAAAGTCATTCCTCTCTTGAATAGCACATGGGAAAAAAAGGAATAAAGCCTGTGTTACCACCCCGCAGGCGGTTTTGTTTTCTTAAGTAATGCCAATCTACGGATGCTGTATTAAGCAATGTGTAACTAGAGCTGCAGCAGCCAGGCGCATTTGATCATTGCTCTGGAAAACTATAATATAAAAGTCATTCCTCTCTTGAATTGCGCATGGGAAAAAACGAATAAAGCCTGTGTTACCACCTCGCAGACCGGTTTTGATTTATTAAGTAATACCAATCTACGGATGCTGTATTAAGCAATGTGTAAGTAGAGCTACAGCAGCCAGGCGCATTTGATCATTGCTCTGGAAAACTATAAAATAAAAGTCATTCCTCTCTTGAATAGCACATGGGAAAAAACGAATATAGCCTGTGTTACCACCTCGCAGGCAGGTTTTGTTTTATTAAGTAATGCCAATCTACGGATGCTGTATTAAGCAATGTGTAACTAGAGCTACAGCAGCCAGGCACATTTGATCATTGATCTGCAGAACAATAATATAAAAGTCAATCCTCTCTTGAATAGCACATGGGAAAAAACGAATAAAGCCTGTGTTACCACCCCGCAGGCAGGTTTTGTTTTATTGAGTAATGCCAATCTACGGATGCTGTATTAAGCAATGTGTAACTATAGCTACAGCAGCCAGGCGCATTTGATCATTGCTCTGGGAAACTACAACATAAAAGTCATTCCTCTCTTGAATAGCACATGGGAAAAAACGAATAAAGCCTGTGTTACCACCCCGCAGGCCGGTTTTGTTTTATTAAGTAATGCCAATCTACGGATGCTGTATTAAGCAATGTGTAACTAGAGCTACAGCAGCCAGGCGCATTTAATCGTTGCTCTGGAAAAGTATAATATAAAAGTCATTCCTCTCTTGAATAGCACATGGGAAAAAACGAATAAAGCCTGTGTTACCTGCCCGCAGGCAGGTTTTGTTTTATTAAGTAATGCCAATCTACGGATGCTGTATTAAGCAATGTGTAACTAGAGCTACAGCAGCCAGGCGCATTTGATCATGTCTCTGGAAAACTATAATATAAAAGTCATTCCTCTCTTGAATAGCACATGGGAAAAATCGAATAAAGCCTGTGTTACCACCTCGCAGGCAGGTTTTGTTTTCTTAAGTAATGCCAATGTACGGATGCTGTATTAAGTAATGTGTAACTAGAGCTACAGCAGCCAGGCGCATTTGATCATTGCTCTGGAAAGCTATAAT
Organism: Schistocerca serialis cubense; assembly: GCF_023864345.2. NCBI lineage: Eukaryota > Metazoa > Arthropoda > Insecta > Orthoptera > Acrididae > Schistocerca > Schistocerca serialis. The sequence continues at coordinate 35,777,312 of NC_064639.1, forward strand.
ATAAAAGTCATTCCTCTCTTGAATAGCACATGAGAAAAAACGAATAAAGCCTGTGTTACCACCTCGCAGGCGGGTTTTGTTTTCTTAAGTAATGCCAATCTACGTATGCTGTATTAAGCAATGTGTAACTAGAGCTACAGCAGCCAGGCGCATTTGATCATTGCTCTGGAAAACCATAATATAAAAGTCATTCCTCTCTTGAATAGCACAAGGGGCAAAACGTTTGAAGCCTGTGTTACCACCTGGCAGGCAGGTTTTATTTAATTAAGTAATGCCAATCTACGGATGCTGTATTAAGCAATGTGTAACTAGAGCTTCAGCAGCCAGGCCATTTGATCATTGCTCTGGAAAACTATAATATAAAAGTCATTCCTCTCTTGAACAGCACATGGGAAAAAACGAATAAAGCCTGTGTTGCCATCCCGCAGGCAGGTTTTGTTTTATTAAGTAATGCCAATCTACGGATGCTGTATTAAGCAATGTGAAACTAGAGCTACAGCAGACAGGCGCATTTGATCATTGCTCTGGAGAACAATAAAATAAAAGTCATTCCTCTCTTGAATAGCACATGGGAAAAAACGAATAAAATCTGTGTTACCACCCCGCAGGCAGGTTTTGTTTTATTAAGTAATGCCAATCTACGGATGCTGTATTGAGCAATGTGTAACTAGAGCTACAGCAGCCAGAAGCATTAGACCGTTGCTGTGGAAAACCATAATATAAAAGTCATTCCTCTCTTGAATAGCACATGGGAAAAACGAATAAAGCCACTGTTACCACCCCGCAGGCAGATTTCGTTTTATTAAGTAATGCCAATTTACGGATGCTGTATTAAGCAATGTGTAACTAGAGCAACAGCAGATAGGCGCATTTGATCAATGCTCTAAGAAACTATAATATAAAAGTAATTCCTCTTTTGAATATCACATGGGAAAAAACGAATAAAGCCTGTGTTACCACCTCGCAGGCAGGTTTCGTTTTATTAAGTAATGCCAATCTACGGATGCTGTATAAAGCTGTGTGTAACTAGAGCTACAGCAGCCAGGCGCATTTGATCATTGCTCTGGAAAACTATAATATAAAAGACAATCCTCTCTTGAATAGCACATGGGAAAAAACGAATAAAGCCTGTGTTACCACACTGCAGGCAGGTTTTGTTTTATTAAGTAATGCCAAACTACGAATGCTGTATTAAGCAATGTGTAACTAGAGCTACAGCAGCCAGGCGCATTTGATAATTGCTCTGGAAAACTATAATATAAAAGTCATTCCTCTCTTGAATAGCACATGGGAAAAAACGAATAAAGCCTGTGTTACCACCCCGCAGGCAGGTATTGTTTTATTAAGTAATGCCAATCTACGTATGCTGTATTAGGCAATGTGTACCTAGAGCTACAGCAGCCAGGCGCATTTGATCATTGCTCTGGAAAACTATAATATAAAAGTCATTCCTCTCAAGAATAGCACATGGGAAAAAACGAATAAAGCCTGTGTTACCACCTCGCAGGCTGGTTTTGTTTTATTAAGTAATGCCAATCTACGGATGCTGGATTAAGCAATGTGTAACTAGAGCTATAGCAGCCAGGCGCATTTGATCATTGCTCTGGAAAACTATAATATAAAAGTCATTCCTCTCTTGAATAGCACATGGGAAAAAACGAATAAAGCCTGTGTTACCACCCCGCAGGCAGGATTTGTTTTATTAAGTAATGCCAATCAACGGATGCTGTATTAAGCAACGTGTAACTAGAGCTACGGCAGCCAGGCGCATTTGATCATTGCTCTGGAAAACTATAATATGAACGTCATTCCTCTCTTGAATAGCACATGAGAAAAAACGAATAAAGCCTGTGTTATACCCCGCAGGCACGTTTTGTTTTATTAAGTAAGGCCAATCTACGGATGCTGTATTAAGCAATGTGTAACTAGAGCTACAGCAGCCAGGCGCATTTGATCATTGCTCTGGAAAACTATAATATAAAAGTCATTCCTCTCTTGAATAGCACATGGGCAAAAACGAATAAAACCTGTGTTACCACCTCGCAGGCAGGTTTTGTTGTATTAAGTAATGCCAATCTACGGATGCTGTATTAAGCAATGTGTAAGTAGAGCTACAGCAGCCAGGCGCATTTGATCATTGCTCTGGAAAACTATAATATAAAAGTCATTCCTCTCTCGAATAGCACATGGGAAAAAACGAATAAAGCCTGTGTTACCACCCCGCAGGCAGGTTTTGTTTTATTAAGTAATGCTAATCTACGGATGCTGTATTAAGCAATGTGTAACTATAGCTACAGCAGCCAGGCGCATTTGATCATTGCTCTGGGAAACTACAAAAAAAGTCATTCCTCTCTTGAATAGCACATGGGAAAAAGCGAATAAAGCCTGTGTTACCACTTTGCAGGCAGGTTTTGCTTTATTAAGTAATGCCAATCTACGGACTCTCTATTAACCAATGTGTAACTAGAGCAACAGCAGCCAGACGCGTTTGATCATCACTCTGGAAAACTATAATATGAAAGACATTCCTTTCTTCAATAGCTCATGGGAAAAAATGAATAAAGCCTGTGTTATCACCTCGCAGTCAGGTTTTGTTTTATTAAGTAATGCCAATCTACGAATGCTGTATTAAGCAATGTGTAACTGGAGCTACAGCAGGCAGGCGCATTTGACCATTGCTCTGGAAAACTATAATATAAAAGTCATTCCTCTCTTGAATAGCCCATGGGAAAAAACGAATAAAGCCAGTGTTACCACCCCGCAGGCCGGTTTTGTTTTATTAAGTAATGCCAAACTACGGATGCTGTATTAAGCAATGTGTAACTAGAGCTACAGCAGCCAGGCGCATTAAATCGTTGCTCTGGAAAACTATAACATAAAAGTCATTCCTCTCTTGAATAGCGCATGGGAAAAAACGAATAAAGAATGTGTTACCACCTCGCAGACAGGTTTTGTTTTATTAAGTAATACCAATCTACGGATGCTGTATTAAGCAATGTGTAAGTAGAGCTACAGCAGCCAGGCGCATTTGATCATTGCTCTGGGAAACTATAATATAAAAGTCACTCCTCTCTTGAATAGCACATGGGAAAAAACGAATAAAGCCTGTGTTACCACCTCGCAGGTAGGTTTTGTTTTCTTAAGTAATGCCAATCTACAGATGCTGTATTAAGCAATGTGTAACTAGAGCTACAGCATACAGACGCATTTGATCATTGCTCTGGAAAACTATAATATAAAAGTCATTCCTCTCTTGAATAGCACTTGGGAAAAAACGAACAATGCCTGTGTTACCACCCCGCAGGCACGTTTTGTTTTATTAAGTTGCACATATCTACGGATGCTGTATTAAGCAATGTGTAACTAGAAGTACAGCAGCTAGGCGCATTTGATCATTGCTCCGGAAAGCTGTAATTTAATAGTCATTCCTCTCTTGAATAGCACATGGGAAAAAACGAATAAAGCCTGTGTTACCACCTCGCAGGCAGGTTTTGTTTTATTAAGTAATGCCATGTACGGATGCTCTATTAAGCAATGTGTAACTAGAGCTACAGCAGCCAGGCGCATTAGATAATTGCTCTGGAAGACTATAATATAAAAGTCATTCATCTCTAGAATAGCACATGGGAAAAAACGAATAAAGCCTGTGTTACCACCTCGCAGACAGGTTTTGTTTATTAAGTAATACCAATCTACGGATGCTGCATTAAGCAATGTGTAAGTAGAGCTACAGCAGCCAGGCGCATTTGATCATTGCTCTGGAAAACTATAATATAAAAGTCATTCCTCTCTTGAATAGCACATGGGAAAAAACGAATAAAGCCTGTGTTACCACCTCGCAGGCAGGTTTTGTTTTATTAAGTAATGCCAATCTACGGAATCTGTATTAAGCAATGTGTAACTAGAGCTACAGCAGCCAGGCACATTTGATCATTGATCTGGAAAACAATAATATAAAAGTCAATCCCCTCTTGAATAGCACATGAAAAAAAACGAATAAAGCCTGTTTTACCACCTCGCAGGCAGGTTTTGTTTTATTAAGTAATGCCAATCAACGGATGCTGTACTAAGCAATGTGTAACTAGAGCTACAGCAGCCAGGCGCATTTGATCATTGCTCTGGAAAACTATAATATGAAAGACATTCCTTTCTTCAATAGCACATGGGAAAAAACGAATAAAGCCTGTGTTATCGCCTCGCAGGCAAGTTTTGTTTTACTAAGTAATTCCAATCTACGGATGCTGTATTAAGCAATGTGTAACTGGAGCTACAGCAGCCAGGCGCATTTGATCATTGCTCTGGAAAACTATAATATAAAAGACATTCCTCTCTTGAATAGCACATGGGAAAAAACGAATAAAGCCTGTGTTACCACCCCGCAGGCCGGTTTTGTTTTATTAAGTAATGCCAATCTACGGATGCTGTATTAAGCAATGTGTAAGTAGAGCTACAGCAGCCAGGCGCATTTAATCGTTGCTCTGGAAAACTATAACATAAAAGTCATCCCTCTCTTGAATAGCACATGGGAAAAAACGAATAAAGCCTGTGTTACCACCCCGCAGGCAGGTCTTGTTTTATTAAGTAATGCCAATCTACGGATGCTGTATTAAGCAATGTGTAACTAGAGCTACAGCAGCCAGGCGCATTTGATCATTGCTCTGGAAAACTATAATATAAAAGTCATTCCTCTCTTGAATAGCACATGGGAAAAAACGAATAAAGCCTGTGGTACCACCCCGCAGGCACGTTTTGCTTTATTAATTTACGCCAATCTACGGATGATGTATTAAGCAATGTGTAACTAGAGCAACAGCAACCAGGCGCATTTGATCATTGCTCTGGAAAGCTATAATTTAATAGTCATTCCTCTCTTGTTAAGCACATGCGAAAAAAAGAATAAAGCCTGTGTTACCACCTCGCAGGCAGGTTTTGTTTTATTAAGTAATGCCAATCTACGGATGCTGTATTAAGCAATGTGTAACTAGAGCTACAGCAGCCAGGCGCATTTGATCATTGCTCTGGAAAACTATAATATAAAAGTCATTCCTCTCTTGAATAGCACATGGGAAAAAACGAATAAAGCCTGTGTTACCACCCCGCAGGCCGGTTTTGTTTTATTAAGTAATGCCAATCTACCGATGCTGTATTAAGCAATGTGTAACTAGAGCTGCAGCAGCCAGGCGCATTTGATCATTGCTCAGGAAAACTATAATATAAAAGTCATTCCTCTCTTGAATAGCGCATGGGAAAAAACGAATAAAGCCTGTGTTACCACCTCGCAGACAAGTTTTGTTTTATTAAGTAATACCAATCTACGGATGCTGCATTCAGCAATGTGTAAGTAGAGCTACAGCAGCCAGGCGCATTTGATCATTGCTCTGGAAAACTATAATATAAAAGTCATTCCTCTCTTGAAAAGCACATGTGAAAAAACGAATAAAGCCTTTGTTACCACCTCGCAGGCAGGTTTTGTTTTATTAAGTAATGCCAATGTACGGAATCTGTATTAAGCAATGTGTAACTAGAGCTACAGCAGCCAGGCACATTTGATCATTGATCTGGAAAACAATAATATAAAAGTCAATCCCCTCTTGAATAGCACATGAAAAAAACGAATAAAGCCTGTTTTACCACCTCGCAGGCAGGTTTTGTTTTATTAAGTAATGCCAATCTACGGATGCTGTACTAAGCAATGTGTAACTAGAGCTACAGCAGCCAGGCGCATTTGATCATTGCTCTGGAAAACTATAATATAAAAGTCATTCCTCTCTTGAATAGCACATGGGAAAAGACGAATAAAGCCTGTGTTACCACCCCGCAGGCAGGTTTTGTTTTATTAAGTAATGCCAATCTACGGATGCTGTACTAAGCAATGTGTAACTAGAGCTACAGCAGCCAGGCGCATTTGATCATTGCTCTGGAAAACTATAATATAAAAGTCATTCCTCTCTTGAATAGCGCATGGGAAAAAACGAATAAAGCCTGTGTTACCACCTCGCAGACAGGTTTTGTTTTATTAAGTAATACCAATCTACGGATGCTGCATTCAGCAATGTGTTAGTAGAGCTATAGCAGCCAGGCGCATTTGATCATTGCTCTGGGAAACTACAATATAAAAGTCATTCCTCTCTTAAATAGCACATGGGAAAAAGCGAATAAAGCCTGTGTTACCACCTCGCAGGCAGGTTTTGCTTTATTAAGTAATGCCAATCTACGGACTCTCTATTAAGCAATGTGTAACTAGAGCAACAGCAGCCAGGCGCGTTTGATCATCGCTCTGGAAAACTATAATATAAAAGACATTCCTTTCTTCAATAGCACATGGGAGAAAACGAATAAAGCCTGTGTTATCGCCTCGCAGGCAGGTTTTGTTTTACTAAGTAATTCCAATCTACGGATGCTGTATTAAGCAATGTGTAACTGGAGCTACAGCAGCCAGGCGCATTTGATCATTGCTCTGGAAAACTTTAATATAAAAGTCATTCCTCTCTTGAATAGCACATGGGAAAAAACGATTAAAGCCTGTGTTACCACCCCGCAGGCCGGTTTTGTTTTATTAAGTAATGCCAATCTACGGATGCTGTATTAAGCAATGTGTAAGTAGAGCTACAGCAGATAGGCGCATTTAATCGTTGCTCTGGAAAACTATAACATAAAAGTCATTCCTCTCTTGAATAGCACATGGGGAAAAACGAATAAAGCCTGTGTTACCACCCCGCAGGCAGGTTTTGTTTTATTAAGTAATGCCAATCTACGGATGCTGTATTAAGCAATGTGTAACTAGAGCTACGGCAGCCAGGCGCATTTGATCATTGCTCTGGAAAACTATAACATAAAAGTCATTCCTCTCTTGAATAGCACATGGGAAAAAACGAATAAAGCCTGTGTTACCACCCCGCAGGCAGGTTTTGTTTTATTAAGTAATGCCATGTACGGATGCTCTATTAAGCAATGTGTAACTAGAGCTACAGCAGCCAGGCGCATTAGATAATTGCTCTGGAAGACTATAATATAAAAGTCATTCCTCTCTAGAATAGCACATGGGAAAAAACGAATAAAGAATGTGTTACCACCTCGCAGACAGGTTTTGTTTTATTAAGTAATACCAATCTACGGATGCTGTATTAAGCAATGTGTAAGTAGAGCTACAGCAGCCAGGCGCATTTGATCATTGCTCTGGGAAACTATAATATAAAAGTCATTCCTCTCTTGAATAGCACATGGGAAAAAACGAATAAAGCCTGTGTTACCACCTCGCAGGTAGGTTTTGTTTTCTTAAGTAATGCCAATCTACAGATGCTGTATTAAGCAATGTGTAACTAGAGCTACAGCATACAGACGCATTTGATCATTGCTCTGGAAAACTATAATATAAAAGTCATTCCTCTCTTGAATAGCACATGGGAAAAAACGAACAATGCCTGTGTTACCACCCCGCAGGCACGTTTTGTTTTATTAAGTTGCACATATCTACGGATGCTGTATTAAGCAATGTGTAACTAGAAGTACAGCAGCTAGGCGCATTTGATCATTGCTCCGGAAAGCTGTAATTTAATAGTCATTCCTCTCTTGAATAGCACATGGGAAAAAACGAATAAAGCCTGTGTTACCACCTCGCAGGCAGGTTTTGTTTTATTAAGTAATGCCATGTACGGATGCTCTATTAAGCAATGTGTAACTAGAGCTACAGCAGCCAGGCGCATTAGATAATTGCTCTGGAAGACTATAATATAAAAGTCATTCCTCTCTAGAATAGCACATGGGAAAAAACGAATAAAGCCTGTGTTACCACCTCGCAGACAGGTTTTGTTTATTAAGTAATACCAATCTACGGATGCTGCATTAAGCAATGTGTAAGTAGAGCTACAGCAGCCAGGCGCATTTGATCATTGCTCTGGAAAACTATAATATAAAAGTCATTCCTCTCTTGAATAGCACATGGGAAAAAACGAATAAAGCCTGTGTTACCACCTCGCAGGCAGGTTTTGTTTTATTAAGTAATGCCAATCTACGGAATCTGTATTAAGCAATGTGTAACTAGAGCTACAGCAGCCAGGCACATTTGATCATTGATCTGGAAAACAATAATATAAAAGTCAATCCCCTCTTGAATAGCACATGAAAAAAAAACGAATAAAGCCTGTTTTACCACCTCGCAGGCAGGTTTTGTTTTATTAAGTAATGCCAATCTACGGATGCTGTACTAAGCAATGTGTAACTAGAGCTACAGCAGCCAGGCGCATTTGATCATTGCTCTGGAAAACTATAATATAAAAGTCATTCCTCTCTTGAATAGCACATGGGAAAAGACGAATAAAGCCTGTGTTACCACCCCGCAGGCAGGTTTTGTTTTATTAAGTAATGCCAATCTACGGATGCTGTATTAAGCAATGTGTAACTATAGCTACAGCAGCCAGGCGCATTTGATCATTGCTCTGGGAAACTACAATATAAGAGTCATTCCTCTCTTAAATAGCACATGGGAAAAAGCGAATAAAGCCTGTGTTACCACCTCGCAGGCAGGTTTTGCTTTATTAAGTAATGCCAATCTACGGACTCTCTATTAAGCAATGTGTAACTAGAGCAACAGCAGCCAGGCGCGTTTGATCATCGCTCTGGAAAACTATAATATAAAAGACATTCCTTTCTTCAATAGCACATGGGAAAAAACGAATAAAGCCTGTGTTATCGCCTCGCAGGCAAGTTTTGTTTTACTAAGTAATTCCAATCTACGGATGCTGTATTAAGCAATGTGTAACTGGAGCTACAGCAGCCAGGCGCATTTGATCATTGCTCTGGAAAACTATAATATAAAAGACATTCCTCTCTTGAATAGCACATGGGAAAAAACGAATAAAGCCTGTGTTACCACCCCGCAGGCCGGTTTTGTTTTATTAAGTAATGCCAATCTACGGATGCTGTATTAAGCAATGTGTAAGTAGAGCTACAGCAGCCAGGCGCATTTAATCGTTGCTCTGGAAAACTATAACATAAAAGTCATTCCTCTCTTGAATAGCACATGGGAATAAACGAATAAAGCCTGTGTTACCACCCCGCAGGCAGGTTTTGTTTTATTAAGTAATGCCAATCTACGGATGCTATATTAACCAATGTGTAACTAGAGCTACAGCAGCCAGGCGCATTTGATCATTGCTCTGGAAAACTATAATATAAAAGTCATTCCTCTCTTGAATAGCACATGGGAAAAAACGAATAAAGCCTGTGGTACCACCCCGCAGGCACGTTTTGCTTTATTAAGTTACGCCAATCTACGGATGATGTATTAAGCAATGTGTAACTAGAGCAACAGCAGCCAGGCGCATTTGATCATTGCTCTGGAAAGCTATAATTTAATAGTCATTCCTCTCTTGTTAAGCACATGCGAAAAAAAGAATAAAGCCTGTGTTACCACCTCGCAGGCAGGTTTTGTTTTATTAAGTAATGCCAATCTACGGATGCTGTATTAAGCAATGTGTAACTAGAGCTACAGCAGCCAGGCGCATTTGATCATTGCTCTGGATAACTATAATATAAAAGTCATTCCTCTCTTGAATAGCACATGGGAAAAAACGAATAAAGCCTGTGTTACCACCCCGCAGGCCGGTTTTGTTTTATTAAGTAATGCCAATCTACGGATGCTGTATTAAGCAATGTGTAAGTAGAGCTACAGCAGCCAGGCGCATTTAATCGTTGCTCTGGAAAACTATAACGTAAAAGTCAATCCTCTCTTGAATAGCACATGGGAAAAAACGAATAAAGCCTGTGTTACCACCCCGCAGGCAGGTTTTGTTTTATTAAGTTATGCCAATCTACGGATGCTGTATTAAGCAATGTGTAACTAGAGCTACAGCAGCCAGGCGCATTTGATCATTGCTCTGGAAAACTATAATATAAAAGTCATTCCTCTCTTGAATAGCAGATGGGAATAGATGAATAAAGCCTGTGTTACCACCCCGCAGGCAGGTTTTGTTTTCTTAAGTAATGCCAATCTATGGATGCTGTATTAAGCAATGTGTAACTAGAGCTACAGCAGCCAGGCGCATTTGATCATTGCTCTGGAAAACTATAATATAGAAGTCATTCCTCTTGAATAGCACATGGGAAAAAACGAATAAATCCAGTGTTACCACCCCGCAGGCCGGTTTTGATTTATTAAGTATCGCCAATCTACAGATGCTGTATTAAGCAATGTGTAACTAGAGCTACAGCAGCCAGGCGCATTTAATCGTTGCTCTGGAAAACTACAACATGAAAGTCATTCCTCTCTTGAATAGCACATGGGAAAAAACGAATAAAGCCTGTGTTACCACCCCGCAGGCAGGTTTTGTTTTATTAAGTAATGCCAATCTACGGATGCTGTATTAAGCAATGTGTAACTAGAGCTACAGCAGCCAGGCGCATTTGATCATTGGTCTGGAAAACTATAATATAAAAGTCATTCCTCTCTTGAATAGCACATGGGAAAAATCGAATAAAGCCTGTGTTACCACCTCGCAGGCAGGTTTTGTTTTCATAAGTAATGCCAAGCTACGGATGCTGTATTAAGCAATGTGTAACTAGAGCTACAGCAGCCAGGCGCATTTGATCATTGCTCTGGAAAACTATAATATAAAAGTCATTCCTCTCTTGAATAGCACATGGGAAAAAACGAATAAAGCCTGTGTTACCACCCCGCAGGCACGTTTTGTTTTATTAAGTTACGCCAATCTATGGATGCTGAATTAAGCAATGTGTAACTAGAGCAACTGCAGCCAGGCGCATTTGATCATTGCTCTGGAAAGCTATAATTTAATAGTCATTCCTCTCTTGTTTAGCTCATGCGAAAAAAACGAATAAAGCCTGTGTTACCACCTCGGAAGCAGGTTTTGTTTTATTAAGTAATGCCAATCTACGGATGCTATATTAAGCAATGTGTAAGTAGAGCTACAGCAGCCAGGCGCATTTGATCATTGCTCTGGAAAACTATAATATAAAAGTCATTCCTCTCTTGAATAGCACATGGGAAAAAACGAATAAAGCCTGTGTTACCACCCCGCAGGCAGGTTTTGTTTTATTAAGTAATGCCAATCTACAGATGCTGTATTAAGCAATGTGTAACTAGAGCTACAGCAGCCAGGCACATTTGATCATTGATCTGGAAAACAATAATATAAAAGTCAATCCCCTCTTGAATAGCACATGAAAAAAAACGAATTAAGCCTGTGTTATCACCTCGCAGGCAGGTTTTGTTTTATTAAGTAATGCCAATCTACGGATGCTGTACTAAGCAATGTGTAACTAGAGCTACAGCAGCCAGTCGCATTTGATCATTGCTCTGGAAAACTATAATATAAAAGTCATTCCTCTCTTGAATAGCACATGGGAAAAGACGAATAAAGCCTGTGTTACCACCCCGCAGGCAGGTTTTGTTTTATTAAGTAATGCCAATCTACGGATGCTGTATTAAGCAATGTGTAACTATAGCTACAGCAGCCAGGCGCATTTGATCATTGCTGTGGGAAACTACAATATAAAAGTCATTCCTCTCTTAAATAGCACATGGGAAAAAGCGAATAAAGCCTGTGTTACCACCTCGCAGGCAGGTTTTGCTTTATTAAGTAGTGCCAATCTACGGACTCTCTATTAAGCAATGTGTAACTAGAGCAACAGCAGCCAGGCGCGTTTGATCATCGCTCTGGAAAACTATAATATAAAAGACATTCCTTTCTTCAATAGCACATGGGAAAAAACGAATAAAGCCTGTGTTATCACCTCGCAGGCAGGTTTTGTTTTACTAAGTAATTCCAATCTACGGATGCTGTATTAAGCAATGTGTAACTGGAGCTACAGCAGCCAGGCGCATTTGAGCATTGCTCTGGAAAACTATAATATAAAAGTCATTCCTCTCTTGAATAGCACATGGGAAAAAACGAATAAAGCCTGTGTTACCACCCCGCAGGCCGGTTTTGTTTTATTAAGTAATGCCAATCTACGGATGCTGTATTAAGCAATGTGTAACTAGAGCTACAGCAGCCAGGCGCATTTAATCGTTGCTCTGGAAAACTATAACATAAAAGTCATTCCTCTCTTGAATAGCACATGGGAAAAAACGAATAAAGCCTGTGTTACCACCCCGCAGGCAGGTTTTGTTTTCATAAGTAATGCCAATCTACGGATGCTGTATTAAGCAATGTGTAACTGGTGCTACAGCAGCCAGGCGCATTTGATCATTGCTCTGGAAAACTATAATATAAAAGTCATTCCTCTCTTGAATAGCACATGGTGAAAAACGAATAAAGCCTGTGTTACCACCCCGCAGGCCGGTTTTGATTTATTAAGTATCGCCAATCTACAGATGCTGTATTAAGCAATGTGTAACTAGAGCTACAGCAGCCAGGCGCATTTAATCTTTGCTCTGGAAAACTACAACATAAAAGTCATTCCTGTCTTGAATAGCACATGGGAAAAAACGAATAAAGCCTGTGTTACCACCCCGCAGGCAGGTTTTGTTTTATTAAGTAATGCCAATCTACGGATCCTGTATTAAGCAATGTGTAACTAGAGCTACAGCAGCCAGGCGCATTTGATCATTGCTCTGGAAAACTATAATATAAAAGTCATTCCTCTCTTGAATAGCACATGGGAAAAATCGAATAAAGCCTGTGTTACCACCTCGCAGGCAGGTTTTGTTTTCATAAGTAATGCCAATCTACGTATGCTGTATTAAGCAATGTGTAACTAGAGCTACAGCAGCCAGGCGCATTTGATCATTGCTCTGGAAAACTATAATATAAAAGTCATTCCTCTCTTGAATAGCACATGGGAAAAAACGAATAAAGCCTGTGTTACCACCTCGCAGGCAGGTTTTGTTTTATGAAGTAATGCCAATCTACGGATGCTGTATTAAGCAATGTGTAACTAGAGCGACAGCAGCCAGGCGCATTTGATCATTGCTCAGGAAAACTATAATATAAAAGTCATTCCTCTCTTGAATAGCACATGGGAAAAGACGAATAAAGCCTGTGTTACCACCCCGCAGGCAGGTTTTGTTTTATTAAGTAATGCCAATCTACGGATGCTGTATTAAGCAATGTGTAACTATAGCTAAAGCAGCCAGGCGCATTTGATCATTGCTCTTTGAAACTACAATATAAAAGTCTTTCCTCTCTTGAATAGCACATGGGAAAAAGCGAATAAAGCCTGTGTTACCACCTCGCAGGCAGGTTTTGCTTTATTAAGTAATGCCAATCTACGGACTCTCTATTAAGCAATGTGTATCTAGAGCAACAGCAGCCAGGCGCGTTTGATCATTGCTCTGGAAAACTATAATATAAGAGTCATTCCTCTCTTGAATAGCACATGGGAAAAAACGAATAAAGTGTGTGTTACCACCTCGCAGGCAGGTTTTGTTTTCTTAAGTAATGCCAATCTACGGATGTTGTATTAAGCAATGTGTAACTAGAGCTACAGCAGCCAGGCGCATTTGATCATTGGTCTGGAAAACTATAATATTAAAGTCATTCCTCTCTTGAATAGCACATGGGAAAAAACGAATAAAGCCTGTGTTACCACCCCGCAGGCACGTTTTGTTTTATTAAGTTACGCCAATCTATGGATGCTGTATTAAGCAATGTGTAACTAGAGCTACAGCAGCCCGGCGCATTTGATCAATGCTCTGGAAAGCTATAATTTAATAGTGAATCCTCTCTTGTTTAGCACATGCAAAAAAACGAATAAAGCCTGTGTTACTACCTCGCAGGCAGGTTTTGTTTTATTAAGTAATGCCAATGTACAGATGCTGTATTAAGCAATGTGTAACTAGAGCTATAGCTGCCAGGCGCATTTGATCATTGCTCTGGAAAACAATAATATAAAAGTCATTCCTCTCTTGAATAGCACATGGGAAAAAACGAATAAAGCCTGTGTTACCACCTCGCAGGCAGGTTTTTTTTATTAAGTAATGCCAATCTACGGATGCTGTATTAAGCAATGTGTTACTAGAGCCATAGCAGCCAGGCGCATTTGATCATTGCTCTGGAAAACTATAATATAAAAGTCATTCCTCTCTTCAATAGCACATGGGAAAAAACGAATAAAGCCTGTGTTACCACCTCGCAGGCAGGTTTTGTTTTCTTAAGTAATGCCAATCTACGGATGCTGTATTAAGCAATGTGTAACTAGAGCTACAGCAGCCAGGCGCATTTGATCATTGCTCTGGAAAACTATAATATAAAAGTCATTCCTCTCTTGAATAGCACATTGGAAAAAACGAATAAAGCCTGTGGTACCACCCCGCAGGCAGGTTTTATTTTATTAAGTAATACCAATCTACGGATGCTGTATTAAGCAATGTGTAACTAGAGCTACAGCAGCCAGGCGCATTTAATCGTTGCTCTGGAAAACTATAACATAAAAGTCATTCCTCTCCTGAATAGCACATGGGAAAAAACGAATAAAGCCTGTGTTACCACCCCGCAGGCAGGTTTTGTTTTATTAAGTAATGCCAATCTACGGATGCTGTATTAAGCAATGTGTAACTAGAGCTACAGCAGCCAGGCGCATTTGATCATTGCTCTGGAAAATTATAATATAAAAGTCATTCCTCTCTTGAATAGCACATGGGAAAAATCGAATAAAGCCTGTGTTACCATCCCGCAGGCAAGTTTTGTTTTCTTAAGTAATGCCAATCTACGGATGCTGCATAAAGCAATGTGTAACTAGAGCTACAGCAGCCAGGCGCATATGATCATTGCTCTTGAAAACTATAATATAAAAGTCATTCCTCTCTTGAATAGCACATGGGAAAAAACGAATAAAGCCTGTGTTACCACCCCGCAGGCACGTTTTGTTTTATTAAGTTACGCCAATCTACGGATGCTGTATTAAGGAATGTGTAACTAGAGCAACAGCAGCCAGGCGCATTTGATCATTGCTCTGGAAAGCTATAATTTAATAGTCATTCCTCTCTTGTTTAGCACATGCGAATAAACGAATAAAGCCTGTGTTACCACCTCGCAGGCAGGTTTTGTTTTATTAAGTAATGCCAATCTACGGATGCTGTATTAAGCAATGTGTAACTAGAGCTACAGCAGCCAGGCGCATTTGATCATTGCTCTGGAAAACTATAATATAAAAGTCATTCCTCTCTTGAATAGCACATAGGAAAAAACGAATAAAGCCTGTGTTACAACTTCGCAGGCAGGTTTTGTTTTATGAAGTAATTCCAATCTACGGATGCTGTATTAAGCAATGTGTAACTAGAGCGACAGCAGCCAGGCGCATTTGATCATTGCTCAGGAAATATATAATATAAAAGTCATTCCTCTCTTGAATAGCACATGGGAAAAGACGAATAAAGCCTGTATTACCACCCCGCAGGCAGGTTTTGTTTTATTAAGTAATGCCAATCTACGGATGCTGTATTAAGCAATGTGTAACTATAGCTACAGCAGCCAGGCGCATTTGATCATTGCTCTGGGAAACTACAATATAAAAGTCATTCCTCTCTTGAATAGCACATAGGAAAAAGCGAATAAAGCCTGTGTTACCACCTCAAAGGCAGGTTTTGCTTTATTAAGTAATGCCAATCTACGGACTCTCTATTAAGCAATGTGTAACTAGAGCAACAGCAGCCAGGCGCGTTTGATCATCGCTCTGGAAAATTATAATATAAAAGACATTCCTTTCTTCAATAGCACATGGGAAAAAACGAATAAAGCCTGTGTTATCAACTCGCAGGCAGGTTTTGTTTTACTAAGTAATTCCAATCTACGGATGCTGTATTAAGCAATGTGTAACTGGAGCTACAGCAGCCAGGCGCATTTGATCATTGCTCTAGAAAACTATAATATAAAAGTCATTCCTCTCTTGAATAGCACATGGGAAAAAACGAATAAAGCCTGTGTTACCACCCCGCAGGCCGGTTTTGTTTTATTAAGTAATGCCAATCTACGGATGCTGTATAAAGCAATGTGTAACTAGAGCTACAGCAGCAAGGCGCATTTAATCGTTGCTCTGGAAAACTATAATATAAAAGTCATTCCTCTCTTGAATAGCACATGGGAAAAAACGAATAAAGCCTGTGTTACCACCCCGCAGGCAGGTTTTGTTTTATTAAGTAATGCCAATCTACGGATGCTGTATTAAGCAATGTGTAACTGGTGCTACAGCAGCCAGGCGCATTTGATCATTGCTCTGGAAAACTATAATATAAAAGTCATTCCTCTCTTGAATAGCACATGGGGAAAAACGAATAAAGCCTGTGTTACCACCCCGCAGGCCCGTTTTGATTTATTAAGTATCGCCAATCTACAGATGCTGTATTAAGCAATGTGTAACTAGAGCTACAGCAGCCAGGCGCATTTAATCGTTGCTCTGGAAAACTACAACATAAAAGTCATTCCTTTCTTGAATAGCACATGGGAAAAAACGAATAAAGCCTGTGTTACCACCCCGCAGGCAGGTTTTGTTTTATTAAGTAATGCCAATCTACGGATGCTGTATTAAGCAATGTGTAACTAGAGCTACAGCAGCCAGGCGCATTTGATCATTGCTCTGGAAAACTATAATGTAAAAGTCATTCCTCTCTTGAATAGCACATGGGAAAAATCGAATAAAGCCTGTGTTACCACCTTGCAGGCAGGTTTTGTTTTCATAAGTAATGCCAATCTACGGATGCTGTATTAAGCAATGTGTAACTAGAGCTACAGCAGCCATGCGCATTTGATCATTGCTCTGGAAAACTATAATATAAAAGTCATTCTTCTCTTGAATAGCACATGGGAAAAAACGAATAAAGCCTGTGTTACCACCCCGCAGGCACGTTTTGTTTTATTAAGTTACGGCAATCTATGGATGCTGTATTGAGCAATGTGTAACTAGAGCAACAGCAGCCAGGCGCATTTGATCATTGCTCTGGAAAGCTATAATTTAATAGTCATTCCTCTCTTGTTTAGCCCATGCGAAAAAACGAATAAAGCCCTTGTTACCACCTCGGAGGCAGGTTTTGTTTTATTAAGTAATGCCAATCTACGTATGCTGTATTAAGCAATGTGTAACTAGAGCTACAGCAGCCAGGCGCATTTGATCATTGCTCTGGAAAACTATAATATAAAAGTCATTCCTCTCTTGAATAGCACATGGGAAAAAACGAATAAAGCCTGTGTTACCACTTCGCAGGCAGGTTTTGTTTTATGAAGTAATGCCAATCTACGGATGCTGTATTAAGCAATGTGTAACTAGAGCGACAGCAGCCAGGCGCATTTGATCATTGCTCAGGAAAACTATAATATAAAAGTCATTCCTCTCTTGAATAGCACATGGGAAAAGACGAATAAAGCCTGTGTTACCACCCCGCAGGCAGGTTTTGTTTTATTAAGTAATGCCAATCTACGGATGCTGTATTAAGCAATGTGTAACTATAGCTAAAGCAGCCAGGCGCATTTGATCATTGCTCTGGAAAACTATAATATAAAAGTCATTCCTCTCTTGAATAGCACATGGGAAAAAACGAATAAAGCCTGTGTTACCACCCTGCAGGCACGTTTTGTTTTATTAAGTTACGCCAATCTACGGATGCTGTATTAAGCAATGTGTAACTAGAGCAACAGCAGCCAGGCGCATTTGATCATTGCTCTGGAAAGCTATAATTTAATAGTCATTCCTCTCTTGTTTAGCACATGCGAATAAACGAATAAAGCCTGTGTTACCACCGCGCAGGCAGGTTTTGTTTTATTAAGTAATGCCAATCTACGGATGCTGTATTAAGCAATGTGTAACTAGAGCTACAGCAGCCAGGCGCATTTGATCATTGCTCTGGAAAACTATAATATAAAAGTCATTCCTCTCTTGAATAGCACATAGGAAAAAGCGAATAAAGCCTGTGTTACCACCTCACAGGCAGGTTTTGCTTTATTAAGTAATGCCAATCTACGGACTCTCTATTAAGCAATGTGTAACTAGAGCAACAGCAGCCAGGCGCGTTTGATCTTCGCTCTGGAAAATTATAATATAAAAGACATTCCTTTCTTCAATAGCACATGGGAAAAAACGAATAAAGCCTGTGTTATCACCTCGCAGGCAGGTTTTGTTTTACTAAGTAATTCCAATCTACGGATGCTGTATTAAGCAATGTGTAACTGGAGCTACAGCAGCCAGGCGCATTTGATCATTGCTCTAGAAAACTATAATATAAAAGTCATTCCTCTCTTGAATAGCACATGGGAAAAAACGAATAAAGCCTGTGTTACCACCCCGCAGGCCGGTTTTGTTTTATTAAGTAATGCCAATCTACGGATGCTGTATTAAGCAATGTGTAACTAGAGCTACAGCAGCAAGGCGCATTTAATCGTTGCTCTGGAAAACTATAACATAAAAGTCATTCCTCTCTTGAATAGCACATGGGAAAAAACGAATAAAGCCTGTGTTACCACCCCGCAGGCAGGTTTTGTTTTATTAAGTAATGCCAAACTACGGATGCTGTATTAAGCAATGTGTAACTGGTGCTACAGCAGCCAGGCGCATTTGATCATTGCTCTGGAAAACCATAATATAAAAGTCATTCCTCTCTTGAATAGCACATGGGGAAAAACGAATAAAGCCTGTGTTACCACCCCGCAGGCCCGTTTTGATTTATTAAGTATCGCCAATCTACAGATGCTGTATTAAGCAATGTGTAACTAGAGCTACAGCAGCCAGGCGCATTTAATCGTTGCTCTGGAAAACTACAACATAAAAGTCATTCCTGTCTTGAATAGCACATGGGAAAAAACGAATAAAGCCTGTGTTACCACCCCACAGGCAGATTTTGTTTTATTAAGTAATGCCAATCTACGGATGCTGTATTAAGCAATGTGTAACTAGAGCTACAGCAGCCAGGCGCATTTGATCATTTCTCTGGAAAACTATAATGTAAAAGTCATTCCTCTCTTGAATAGCACATGGGAAAAATCGAATAAAGCCTGTGTTACCACCTTGCAGGCAGGTTTTGTTTTCATAAGTAATGCCAATCTACGGATGCTGTATTAAGCAATGTGTAACTAGAGCTACAGCAGCCAGGCGCATTTGATCATTGCTCTGGAAAACTATAATATAAAAGTCATTCCTCTCTTGAATAGCACATGGGAAAAAACGAATAAAGCCTGTGTTACCACCCCGCAGGCACGTTTTGTTTTATTAAGTTACGGCAATCTATGGATGCTGTATTGAGCAATGTGTAACTAGAGCAACAGCAGCCAGGCGCATTTGATCATTGCTCTGGAAAGCTATAATTTAACAGTCATTCCTCTCTGGTTTAGCCCATGCGAAAAAACGAATAAAGCCCTTATTACCACCTCGGAGGCAGGTTTTGTTTTATTAAGTAATGCCAATCTACGTATGCTGTATTAAGCAATGTGTAACTAGAGCTACAGCAGCCAGGCGCATTTGATCATTGCTCTGGAAAACTATAATATAAAAGTCATTCCTCTCTTGAATAGCACATGGGAAAAAACGAATAAAGCCTGTGTTACCACTTCGCAGGCAGGTTTTGTTTTAT
This sequence comes from Schistocerca serialis cubense, assembly GCF_023864345.2. Lineage (NCBI taxonomy): Eukaryota > Metazoa > Arthropoda > Insecta > Orthoptera > Acrididae > Schistocerca > Schistocerca serialis. The sequence goes on from NC_064639.1 coordinate 35,796,825, forward strand.
GAAGTAATGCCAATCTACGGATGCTGTATTAAGCAATGTGTAACTAGAGCGACAGCAGCCAGGCGCATTTAATCGTTGCTCTGGAAAACTACAACATAAAAGTCATTCCTTTCTTGAATAGCACATGGGAAAAAACGAATAAAGCCTGTGTTACCACCCCGCAGGCAGGTTTTGTTTTATTAAGTAATGCCAATCTACGGATGCTGTATTAAGCAATGTGTAACTAGAGCTACAGCAGCCAGGCGCATTTGATCATTGCTCTGGAAAACTATAATGTAAAAGTCATTCCTCTCTTGAATAGCACATGGGAAAAATCGAATAAAGCCTGTGTTACCACCTTGCAGGCAGGTTTTGTTTTCATAAGTAATGCCAATCTACGGATGCTGTATTAAGCAATGTGTAACTAGAGCTACAGCAGCCAGGCGCATTTGATCATTGCTCTGGAAAACTATAATATAAAAGTCATTCTTCTCTTGAATAGCACATGGGAAAAAACGAATAAAGCCTGTGTTACCACCCCGCAGGCACGTTTTGTTTTATTAAGTTACGGCAATCTATGGATGCTGTATTGAGCAATGTGTAACTAGAGCAACAGCAGCCAGGCGCATTTGATCATTGCTCTGGAAAGCTATAATTTAATAGTCATTCCTCTCTTGTTTAGCCCATGCGAAAAAACGAATAAAGCCCTTGTTACCACCTCGGAGGCAGGTTTTGTTTTATTAAGTAATGCCAATCTACGTATGCTGTATTAAGCAATGTGTAACTAGAGCTACAGCAGCCAGGCGCATTTGATCATTGCTCTGGAAAACTATAATATAAAAGTCATTCCTCTCTTGAATAGCACATGGGAAAAAACGAATAAAGCCTGTGTTACCACTTCGCAGGCAGGTTTTGTTTTATGAAGTAATGCCAATCTACGGATGCTGTATTAAGCAATGTGTAACTAGAGCGACAGCAGCCAGGCGCATTTGATCATTGCTCAGGAAAACTATAATATAAAAGTCATTCCTCTCTTGAATAGCACATGGGAAAAGACGAATAAAGCCTGTGTTACCACCCCGCAGGCAGGTTTTGTTTTATTAAGTAATGCCAATCTACGGATGCTGTATTAAGCAATGTGTAACTATAGCTAAAGCAGCCAGGCGCATTTGATCATTGCTCTGGAAAACTATAATATAAAAGTCATTCCTCTCTTGAATAGCACATGGGAAAAAACGAATAAAGCCTGTGTTACCACCCCGCAGGCACGTTTTGTTTAATTAAGTTACGCCAATCTACGGATGCTGTATTAAGCAATGTGTAACTAGAGCAACAGCAGCCAGGCGCATTTGATCATTGCTCTGGAAAGCTATAATTTAATAGTCATTCCTCTCTTGTTTAGCACATGCGAATAAACGAATAAAGCCTATGTTACCACCTCGCAGGCAGGTTTTGTTTTATTAAGTAATGCCAATCTACGGATGCTGTATTAAGCAATGTGTAACTAGAGCTACAGCAGCCAGGCGCATTTGATCATTGCTTTGGAAAACTATAATATAAAAGTCATTCCTCTCTTGAATAGGACATAGGAAAAAACGAATAAAGCCTGTGTTACCACTTCGCAGGCAGGTTTTGTTTTATGAAGTAATTCCAATCTACGGATGCTGTATTAAGCAATGTGTAACTAGAGCGACAGCAGCCAGGCGCATTTGATCATTGCTCAGGAAATATATAATATAAAAGTCATTCCTCTCTTGAATAGCACATGGGAAAAGACGAATAAAGCCTGTATTACCACCCCGCAGGCAGGTTTTGTTTTATTAAGTAATGCCAATCTACGGATGCTGTATTAAGCAATGTGTAACTATAGCTACAGCAGCCAGGCGCATTTGATCATTGCTCTGGGAAACTACAATATAAAAGTCATTCCTCTCTTGAATAGCACATAGGAAAAAGCGAATAAAGCCTGTGTTACCACCTCACAGGCAGGTTTTGCTTTATTAAGTAATGCCAATCTACGGACTCTCTATTAAGAAATGTGTAACTAGAGCAACAGCAGCCAGGCGCGTTTGATCTTCGCTCTGGAAAATTATAATATAAAAGACATTCCTTTCTTCAATAGCACATGGGAAAAAACGAATAAAGCCTGTGTTATCACCTCGCAGGCAGGTTTTGTTTTACTAAGTAATTCCAATCTACGGATGCTGTATTAAGCAATGTGTAACTGGAGCTACAGCAGCCAGGCGCATTTGATCATTGCTCTAGAAAACTATAATATAAAAGTCATTCCTCTCTTGAATAGCACATGGGAAAAAACGAATAAAGCCTGTGTTACCACCCCGCAGGCCGGTTTTGTTTTATTAAGTAATGCCAATCTACGGATGCTGTATTAAGCAATGTGTAACTAGAGCTACAGCAGCAAGGCGCATTTAATCGTTGCTCTGGAAAACTATAACATAAAAGTCATTCCTCTCTTGAATAGCACATGGGAAAAAACGAATAAAGCCTGTGTTACCACCCCGCAGGCAGGTTTTGTTTTATTAAGTAATGCCAATCTACGGATGCTGTATTAAGCAATGTGTAACTGGTGCTACAGCAGCCAGGCGCATTTGATCATTGCTCTGGAAAACTATAATATAAAAGTCATTCCTCTCTTGAATAGCACATGGGGAAAAACGAATAAAGCCTGTGTTACCACCCCGCAGGCCCGTTTTGATTTATTAAGTATCGCCAATCTACAGATGCTGTATTAAGCAATGTGTAACTAGAGCTACAGCAGCCAGGCGCATTTAATCGTTGCTCTGGAAAACTACAACATAAAAGTCATTCCTGTCTTGAATAGCACATGGGAAAAAACGAATAAAGCCTGTGTTACCACCCCGCAGGCAGGTTTTGTTTTATTAAGTAATGCCAATCTACGGATGCTGTATTAAGCAATGTGTAACTAGAGCTACAGCAGCCAGGCGCATTTGATCATTGCTCTGGAAAACTATAATATAAAAGTCATTCCTCTCTTGAATAGCACATGGGAAAAAACGAATAAAGCCTGTGTTACCACCCCGCAGGCACGTTTTGTTTTATTAAGTTACGGCAATCTATGGATGCTGTATTGAGCAATGTGTAACTAGAGCAACAGCAGCCAGGCGCATTTGATCATTGCTCTGGAAAGCTATAATTTAATAGTCATTCCTCTCTTGTTTAGCCCATGCGAAAAAACGAATAAAGCCCTTGTTACCACCTCGGAGGCAGGTTTTGTTTTATTAAGTAATGCCAATCTACGTATGCTGTATTAAGCAATGTGTAACTAGAGCTACAGCAGCCAGGCGCATTTGATCATTGCTCTGGAAAACTATAATATAAAAGTCATTCCTCTCTTGAATAGCACATGGGAAAAAACGAATAAAGCCTGTGTTACCACTTCGCAGGCAGGTTTTGTTTTATGAAGTAATGCCAATCTACGGATGCTGTATGAAGCAATGTGTAACTAGAGCGACAGCAGCCAGGCGCATTTGATCATTGCTCAGGAAAACTATAATATAAAAGTCATTCCTCTCTTGAATAGCACATGGGAAAAGACGAATAAAGCCTGTGTTACCACCCGACAGGCAGGTTTTGTTTTATTAAGTAATGCCAATCTACGGATGCTGTATTAAGCAATGTGTAACTATAGCTAAAGCAGCCAGGCGCATTTGATCATTGCTCTTTGAAACTACAATATAAAAGTCTTTCCTCTCTTGAATAGCACATGGGAAAAAGCGAATAAAGCCTGTGTTACCACCTCGCAGGCAGGTTTTGCTTTATTAAGTAATGCCAATCTACGGACTCTCTATTAAGCAATGTGTAACTAGAGCAACAGCAGCCAGGCGCGTTTGATCATTGCTCTGGAAAACTATAATATAAAAGTCATTCCTCTCTTGAATAGCACATGGGAAAAAACGAATAAAGTGTGTGTTACCACCTCGCAGGCAGGTTTTGTTTTCTTAAGTAATGCCAATCTACGGATGTTGTATTAAGCAAGGTGTAACTAGAGCTACAGCAGCCAGGCGCATTTGATCATTGCTCTGGAAAACTATAATATAAAAGTCATTCCTCTCTTGAATAGCACATGGGAAAAAACGAATAAAGCCTGTGTTACCACCCCGCAGGCACGTTTTGTTTTATTAAGTAACGCCAATCTATGGATGCTGTATTAAGCAATGTGTAACTAGAGCTACAGCAGCCCGGCGCATTTGATCAATGCTCTGGAAAGCTATAATTTAATAGTGAATCCTCTCTTGTTTAGCACATGCGATAAAACGAATAAAGCCTGTGTTACTACCTCGCAGGCAGGTTTTGTTTTACTAAGTAATGCCAATGTACGGATGCTGTATTAAGCAATGTGTAACTAGAGGTATAGCTGCCAGGCGCATTTGATCATTGCTCTGGAAAACAATAATATAAAAGTCATTCCTCTCTTGAATAGCACATGGGAAAAAACGAATAAAGCCTGTGCTACCACCTCGCAGGCAGGTTTTGTTTTATTAAGTAATGCCAATCTACGGATGCTGTATTAAGCAATGTGTTACTAGAGCCATAGCAGCCAGGCGCATTTGATCATTGCTCTGGAAAACTATAATATAAAAGTCATTGCTCTCTTCAATAGCACATGGGAAAAAACGAATAAAGCCTGTGTTACCACCTCGCACGCAGGTTTTGTTTTCTTAAGTAATGCCAATCTACGGATGCTGTATTAAGCAATGTGTAACTAGAGCTACAGCAGCCAGGCGCATTTGATCATTGCTCTTGAAAACTATAATATAAAAGTCATTCCTCTCTTGAATAGCACATGGGAAAAAACGAATAAAGCCTGTGGTACCACCCCGCAGGCAGGTTTTGTTTTATTAAGTAATACCAATCTACGGATGCTGTATTAAGCAATGTGTAACTAGAGCTACAGCAGCCAGGCGCATTTAATCGTTGCTCTGGAAAACTATAACATAAAAGTCATTCCTCTCCTGAATAGCACATGGGAAAAAACGAATAAAGCCTGTGTTACCACCCCGCAGGCAGGTTTTGTTTTATTAAGTAATGCCAATCTACGAATGCTGTATTAAGCAATGTGTAACTAGAGCTACAGCAGCCAGGCGCATTTGATCATTGCTCTGGAAAATTATAATATAAAAGTCATTCCTCTCTTGAATAGCACATGGGAAAAATCGAATAAAGCCTGTGTAACCACCCCGCAGGCAAGTTCTGTTTTCTTAAGTAATGCCAATCTACGGATGCTGTATTAAGCAATGTGTAACTAGAGCTACAGCAGCCAGGCGCATATGATCATTGCTCTGGAAAACTATAATATAAAAGTCATTCCTCTCTTGAATAGCACATGGGGAAAAACGAATAAAGCCTGTGTTACCACCCCGCAGGCACGTTTTGTTTTATTAAGTTACGCCAATCCACGGATGCTGTATTAAGCAATGTGTAACTAGAGCAACAGCAGCCAGGCGCATTTGATCATTGCTCTGGAAAGCTATAATTTAATAGTCATTCCTCTCTTGTTTAGCACATGCGAAAAAACGAATAAAGCCTGTGTTACCACCTCGCAGGCAGGTTTTGTTTTATTAAGTAATGCCAATCTACGGACTCTCTATTAAGCAATGTGTAACTAGAGCATCAGCAGCCAGGCGCATTTGATCATTGCTCTGGAAAACTATAATATAAAAGTCATTCCTCTCTTGAATAGCACATAGGAAAAAGCGAATAAAGCCTGTGTTACCACCTCGCAGGCAGGTTTCGCTTTATTAAGTAATGCCAATCTACGGACTCTCTATTAAGCAATGTGTAACTAGAGCATCAGCAGCCAGGCGCGTTTGATCATCGATCTGGAAAACTATAATATAAAAGACATTCCTTTCTTCAGTAGCAAATGGGAAAAAACGAATAAAGCCTGTGTTATCACCTCGCAGGCAGGTTTTGTTTTACTAAGTAATGCCAATCTACGGATGCTGTATTAAGCAATGTGTAACTGGAGCTACAGCAGCCAGGCGCATTTGATCATTGCTCTGGAAAACCATAATATAAAAGTCATTCCTCTCTTCAATAGCACATGGGAAAAAACGAATAAAGCCTGTGTTACCACCTCGCTGGCCGGTTTTGTTTTATTAAGTAATGCCAATCTACGGATGCTGTATTAAGCAATGTGTAACTAGAGCTACAGCAGCCAGGCGCATTTAATCGTTGCTCTGGAAAACTATAACATAAAAGTCATTCCTCTCTTGAATAGCACATGGGAAAAAACGGATAAAGCCTGTGTTACCACCCCGCAGGCAGGTTTTGTTTTATTAAGTAATGCCAATCTACGGATGCTGTATTAAGCAATGTGTAACTAGAGCTACAGCAGCCAGGCGCATTTGATCATTGCTCTGGAAAACTATAATATAAAAGTCATTCCTCTCTTGAATAGCACATGGCAAAAAACGAATAAAGTGTGTGTTACCACCTCGCAGGCAGGTTCTGTTTTCTTAAGTAATGCCAATCTACGGATGCTGTATTAAGCAATGTGTAACTAGAGCTACAGCAGCCAGGCGCATTTGATCATTGCTCTGGAAAACTATAATATAAAAGTCATTCCTCTCTTGAATAGCACATGGGAAAAATCGAATAAAGCCTGTGTTACCACCTCGCAGGCAGGTTTTGTTTTATTAAGTAATGCCACTCTACGGATGCTGTATTTGGCAATGTGTAACTAGAGCTACAGCAGCCAGGCGCATTTGATCATTGCTCTGGAAAGCTATAATATAAAAGTCATTCCTCTCTTGAATAGCACATGGGAAAAAACGAATAAAGCCTGTGTTACCACCCCGCAGGCACGTTTTGTTTTATTTTGTTACGCCAATCTATGGATGCTGTATTAAGCAATGTGTAACTAGAGCTACAGCAGCCAGGCGCATTTGATCAATGCTCTGGAAAGCTATATTTTAATAGTGAATCCTCTCTTGTTTAGCACATGCGAAAAATCGAATAAAGCCTGTGTTACTACCTCGCAGGCAGGTTTTGTTTTATTAAGTAATGCCAATGTACGGATGCTGTATTAAGCAATGTGTAACTAGAGCTATAGCTGCCAGGCGCATTTGATCATTGCTCTGGAAAACAATAATATAAAAGTCATTAATCTCTTGAATAGCACATGGGAAAAAACGAATAAAGCCTGTGTTACCACCTCGCAGGCAGGTCTTGTTTTATTAAGTAATGCCAATCTACGGATGCTGTATTAAGCAATGTGTAACTAGAGCTATAGCAGCCAGGCGCATTTGATCATTGCTCTGGAAAACTATAATATAAAAGTCATTCCACTCTTCAATAGCACATGGGAAAAAACGAATAAAGCCTGTGTTACCACCTCGCAGGCAGGTTTTTTTTTCTTAAGTAATGCCAATCTACGGATGCTGTATTAAGCAATGTGTAACTAGAGCTACAGCAGCCAGGCGCATTTGATCATTGCTCTGGAAAACTATAATATAAAAGTCATTCCACTCTTGAATAGCACATGGGAAAAAACGAATAAAGCCGGTGGTACTACCCCGCAGGCAGGTTTTGTTTTATTAAGTAATACCAATCTACGGATGCTGTATTAAGCAATGTGTAACTAGAGCTACAGCAGCCAGGCGCATTTAATCGTTGCTCTGGAAAACTATAACATAAAAGTCATTCCTCTCTTGAATAGCACATAGGAAAAAACGAATAAAGCCTGTGTTACCACCCCGCAGGCAGGTTTTGTTTTATTAAGTAATGCCAATCTACGGATGCTGTATTAAGCAATGTGTAACTAGAGCTACAGCAGCCAGGTGCATTTGATCATTGCTCTGGAAAATTATAATATAAAAGTCATTCCTCTCTTAAATAGCACATGGGAAAAATCGAATAAAGCCTGTGTTACCACCCCGCAGGCAGGTTTTGTTTTATTAAGTAATGCCAATCTACGGATGCTGTATTAAGCAATGTGTAACTAGAGCTACAGCAGCCAGGCGCATTTGATCATTGCTCTGGAAAACTATAATATAAAAGTCATTCCCCTCTTGAATAGCACATGGGAAAAAACGAATAAAGTGTGTGTTACCACCTCGCAGGCAGGTTCTGTTTTCTTAAGTAATGCCAATCTACGGATGCTGTATTAAGCAATGTGTAACTAGAGCTACAGCAGCCAGGCGCATTTGATCATTGCTCTGGAAAACTATAATATAAAAGTCATTCCTCTCTTGAATAGCACATGGGAAAAATCGAATAAAGCCTGTGTTACCACCTCGCAGGCAGGTTTTGTTTTACTAAGTAATGCCAATCTACGGATGCTGTATTAAGCAATGTGTAACTAGAGCTACAGCAGCCAGGCGCATTTGATCATTGCTCTGGAAAACTATAATATAAAAGTCATTCCTCTCTTAAATAGCACATGGGAAAAAACGAATAAAGCCTGTGTTACCACCCCGCAGGCACTTTTTGTTTTATTAAGTTACGCCAATCTACGGATGCTGTATTAAGCAATGTGTAACTAGAGCAACAGCAGCCAGGCGCATTTGATCATTGCTCTGGAAAGCTATAATTTAATAGTCATTCCTCTCTTGTTTAGCACATGCGAAAAAACGAATAAAGCCTGTGTTACCACCTCGCAGGCAGGTTTTGTTTTATTAAGTAATGCCAATCTATGGATGCTGTATTAAGCAATGTGTAACTAGGGCTACAGCAGCCAGGCGCATTTGATCATTGCTCTGGAAAACTATAATATAAAAGTCATTCCTCTCTTGAATAGCACATAGGAAAAAACGAATAAAGCCTGTGTTACCACCTCGCAGGCAGGTTTTGTTTTATGAAGTAATGCCAATCTACGGATGCTGTATTAAGCAATGTGTAACTAGAGCGACAGCAGCCAGGCGCATTTGATCATTGCTCAGGAAAACTATAATATAAAAGTCATTCCTCTCTTGAATAGCACATGGGAAAAGACGAATAAGCCTGTGTTACCACCCCGCAGGCAGGTTTTGTTTTATTAAGTAATGCCAATCTACGGGTGCTGTATTAAGCAATGTGTAACTATAGCTACAGCAGCCAGGCGCATTTGATCATTGCTCTGGGAAACTACAATATAAAAGTCATTCCTCTCTTGAATAGCACATGGGAAAAAGCGAATAAAGCCTGTGTTACCACCTCGCAGGCAGGTTTCGCTTTATTAAGTAATGCCAATCTACGGACTCTCTATTAAGCAATGTGTAACTAGAGCAACAGCAGCCAGGCGCGTTTGATCATCGATCTGGAAAACTATAATATAAAAGACATTCCTTTCTTCAATAGAAAATGGGAAAAAACGAATAAAGCCTGTGTTATCACCTCGCAGGCAGGTTTTGTTTTACTAAGTAATGCCAATCTACGGATGCTGTATTAAGCAATGTGTAACTGGAGCTACAGCAGCCAGGCGCATTTGATCATTGCTCTGGAAAACCATAATATAAAAGTCATTCCTCTCTTGATTAGCACATGGGAAAAAACGAATAAGCCTGTGTTACCACCCCACAGGCAGGTTTTGTTTTATTAAGTGATGCCAATCTACGGATGCTGTATTAAGCAATGTGTAACTAGAGCTACAGCAGCCAGCCGCATTTGATCATTGCTCTGGAAAACTATAATATAAAAGTCATTCCTCTCTTGAATAGCACATGGGAAAAAACGAATAAAGTGTGTGTTACCACCTCGCAGGCAGGTTCTGTTTTCTTAAGTAATTCCAATCTACGGATGCTGTATTAAGCAATGTGTAACTAGAGCTACAGCAGCCAGACGCATTTGATCATTGCTCTGGAAAACTATAATATAAAAGTCATTCCTCTCTTGAATAGCACATGGGAAAAATCGAATAAAGCCTGTGTTACCACCTCGCAGGCAGGTTTTCTTTTATTAAGTAATGCCAATCAACGGATGCTGTATTAAGCAATGTGTAACTAGAGCTACAGCAGCCAGGCGCATTTGATCATTGCTCTGGAAAACTATAATATAAAAGTCATTCCTCTCTTGAATAGCACATGGGAATAAAAGAATAAAGCCTGTGTTACCACCCCGCAGGCACGTTTTGTTTTATTAAGTTACGCCAATCTATGGATGCTGTATTAAGCAATGTGTAACTAGAGCTACAGCAGCCAGGCGCATTTGATCATTGCTCTGGAAAACTATAATATAAAAGTCATTCCTCCCTTGAATAGCACATGGGATAAAACGAATAAAGCCTGTGTTACCACCCCGCAGGCACGTTTTGTTTTATTAAGTTACGCCAATCTACGGATGCTGTAGTAAGCAATGCGTAACTAGAGCAACAGCAGCCAGGCGCATTTGATCATTGCTCTGGAAAGCTATAATTTAATAGTCATTCCTCTCTTGTTTAGCACATGCGAAAAAACGAATAAAGCCTGTGTTACCACCTCGCCGGCAGGTTTTGTTTTATTAAGTAATGCCAATCTACGGATGCTGTATTAAGCAATGTGTAACTAGAGCTACAGCAGCCAGGCGCATTTGATCATTGCTCTGGAAAACTATAATATAAAAGTCATTCCTCTCTTGAATAGCACATAGGAAAAAACGAATAAAGCCTGTGTTACCACCTCGTAGGCAGGTTTTGTTTTATGAAGTAATGCCAATCTACGGATGCTGTATTAAGCAATGTGTAACTAGAGCGACAGCAGCCAGGCGAATTCGATCATTGCACAGGAAAACTATAATATAGGAGTCATTCCTCTCTTGAATAGCACATGGGAAAAGACGAATAAAGCCTGTGTTATCACCCCGCAGGCAGGTTTTGTTTTATTAAGTAATGCCAATCTACGGATGCTGTATTAAGCAATGTGTAACTATAGCTACAGCAGCCAGGCGCATTTGATCATTGCTCTGGGAAACTACAATATAAATGTCATTCCTCTCTTGAATAGCACATGGGAAAAGGCGAATAAAGCCTGTGTTACCACCTCGCAGGCGGGTTTCGCTTTATTAAGTAATGTCAATCTACGGACTCTCTATTAAGCAATGTGTAACTAGAGCAACAGCAGCCAGGCGCGTTTGATCATCGATCTGGAAAACTATAATATAAAAGACATACCTGTCTTCAATAGCAAATGGGAGAAAACGAATAAAGCCTGTGTTATCACCTCGCAGGCAGGTTTTGTTTTACTAAGTAATGCCAATCTACGGATGCTGTATTAAGCAATGTGTAACTGGAGCTACAGCAGCCAGGCGCATTTGATCATTGCTCTGGAAAACCATAATATAAATGTCATTCCTCTCTTGAATAGCACATGGGAAAAAACGAATAAAGCCTGTGTTACCACCTCGCTGGCCGGTTTTGTTTTATTAAGTAATGCCAATCTACGGATGCTGTATTAAGCAATGTGTAACTAGAGCTACAGCAGCCAGGCGCATTTAATCGTTGCTCTGGAAAACTATAACATAAAAGTCATTCCTCTCTTGAATAGCACATGGGAAAAAACGAATAAAGCCTGTGTTAGCACCCCGCAGGCAGGTTTTGTTTTATTAAGTAATGCCAATCTACGGATGCTGTATTAAGCAATGTGTAACTAGAGCTACAGCAGCCAGGCGCATTTGATCATTGCTCTGGAAAACTATAATATAAAAGTCATTCCTCTCTTGAATAGCACATAGGAGAAAACGAATAAAGTGTGTGTTACCACCTCGCAGGCAGGTTTTGTTTTCTTAAGTAATGCCAATCTACGGATGCTGTATTAAGCAATGTGTAACTAGAGCTACAGCAGCCAGGCGCATTTGATCATTGCTCTGGAAAACTATAATATAAAAGTCATTCCTCTCTTGAATAGCACATGGGAAAAATCGAATAAAGCCTGTGTTACCACCTCGCAGGCAGGTTTTGTTTTATTAAGTAATGCCAATCTACGGATGCTGTATTAAGCAATGTGTAACTAGACCTACAGCAGCCAGGCGCATTTGATCATTGCTCTGGAAAACTATAATATAAAAGTCATTCCTCTCTTGAATAGTACATGGGAAAAAACGAATAAAGCCTGTGTTACCACCCCGCAGGCACGTTTTTATTTTATTAAGTTACGCCAATCTATGGATGCTGTATTAAGCAATGTGTAACTAGAGCAACAGCAGCCAGGCGCATTTGATCATTGCTCTGGAAAACTACACTCCTGGAAATGGAAAAAAGAACACATTGACACCGGTGTGTCAGACCCACCATACTTGCTCCGGACACTGCGAGAGGGCTGTACAAGCAATGATCACATGCACGGCACAGCGGACACACCAGGAACCGCGATGTTGGCCGTCGAATGGCGCTAGCTTCGCAGCATTTGTGCACCGCCGCCGTCAGTGTCAGCCAGTTTGCCGTGGCATACGGAGCTCCATCGCAGTCTTTAACACTGGTAGCATGCCGCGACAGCGTGGACGTGAACCGTATGTGCAGTTGACGGACTTTGAGCGAGGGCGTATAGTGGGCATGCGGGAGGCCGGGTGGACGTACCGCTGAATTGCTCAACACGTGGGGCGTGAGGTCTCCACAGTACATCGATGTTGTCGCCAGTGGTCGGCGGAAGGTGCACGTGCCCGTCGACCTGGGACCGGACCGCAGCGACGCACGGATGCACGCCAAGACCGTAGGATCCTACGCAGTGCCGTAGGGGACCACACCGCCACTTCCCAGCAAATTAGGGACACTGTTGCTCCTGGGGTATCGGCGAGGACCATTCGCAACCGTCTCCATGAAGCTGGGCTACGGTCCCGCACACCGTTAGGTCGTCTTCCGCTCACGCCCCAACATCGTGCAGCCCGCCTCCAGTGGTGTCGCGACAGGCGTGAATGGACGGACGAATGGAGACGTGTCGTCTTCAGCGATGAGAGTCGCCTCTGCTTTGGTGCCAATGATGGTCGTATGCGTGTTTGGCGCCGTGCAGGTGAGCGCCACAATCAGGACTGCATACGACCAAGGCACACAGGGCCAACACCCGGCAACATGGTGTGGGGAGCGATCTCCTACACTGGCTGTACACCACTGGTGATCGTCGAGGGGACACTGAATAGTGCACGGTACATCCAAACCGTCATCGAACCCATCGTTCTACCATTCCTAGACAGGCAAGGGAACTTGCTGTTCCAACTGGACAATGCACGTCCGCATGTATCCCGTGCCACCCAACGTGCTCTAGAAGGTGTAAGTCAACCACCCTGGCCAGCAAGATATCCGGATCTGTCCCCAATTGAGCATGTTTGGGACTGGATGAAGGGTCGTCTCACGCGGTCTGCACGTCCAGCACGAACGCTGGTCCACTGAGGCGCCAGGTGGAAATGACATGGCAAGTCGTTCCACAGGACTACATCCAGCATCTCTACGATCGTCTCCATGGGAGAATAGCAGCTTGCATTGCTGCGAAAGGTGGATATACACTGTACTAGTGCCGACATTGTGCATGCTCTGTTGCCTGTGTCTATGTGCCTGTGGTTCTGTCAGTGTGATCATGTGATGTATCTGACCCCAGGAATGTGTCAATAAAGTTTCCCTTCCTGGGACAATGAATTCACGGTGTTCTTATTTCAATTTCCAGGAGTGTATAATATAAAAGTCATTCCTCTCTTGAATAGCACATGGGAAAAATCGAATAAAGCCTGTGTTACCACCTCGCAGGCAGGTTTTGTTTTATTAAGTAATGCCAGTCTATGGATGCTGTATTAAGCAATGTGTAACTAGAGCTACAGCAGCCAGGCGGATTTGGTCAATACTCTGGAATACCATTATATAAAAGTCATTCCTCTTTTGAATAGCACATGGGAAAAAACGAATGAAGCCTGTGTTACCACCTCGCAGGCAGGTGTTGTTTTATTAAGTATTGCCAATATACGGATGCTGTATTAAGCAATGTGTAACTAGAGCTACAGCAGCCAGGCGCATTTGATCATTGCTCTGGAAAACTATAATATAAAAGTCATTCCTCTCTTGAATAGCACATGAGAAAAAACGAATAAAGCCTGTGTTACCACCTCGCAGGTAGGTTTTGTTTTCTTAAGTAATGCCAATGTACGGATGCTGTATTAAGCAATGTGTAACTAGAGCTACAGAAGCCAGGCGCTTTTGATCATTGCTCTGGAAAGCTATAATATAATAGTCATTCCTCTCTTGAATAACACATAGGAAAAAACGAATAAAGCCTGTGTTACCACCTTGCAGGCAGGTTTTGTTTTATTAAGTAATGCCAATCTACGGATGCTGTATTAAGCAATGTGTAACTAGAGCTACAGCAGCACGGCGCATTTGATCAGTGCTCTGGAAAACTATAATTTAATAGTCATTCCTCTCTTGAATAGCACATGGGAAAAAACGAATAAAGCCTGTGTTACCATCCCCCAGGCAGGTTTTGTTTTATTAAGTAATGCCAATCTACGGATGCTGTATTAAGCAATGTGTAACTAGAGCTCCAGCAGCCAGGCGCATTTGATCATTGCTCTGGAAAACTATATTATAAAAGTCATTCCTCTCTTGAATAGCACATGTGAAAAAACGAATGAAGCCTGTGTTACCACCTCGCAGGCAGGTTTTGATTTTTTAAATAATGCCAATCTACGGATGCTGTATTAAGCAATGTGTAACTAGAGCTACAGCAGCCAGGCGCATTTGATCATTGCTATGGAAAACTATAATATAAAAGTCATTCCTCTCTTGAATAGCACATGGAAAAAACGAATAAAGCCTGTGTTACCACCCCACAGGCCGGTTTTGTTTTATTAAGTAATGCCAATCTACGGATGCTGTATTACCAATGTGTAACTAGAGCTACAGCAGCCAGGCGCATTTCATCGTTGCTCTGGAAAACTATAACATAAAAGTCATTCCTCTCTCGAATAGCACATCGGAAAAAACGAATAAAACCTGTGTTACCACCCCGCAGGCAGGTTCTGTTTTATTAAGTAATGCCAATCTACAGATGCTCTATTAAGCAATGTGTAACTAGAGCTACAGCAGCCACGCTCATTTGATCATTGCTCTGGAAAACTATAATATAAAAGTCATTCCTCTCTTGAATAGCACATGGGAAAAAACGAATAAAGCCTGTGTTACCACCCCGCAGGCGGGTTTTGTTTTATTAAGTAATGCCAATCTTCGGATGCTGTATTAAGCAATGTGTAACTATAGCTACATAAGCCAGGCGCATTTGATCATTGCTCTGGAAAACTATAAAATAGAAGTCATTCCTCTCTTGAATAGCACATGGGAAAAAACGAATAAAGCCTGTGTTACCACCTCGCAGGCAGCTTTTGATCTATTAAGTAATGCCAATCTACGGATGCTGTATTAAGCAATGTGTAACTAGAGCTATAGCAGCCAGGCGCATTTGATCATTGCTCTGGAAAACTATAATATAAAAGTCATTCCTCTCTTGTATAGCACATGGGAAAAAACGAACAAAGCCTGTGTTACCACCCCGCAGGCAGGTTTTGTTTTATTAAGTAATGCCAATCTACGGATGCTGTATTAAGCAATGTGTAACTATAGCTACAGCAGCCAGGCGCATTTGATCATTGCTCTGGAAAACTATAATATAAAAGTCATTCCTCTCTTGAATAGCACATGGGAAAAAACGAATAAAGCCGTGTTACCACCCCGCAGGCAGGTTTTGTTTTATTAAGTAATGCCAATCTACGGATGCTGTATTAAGCAATGTGTAACTAGAGCTATAGCAGCCAGGCCCATTTGATCATTGCTCTGGAAAACTATGATATAAAAATCATTCCTCTGTTGAATAGCACATGGGAAAAAACGAATAAAGCCTGTGTTACCACCTCGCAGGCAGGTTTTGTTTTATTAAGTAATGCCAATCTACGGATGCTGTATTAAGCAATGTGTAACTATAGCTACAGCAGCCAGAAGCAATTGATCATTGCTCTGGAATGCTATAATATAAAAGTCATTCCTCTCTTGAATAGCACATGGGAAAAAACGAATAAAGCCTGTGTTACCACCTCGCAGGCAGGTTTTTTTTTATTAAGTAATGCCAATCTATGGATGCCATATTAAGCAATGTGTAACTCGAGCTACAGCAGCCAGGCGCATTTGACCATTGGTCTGGAAAGCTATAATATAAAAGTCATTCCTCTCATGTTTAGCACATGGGAAAAAACGAATAAAGCCTGTGTTACCACCTTGCAGGCAGGTTTTGTTTTCTTAAGTAATGCCAATCTACGGATGCTGTATTAAGCAATGTGTAACTAGAGTTACAGCAGCCAGGCGCATTTGATCATTGCTCTGGAAAACAATAATATAAAAGTCATTCCTCACTAGTTTAGCACATGGGAAAAAACGAATAAAGCCTGTGTTACCACCCCGCAGGCAGGTTTTGTTTTATTAAGTAATGCCAATCTACAGATGCTGTATTAAGCAATGTGTAACTAGAGCTACAGCAACCAGGCGCATTTGATCATTGCTCTGGACGGCTATAATATAATAGTCATTCCTCTCTTGTTTCGCACATGGGAAAAAACGAATAAAGCCTGTGTTACCACCTTGCAGGCAGGTTTTGTTTTCTTAAGTAATGCCAATCTACGGATGCTGTATTAAGCAATGTGTAACTAGAGCTATAGCAGCCAGGCGCATTTGATCATTGCTCTGGAAAACTATAATATAAAAGTCATTCCTCTCTTGAATAGCACATGGGAAAAAACGAATAAAGCTTGTGTTACCTTCCCGCAGGCAAGTTTTGTTTTACTAAGTAATGCCAATCTATGGATGCATAATATAATAGTCATTCCTCTCTTGTTTAGCACATGGGAAAAAACGAATAAATCCTGTGTTACCACCTCGCAGGCAGATTTGGTTTTATTAAGTAATGCCAATCTACGAATGCAGTATTAAGCTATGTGTAACTAGAGCTAAAGCAGCCAGGCGGATTTGGTCACTGCTCTGGAAAACCATAATATAAAAGTCATTCCTCTCTTGAATAGCACATGGGAAAAAACGAATGAAGCCTGTGTTACCACCTCGCAGGCAGGTGTTGTTTTATTAAGTATTGCCAATATACGGATGCTGTATTAAGCAATGTGTAACTAGAGCTACAGCAGCCAGGCGCATTTGATCTTTGCTCTGGAAAACTATAATATAAAAGTCATTCCTCTCTTGAATACCACATGAGAAAAAACGAATAAAGCCTGTGTTACCACCTAGCAGGTAGGTTTTGTTTTCTTAAGTAATGCCAATGTACGGATGCTGTATTAAGCAATGTGTAACTAGAGCTACAGCAGCCAGGCGCATTTGATCATTGCTCTGGAAAACTATAATATAGAAGTCATTCCTCTCTTGAATAGCACATGGGAAAAAACGAATAAACCCTGTGTTACCACCTAGCAGGCAGCTTTTGTTCTATTAAGTAATGCCAATCTACGGATGCTGTATTAAGCAATGTGTAACTAGAGCTATAGCAGCCAGGCGCATTTGATCATTGCTCTGGAAAACTATAATATAAAAGTCATTCCTCTCTTGAATAGCACATGGGAAAAATCAAATAAAGCCTGTCTTACCACCCCGCAGGCAGGTTTTGCTTTATTAAATAATGCCAATCTACGGATGCTGTATTAAGCAATGTGTAATTAGAGCTATAGCAGCCAGGCGCTTTTGATCATTGCTCTGGAAAACAATAATATAAAAGTCATTCCTCTCTTGAATAGCACATGGGAAAAAACGAATAAAGCCTGTGTTACCACCTCGCAGGCAGGTTTTGTTTTATTAAGTAATGCCAATCTACGGATGCTGTAATAAGCAATGTGTAACTAGAGCTACAGCAGCCAGGCGCATTTGATCAGTGCTCTGGAAAACTATAATATAAAAGTCATTCCTCTCTTGAATAGCACATGGGAAAAAACGAATAAAGCCTGTGTTACCATCCCGCAGGCAGGTTTTGTTTTATTAAGTAATGCCAATCTACGGATGCTGTATCAAGCAATGTGTAACTAGAGCTACAGCAGCCAGGCGCATTTGATCATTGCTCTGGAAAACTATAATATAAAAGTCATTCCTCGCTTGAATAGCACATGTGAAAAAACGATTGAAGCCTGTGTTACCACCTCGCAGGCAGGTTTTGTTTTTTTAAATAATGCTAATCTACGGATGCTGTATTAAGCAATGTGTAACTAGAGCTACAGCAGCCAGGCGCATTTGATCATTGCTTTGGAAAACTATAATATAAAAGTCATTCCTCTCTTGAATAGCACATGGAAAAAAACGAATAAAGCCTGTGTTACCACCCCACAGGCCGGTGTTGTTTTATTAAGTAATGCCAATCTACGGATGCTGTATTACCAATGTGTAACTAGAGCTACAGCAGCCAGGCGCATTTCATCGTTGCTCTGGAAAACTATAACATAAAAGTCATTCCTCTCTTGAATAGCACATCGGAAAAAGCGAATAAAACCTGTGTTACCACCCCGCAGGCAGGTTTTGTTTTATTAAGTAATGCCAATCTACAGATGCTCTATTAAGCAATGTGTAACTTGAGCTACAGCAGCCACGCTCATTTGATCATTGCTCTGGAGAACTATAATATAAAAGTCATTCCTCTCTTGAATAGCACATGGGAATAAATGAATAAAGCCTGTGTTACCACCTCGCAGGCAAGTTTTGTTTTATTAAGTAATGCCAATCTACGGATGCTGTATTAAGCAATGTGTAACTAGAGCTACAGCAGCAAGGCGCATTTGATCATTGCTCTGGAAAGCTAAAATATAATAGTCATTCCTCTCTTGTTTAGCACATGGGAAAAAACGAATAAAGCCTGTGTTATCATCTCGCAGGCAGGGTTTTTTTTATTAAGTAACGCCAATCTCCGGATGCTGTATTAAGCAATGTGTAACTAGAGATATAGCAGCCAGGCTCATTTGATCATTGCTCTGGAAAACAATAATATAAAAGTCATTCCTCTCTTGAATAGCACATGGGAAAAAACGAATAAAGCCTGTGTTACCACCCCACAGGCAAGTTTTGTTTTATTAAGTAATGCCAATCTACGGATGCTGTATTAAGCAATGTGTAACTAGAGCTACAGCAGCCAGTCGCATTTGATCAGTGCTCTGGAAAACTATAATATAAAAGTCATTCCTCTCTTGAATAGCACATGGAAAAAACGAATAAAGCCTGTGTTACCACCCCGCAGGCAAGTTTTGTTTTATTAAGTAATGCCAATCTATGGATGCTGTATTAAGCAATGTGTAACTAGAGCTACAGCAGCCAGGCGCATTTGATCATTGCTCTGGAAAACTATAATATAAAAGTCATTCCTCTCTTGAATAGCACATGTGAAAAAACGAATGAAGCCTGTGTTACCACTTCGCAGGCAGGTTTTGTTTTTTAAGTAGTGCCAATCTACGGATGCTGTATTAAGCAATGTGTAACTAGAGCTACAGCAGCTAGGCACATTTGATCATTGCCTTGGAAAACTATAATATAAAAGTCATTCCTCTCTTGAATAGCACATGGAAAAAACGAATAATGCCTGTGTTACCACCCCGCAGGCCGGTTTTGTTTTATTAAGTAATGCCAATCTACGGTTGCTGTATTAAGCAATGTGTAACTAGAGCTACAGCAGCCCGGCGCATTTGATCGTTGCTCTGGAAAACTATAACATAAAAGTCATTCCTCTCTTCAATAGCACATCGGAAAAAACGAATAAAGCCTGTGTTACCACCCCGCAGGCAGGTTTTGTTTTATTAAGTAATGCCAATCTACGGATGCTGTATTAAGCAATGTGTAACTAGAGCTACAGCAGCCAGGCGCATTTGATCATTGCTCTGGAAAACTATAATATAAAAGTCATTCCTCTCTTGATTAGCACATGGGAAAAAACGAATAAAGCCTGTGTTACCACCTCACAGGCAGGTTTTGTTTTATTAAGTAATGCCAATCTACGGATGCTGTATTAAGCAATGTGTAACTAGAGCTACACCAGCCAGGCGCATTTGATCATTGCTCTGGAAAACTATAATATAAAAGTCATTCCTCTCTTGAATAGCACATGGGAAAAAAAGAATAAAGCCTGTGCTACCACCTCGCAGGCAGGTTTTGTTTTATTAAGTAATGCCAATCTACGGATGCTGTATTAAGCAATGTGTAACTAGAGCTACAGCAGCCTGGCGCATTTGATCATTGCTCTGGGAAACTATAACATAAAAGTCATTCCTCTCTTGAATAGCACATGGGAATAAACGAATAAAGCCTGTGTTACCACCCCGCAGGCAGGTTTTGATTTATTAAGTAATGCCAATCTACGGATGCTGTATTAAGCAATGTGTAACTAGAGCTACAGCAGCCAGGCGGATTTGATCATTGCTCTGGAAAACTATAATATAAAAGTCATTCCTCTCTTGAATAGCACATGGGAAAAAACGAATAAAGCCTGTGTTACCACCCCGCAGGCAGGTTTTGTTTTATTAAGTAATGCCAATCTACAGATGCTCTATTAAGCAATGTGTAACTAGAGCTACAGCAGCCAGGCTCATTTGATCATTGCTCTGGAAAACTATAATATAAAAGTCATTCCTCTCTTGAATAGCACATGGGAATAAATGAATAAAGCCTGTGTTACCACCCTGCAGGCAGGTTTTGATTTATTAAGTAATTCCAATCTAGGGATGCTGTATTAAGCAATGTGTAACTAGAGCTACAGCAGCCAGGCGCATTTGATCATTGCTCTGGAAAGCTATAATATAATAGTCATTCCTCTCTTGTTCAGCACATGGGAAAAAACGAATAAAGCCTGTGTTAGCACCTCGCAGGCAGGTTTTGTTTTATTTAGTAATGCTAATCTCCGGATGCTGTATTAAGCAATGTGTAACTAGAGCTATAGCAGCCAGGCGCATTTGATCATTGCTCTGGAAAACAATAATATAAAAGTCATTCCTCTCTTGAATAGCACATGGGAAAAAGCGAATAAAGCCTGTGTTACCACATCGCAGCCAGGTTTTGTTTTCTTAAGTAATGCCAATCTACGGATGCTGTATTAAGCAATGTGTAACTAGAGATATAGCAGCCTGGCGCATTTGATCATTGCTCTGGAAAACAATAATATAAAAGTCATTCCTCTCTTGAATAGCACATGGGAAAAAACGAATAAAGCCTGTGTTACCAACCCGCAGGCAGGTTTTGTTTTATTAAGTAATGCCAATCTACGGATGCTGTATTAAGCAATGTGTAACTAGAGCTACAGCAGCCAGGCGCATTTGATCAGTGCTCTGGAAAACTATAATATAAAAGTCATTCCTGTCTTGAATAGCACATGGAAAAAAACGAATAAAGCCTGTGTTACCACCCAGCAGGTAAGTTTTGTTTTATTAAGAAATGCCAATCTATGGATGCTGTATTAAGCAATGTGTAACTAGAGCTACAGCAGCCAGGCGCATTTGAACATTGCTCTGGAAAACTATAATATAAAAGTCATTCATCTCTTGAATAGCACATGTGAAAAAACGAATGAAGCCTGTGTTACAAACTCGCAAGGCAGGTTTTGTTGTATTAAGTAATGCCAATCTACGGATGCTGTATTAAGCAATGTGTAACTAGAGCTACAGCAGCCAGGCGCATTTGATCATTGCTCTGGAAAACTATAATATAAAAGTCATTACTCTCTTGAATAGCACATGGGAAAAAACGAATAAAGCCTGTGTTACCACCCAGCAGGCAGGTTTTGTTTTATTAAGTAATGCCAATCTCCGGATGCTGTATTAAGCAATGTGTAACTAGAGCTACAGCAGCCAGGCGCATTTGATCATTGCTCTGGAAAACTGTAATTTAGAATTCATACCTCTCTTGAATAGCACATGGGAAAAAACGAATGAAGCCTGTGTTACCTCCTTGCAGGCAGGTTTTGTTTTATTAAGTAATGCCAATCTACGGATGCTGTATTAAACAATGTGTAACTGGAGCTACAGCAGCCAGGCGCATTTGATCATTGCTCTGGAAAACTATAATATAAAAGTCATTCCTCTCTTGAATAGCACATGGGAAAAAACGAATAAAGCCTGTGTTACCACCTAGCAGGCAGCTTTTGTTCTATTAAGTAATGCCAATCTACGGATGCTGTATTAAGCAATGTGTAACTAGAGCTACAGCAGCCAGGCGCATTTGATCGTTGCTCTGGAAAACTAAAACATAAAAGTCATTCCTCTCTTGAATAGCACATGGGAAAGAACGAATAAAGCCTATGTTACCACCCCGCAGGCTTGTTTTGTTTCATTAAGTAATGCCAATCTACGGATGCTGTATTAAGCAATGTGTAACTAGAGCTACAGCAGCCAGGCGCATTTGAACATTGCTCTGGAAAGCTATAATATAAAAGTCATTCCTCTCTTGAATAGCACATGGGAATAAACGAATAAAGCCTGTGTTACCACCTCGCAGGGAGGTTTTGTTTTATTAAGTAATGCCAATCTACGGATGCTGTATTAAGCAATGTGTAACTAGAGCTACAGCAGCCAGGCGCATTTGATCATTGCTCTGGAAAGCTATAATATAAAAGTCATTCCCCTCTTGAATAGCACATGGGAAAAAACGAATAAAGATTGTGTTACCACCTCGCAGGCAGGTTTTGTTTTATTAAGTAATGCCAATCTCCGGATGTTGTATTAAGCAATTTGTAACTAGAGCTACAGCAGCCAGGCGCATTTGATCATTGCTGTGGAAAACTATAATACAAAAGTCATTCCTCTCTTGAATAGCACATGGGAAAAAACGAATAAAGCCTGTGTTACCACCTCGCAGGCAGGTTTTGCTTTATTAAGTAATGCCAATCTACGGACTCTCTATTAAGCAATGTGTAACTAGAGCTACAGCAGCCAGGCGCATTTGATCGTTGCTCTGGAGAGCTATAATATAAATGTCATTCCTCTCTGGAATAGCACTTGGGAAAAAGCCAATAAAGCCTGTGTTACCACCCCGCAGGCAGGTTTTGTTTTATTAAGTAATGCCAATCTACGGATGCTGTATTAAGCAATGTGTAACTATAGCTACAGCAGCCAGGCGCATTTGATCATTGCTCTGGAAAATTATAATATAAAAGTCATTCCTCTCTTGAATAGCACATGGGAAAAAACGAATAAAGCCTGTGTTACCACCCCGCAGGCAGGTTTTGTTTTATTAAGTAATGCCAATCTACGGATGCTGTATTAAGCAATGTGTAACTAGAGCTACAGCAGCCAGGCGCATTTGATCATTGCTCTGGAAAACTATAATATAAAAGTCATTCATCTCTTGAATAGCACATGGGAAAAAACGAATATAGCCTGTGTTGCCACCCCGCAGGCAGGTTTTGTTTTATTAAGTAATGCCAATCTACGGATGCTGTATTAAGCAATGTGTAACTAGAGCTACAGCAGCCAGGCGCATTTGATCATTGCTCTGGAAAGCTATAATATAATAGTCATTCCTCTCTTGTTTAGCACATGGGAAAAAACGAATAAAGCCTGTGTTACCACCTCACAGGCATGTTTTGTTTTATTAAGTAATGCTAATCTCCGGATGCTGTATTAAGCAATGTGTAACTAGAGCTATAGCAGCCAGGCGCATTTGATCATTGCTCTGGACAACAATAATATAAAAGTCATTCCTCTCTTGAATAGCACATGGGAAAAAACGAATAAAGCCTGTGTTACCACCCCGCAGGCAGGTTTTGTTTCATTAAGTGAAGCCAATCTACGGATGCTGTATTAAGCAATGTGTAACTAGAGCTACAGCAGCCAGGCGCATTTGATCAGTGATCTGGAAAACTATAATATAAAAGTCATTCCTCTCTTGACTAGCACATGGGAAAAAACGAATAAAGCCTGTGTTACCACCCCGCAGGCAGGTTTTGTTTTATTAAGTAATGCCAATCTACGGATGCTGTATTAAGCAATGTGTAACTAGAGCTACAGCAGCCAGGCGCATTTGATCGTTGCTCTGGAAAACTATAACATAAAAGTCATTCCTCTCTTGAATAGCACATGGGAAAAAACGAATAAAGCCTGTGTTACCACCCCGCAGGCTTGTTTTGTTTCATTAAGTAATTCCAATCTAGGGATGCTGTATTAAGCAATGTGTAACTAGAGCTACAGCAGCCAGGCGCATTTGAACATCGCTCTGGAAAGCTATAATATAAAAGTCATTCCTCTCGTGATATAGCACATGGGAATAAACGAATAAAGCCTGTGTTACCACCTCGCAGGCAGGTTTTGTTTTATTAAGTAATGCCAATTTACGGATGCTGTATTAAGCAATGTGTAACTGGAGCTACAGCAGCCAGGCGCATTTGATCATTGCTCTGGAAAGCTATAATATAAAAGTCATTCCTCTCTTGAATAGCACATGGGAAAAAACGAATAAAGATTGTGTTACCACCTTGCAGGCAGGTTTTGTTTTATTAAGTAATGCCAATCTCCGGATGCTGTATTAAGCAATGTGTAAGTAGAGCTACAGCAGCCAGGCGCATTTGATCATTGCTCTGGAAAACTATAATACAAAAGTCATTCCTCTCTTGAATAGCACATGGGAAAAAACGAATAAAGCCTGTGTTACCACCTCGCAGGCAGGTTTTGTTTTATTAAGTAATGCCAATCTACTGATGCTGTATTAAGCAATGTGTAACTAGAGCTACAGCAGCCAGGCGCATTTGATCATTGCTCTGGAAAACTATAATATAAAAGTCATTCCTCTCTTGAATAGCACTTGGGAAAAAGCGAATAAAGCCTGTGTTACCACCCCGCAGGCAGGTTTTGTTTTATTAAGTAATGCCAATCTACGGATGCTGTATTAAGCAATGTGTAACTAGAGCTACAGCAGCCAGGCGCATTTGATCATTGCTCTGGAAAATTATGATATAAAGTCATTCCTCTCTTGACTAGCACATGGGAAAAAACGAATAAAGCCTGTGTTACCACCCCGCAGGCAGGTTTTGTTTTATTAAGTAATGCCAATCTACGGATGCTGTATTAAGCAATGTGTAACTAGAGCTACAGCAGCCAGGCGCATTTGATCATTGCTCTGGAAAACTATAATATAAAAGTCATTCCTCTCTTGAATAGCACATGGGATAAACGAATAAAGCCTGTGTTGCCACCCTGCAGGCAGGTTTTGATTTATTAAGTAATGCCAATCTACGGATGCTGTATTAAGCAATGTGTAACTAGAGCTACAGCAGCCAGGCGCATTTGATCATTGCTCTGGAAAACTATAATATAAAAGTCATTCCTCTCTTGAATAGCACATGGGAAAAACGAATAAAGCCTGTGTTACCACCCCGAGGGGCCGGTTTTGTTTTATTAAGTAATGCCAATCTACGGATGCTGTATTAAGCAATGTGTAACTAGTGCTGCAGCAGCCAGGCGCATTTGATCGTTGCTCTGGAAAACTATAACATAAAAGTCATTCCTCTCTTGAATAGCACATGGGAAAAAACGAATAAAGCCTGTGTTACCACCTCGCAGGCAGGTTTTGTTGTATTAAGTAATGCCAATCTATGGATGCTGTATTAAGCTATGCGTAACTAGAGCTACAGCATCCAGGCGCATTTGATCATTGCTCTTTAAATCTATAATAAAAAAGTCATTCCTCTTTTGAATAGCACATGGGAAAAAACGAATACAGCCTGTGTTACCACCTCGCAGGCAGGTTTTATTTTATTAAGTAATGCCAATCTACGGATGCTGTTTTAAGCAATGTGTAACTAGAGCTACAGCAGCCAGGCGCATTTGATCGTTGCTGTGGAAAACTATAATATGAAAGTCATTCCTCTCTTGAATAGCACATGGGAAAAAACGAATAAAGCCTGTGTTACCACCCCGCAGGCAGATTTTGTTTTATTAAGTAATGCCAATCTACGGATGCTGTATTAGGCAATGTGTAACTAGAGCAACAGGCAACAGGAGGAACAGGCCTAGAACTTTGTCTGACAGCTTTATGGTGAATGTGGAAAATAGATTTGACCTGTTGCTTCAGTTAGAAGCTGGTGAGCCTCAAGCAGTTACAGGTTTAGACAGGGCACAACAAACTTTCAGCAGCAAATTGAAAAGTAAGAATGTAGGGAAATCAGTAAAGAGAAAGAAAGTGTTGTTGTTAGGTAGTTCCCATGGAAGAGGTGTTGGCCAACTCTTGCAGGATGAACTAGGATCAGAATACCAGGTCACCAATTTTTTTAAACCTAGTGCTGGTCTGGAGCAGGTGACAGAGGATTTAGGATCACTTTGCAAAGATTTCACTAAGGAAGACACCGTGGTTATAGTGGGTGGGGCAGGTAACAGTATTGACAGAGATCCTGGGTACAGCATAGAGTGTGACCTGGCGAAGATTGCATCAGCATCGAGGCATACCAGTGTTGAGTTTGTATCTGTTCTTGGGCGCCATGACCGACCTCATTTGAACTCTTCTGTCAAGAGAGTTAATTTGGAGCTGGAACGGCTGCTCATGTCGGGTGCGGGGTCACACATTGGTGTGGTTCATGTTGATTCTGTCAGTAGGTGGGATTATACTAGGCATGGCCTTCACCTCAACAGGAAGGGGAAGGGTAAATTGGCTGGGGAAATAGCAGGAAAGTTAAAGGGGGGAGGCACTGTCATGAGTGGTAAAATACCAGTGGTTATAGGATTCAGAAAAGACCCTTTTTTAGGGTAGGGAGGACAGAAAGAAAACAAATTTTAAGAGAGGTTAGAACTGAGACAAACCTTCAGTTTGAGAAAGAAATCAAAAAACATAATTTCAGCTTATTACATCAACATAAACAGCCATTGGTTAAGAATTTTCAACTGTCAGCAGATATTTTAACTCCATCCAATCTTAAGTCAGTCAATGTGAAATGTCAGCTATCTTTATTGCATCAAAATATTCGAGGACTGAGAAATAAAATTAATGAATTAACTATCTGCATAGATGAATTAGAGTCTTCAAACCCAGCTGACATAATCTGCCTCTCTGAACATCATGTGACCACTGGTATAGAACTTTTAAGTGTTACAGGGTTTAGGTTAGCATCTCACTATTGTAGATCAGAAATGGAGAAAGGAGGAGTTGCCACATTCATCAGGAACTGTCATAAATTTAAGAACATAGACATTCATAAATTTTGCCTAGAACAGCATATGGAAGCATGTGCAACCGAATTAGATTTTCACAAAAAATCTTTCATAATATTAAGTGTATATCGAGCACCTGCAGGTAACTTTAATCTGTTTGTAAACCACCTTGAAGCTGTACTGGCCCATTTAACAACCAAAAACAAAGAAATAGTGGTTGCTGGTGATTTCAATGTAGATTTCCTTAAAGACTCTCCCAATAAGAACCTATTTGAGTTAGTAACACTATCATTCAACTTAATTCCCACAGTAAAGTTCCCCACTAGGATAACCACTTGCTCACAAACAGCCATTGATAATATCTTTATAGAAAAGTCAAATGAACAAAATTATATTACAAAACCAATAGTCAATGGCCTCTCAGACCATGACATGCAGTTCCTTCTGTTAAATGTTAATACTGAACAGGATATAAAATCTGTTAAATCTGAGCTCAAGAGGGTAATCAGTAAGCCAAAAATTGATTATTTTAGGACACTCCTCAGAGACATTCACTGGACTGATGTTTACAGTGCTCATGGCATGAATGAAAAATATAACATTTTTGCTAATAAAGTGCTTACCTTATTTGAACACTGCTTTCCCCCAAAACTTACCAAGGTTAGAGCAAAGTCTACAAAGAAGCCATGGATTACTCGAGGAATAGGGGTATCTTGTAAAACAAAAAGAAAACTGTATCTGTCAATCCGAAACATTTCCAATGTTGATGCTATAGCACATTATAAGAAATACTGCAAAATATTAAAGACTGTAATACGGATGTCAAAGCAAATATATTACAAGGAAAAGATAGTCATATCAGATAACAAAATAAAGACAATATGGGATATAGTGAAGGAGGAGACCGGTAGAACCAGACATGAAGAGGAACAAATAGCATTAAGAGTAAATGATGCATTGGTGACAGATGTGTGTAGTGTTGCAGAACTTTTTAACAAACATTTTATAACTGTTACTGAAAAGATGGGGTTGTCAGGTTCGGTAGATGCTGCTATGGATTACCTTAGACCAGACATTTCAAGTAACTTCCATAATATGAATTTGACCCTCACTACCCCAACAGAAATAATGTCCATCATAAAATCTTTAAAATCAAAAACATCTAGTGGGTATGATGAAATATCAACAAAGTTAATTAAAGAATGTGATTCTGAGCTAAGTAACATATTAAGCTATCTGTGTAACCAGTCGTTTATCAGTGGAATATTTCCCGAATGGCTGAAATATGCTGAAGTTAAGCCACTGTTTAAGAAGGGAGATAAAGAAATAGCATCAAATTTCCGTCCAATTTCACTGTTGCCAGCATTCTCAAAAATTTTCGAAAAAGTAATGTACAGTCGTCTTTATAACCATCTTATCTCAAATAACATACTGTCAAAGTCACAGTTTGGATTTCTAAAAGGTTCTGATATTGAGAAGGCTATCTACACTTACAGTGAAAATGTACTTAATTCATTAGACAAAAAATTGCAGGCAACTGGTATATTTTGTGATCTGTCAAAGGCATTTGACTGTGTAAATCACAATATCCTTTTAAGTAAACTAGAATATTATAGTGTAACAGGAAATGCTGCAAAATGGTTCAAATCTTATATCTCTGGCAGGAAACAAAGGGTGTTATTAGGAAAGAGACATGTATCAAGCTATCAGGCATCATCCAACTGGGAACTAATTACATGTGGGGTCCCACAAGGTTCCATTTTGGGGCCCTTACTTTTTCTTGTGTATATCAATGACCTTTCATCAGTAACATTACCAGATGCCAAGTTTGTTTTGTTTGCTGATGATACAAACATTGCAATAAATAGCAAATCAAGTGTAGTCTTAGAAAGATCAGCCAATAAAATATTTGTAGACATTA
The DNA here is from genome assembly GCF_023864345.2 of Schistocerca serialis cubense. Lineage (NCBI taxonomy): Eukaryota > Metazoa > Arthropoda > Insecta > Orthoptera > Acrididae > Schistocerca > Schistocerca serialis. Next base: position 35,825,779 of record NC_064639.1, read on the forward strand.
ATCACTGGTTCCTAGCCAATTCTTTGTCACTAAACTTTGAAAAAACACACTACATGCAGTTCAGAACTTGTAAGGGGTGTCCCAAGAGTATATGTCTAACATATGATGACAAGAAGATAGAAGAAGTGGACGGTGTTAAATTCTTGGGATTACAGCTTGATAATAAATTCAACTGGGAGGAGCACACCACAGAACTGCTGAAGCGTCTTAACAAATCTCTGTTTGCAATGCGAATTTTGTCAGACATAGGGGATATAAAAATGAAAAAGCTGGCATACTATGCTTACTTTCATTCCATAATGTCATATGGGATTATTTTCTGGGGTAATTCATCAAGCCAAGCTAAAGTTTTCCGGGCACAAAAACGTGCAGTAAGAATTATATGTGGTGTGAACTCAAGAACATCCTGCAGAAGCCTGTTTAGGGAACAAGGGATACTAACTACAGCTTCCCAATATATTTATTACTTAATGAAATTTGTCATTAAAAATATATCACTTTTTCAAACCAACAGCTCAATTCATGGAATCAATACTAGAAATAAGAATAATCTTCACAAGGATTTAAAGTCACTTAGTCTTGTACAAAAAGGTGTGCATTATTCAGGAACACACATTTTCAATAACTTGCCAGCAGCCATAAAAAGCTTAACAACCAATGAAATTCAGTTTAAGAGAAGCCTAAAGGATTTATTGGTGGCCAACTCCTTCTACTCCATTGATGAATTTCTGAGGAAAACCAACTGATTTGTATATAAGTACAACATAACTTCTGCACAATTTCAGTGCAGTAATGTGTTCACTGAAAATTTGTGTGTGTGTGTAAGTATAATCTAACTTCTGCACCATTTCAGTGCAGTAATGTGTTCATTGTAAATAAGTATTGCAGTAGTTGTATTACATGTTTCTTACCTTATAAATAAATATAAAACTTTTTTATTTTAAATTCAGTGCAATAGTATTTGTAAAATGACTCTTAGTGTTCATTAAAAAATGACGATCATTCCACTTGGGACCTGTGGAATGGTACATTAGCTTATTTGTTTTAGTTTAAATATTTGTCATGTATTGTTGTTTTTCTGACATGTTCCACATCCTGGAGGACCTCCTCACTACGGATCAATTGGAATGAAAGTAAATCTAATCTAATCTAATCTAAGCTACAGCAGCCAGGCGCATTTGATCAATGCTCTGGAAAATTATAATATAAAAGTCATTTATCTTTGAATAGCACATGAGAAAAAACGAATAAAGCCTGTGTTACCACCTCGCAGACAGGTTTTGTTTTATTAAGTAATGCCAATCTACGGATGCTGTATTAAGCAATGTGTAACTAGAGCTACAGCAGCCAGGCGCATTTGATCATTGCTCTGGAAAACTATAACATAAAAGACATTCCTCTCTTGAATAGCACATGGTAAAGAACGAATAAAGGCTGTGTTACCACCTCGTAGGCAGGTTTTGTTTTATTAAATAATGTCAATATACGGATGCTGTATTAAGCAATGTGTAACTAGAGCTACAGCAGACAGGCGCATTTGATTATTGCTCTGGAAAACTATAATATAAAAGTCATTCCTTTCTTGAATAGCACATGGGAAAAAACGAATAAAGCCTGTGTTACCACCTTGCAGGCAGGTTTTGTTTTATTAAGTAATGCCAATCTACGGATGCTGTATTAAGCAATGTGTAACTACAGCTACAGCAACCAGGCGCATTTGATCATTGCTCTGGAAAACTATAATATAAAAGTCATTCTTCTCTTGAATAGCACATGGGGAAAAAGGAATGAAGCCTGTGTTCCCACCTCGCAGGCAGGTTTTATTTTATTAAGTAATGCCAATCTACGGATGCTGTATTAAGCAATGTGTAACTAGAGCTACAGCAGCCAGGCGCATTTGATCATTGCTCTGGAAAACTATAATACAAAAGTCATCCCCACTCTTGAATAGCACATGGGAAAAAACGAATAAAGCCTGTGTTACCACCCCGCAGGCAGGTTTTGTTTTATTAAGTAATGCCAATCTACGGATGCTGTATTAAGCAATGTGTAACTAGAGCTACAGCAGCCAGGCGCATTTGATCATTGCTCTGGAAAACTATAAGATAAAAGTCTTTCCTCTCTTGAATAGCACAAGAGAAAAACGAATAAAGCCTGTGTTACCACTTCGCAGGCAGATTTTGTTTTCTTAAGTAATTCCAATCTACGGATGCTGTATTAAGCAATGTGTAACTAGAGCTATAGCAGCCAGGCGCATTTGATCATTGCTCTGGAAAACTATAATATAAATGTCATTCGTCTCTTGAATAGCACATGGGAAAAAACGAATAAAGCCTGTGTTACCACCCCGCAGGCAGGTTTTGTTTTCTTAAGTAATGCCAATCTATGGATGCTGTATTAAGCAATGTGTAACTAGAGCTACAGCAGCCAGGCGCATTTGATCATTGCTCTGGAAAACTATAATATAAAAGTCATTCCTCTCTTGAATAGCACATGAGAAAAAACGAATAAAGCCTGTGTTACCACCTCGCAGGCAGGTTTTGTTTTCTTAAGTAATGCCAATCTACGGATGCTGTATTAAGCAATGTGTAACTAGAGCTACAGCAGCCAGGCGCATTTGATCAATGCTCTGGAAAACTATAATATAAAAGTCATTCCTCTCTTGAATAGCACATGGGAAAAAACGAACAAAAGCCTATGTTACCACCCCACAGGCAGGTTTTGTTTTATTAAGTAATCCCAATCTACGGATTCTGTATTAACCAATGTGTAACTATAGCTACAGCAGCCAGGCGCATTTGATCATTGCTCTGAAAAACAATAATATAAATGTCATTCCTCTCTTGAATAGCACATGGGAAACAAGGAATAAAGCCGTGTAACCACCTCGCAGGCAGGTTTTGCTTTATTAAGTAATGCCAATCTACGGACTCTCTATTAAGCAATGTATAACTAGAGCTACAGCAGCCAGGCGCATTTGATCATTGCTCTGAAAAACTATAATATAAAAGTCATTCCTTTCTTGAATAGCACATGGGAAAAAGCGAATAAAGCCTGTGTTATCATTTCGCTGGCAGGTTTTGTTTTATAGAGTAATGCCAATCTACGAATGCTGTATTAAGCAATGTGTAACAAGAGCTATAGCAGCCAGGCGCATTTGATCATTGCTCTGGAAAACTATAATATAAAAGTCATTCCTTTCTTGAATAGCACATGGGAAAAAACGAATAAAGCCTGTGTTACCACCCCACAGGCAGGTTTTGTTTTATTAAGTAATGCCAATCTACGGATGCTGTGTTAAGCAATGTGTAACTAGAGCTACAGCAGCCAGGCTCATTTGATCATTGCTCTGGAAAACTATAATATAAAAGTCATTCCTCTCTTGAATAGCACATGGGAATAAACGAATAAAGCCTGTGTTACCACCTCGCAGGCAGGTTTTGTTTTATTAAGTAATGCCAGTCTACGGATGCTGTATTAAGCAATGTGTAACTAGAGCTACAGCAGCCAGGCGCATTTGATCATTCCTCTGGAAAACTATAATATAAAAGTCATTCCTCTCTTGAATAGCACATGGGAAAAAACGAATAAAGTCTGTGTTACCACCTCGCAGGCAGGTTTTGTTTTATTAAGTAATGCCAATCTATGGATGCTGTATTAAGCAATGTGTAACTAGATCTACAGCAGCCAGGCGCATTTGACCATTGCTCTGGAAAACTATAATATAATAGTCATTCCTCTCTTGAATAGCACATGGGAAAAAACAAATAAAGCCTGTGTTACCACCCCGCAGGCAGGTTTTGTTTTATTAAGTAATGCCAATCTACGGATGCTGTATTAAGCAGTGTGTAACTAGAGCTACAGCAGCCCGGCGCATTTGATCATTGCTCTGGAAAGCTATAATATAATAGTCATTCCTCTCTTGTTTAGCACATGGCAAAAAAAGAATAAATCCTGTGTTACCACCTCGCGGGCAGGTTTTGTATTTTAAAGTAATGCCAATCTACGGAAGCTGTATTAAGCAATGTGTAACTAGAGCTATAGCAGCCAGGCGCATTTGATCATTGCTCTGGAAAACAATAATATATAAGGCATTCCTCTCTTGAATAGCACATGGCAAAAAAGAATAAAGCCTGTGTTACCACCTCGCAGGCAGGTTTTCTTTTATTAAGTAATGCCAATCTACGGATGCTGTATTAAGCAATGTGTAACTAGAGCTATAGCAGCCAGGTGCATTTTATCATTGCTCTGGAAAACAATAGTATAAAAGTCATTCCTCTCTTGAATAGCACATGGGAGAAAACGAATAAAGCCTGTGCTACCACCTGGCAGGCAGGTTTTGTTTTATTAAGTAATGCCAATCTACGGATGCTGTATTAAGCAATGTGTAACTAGAGCTATAGCAGCCAGGCACATTTGATCATTGCTCTGGAAAACTATAATATAAAAGTCATTCCTCTCTTGAATAGCACATGGGAAAGAACGAATAAAGCCTTTGTTACCACCCCGCAGGCAGGTTTTATTTTATTAAGTAATGCCAATCTACGGATGCTGTATTAAGCAATGTGTAACTAGAGCTACAGCAGCCAGGCGCATTTGATCATTGCTCTGGAAAACTATAATATAAAACTCATTCCTCTCTTGAATACCACATGAGAAGAAACGAATAAAGCCTGTGTTACCACCCCGCAGGCCGGTTTTGTTTTATTAAGTAATGCCAATCTACGGATGCTGTATTAAGCAATGTGTAACTAGAGCTACAGCAGCCAGGCGCATTTGATCATTGCTCTGGAAAACTATAATATAAAAGTCATTCCTCTCTTGAATAGCACAAGAGAAGAAACGAATAAAGCCTGTGTTACCACCTTGCAGGCTGGTTTTGTTTTCTTAAGTAATGCCAATCTACGGATGCTGTATTAAGGAATGTGTAACTAGAGCTACAGCAGCCAGCCGCATTTGATCATTGCTCTGGAGAAGTATAATATAAAAGTCATTCCTCTCTTGAATAGCACATGGGAAAACACGAATATAGCCTGTGTTACCACTTCGCAGGCAGGTTTTGTTTTATTAAGTAATGCCATCTACGGATGCTGTATTAAGCAATGTGTAACTAGAGCTACAGCAGCCAGGCGCATTTGATCGTTGCTCTGGAAAACTATTATATAAAAGTCATTCCTCTCTTGAATAGCACATGGGAATAAACGAATAAAGCCTGTGTTACCATCCCACAGGCAGGTTTTGTTTTATTAAGTAATGCCAATCTACGGATGCTGTATTAAGCAATGTGTAACTAGAGCTACAGCAACCAGGCGCATTTGATCATTGCTCTGGAAAACTATATTATAAAAGGCATTCCTCTCTTGAATAGCACATGAGACGAAACGAATAAAGCCTGTGTTACCACCTCGCAGGCAGGTTTTGTTTTCTTAAGTAATGCCAATCTACGGATGCTGTATTAAGCAATGTGTAACTAGAGCTACAGCAGCCAGGCGCATTTGATCATTGCTCTGGAAAACTATAATATAAAAGTCATTCCTCTCTTGAATAGCACATGGGAAAAAACGAATAAAGCCTGTTTTACCACCATGCAGGCAGATTTTGTTTTATTAAGTAATGCCAATCTACGGATGCCGTATTAAGCAATGTGTAACTAGAGCTACAGCAGCCAGGCGCATTTGATCAATGCCCTATAAAACTATAATATAAAAGTCATTCCTCTCTTGAATAGCACATGGGAAAAAACGAATAAAGCCTGTGTTACCACCTCGCAGGCAATTTTTGTTTTATTAAGTTATGCCAATCTACGGATGCTGTATTAAGCAATGTGTAACTAGAGCTACAGCAGCCAGGTGCATTTGATCATTGCTCTGGAAAACTATAATATAAAAGTCATTCCTCTCTTGAATAGCACATGGGAAAAACGAATAAAGCCTGTGTTGCCACCCTGCAGGCAGGTTTTGTTTTATTAAGTAATGCCAATCTACGGATGCTGTATTAACCAATGTGTAACTAGAGCTACAGCAGCCAGGCGCATTTGATCATTGCTCTGGAAAACTATAATATAAAAGTCATTCCTCTCTTGAATAGCACATGGGAAAAACGAATAAAGCCTGTGTTACCACCCCGAGGGGCCGGTTTTGTTTTATTAAGTAATGCCAATCTACGGATGCTGTATTAAGCAATGTGTAACTAGAGCTGCAGCAGCCAGGCGCATTTGATCGTTGCTCTGGAAAACTATAACATAAAAGTCATTCCTCTCTTGAATAGCACATGGGAAGAAACGAATAAAGCCTGTGTTACCACCTCGCAGGCAGGTTTTGTTGTATTAAGTAATGCCAATCTATGGATGCTGTATTAAGCTATGCGTAACTAGAGCTACAGCATCCAGGCGCATTTGATCATTGCTCTTTAAATCTATAATAAAAAAGTCATTCCTCTTTTGAATAGCACATGGGAAAAAACGAATACAGCCTGTGTTACCACCTCGCAGGCAGGTTTTGTTTTATTAAGTAATGCCAATCTACGGATGCTGTTTTAAGCAATGTGTAACTAGAGCTACAGCAGCCAGACGCATTTGATCGTTGCTGTGGAAAACTATAATATGAAAGTCATTCCTCTCTTGAATAGCACATGGGAAAAAACGAATAAAGCCTGTGTTACCACCCCGCAGGCAGATTTTGTTTTATTAAGTAATGCCAATCTACGGATGCTGTATTAGGCAATGTGTAACTAGAGCTACAGCAGCCAGGCGCATTTGATCATTGCTCTGGAAAACAATAACAGAAAAGACATTCCTCTCTTGAATAGCACATGGTAAAAAACGAATAAAGGCTGTGTTACCACCTCGTAGGCAGGTTTTGTTTTATTAAATAATGTCAATATACGGATGCTGTATTAAGCAATGTGTAACTAGAGCTACAGCAGACAGGCGCATTTGATTATTGCTCTGGAAAACTATAATATAAAAGTCATTCCTTTCTTGAATAGCACATGGGAAAAAACGAATAAAGCCTGTGTTACCACCTTGCAGGCAGGTTTTGTTTTATTAAGTAATGCCAATCTACGGATGCTGTATTAAGCAATGTGTAACTACAGCTACAGCAACCAGGCGCATTTGATCATTGCTCTGGAAAACTATAATATAAAAGTCATTCTTCTCTTGAATAGCACATGGGGAAAAACGAATGAAGCCTGTGTTACCACCTCGCAGGCAGGTTTTGTTTTATTAACTAATGCCAATCTACGGATGCTGTATTAAGCAATGTGTAACTAGAGCTACAGCAGCCAGGCGCATTTGATCATTGCTCTGGAAAACTATAATACAAAAGTCATCCCCACTCTTGAATAGCACATCGGAAAAAACGAATAAAGCCTGTGTTACCACCCCGCAGGCAGGTTTTGTTTTATTAAGTAATGCCAATCTACGGATGCTGTATTAAGCAATGTGTAACTAGAGCTACAGCAGCCAGGCGCATTTGATCATTGCTCTGGAAAACTATAATATAAAAGTCTTTCCTCTCTTGAATAGCACAAGAGAAAAACGAATAAAGCCTGTGTTACCACTTCGCAGGCAGGTTTTGTTTTCTTAATTAATTCCAATCTACGGATGCTGTATTAAGCAATGTGTAACTAGAGCTATAGCAGCCAGGCGCATTTGATCATTGCTCTGGAAAACTATAATATAAATGTCATTCCTCTCTTGAATAGCACATGGGAAAAAACGAATAAAGCCTGTGTTACCACCCCGCAGGCAGGTTTTGTTTTCTTAAATAATGCCAATCTATGGATGCTGTATTAAGCAATGTGTAACTAGAGCTACAGCAGCCAGGCGCATTTGATCATTGCTCTGGAAAACTATAATATAAAAGTCATTCCTCTCTTGAATAGCACTTGAGAAAAAACGAATTAAGCCTGTGTTACCACCTCGCAGGCAGGTTTTGTTTTCTTAAGTAATGCCAATCTACGGATGCTGTATTAAGCAATGTGTAACTAGAGCTACAGCAGCCAGGCGCATTTGATCATTGCTCTGGAAAACTATAATATAAAAGTCATTCCTCTCTTGAATAGCACATGGGAAAAAACGAACAAAAGCCTATGTTACCAACCCGCAGGCAGGTTTTGTTTTATTAAGTAATCCCAATCTACGGATTCTGTATTAACCAATGTGTAACTATAGCTACAGCAGCCAGGCGCATTTGATCATTGCTCTGAAAAACAATAATATAAAAGTCATTCCTCTCTTGAATAGCACATGGGAAACAAGGAATAAAGCCATGTAACCACCTCGCAGGCAGGTTTTGCTTTATTAAGTAATGCCAATCTACGGACTCTCTATTAAGCAATGTGTAACTAGAGCTACAGCAGCCAGGCGCATTTGATCATTGCTCTGGAAAACTATAATATAAAAGTCATTCCTTTCTTGAATAGCACATGGGAAAAAGCGAATAAAGCCTGTGTTATCACCTCGCTGGCAGGTTTTGTTTTATTGAGTAATGCCAATCTACGGATGCAGTATTAAGCAATGTGTAACAAGAGCTATAGCAGCCAGGCGCATTTGATCATTGCTCTGGAAAACTATAATATAAAAGTCATTCCTTTCTTGAATAGCACATGGGAAAAAACGAGTAAAGCCTGTGTTACCACCTTGCAGGCAGGTTTTGATTTATTAAGTAATGCCAATCTACGAATGCTGTATTAAGCAATGTGTAACTGGAGCTACAGCAGCCAGGCGCATTTGATCATTGCTCTGGAAAACTATAATAAAAGAGTCATTCCTGTCTTGAATAGCACATGGGAAAAAACGAATAAAGCCTGTGTTACCACCCCGCAGGCAGGTTTTGTTTTATTAAGTAATGCCAATCTACGGATGCTGTGTTAAGCAATGTGTAACTAGAGCTACGGCAGCCAGGCTCATTTGATCATTGCTCTGGAAAACTATAATATAAAAGTCATTCCTCTCTTGAATAGCACATGGGAATAAACGAATAAAGCCTGTGTTACCACCTCGCAGGCAGGTTTTGTTTTATTAAGTAATGCCAGTCTACGGACGCTGTATTAAGCAATGTGTAACTAGAGCTACAGCAGCCAGGCGCATTTGATCATTGCTCTGGAAAACTATAATATAAAAGTCATTCCTCTCTTGAATAGCACATGGGAAAAAACGAATAAAGTCTGTGTTACCACCTCGCAGGCAGGTTTTGTTTTATTAAGTAATGCCAATCTATGGATGCTGTATTAAGCAATGTGTAACTAGATCTACAGCAGCCAGGCGCATTTGACCATTGCTCTGGAAAACTATAATATAATAGTCATTCCTCTCTTGAATAGCACATGGGAAAAAACGAATAAAGCCTGTGTTACCACCCCGCAGGCAGGTTTTGTTTTATTAAGTAATGCCAATCTACGGATGCTGTATTAAGCAGTGTGTAACTAGAGCTACAGCAGCCCGGCGCATTTGATCATTGCTCTGGAAAGCTATAATATGATAGTCATTCCTCTCTTGTTTAGCACATGGCAAAAAAAGAATAAATCCTGTGTTACCACCTCGCGGGCAGGTTTTGTATTTTAAAGTAATGCCAATCTACGGAAGCTGTATTAAGCAATGTGTAACTAGAGCTATAGCAGCCAGGCGCATTTGATCATTGCTCTGGAAAACAATAATATATAAGACATTCCTCTCTTGAATAGCACATGGCAAAAAAGAATAAAGCCTGTGTTACCACCTCGCAGGCAGGTTTTCTTTTATTAAGTAATGCCAATCTACGGATGCTGTATTAAGCAATGTGTAACTAGAGCTATAGCAGCCAGGTGCATTTTATCATTGCTCTGGAAAACAATAATATAAAAGTCATTCCTCTCTTGAATAGCACATGGGAGAAAACGAATAAAGCCTGTGCTACCACCTCGCAGGCAGGTTTTGTTTTATTAAGTAATGCCAATCTACGGATGCTGTATTAAGCAATGTGTAACTAGAGCTATAGCAGCCAGGCACATTTGATCATTGCTCTGGAAAACTATAATATAAAAGTCATTCCTCTCTTGAATAGCACATGGGAAAAAACGAATAAAGCCTTTGTTACCACCCCGCAGGCAGGTTTTATTTTATTAAGTAATGCCAATCTACGGATGCTGTATTAAGCAATGTGTAACTAGAGCTACAGCAGCCAGGCGCATTTGATCATTGCTCTGGAAAACTATAATATAAAAGTCATTCCTCTCTTGAATACCACATGAGAAGAAACGAATAAAGCCTGTGTTACCACCCCGCAGGCCAGTTTTGTTTTATTAAGTAATGCCAATCTACGGATGCTGTATTAAGCAATGTGTAACTAGAGCTACAGCAGCCAGGCGCATTTGATCATTGCTCTGGAAAACTATAATATAAAAGTCATTCCTCTCTTGAATAGCACATGAGAAGAAACGAATAAAGCCTGTGTTACCACCTTGCAGGCTGGTTTTGTTTTCTTAAGTAATGCCAATCTACGGATGCTGTATTAAGGAATGTGTAACTAGATCTACAGCAGCCAGGCGCATTTGATCATTGCTCTGGAGAACTATAATATAAAAGTCATTCCTCTCTTGAATAGCACATGGGAAAACACGAATATAGCCTGTGTTACCACCTCGCAGGCAGGTTTTGTTTTATTAAGTAATGCCATCTACGGATGCTGTATTAAGCAATGTGTAACTAGAGCTACAGCAGCCAGGCGCATTTGATCGTTGCTCTGGAAAACTTTTATATAAAAGTCATTCCTCTCTTGAATAGCACATGGGAAAAAACGAATAAAGCCAGTGTTACCATCCCGCAGGCAGGTTTTGTTTTATTAAGTAATGCCAATCTACGGATGCTGTATTAAGCAATGTGTAACTAGAGCTACAGCAACCAGGCGCATTTGATCATTGCTCTGGAAAACTATATTATAAAAGGCATTCCTCTCTTGAATAGCACATGAGACGAAACGAATAAAGCCTGTGTTACCACCTCGCAGGCAGGTTTTGTTTTCTTAAGTAATGCCAATCTACGGATGCTGTATTAAGCAATGTGTAACTAGAGCTACAGCAGCCAGGCGCATTTGATCAATGCCCTATAAAACTATAATATAAAAGTCATTCCTCTCTTGAATAGCACATGAGAAAAAACGAATAAAGCCTGTGTTACCACCTCGCAGGCAGTTTTTGTTTTATTAAGTAATGCCAATCTACGGATGCTGTATTAAGCAATGTGTAACTAGAGCTACAGCAGCCAGGTGCATTTGATCATTGCTCTGGAAAACTATAATATAAAAGACATTCCTCTCTTGAATAGCACATGGGAAAAAACGAATAAAGCCTGTGTTACCACTTCGCAGGCAGGTTTTGCTTTATTAAGTAATGCCCAACTACGGATGCTGTATTATGCAATGTGTAACTAGAGCTATAGCAGCCAGGCGCATTTGATCATTGCTCTGGAAAACAATAATATAAAAGTCATTCCACTCTTGAATAGCACATGGGAAAAAACGAATAAAGCCTGTGTTACCACCTTGCAGGCAGGTTTTGTTTTATTAAGTAATGCCAATCTACGGATGCTGTATTAAGCAATGTGTAACTAGAGCTACAGCAGCCAGGCGCATTTGATCATTGCTCTGGAAAACTATAATATAAAAGTCATTCCTCTCTTGAATAGCACATAGGAAAAAACGAATAAAGTCTGTGTTACCACCCCGCAGGCAGGTTTTATTTTATTAAGTATTGGCAATCTACGGATGCTGTATTAAGCAATGTGTAACTAGAGCTACAGCAGCCAGGCGCATTTGATCATTGCTCTGGAAAGCTATGATATAATAGTCATTCGTCTCTTGTTTAGCACATGGGAAAAAACGAATAAAGCCTGTGTTACCACCTCGCAGGCAGGTTTTGTTTTATTAAGTAATGCCAATCTACGGATGCTGTATTAAGCAATGTGTAATTAGAGCTACAGAAGCCAGGCGCATTTGATCATTGCTTTGGAAAACTATAATGTAAAAGTCATTCCTCTCTTGAATAGCACATGGGAAAAAACGAATCAAACCTGTGTTACCACCCCGCAGGCCGGTTCTGTTTTATTAAGTAATGCCAATCTACGGATGCTGTATTAAGCTATGTGTAACTAGAGCTACAGCAGCTGGGCGCATTTGATCGTTGCTTTGGAAAACTATAACATAAAAGTCATTCCTCTCTTGAATAGCACATGGGAAAAAGCGAATAAAGCCTGTGTTACCACCTCGCAGGCAGATTTTGTTTTCTTAAGTAATGCCGATCTACGGATGCTGTATTAAGCTATGTGTAACTAGAGCTACAGCAGCCAGGCGCATTTGATCATTGCTCTGGAAAACTATAATATAAAAGTCATTCCTCTCTTGAATAGCACATCGGAAAAAACGAATAAAACCTGTGTTACCACCCCGCAGGCAGGTTTTGTTTTATTAAGTAATGCCAATCTACTGATGCTGTATTAAGCAATGTGTAACTAGAGCTACAGCATGCAGGCGCATTTGATCATTGCTCTGGAAAACTATAATATAAAAGTCATTCGTCTCTTGAATAGCACATGAGAAGAAACGAATAAAGCCTGTGTTACCACCCCGCATTCCGGTTGTGTTATATTAAGTAATTCCAATCTACGGATGCTGTATTAAGCAATGTGTAACAAGAGCTACAGCAGCCAGGCGCATTTGATCATTGCTCTGGAAAACTATAATATAAAAGTCATTCCTCTCTCGATTAGCACATGAGAAGAAACGAATAAAGCCTGTGTTACCACCTCGCAGGCAGGTTTTGTTTTCTTAAGTAATGCCAATCTAGGGATGCTGTATTAAGCAATGTGTAACTACAGCTACAGCAGCCAGGCGCATTTGATCATTGCTCTGGAAAACTATAATATAAAAGTCATTCCTCTCTTGAATAGGACATGGAAAAAAACGAATAAAGCCTGTGTTACCACCTTACAGGCAGGTTTTCTTTTATTAAGTAATGCCAATCTACGGATGCTGTATTAAGCAATGTGTAACTAGAGCTACAGCTGCCAGGCGCATTTGATCATTGCTCTGGAAAACTATAATATAAAAGTCATTCCTCTCTTGAATAGCACATGGGAAAAAACGAATGAAGCCTGTGTTACCACCCCGCAGGCCGGTTTTGTTATATTAAGTAATGCCAATCTACGGATGCTGTATTAAGCAATGTGTAACTAGAGCTACAGCAGCCAGGCGCATTTGATCATTGATCTGGAAAACTATAACATAAAAGTCATTCCTCTCTTGAATAGCACATGGGAAAAAACAAATTAAGCCTGTGTTACCACCTCGCAGGCAGATTTTGTGCTCTTAAGTAATGCCGATCTACGGATGCTGTATTAAGCAATGTGTAACTAGAGCTACAGCAGCCAGGCGCATTTGATCATTGCTCTGGAAAACTATAATATAAAAGTCATTCCCCTCTTGAATAGCACATGAGAAGAAACGAATAAAGCCTGTGTTACCACCCCGCATTCCGGTTGTGTTATATTAAGTAATGCCAATCTACGGATGCTGTATTAAGCAATGTGTAACTAGAGCTACAGCAGCCAGGCGCATTTAATTATTGCTCTGGAAAACTATAATATAAAAGTCATTCCTCTCTCGAATAGCACATGAGAAGAAACGAATAAAGCCTGTGTTACCACCTCGCAGGCAGGTTTTGTCTTCTTAAGTAATGCCAATCTACGGATGCTGTATTAAGCAATGTGTAACTAGAGCTACAGCAGCCAGGCGCATTTGATCATTGCTCTGGAAAACTATAATATAAAAGTCATTCCTCTCTTGAATAGCACATGGGAAAAAACGAATAAAGCCTGTGTTACCACCTTACAGGCAGGTTTTCTTTCATTAAGTAATGCCAATCTACGGATGCTGTATTAAGCAATGTGTAACTAGAGCTACAGCTGCCAGGCGCATTTGATCATTGCTCTGGAAAACTATAATATAAAAGTCATTCCTCTCTTGAATAGCACATGGGAAAAACGAATGAAGCCTGTGTTAACACCCCGCAGGCCGGTTTTGTTTTATTAAGTAATGCCAATCTACGGATGCTGTATTAAGCAATGTGTAACTAGAGCTACAGCAGCCAGCCGCATTTGATCATTGCTCTGGAAAACTATAACATAAAAGTCATTCCTCTCTTATATAGCACATGGGAAAAAACGAATTAAGCCTGTGTTACCACCTCGCAGGCAGATTTTGTTTTCTTAAGTAATGTCGATCTACGGATGCTGTATTAAGCTATGTGTAACTAGAGCTACAGCAGCCAGGCTCATTTGATCATTGCTCTGGAAAACTATGATATGGAAGTCATTCCTCTCTTGAATAGCACATGGGAATAAACGAATAAAGCCTGTGTTACCACATCGCAGGCAGGTTTTGTTTTATTAAGTAATGCCAATCTACGGATGCTGTATTAAGCAATGTGTAGCTAGAGCTACAGTAGCCAGGCGCATTTGAACATTGCTCTGGAAAACTATAATATAATAGTCATTCCTCTCTTGTTTAGCACATGGGAAAAAACGAATAAAGCCTGTGTTACCACCTCGCAGGCAGGTTTTGTTTTATTAAGTAATGCCAATCTACGGATGCTGTATTAAGCAATGTGTAACTAGAGCTATAGCGGCAAGGCGCATTTGATCATTGCTCTGGAAAACAATAATATAAAAGTCATTCCTCTGTTGAATAGCACATGGGAAAAACGAATAAAGCCTGTGTTACCACGTCGCAGGTAGGTTTTGTTTTATTAAGAAATGCCAATGTACGGATGCTATATTAAGCAATGTGTAACTAGAGCTATAGCAGCGACGCGCATTTGACCATTGCTCTGGAGAACTATAATATAGAAGTCATTCCTCTCTTGAATAGCACATGGGAAAAAACGAATAAAGCCTGCGTTACCACCCCGCAGGCAGGTTTTGTTTTATTAAGTAATGCCAATCTACGGATGCTGTATTAAGCAATGTGTAACTAGAGCTACAGCAGCCAGGCGCATTCGATCATTGCTCTGGAAAACTATCATATAAAAGTCATTTATCTCTTGAATAGCACATGGGAAAAAACGAATAAAGCCTGTAATACCACCCCGCAGGAGCGTTTTGTTTTATTAGGTAATGCCAATCTACGGATGCTGTATTGAGCAATGTGTAACTAGAGCTACAGCAGCCAAGCGCATTTGATCATTGCTCTGGAAAGCCATAATGTAATAGTCATTCCTCCCTTGTTTAGCACATGGGAAAAAACGAATAAAGCCGGTGTTACCACCTCGCAGGCAGGTTTTGTTTTATTAAGTAATGCCAATCTACGGATGCTGTATTAAGCAATGTGTAACTAGAGCTATAGCAGCCAGGCGCATTTGACCATTGCTCTGGAAAACAATAATATAAAAGTCATTCCTCTCTTCAATAGCACATGGGAGAAAACGAATAAAGCCTGTGTTACCACCTCGCAGGCAGGTTTTGTTTTATTAAGTAATGCCAAACTATGGATATTGTATTAAGCATTGTGTAACTAGAGCTATAGCAGCCAGGCGCATTTGATCATTGCTCTGGAAAACTATAATATAAAAGTCATTCCTCTCTTGAATAGCACATGGGAAAAAACGAATAAAGTCTGTGTTACCACCCCGCAGGCAGGTTTTGTTTTATTAAGTAATGCCAATCTACTGATGCTGTATTAAGCAATGTGTAACTAGAGCTACAGCATGCAGGCGCATTTGATCATTGCTCTGGAAAACTATAATATAAAAGTCATTCGTCTCTTGAATAGCACATGAGAAGAAACGAATAAAGCCTGTGTTACCACCCCGCATTCCGGTTGTGTTATATTAAGTAATGCCAATCTACGGATGCTGTATTAAGCAATGTGTAACAAGAGCTACAGCAGCCAGGCGCATTTGATCATTGCTCTGGAAAACTATAATATAAAAGCCATTCCTCTCTCGAATAGCACATGAGAAGAAACGAATAAAGCCTGTGTTACCACCTCGCAGGCAGGTTTTGTTTTCTTAAGTAATGCCAATCTACGGATGCTGTATTAAGCAATGTGTAACTAGAGCTACAGCATGCAGGCGCATTTGATCATTGCTCTGGAAAACTATAATATAAAAGTCATTCGTCTCTTGAATAGCACATGAGAAGAAACGAATAAAGCCTGTGTTACCACCCCGCATTCCGGTTGTGTTATATTAAGTAATTCTAATCTACGGATGCTGTATTAAGCAATGTGTAACAAGAGCTACAGCAGCCAGGCGCATTTGATCATTGCTCTGGAAAACTATAATATAAAAGTCATTCCTCTCTCGATTAGCACATGAGAAGAAACGAATAAAGCCTGTGTTACCACCTCGCAGGCAGGTTTTGTTTTCTTAAGTAATGCCAATCTAGGGATGCTGTATTAAGCAATGTGTAACTACAGCTACAGCAGCCAGGCGCATTTGATCATTGCTCTGGAAAACTATAATATAAAAGTCATTCCTCTCTTGAATAGGACATGGAAAAAAACGAATAAAGCCTATGTTACCACCTTACAGGCAGGTTTTCTTTTATTAAGTAATGCCAATCTACGGATGCTGTATTAAGCAATGTGTAACTAGAGCTACAGCTGCCAGGCGCATTTGATCATTGCTCTGGAAAACCATAATATAAAAGTCATTCCTCTCTTGAATAGCACATGGGAAAAAACGAATGAAGCCTGTGTTACCACCCCGCAGGCCGGTTTTGTTATATTAAGTAATGCCAATCTACGGATGCTGTATTAAGCAATGTGTAACTAGAGCTACAGCAGCCAGGCGCATTTGATCATTGCTCTGGAAAACTATAACATAAAAGTCATTCCTCTCTTGAATAGCACGTGGGAAAAAACAAATTAAGCCTGTGTTACCACCTCGCAGGCAGATTTTGTGCTCTTAAGTAATGCCGATCTACGGATGCTGTATTAAGCAATGTGTAACTAGAGCTACAGCAGCCAGGCGCATTTGATCATTGCTCTGGAAAACTATAATGTAAAAGTCATTCCTCTCTTGAATAGCACATGAGAAGAAACGAATAAAGCCTGTGTTACCACCCCGCATTCCGGTTGTGTTATATTAAGTAATGCCAATCTACGGATGCTGTATTAAGCAATGTGTAACAAGAGCTACAGCAGCCAGGCGCATTTAATTATTGCTCTGGAAAACTATAATATAAAAGTCATTCCTCTCTCGAATAGCACATGAGAAGAAACGAATAAAGCCTGTGTTAACACCTCGCAGGCAGGTTTTGTCTTCTTAAGTAATGCCAATCTACGCATGCTGTATTAAGCAATGTGTAACTAGAGCTACAGCAGCCAGGCGCATTTGATCATTGCTCTGGAAAACTATAATATAAAAGTCATTCCTCTCTTGAATAGCACATGGGAAAAAACGAATAAAGCCTGTGTTACCACCTTACAGGCAGATTTTCTTTCATTAAGTAATGCCAATCTACGGATGCTGTATTAAGCAATGTGTAACTAGAGCTACAGCTGCCAGGCGCATTTGATCATTGCTCTGGAAAACTATAATATAAAAGTCATTCCTCTCTTGAATAGCACATGGGAAAAACGAATGAAGCCTGTGTTACCACCCCGCAGGCCGGTTTTGTTTTATTAAGTAATGCCAATCTACGGATGCTGTATTAAGCAATGTGTAACTAGAGCTACAGCAGCCAGCCGCATTTGATCATTGCTCTGGAAAACTATAACATAAAAGTCATTCCTCTCTTGAATAGCACATGGGAAAAAACGAATTAAGCCTGTGTTACCACCTCGCAGGCAGATTTTGTTTTCTTAAGTAATGTCGATCTACGGATGCTGTATTAAGCTATGTGTAACTAGAGCTACAGCAGCCAGGCTCATTTGATCATTGCTCTGGAAAACTATGATATAGAAGTCATTCCTCTCTTGAATAGCACATGGGAATAAACGAATAAAGCCTGTGTTACCACATCGCAGGCAGGTTTTGTTTTATTAAGTAATGCCAATCTACGGATGCTGTATTAAGCAATGTGTAGCTAGAGCTACAGTAGCCAGGCGCATTTGAACATTGCTCTGGAAAACTATAATATAATAGTCATTCCTCTCTTGTTTAGCACATGGGAAAAAACGAATAAAGCCTGTGTTACCACCTCGCAGGCAGGTTTTGTTTTATTAAGTAATGCCAATCTACGGATGCTGTATTAAGCAATGTGTAACTAGAGCTATAGCGGCAAGGCGCATTTGATCATTGCTCTGGAAAACTATAATATAAAAGTCATTCCTCTGTTGAATAGCACATGGGAAAAACGAATAAAGCCTGTGTTACCACGTCGCAGGTAGGTTTTGTTTTATTAAGTAATGCCAATCTACGGATGCTATATTAAGCAATGTGTAACTAGAGCTATAGCAGCCACGCGCATTTGACCATTGCTCTGGAGAACTATAATATAGAAGTCATTCCTCTCTTGAATAGCACATGGGAAAAAAAGAATAAAGCCTGCGTTACCACCCCGCAGGCAGGTTTTGTTTTATTAAGTAATGCCAATCTACGGATGCTGTATTAAGCAATGTGTAACTAGAGCTACAGCAGCCAGGCGCATTCGATCATTGCTCTGGAAAACTATAATATAAAAGTCATTTATCTCTTGAATAGCACATGGGAAAAAACGAATAAAGCCTGTAATACCACCCCGCAGGAGGGTTTTGTTTTATTAAGTAATGCCAATCTACGGATGCTGTATTGAGCAATGTGTAACTAGAGCTACAGCAGCCAAGCGCATTTGATCATTGCTCTGGAAAGCTATAATATAATAGTCATTCCTCTCTTGTTTAGCACATGGGAAAAAACGAATAAAGCCTGTGTTACCACCTCGCAGGCAGGTTTTGTTTTATTAAGTAATGCCAATCTACGGATGCTGTATTAAGCAATGTGTAACTAGAGCTATAGCAGCCAGGCGCATTTGACCATTGCTCTGGAAAACAATAATATAAAAGTCATTCCTCTCTTAAATAGCACATGGGAGAAAACGAATAAAGCCTGTGTTACCACCTCGCAGGCAGGTTTTGTTTTATAAAGTAATGCCAAACTATGGATATTGTATTAAGCATTGTGTAACTAGAGCTATAGCAGCCAGGCGCATTTGATCATTGCTCTGGAAAACAATAATATAAAAGTCATTCCTCTCTTGAATAGCACATGGGAAAAAACGAATAAAGTCTGTGTTACCACCCCGCAGGCAGGTTTTGTTTTATTAAGTAATGCCAATCTACTGATGCTGTATTAAGCAATGTGTAACTAGAGCTACAGCATGCAGGCGCATTTGATCATTGCTCTGGAAAACTATAATATAAAAGTCATTCGTCTCTTGAATAGCACATGAGAAGAAACGAATAAAGCCTGTGTTACCACCCCGCATTCCGGTTGTGTTATATTAAGTAATGCCAATCTACGGATGCTGTATTAAGCAATGTGTAACTAGAGCTACAGCAGCCAGGCCCATTTGATCATTGCTCTGGAAAACTATAATATAAAAGCCATCCCTGTCTTGAATAGCACATGGGAAAAAACTAATTAAGCCTGTGTTACCACCTCGCAGGCAGATTTTGTGTTCTTAAGTAATGCCGATCTACGGATGCTGTATTAAGCAATGTGTAACTAGAGCTACAGCAGCCAGGCGCATTTGATCATTGCTCTGGAAAACTATAATATAAAACTCATTCCTCTCTTGAATAGCACATGAGAAGAAACGAATAAAGCCTGTGTTACCACCCCGCATTCCGGTTGTGTTATATTAAGTAATGCCAATCTACGGATGCTGTATTAAGCAATGTGTAACTAGAGCTATAGCAGCCAGGCGCATTTGACCATTGCTCTGGAAAACAATAATATAAAAGTCATTCCTCTCTTCAATAGCACATGGGAGAAAACGAATAAAGCCTGTGTTACCACCTCGCAGGCAGGTTTTGTTTTATTAAGTAATGCCAAACTATGGATATTGTATTAAGCAATGTGTAACTAGAGCTACAGCTGCCAGGCGCATTTGATCATTGCTCTGGAAAACTATAATATAAAAGTCATTCCTCTCTTGAATAGCACATGGGAAAAAACGAATGAAGCCTGTGTTACCACCCCGCAGGCCGGTTTTGTTTTATTAAGTAATGCCAATCTACGGATGCTGTATTAAGCAATGTGTAACTAGAGCTACAGCAGCCAGGCCCATTTGATCATTGCTCTGGAAAACTATAACATAAAAGTCATCCCTGTCTTGAATAGCACATGGGAAAAAACTAATTAAGCCTGTGTTACCACCTCGCAGGCAGATTTTGTGTTCTTAAGTAATGCCGATCTACGGATGCTGTATTAAGCAATGTGTAACTAGAGCTACAGCAGCCAGGCGCATTTGATCATTGCTCTGGAAAACTATAATATAAAACTCATTCCTCTCTTGAATAGCACATGAGAAGAAACGAATAAAGCCTGTGTTACCACCCCGCATTCCGGTTGTGTTATATTAAGTAATGCCAATCTACGGATGCTGTATTAAGCAATGTGTAACAAGAGCTACAGCAGCCAGGCGCATTTAATCATTGCTCTGGAAAACTATAATATAAAAGTCATTCCTCTCTCGAATAGCACATGAGAAGAAACGAATAAAGCCTGTGTTACCACCTCGCAGGCAGGTTTTGTTTTCCTAAGTAATGCCAATCTACGGATGCTGTATTAAGCAATGTGTAACTAGAGCTACAGCAGCCAGGCGCATTTGATCATTGCTCTGGAAAACTATAATATAAAAGTCATTCCTCTCTTGAATAGCACATGGGAAAAAACGAATGAAGCCTGTGTTACCACCTTACAGGCAGGTTTTCTTTTATTAAGTAATGCCAATCTACGGATGCTGTATTAAGCAATGTGTAAATAGAGCAAAAGCTTCCAGGCGCATTTGATCATTGCTCTGGAAAAGTATAATATAAAAGTCATTCCTCTCTTGAATAGCACATGGGAATAAACGAATGAAGCCTGTGTTACCACCCCGCAGGCCGTTTTTGTTTTAATAAGTAATGCCAATCTACGGATGCTGTATTAAGCAATGTGTAACTAGAGCTACAGCAGCTAGTCGCATTTGATCATTGCTCTGGAAAACTATAACATAAAAGTCATTCCTCTCTTGAATAGCACATGGGAAAAAACGAATTAAGCCTGTGTTACCACCTCGCAGGCAGATTTTGTTTTCTTAAGTATTGCCGATCTATGGATGCTGTATTAAGCTATGTGTAACTAGAGCTACAGCAGCCAGGCTCATTTGATCATTGCTCTGGAAAACTATGATATAGAAGTCATTCCTCTCTTGAATAGCACATGGGAATAAACGAATAAAGCCTGTGTTACCACATCGCAGGCAGATTTTGTTTTATTAAGTAATGCCAATCTACGGATGCTGTATTAAGCAATGTGTAACTAGAGCTACAGTAGCCAGGCGCATTTGAACATTGCTCTGGAAATCTATAATATAATAGTCATTCCTCTCTTGTTTAGCACATGGGAAAAAACGAATAAAGCCTGTGTTACCACCTCGCAGGCAGGTTTTGTTTTATTAAGTAATGCCAATCTACGGATGCTGTATTAAGCAATGTGTAACTAGAGCTATAGCGGCAAGGCGCATTTGATCATTGCTCTGGAAAACAATAATATAAAAGTCATTCCTCTGTTGAATAGCACATGGGAAAAAACGAATAAAGCCTGTGTTTCAACCTCGCAGGTAGGTTTTGTTTTATTAAGTAATGCCAATCTACGGATGCTGTATTAAGCAATGTGTAACTAGAGCTATAGCAGCCAGGCGCATTTGATAATTGCTCTGGAAAACTATAATATAGAAGTCATTCCTCTCTTGAATAGCACATGGGAGAAAACGAATAAAGCCTGTGTTACCACCCCGCAGGCAGGTTTTGTTTCATTAAGTAATGCCAATCTACGGATGCTATATTAAGCAATGTGTAACCAGAGCTACAGCTGCCAGGCGCATTCGATCATTGCTCTGGAAAACTATAATATAAAAGTCATTTATCTCTTGAATAGCACATGGGAAAAAACGAATAAAGCCTGTGTTACCACCCCGCAGGAGGGTTTTGTTTTATTAAGTAATGCCAATCTACAGATGCTGTATTGAGCAATGTGTAACTAGAGCTACAGCAGCCAGGCGCATTTGATCATTGCTCTGGAAAGCTATAATATAATAGTAATTCCTCTCTTGTTTAGCACATGGGAAAAAACGATTAAAGCCTGTGTTACCACCTCGCAGGCAGGTTTTGTTTTATTAAGTAATGCCAATCTACGGATGCTGTATTAAGCAATGTGTAACTAGAGCTATAGCAGCCAGGCGCATTTGACCATTGCTCTGGAAAACAATAATATAAAAGTCATTCCTCTCTTCAATAGCACATGGGAAAAAACGAATAAAGCCTGTGTTACCACCTCGCAGGCAGGTTTTGATTTATTAAGTAATGCCAATCTACGGATGCTGTATTAAGCAGTGTGTAACTAGAGCTATAGCAGCCAGGCGCATTTGACCATTGCTCTGGAAAACAATAATATAAAAGTCATTCCTCTCTTCAATAGCACATGGGAAAAAACGAATAAAGCCTGTGTTACCACCTCGCAGGCAGGTTTTGTTATATTAAGTAATGCCAATCTACGGATGCTGTATTGAGCAATGTGTAACTAGAGCTACAGCAGCCAGGCGCATTTGATCATTGCTCTGGAAAGCTATAATATAATAGTCATTCCTCTCTTGTTTAGCACATGGGAAAAAACGAATAAAGCCTGTGTTACCACCTCGCAGGCAGGTTTTGTTTTATTAAGTAATGCCAATTTATGGATGCTGTATTAAGCAATGTGTAACTAGAGCTATAGCAGCCAGGCGCATTTGATCATTGTTCTGGAAAACAATAATATAAATGTCATTCCTCTCTTGAATAGCACATGGGAAAAAACGAATAAAGCCTGTGGTACCACCTCGCAGGTAGGTTTTGTTTTATTAAGTAATGCCAATCTACGGATGCTGTATTAAGCAATGTGTAACTAAAGCTATAGCAGCCAGGCGCATTTGATCATTGCTCTGGAAAACTATAATATAGAAGTCATTCCTCTCTTGAATAGCACATGGGAAAAAACGAATAAAGCCTGTGTTACCACCCCGCAGGCAGGTTTTGTTTTATTAAGTAATGCCAATCTACGGCTGCTGTATTAAGCAATGTGTAACTAGAGCTACAGCGGCCAGGCGCATTCGATCATTGCTCTGGAAAACTATAATATAAAAGTCATTTATCTCTTGCATAGCACATGGGAAAAAACGAATAAAGCCTGTGTTAACACGCCGCAGGAGGGTTTTGTTTTATTAAGTAATGCCAATCTACGGATGCTGTATTGAGCAATGTGTAACTAGAGCTACAGCAGCCAGGCGCATTTGATCAATGCTCTGGAAAGCTATAATATAATAGTCATTCCTCTCTTGTTTAGCACATGGGAAAAAACGAATAAAGCCTGTGTTACCACCTCGCAGAAAGGTTTTGTTTTATTAAGTAATGCCAATCTACGGATGCTGTATTAAGCAATGTGTAACTAGAGCTATAGCAGCCAGGCGCATTTGACCATTGCTCTGGAAAACAATAATATAAAAGTCATTCCTCTATTCAATAGCACATGGGAAAAAACGAATAAAGCCTGTGTTACCACCTCACAGGCAGGTTTTGTTTTATTAAGTAATGCCAATCTACGGATGCTGTATTAAGCAATGTGTAACTAGAGCTATAGCACCCAGGCGCATTTGATCATTGCTCAGGAAAACTATAACATAAAAGTCATTCCTCTCTTGAATAGCACATGGGAAGAAACGGATAAAGCCTGTGTTACCACCCCGCAGGCAGGTTTTGTTTTATTAAGTAATGCCAATCTACGGATGCTGTATTAAGCAATGTGTAACTAGAGCTACAGCAGCCAGGTGCATTCGATCATTGCTCTGGAAAACTGTAATATAAAAGTCATACCTCTCTTGAATAGCACATGAGTAGAAACGAATAAAGCCTGTGTTACCACCCCGCAGGCCGGTTTTGTTTTATTAAGTAATGCCAATCTACGGATGCTGTATTAAGCAATGTGTAACTAGAGCTACAGCAGCCAGGCGCATTTGATCATTGCTCTGGAAACCTATAATATAAAAGTAATTCCTCTCTTGAATAGCACATGAGAAGAAACGAATAAAGCCTGTGTTATCACCTTGCAGGCAGGTTTTGTTTTATTAAGTAATGCCAATCTACGGATGCTGTATTAAGCAATGTGTAACTAGAGCTACAGCAGCCAGGCGCATTTAATCATTGGTCTGGAAAACTATAATATAAATGTCATTCCTCTCCTGAAAAGCACATGGGAAAAATCGAATGAAGCCTGTGTTACCACCTCGCAGGCAGGTTTTGTTTTATTAAGTAATGCCAATCTATGGATGCTGTATTAAGCAATGTGTAAGTAGAGCTACAGCAGCCAGGCGCATTTGATCATTGCTCTGGAAAACAATAATATAAAAGTCATTTCTCTCTTGAATAGCGCATGGGAAAAAACGAATGAAGCCTGTGTTACCACCCCGCAGACCAATTTTTTTTTATTAAGTAATGCCAATCTACGGATGCTGTGTTAAGCTATGTGTAACTAGAGCTACAGCAGCCAGGCTCATTTGATCATTGCTCTGGAAAACTATTATATAACAGTCTTTCCTCTCTTGAATAGCACATGGGAATAAACGAATAAAGCCTGTGTTACCACCTCGCAGGCCGGTTATGTTTTATTAAGTAATGCCAATCTACGGATGCTGTATTAAGCAATGTGTAACTAGAGCTACATCAGCCAGGTGCATTTGAACATTGCTCTGGAAAACTATAATATAAAAGTCATTCCTCTCTTGAATAGCAAATGGGAAAAAACGAATAAAGCCTGTGTTACCACCTCGCAGGCAGGTTTTGTTTTATTAAGTAATGCCAATTTACGGATGCTGTATTAAGCAATGTGTAACTAGAGCTACAGCAGCCAGGCGCATTTGATCATTGCTCTGGAAAACTATAACATAAAAGTCATTCCTCTCTTGAATAGCACATGAGTAGAAACGAATAAAGCCTGTGTTACCACCCCGCAGGCCGGTTTTGTTTTATTAAGTAATGCCAATCTACGGATGCTGTATTAAGCAATGTGTAACTAGAGCTACAGCAGCCAGGCGCATTTGATCATTGCTCTGGAAACCTATAATATAAAAGTAATTCCTCTCTTGAATAGCACATGAGAAGAAACGAATAAAGCCTGTGTTATCACCTTGCAGGCAGGTTTTGTTTTATTAAGTAATGCCAATCTACGGATGCTGTATTAAGCAATGTGTAACTAGAGCTACAGCAGCCAGGCGCATTTGATCATTGGTCTGGAAAACTATAATATAAATGTCATTCCTCTCCTGAAAAGCACATGGGAAAAATCGAATGAAGCCTGTGTTACCACCTCGCAGGCAGGTTTTGTTTTATTAAGTAATGCCAATCTACGGATGCTGTATTAAGCAATGTGTAAGTAGAGCTACAGCAGCCAGGCGCATTTGATCATTGCTCTGGAAAACAATAATATAAATGTCATTTCTCTCTTGAATAGCGCATGGGAAAAAACGAATGAAGCCTGTGTTACCACCCCGCAGACCAATTTTTTTTTATTAAGTAATGCCAATCTACGGATGCTGTGTTAAGCTATGTGTAACTAGAGCTACAGCAGCCAGGCGCATTTGATCATTGCTCTGGAAAACTATAACATAAAAGTCATTCCTCTCTTGAATAGCACATGGGAAAAAACGAATAAAGCCTGTGTTACCACCCCGCAGGCCGGTTTTGGTTTATTAAGTAATGCCAATCTACGGATGCTGTATTAAGCAATGTGTAACTAGAGCTACAGCAGCCAGGCGCATTTGATCATTGCTCTGGAAAACTATAATATAAAAGTCATTCCTCTCTTGAATAGCACATGGGAAAAAACAAATAAAGCCTGTGTTACCACCCCGCAGGCAGGTTTTGTTTTATTAAGTAATGACAATCTACGGATGCTGTATTAAGCAATGTGTAACTAGAGCTACAGCAGCCAGGCGCATTTGATAATTGCTCTGGAAAACTATAATATAAAAGTCATTCCTCTCTTGAATAGCACATGAGAAGAAACGAATAAAGCCTGTGTTACCACCTCGCAGGCAGGTTTTGTTTTCTTAAGTAATGCCAATCTACGGATGCTGTATTAAGCAATGTGTAACTAGAGCTACAGCAGCCAGGCGCATTTGATCATTGTTCTGGAAAGCTATAATATAATAGTCGTTCCTCTCTTGTTTAGTACATGGGGAAAAACGAATAAAGCCTGTGTTACCACCTCGCAGGCAGGTTTTGTTTTATTAAGTAATGCCAATCTACGGATGCTGTATTAAGCAATGTGTAACTACAGCTATAGCAGCCAGGCGCATTTGATCATTGCTCTGGAAAACAATAATATAAAAGTCATTCCTCTCTTGAATAGCACATGGGAAAAAACGAATAAAGCCGGTGTTACCACCTCGCAGGCAGGTTTTGTTTTTTAAGTAATGCCAAACTACGGATGCTGTATTAGGCAATGTGTAACTAGAGCTATAGCAGCCAGGCACATTTGATCATTGCTCTGGAAAACAATAATATAAAAGTCATTCCTCTCTTGAATAGCACATGGGAAAAAACGAATAAAGCCTGTGTTACCACCTCGCAGGCAGGTTTTGTTTTATTAAGTAATGCCAATCTACGGATGCTGTATTAAGCAATGTGTAACTAGAGCTACAGCAGCCAGGCGCATTTGATCATTGCTCTGGAAAACTATAACATAAAAGTCATTCCTCTCTTGAATAGCACATGAGTAGAAACGAATAAAGCCTGTGTTACCACCCCGCAGGCCGGTTTTGTTTTATTAAGTAATGCCAATCTACGGATGCTGTATTAAGCAATGTGTAACTAGAGCTACAGCAGCCAGGCGCATTTGATCATTGCTCTGGAAACCTATAATATAAAAGTAATTCCTCTCTTGAATAGCACATGAGAAGAAACGAATAAAGCCTGTGTTATCACCTCGCAGGCAGGTTTTGTTTTATTAAGTAATGCCAATCTACGGATGCTGTATTAAGCAATGTGTAACTAGAGCTACAGCAGCCAGGCGCATTTGATCATTGGTCTGGAAAACTATAATATAAATGTCATTCCTCTCCTGAAAAGCACATGGGAAAAATCCAATGAAGCCTGTGTTACCACCTCGCAGGCAGGTTTTGTTTTATTAAGTAATGCCAATCTACGGATGCTGTATTAAGCAATGTGTAAGTAGAGCTACAGCAGCCAGGCGCATTTGATCATTGCTCTGGAAAACAATAATATAAATGTCATTTCTCTCTTGAATAGCGCATGGGAAAAAACGAATGAAGCCTGTGTTACCACCCCGCAGACCAATTTTTTTTTATTAAGTAATGCCAATCTACGGATGCTGTGTTAAGCTATGTGTAACTAGAGCTACAGCAGCCAGGCGCATTTGATAATTGCTCTGGAAAACTATAACATAAAAGTCATTCCTCTCTTGAATAGCACATGGGAAAAAACGAATAAAGCCTGTGTTACCACCCCGCAGGCCGGTTTTGGTTTATTAAGTAATGCCAATCTACGGATGCTGTATTAAGCAATGTGTAACTAGAGCTACAGCAGCCAGGCGCATTTGATCATTGCTCTGGAAAACTATAATATAAAAGTCATTCCTCTCTTGAATAGCACATGGGAAAAAACAAATAAAGCCTGTGTTACCACCCCGCAGGCAGGTTTTGTTTTATTAAGTAATGACAATCTACGGATGCTGTATTAAGCAATGTGTAACTAGAGCTACAGCAGCCAGGCGCATTTGATAATTGCTCTGGAAAACTATAATATAAAAGTCATTCCTCTCTTGAATAGCACATGAGAAGAAACGAATAAAGCCTGTGTTACCACCTCGCAGGCAGGTTTTGTTTTCTTAAGTAATGCCAATCTACGGATGCTGTATTAAGCAATGTGTAACTAGAGCTACAGCAGCCAGGCGCATTTGATCATTGTTCTGGAAAGCTATAATATAATAGTCGTTCCTCTCTTGTTTAGTACATGGGGAAAAACGAATAAAGCCTGTGTTACCACCTCGCAGGCAGGTTTTGTTTTATTAAGTAATGCCAATCTACGGATGCTGTATTAAGCAATGTGTAACTACAGCTATAGCAGCCAGGCGCATTTGATCATTGCTCTGGAAAACAATAATATAAAAGTCATTCCTCTCTTGAATAGCACATGGGAAAAAACGAATAAAGCCGGTGTTACCACCTCGCAGGCAGGTTTTGTATTTTAAGTAATGCCAAACTACGGATGCTGTATTAGGCAATGTGTAACTAGAGCTATAGCAGCCAGGCACATTTGATCATTGCTCTGGAAAACAATAATATAAAAGTCATTCCTCTCTTGAATAGCACATGGGAAAAAACGAATAAAGCCTGTGTTACCACCTCGCAGGCAGGTTTTGTTTTATTAAGTAATGCCAATCTACGGATGCTGTATTAAGCAATGTGTAACTAGAGCTACAGCAGCCAGGCGCATTTAATCATTGCTCTGGAAAACTATAATATAAAAGTCATTTATCTCTTGAATAGCACATGGAAAAAACGAATAAAGCCTGTGTTACCACCCCGCAGGCAGGTTTGGTTTTCTTAAGTAATGCCAATCTACAGATGCTGTATTGAGCAATGTGTAACTAGAGCTACAGCAGCCAGGCGCATTTCATCATTGCTCTGGAAAGCTATAATATAATAGTCATTCCTCTCTTGTTTAGCACATGGGAAAAAACGGATAAAGCCTGTGTTACCATATCGCAGGCAGGTTTTGTTTTATTAAGTAATGCCAATCTACGGATGCTGTATTAAGCAATGTGTAACTAGAGCTATAGCGGTCAGGAGCATTTGATCATTGCTCTGGAAAACAATAATATAAAAGTCATTCCTCTCTTGAATAGCACATGGGAAAAAACGAATAAAGCCTGTGTTACCACCTCGCAGGTAGGTTTTGTTTTATTAAGTAATGCCAATCTATGGATGCTGTATTAAGCAATGTGTAACTAGAGCTATAGCAGCCAAGCGCATTTGATCATTGCTCTGGAAAACTATAATATAAAATTCATTCCTCTCTTGAATAGCACATGGGAAAAAACGAATAAAGCCTGTGTTATCACCTCGTAGGCAGGTTTTGTTTTATTAAGTAATGCCAATCTACGGATGCTGTATTGAGCAATGTGTAACTAGAGCTACAGCAGCCAGGCGCATTTGATCATTGCTCTGGAAAGCTATAATATAATAGTCATTCCTCTCTTGATTAGTACATGGGAAAAAACTAATAAAGCCTGTGTTACCACCTCGCAGGCAGGTTTTGTTTTATTAAGTAATGCCAATCTACGGATGCTGTATTAAGCAATGTGTAACTAGAGCTATAGCAGCCAAGCGCATTTGATCATTGCTCTGGAAAACTATAATGTAAAAGTCATTCCTCTCTTGAATAGCACATGGGAAAAAACGAATAAAGCCTGTGTTACCACCCCGCAGGCAGGTTTTGTTTTATTAAGTATGCCAATCTACGGATGCTGTATTAAGCAATGTGAAACTAGAGCTACAGCAGCCAGGCG
Organism: Schistocerca serialis cubense; assembly: GCF_023864345.2. Taxonomy (NCBI): domain Eukaryota; kingdom Metazoa; phylum Arthropoda; class Insecta; order Orthoptera; family Acrididae; genus Schistocerca; species Schistocerca serialis. Next base: position 35,855,560 of record NC_064639.1, read on the forward strand.
CATTTGATCATTGCTCTGGAAAACTATAATGTAAAAGTCATTCCTCTCTTGAATAGCACATGAGAAGAAACGAATAAAGCCTCTGTTACCACCCCGCAGGCCGGTTTTGTTTTATTAAGTAATGCCAATCTACGGATGCTGTATTAAGCAATGTGTAACTAGAGCTATAGCAGCCAAGCGCATTTGATCATTGCTCTGGAAAACTATAATGTAAAAGTCATTCCTCTATTGAATTGCACATGGGAAAAAACGAATAAAGCCTGTGTTACCACGCCGCAGGCAAGTTTTGTTTTATTAAGTAACGCCAATCTACGCATGCTGTATTAAGCAATGTGTTACTAGAGCTACAGCAGCCATGCGCATTTGATCATTGCTCTGGAAAACTATAATGTAAAAGTCATTCCTCTCTTGAATAGCACATGAGAAGAAACGAATAAAGCCTGTGTTACCACCTCTCAGGCAGGTTTTGTTTTCTTAAGTAATGCCAATCTACTGATGCTGTATTAAGCAATGTGTAACCAGAGCTACAGCAGCCAGGCGCATTTGATCGTTGCTCTGGAAAACTATAACATAAAAGTCATTCCTCTCTTGAATAGCACATGGGAAAAAACGAATAAAGCCTGTGTTACCACCTCGCAGGCAGATTTTGTTTTCTTAAGTAAAGCCGACCTAAGGATGCTGTATTAAGCTATGTGTAACTAGAGCTACAGCAGCCAGGCTCATTTGATCATTGCTCTGGAAAACTATAATATAAAAGTCATTCCTCTCTTGAATAGCACATGGGAATAAACGAATAAAGCCTGTGTTACCACCTCGCAGGCAGGTTTTGTTTTATTAAGTAATGCCAATCAACGGATGCTGTATTAAGCAATGTGTAACTAGAGCTACAGCAGCCAGGCGCATTTGATCATTGCTCTGGAAAACTATAATATAAAAGTCATTCCTCTCTTGAATAGCACATGGGAAAAAACGAATAAAGCCTGTGATACCACCCCGCAGGCAGGTTTTGTTTTACTAAGTAATGCCAATCTACTGATGCTGTATTAAGCAATGTGTAACTAGAGCTACAGCAGCCAGGCGCATTTGATCATTGCTCTGGAAAACTATAATATAAAAGTCATTCCTCTCTTGAATAGCACATGAGAAAAAACGAATAAAGCCTGTGTTACCACCTCGCAGGCAGGTTTTGTTTTCTTAAGTAATGGCAATCTACGGATGCTGTATTAAGCAATGTGTAACTAGAACTACAGCAGCCAGGCGCATTTGATCGTTGCACTGGAAAACTATAACATAAAAGTCATTCCTCTCTTTAATAGCACATGGGAAAAAACGAATAAAGCCTGTGTTACCACCTCGAGGCAGATTTTGTTTTCTTAAGTAATGTCGATCTACGGATGCTGTATTAAGCTATGTGTAACTAGAGCTAATGCAGCCAGGCTCATTTGATCATTGCTCTGGAAAACTATAATATAAAAGTCATTCCTCTCTTGAATAGCACATGAGAAGAAACGAATAAAGCCTGCGTTACCACCTCCCAGGCAGGTTTTGTTTTCTTAAGTAATGCCAATCTACGGATGCTGTATTAAGCAATGTGTAACCAGAACTTCAGCAGCCAGGCGCATTTGATCATTGCTCTGGAAAACTGTAACATAAAAGTCATTCCTCTATTGAATAGCACATGGGAAAAAGCGAATAAAGCCTGTGTTTCCACCCCGCAGGCAGGTTTTGTTTTATTAAGTAATGCCAATCTACGGATGCTGTATTGAGCAATGTGTAACTAGAGCTACAGCAGCCAGGCGCATTTGATCATTGCTCTGGAAAGCTATAATATAATAGTCAATCCTCTCTTGTTTAGGACATGGGAAAAAACGAATAAAGCCTGTGATACCACCTCGCAGGCAGGTTTTGTTTTATTAAGTAATGCCAATCTACGGATGCTGTATTAAGCAATGTGTAACTAGAGCTACAGCAGCCTTGCGCATTTGATCATTGCTCTGGAAAACAATAATATAAAAGTCATTCTTCTCTTGAATAGCACGTGGGAAAAAACGAATAAAGCCTGTGTTACCACCTCGCAGGCAGGTTTTGTTTTATTAAGTAATGCCAATCTACGGATGCTGTATTGAGCAATGTGTAACTAGAGCTATAGCAGCCAAGCGCATTTGATCATTGCTCTGGAAAACTATAATGTAAAAGTCATTCCTCTCTTGAATAGCACATGGGAAAAAACGAATAAAGCCTGTGTTACCACCCCGCAGGCAGGTTTTGTTTTATTAAGTAATGCCAATCAACGGATGCTGTATTAAGCAATGTGTAATTAGAGCTACAGCAGTCAGGCGCATTTGATCAATGCTCTGGAAAACTATAACATAAAAGTCATTCCTCTATTGAATAGCACATGGGAAAAAGCGAATAAAGCCTGTGTTACCACCCCGCAGGCAGGTTTTGTTTTATTAAGTAATGCCAATCTACGGATGCTGTATTGAGCAATGTGTAACTAGAGCTACAGCAGCCAGGCGCATTTGATCATTGCTCTGGAAAGCTATAATATAATAGTCATTCCTCTCTTGTTTAGCACATAGGAAAAAACGAATAAAGCCTGTTTACCACCTCGCAGGCAGGTCTTGTTTTATTAAGTAATGCCAATCTACGGATGCTGTATTAAGCAATGTGTAACTACAGCTATAGCAGCCAGGCGCATTTGATCATTGCTCTGGAAAACAATAATATAAAAGTCATTCCTCTCTTGAATAGCACATGGGAAAAAACGAATAAAGCCTGTGTTACCACCTCACAGGCAGGTTTTGTTTTATTAAGTAATGCCAATCTACGGATGCTGTATTAAGCAATGTGTAACTAGAGCTATAGCAGCCTTGCGCATTTGATCATTGCTCTGGAAAACAATAATATAAAAGTCATTCTTCTCTTGAATAGCACGTGGGAAAAAACGAATAAAGCCTGTGTTACCACCTCGCAGGCAGGTTTTGTTTTATTAAGTAATGCCAATCTACGGATGCTGTATTGAGCAATGTGTAACTAGAGCTATAGCAGCCAAGCGCATTTGATCATTGCTCTGGAAAACTATAATGTAAAAGTCATTCCTCTCTTGAATAGCACATGGGAAAAAACGAATAAAGCCTGTGTTACCACCCCGCAGGCAGGTTTTGTTTTATTAAGTAATGCCAATCAACGGATGCTGTATTAAGCAATGTGTAACCAGAGCTCCAGCAGCCAGGCGCATTTGATCGTTGCTCTGGAAAACTATAACATAAAAGTCATTCCTCTATTGAATAGAACATGGGAAAAAGCGAATAAAGCCTGTGTTACCACCCCGCAGGCAGGTTTTGTTTTATTAAGTAATGCCAATCTACGGATGCTGTATTGAGCAATATGTAACTAGAGCTACAGCAGCCAGTCGCATTTGATCATTGCTCTGGAAAGCTATAATATAATAGTCATTCCTCTCTTGTTTAGCACATGGGAAAAAACGAATAAAGCCTGTGTTACCACCTCGCAGGCAGGTTTTGGTTTATTAAGTAATGCCAATCTACGGATGCTGTATTAAACAATGTGTAACTAGAGCGATAGCAGCCAGGCGCTTTTGATCATTGCTCTGGAAAACAATAATATAAAAGTCATTCTTCTCTTGAATAGCACATGGGAAAAAACGAATAAAGCCTGTGTTACCACCTCGCAGGCAGGTTTTGTTTTATTAAGTAATGCCAATCTACGGATGCTGTATTAAGCAATGTGTAACTAGAGCTATAGCAGCCAAGCGCATTTGACCATTGCTCTGGAAAACTATAATGTAAAAGTCATTCCTCTCTTGAATAGCACATGGGAAAAAACGAATAAAGCCTGTGTTACCACCCCGCAGGCAGGTTTTGTTTTATTAAGTAATGCCAATCTACGGATGCTGTATTAAGCAATGTGTAACTAGAGCTACAGCAGGCAGGCGCATTTGATCATTGCTCTGGAAAACTATAATATAAAAGTCATTCCTCTCTTGAATAGCACATGGGAAAAGACGAATAAAGCCTGTGTTACCACCTCGCAGGCAGGTTTTGATTTATTAAGTAATGGCAATCTACGGATGCTGTATTAAGCAATGTGTAACTAGAGCTACAGCAGCCAGGCGCATTTGATCAATGCTCTGGAAAACTATAATATAAAAGTCATTCCTCTCTTGAATAGCACATGGGAAAAAACGAATGAAGCCGGTGTTACCACCCCGCAGGCCGGTTTTGTTTTATTTAGTAATGCCAATCTACGGATGCTGTATTAAGCAATGTGTAACTAGAGCTACAGCAGCCAGGCGCATTTGATCGTTGCTCTGGAAATCTATAACATAAAAGTAATTCCTCTCTTGAATAGCACATGGGAAAAAACGAATAAAGCCTGTGTTACCAACTCGCAGGCAGATTTTGTTTTCTTAAGTAATGCCAATCTACGGATGCTGTATTAAGCAATGTGTAACTAGAGCTACAGCAGCCATGCGCAATTGATCATTGCTCTGGAAAACTATAATATAAAAGTCATTCCTCTGTTGAATAGCACATGGGATAAAACGAATAAGGCCTCTGTTACCACCCCGCAGGCTGGTTTTGTTTTATTAAGTAATGCCAATCTACGGATGCTGTATTGAGCAATGTGTAACTAGAGCTACAGCAGCTAGGCGCATTTGATCATTGCTCTGGAAAGCTATAATATAATAGTCATTCCTCTCTTGTTTAGCACATGGGAAAAAACGAATAAAGCCTGTCTTACCAACTCGCAGGCAGGTTTTGTTTTATTAAGTAATGCCAATCTACGGATGCTGTAATAAGCAATGTGTAACTACAGCTATAGCAGCCAGGCGCATTTGATCATTGCTCTGGAAAACTATAATATAAAAGTCATTCCTCTCTTGAATAGCACATGGGAAAAAACGAATAAAGCCTGTGTCACCACCTCGCAGGCAGATTTTGTTTTATTAAGTAATGCCAAACTACGGATGCTGTATTAAGCAATGTGTAACTAGACTATAGCACCCAGGCGCATTTGATCATTGCTCTGGAAAACTATAATATAAAAGTCATTCCTCTCTTGAGTAGCACATGGGAAAAAACGAATAAAGCCTGTGTTACCACCCCGCAGGCAGGTTTTGTCTTATTAAGTAATGCCAATCTACGGATGCTGTGTTAAGCAATGTGTAACTAAAGCTACAGCAGCCAGGCGCATTTGATCATTGCTCTGGAAAACTATAATATAAAAGTCATTTATCTCTTGTTTTGCACATGGGAAAAAACGAATAAAGCCTGTGTTACCACCTCGCAGGCAGGTTTTGTTTTATTCAGTAATGCCAATCTACGGATGCTGTATTAAGCAATGTGTAACTAGAGCTATAGCAGCCAGGCGCATTTGATCATTGCTCTGGAAAACAATAATATAAAAGTCATTCCTCTCTTGAATAGCACATAGGAAAAAACGAATAAAGCCTGTGTTACCACCTCAGAGGCAGGTTTTGTTTTATTAAGTAATGCCAATCTACGGATGCTGTATTAAGCAATGTGTAACTAGAGCTATAGCAGCCAAGCGCATTTGATCATTGCTCTGGAAAACTATAATATAAAAGTCATTCCTCTCTTGAATAGCACATGGGAAAAAACGAAAAAACCTGTGTTACCACCCCGCAGGCAGGTTTTGTTTTATTAAGTAATGACAATCTACGGATGCTGTATTAAGCAATGTGTAACTAGAGCTACAGCAGCCAGGCGCATTTGATCATTGCTCTGGAAAACTATAATATAAAAGTCATTCCTCTCTTGAATAGCACATGAGAAGAAACGAATAAAGCCTCTGTTACCACCCCGCAGGCCGGTTTTGTTTTATTAAGTAATGCCAATATACGGATGCTGTATTAAGCAATGTGTAACTAGAGCTACAGCAGCCAGGCGCATTTGATTATTGCTCTGGAAAACTACAATATAAAAGTCATTCCTCTCTTGAAGAGCACATGAGAAGAAACGAATAAAGCCTGTGTTACCACCTCGTAGGCAGGTTTTGTTTTCTTAAGTAATGCCAATCTACAGATACTGTAATAAGCAATGTGTAACTAGAGCTACAGCAGCCAGGCGCATTTGATCATTGCTCTGGAAAACTATAACATAAAAGAAATTCCTCTATTGCATAGCACATGGGAAAAAGCGAATAAAGCCGTTGTTACCAACCCGCAGGCAGGTTTTGTTTTATTAAGTAATGCCAAACTACGGATGCTGTATTGAGCAATGTGTAACTAGAGCTACAGCAGCCAGGCGCATTTGATCATTGCTCTGGAAAACTATAACATAAAAGAAATTCCTCTATTGCATAGCACATGGGAAAAAGCGAATAAAGCGTTTGTTACCAACCCGCAGGCAGGTTTTGCTTTATTAAGTAATGCCAATCTACGGATGCTGTATTAAGCAATGTGTAACTAGAGCTATAGCAGCCAAGCGCATTTGATCATTGCTCTGAAAAACTATAATATAAAAGTCATTCCTCTCTTGAATAGCACATGGGAAAAAACGAATAAAGCTTGTGTTACCACCTCGCAGGCAGATTTTGTTTTCTTAAGTAATGCCGATCTACGGATGCTGTATTAAGCTATGTGTAACTAGAGCTACAGCAGCCAGGCTCATTTGATCATTGCTCTGGAAAACTATAATATAAAAGTCATTCCTCTCTTGAATAGCACTTGAGAAGAAACGAATAAAGCCTGCGTTACCACCCCGCAGGCAGGTTTTGTTTTATTAAGTAATGCCAATCTACGGATGCTGTATTGAGCAATATGCAACTAGAGCTACAGCAGCCAGTCGCATTTGATCATTGCTCTGGAAAGCTATAATATAATAGTCATTCCTCTCTTGTTTAGCACATGGGAAAAAACGAATAAAGCCTGTGTTACCACCTCGCAGGCAGGTTTTGTTTTATTAAGTAATGCCAATCTACGGATGCTGTATTAAGCAATGTGTAACTAGAGCTATAGCAGCCAAGCGCATTTGATCATTGCTCTGGAAAACTATAATGTAAAAGTCATTCCTCTCTTGAATAGCACATGGGAAAAAACGAATAAAGCCTGTGTTACCACCCCGCAGGCAGGTTTTGTTTTATTAAGTAATGCCAATCTACGGATGCTGTATTAAGCAATGTGTAACTAGAGCTACAGCAGGCAGGCGCATTTGATCATTGCTCTGGAAAACTATAATATAAAAGTCATTCCTCTCTTGAATAGCACATGGGAAAAAACGAATGAAGCCTGTGTTACCACCTCGCAGGCAGGTTTTGATGTATTAAGTAATGGCAATCTACGGATGCTGTATTAAGCAATGTGTAACTAGAGCTACAGCAGCCAGGCGCATTTGATCAATGCTCTGGAAAACTATAATATAAAAGTCATTCCTCTCTTGAATAGCACATGGGAAAAAACGAATGAAGCCGGTGTTACCACCCCGCAGGCCGGTTTTGTTTTATTTAGTAATGCCAATCTACGGATGCTGTATTAAGCAATGTGTAACTAGAGCTACAGCAGCCAGGCGCATTTGATCGTTGCTCTTGGAATCTATAACATAACAGTAATTCCTCTCTTGAATTGCACATGGGAAAAAACGAATAAAGCCTGTGTTACCACCTCGCAGGCAGATTTTGTTTTCTTAAGTAATGCCAATCTACGGATGCTGTATTAAGCAATGTGTAACTAGAGCTACAGCAGCCATGCGCAATAGATCATTGCTCTGGAAAACTATAATATAAAAGTCATTCCTCTCTTGAAGAGCACATGAGAAGAAACGAATAAAGCCTGTGTTACCACCTCGCAGGCAGGTTTTGTTTTCTTAAGTATTGCCAATCTACAGATACTGTAATAAGCAATGTGTAACTAGAGCTACAGCAGCCAGGCGCATTTGATCATTGCTCTGGAAAACTATAACATAAAAGAAATTCCTCTATTGCATAGCACATGGGAGAAAGCGAATAAAGCGTTTGTTACCAACCCGCAGGCAGGTTTTGCTTTATTAAGTAATGCCAATCTACGGATGCTGTATTAAGCAATGTGTAACTAGAGCTATAGCAGCCAAGCGCATTTGATCATTGCTCTGAAAAACTATAATGTAAAAGTCATTCCTCTCTTGCATAGCACATGGGAAAAAACGAATAAAGCCTGTGTTACCACCCCGCAGGCAGGTTTTGTTTTATTAAGTAATGCCAATCTACAGATGCTGTATTAAGCAATGTGTAACTAGAGCTACAACAGCCAGGCACATTAGATCATTGCTCTGGAAAACTATAATATAAAAGTCATTCCTCTCTTGAATAGCACATGAGAAGAAACGAATAAAGCCTCTGTTACCACCCCGCAGGCCGGTTTTGTTTTATTAAGAAATGCCAATCAACGGATGCTGTATTAAGCAATGTGTAACTAGAGCTACAGCAGCCAGGCGCATTTGATCATTGCTCTGGAAAACTATAATATAAAAGTCATTCCTCTCTTGAATGGCACATGAGAAGAAACGAATAAAGCCTGTGTTACCACCTCGCAGGCAGGTTTAGTTTTCTTAAGTAATGCCAATCTACGGATGCTGTATTAAGCAATGTGTAACTAGAGCTACAGCAGCCAGGCGCATTTGATCATTGCTCTGGAAAACTATAATATAAAAGTCATTCCTCTCATGAATAGCACATGAGAAGAAACGAATAAAGCCTGTGTTACCACCTCGCAGGCAGGTTTTGTTTTCTTAAGTAATGCCAATCTACGGATGCTGTATTAAGCAATGTGTAACCAGAGCTACAGCAGCCAGGCGCATTTAATCGTAGCTCTGGAAAACTATAACATAAAAGTCATTCCTCTCTTGATTAGCACATGGGAGAAAACGAATAAAGCCTGTGTTACCACCTTGCAGGCAGATTTTGTTTTCTTAAGTAATGCCGATCTACGGATGCTGTATTATGCTATGTGTAACTAGAGCTACAGCAGCCAGGCTCATTTGATCATTGCTCTGGAAAATTATAATATAAAAGTCATTCCTCTCTTGAATAGCACATGGGAATAGACGAATAAAGCGTGTGTTACCACCTCGCAGGCAGGTTTTGTTTTATTAAGTAATGCCAATCTACGGATGCTGTATTAAGCAATGTGTAACTAGAGCTATAGCAGCCAGGCACATTTGATCATTGCTCTGGAAAACTATAATATAAAAGTCATTCCTCTCTTGAATAGCACATGGGAAAAGACGAGGAAAGCCTGTGTTACCACCCCGCAGGCAGGTTTTGTTTTATTAAGTAATGCCAGTCTACTGATGCTGTATTAAGCAATGTGTTACTAGAGCTACAGCAGCCAGGCGCATTTGATAATTGCTCTGGAAAACTATAATATAAAAGTCATTCCTCTCTTGAATAGCACATGAGAAAAAACGAATAAAGCCTGTGTTACCACCTCGCAGGCAGATTTTGTTTTCTTAAGTAAAGCCAATCTACGGATGCTGTATTAAGCAATGTGTAACTAGAGCTACAGCAGCCAGGCGCATTTGATAGTTGCTCTGGGAAACTATAACATAAAAGTCATTCCTCTCTTGAATAGCACATGGGAAAAAACGAATAAAGCCTGTGTTACCACCTCGCAGGCAGATTTTGTTTTCTTAAGTAATGCCAATCTACGGATGCTGTATTAAGCTATGTGTAACTAGAGCTACAGCAGCCAGGCTCATTTGATCATTGCTCTGGAAAACTATAATATAAAAGTCATTCCTCTCTTGAATAGCACATGAGAAGAAACGAATAAAGCCTGTGTAACCACCTCGCAGGCAGGTTTTGTTTTCTTAAGTAATGCCAATCTACTGATGCTGTATTAAGCAATGTGTAACCAGAGCTACAGCAGCCAGGCGCATTTGATCATTGCTCTGGAAAACTATAACATAAAAGTCATTCCTCTATTGAATAGCACATGGGAAAAAGCGAATAAAGCCTGTGTTACCACCCCGCAGGCAGGTTTTATTTTATTAAGTAATGCCAAACTACGGATGCTGTATTGAGCAATGTGTAACTAGAGCTACAGCAGCTAGGCGCATTTGATCATTGCTCTGGAAAGCTATAATATAATAGTCATTCCTCTCTTGTTTAGCACATGGGAAAAAACGAATAAAGCGTGTGTTACCACCTCGCAGGCAGGTTTTGTTTTATTAAGTAATGCCAATCTACGGATGCTGTATTAAGCAATGTGTAACTAGAGCTATAGCAGCCAGGCGCATTTGATCATTGCTCTGGAAAACAATAATATAAAAGTCATTCCTCTCTTGAATAGCACATGGGAAAAAACGAATAATGCCTGTGTTACCACCTCGCAGGCAGGTTTTGTATTATTAAGTAATGCCAATCTACGGATGCTGTATTAAGCAATGTGTAACTAGAGCAATAGCAGCCAAGCGCATTTGATCATTGCTCTGGAAAACTATAATGTAAAAGTCATTCCTCTCTTGAATAGCACATGGGAAAAAACGAATAAAGCCTGTGTTACCACCTCGCAGGCAGGTTTTGTTTTATTAAGTAATGCCAATCTACAGATGCTGTATTAAGCAATGTGTAACTAGAACTATAGCAGCCAAGCGCATTTGATCATTGCTCTGGAAAACTATAATATAAAAGTCAATCCTCTCTTGCATAGCACATGGGAAAAAATGAATAAAGCCTCTGTTACCACCCCGCAGGCCGGTTTTGTTTTATTAAGTAATGCCAATCTACGGATGCTGTATTAAGCAATGTGTAACTAGAGCTACAGCATCCAGGCGCATTTGATCATTGCTCTGGAAAACTATAATATAAAAGTCATTCCTCTCTTGAAGAGCACATGAGAAGAAACGAATAAAGCCTGTGTTACCACCTCGCAGGCAGGTTTTGTTTTCTTAAGTAATGTCGATCTACGGATGCTGTATTAAGAAATGTGTAACTAGAGCTACAGCAGCCAGGCGCATTTGATCATTGCTCTGGAAAACTATAATATAAAAGTCATTCCTCTCTTGAATAGCACATGGGAAAAAACGAATAAAGCCTCTGTTACCACCTCGCAAGCAGGTTTTGTTTTATTAAGTAATGCCAATCTCCGGATGCTGTATTAAGCAATGTGTAACTAGAGCTACAGCAGCCAGGCGCATTTGATCATTGCTCTGGAAAACTATAATGTAAAAGTCATTCCTCCCTTGAATAGCACACGAGAAGAAACGAATAAAGCCTGTGTTACCACCTCGCAGGCAGGTTTTGTTTTCTTAAGTAATGCCAATCTATGGATGCTGTATTAAGCAATGTGTAACCAGAGCTACAGCATCCAGGCGCATTTGATCATTGCTCTGGAAAACTATAATGTAAAAGTCATTCCTCTCTTGAATAGCACATGGGAAAAAACGAATAAAGCCTGTGTTACCACCTCGCATGCAGGTTTTGTTTTATTAAGTAATGCCAATCTACGGATGCTGTATTAAGCAATGTGTAACTAGAGCTACAGCAGCCAGGCGCATTTGATCATTGCTCTGGAAAACTATAATATAAAAGTCATTCCTCTCTTGAATAGCACATGAGAAGAAACGAATAAAGCCTCTGTTACCACCCCGCAGGCCGGTTTTGTTTTATTAAGTAATGCCAATCTACGGATGCTGTATTAAGCAATGTGTAACTAGAGCTACAGCATCCAGGCGCATTTGATGATTGCTCTGGAAAACTATAATATAAAAGTCATTCCTCTATTGAAGAGCACATGAGAAGAAACGAATAAAGCCTGTGTTACCACCTCGCAGGCAGGTTTTGTTTTCTTAAGTAATGTCGATCTACGGATGCTGTATTAAGCAATGTGTAACTAGAGCTACAGCAGCCAGGCGCATTTGATCATTGCTCTGGAAAACTATAATATAAAAGTCATTCCTCTCTTGAATAGCACATGGGAAAAAACGAATAAAGCCTCTGTTACCACTTCGCAGGCAGGTTCTGTTTTATTAAGTAATGCCAATCTACGGATGCTGTATTAAGCAATGTGAAACTAGAGCTACAGCAGCCAGGCGCATTTGATCATTACTCTGGGAAACTATAATGTAAAAGTCATTCCTCTCTTGAATAGCACATGAGAAGAAACGAATAAAGCCTGTGTTACCACCTCGCAGGCAGGTTTTGTTTTCTTAAGTAATGCCAATCTACGGATGCTGTATTAAGCAATGCGTAACCAGAGCTACAGCAGCCAGGCGCATTTGATCGTTGCTCTGGAAAACTATAATATAAAAGTCATTCCTCTCTTGAATAGCACATGAGAAGAAACGAATAAAGCCTCTGTTATCACCCCGCAGGCCGGTTTTGTTTTATTAAGTAATGCCAATCTACGGATGCTGTATTAAGCAATGTGTAACTAGAGCTACAGCATCCAGGCGCATTTGATGATTGCTCTGGAAAACTATAATATAAAAGTCATTCCTCTCTTGAAGAGCACATGAGAAGAAACGAATAAAGCCTGTGTTACCACCTCGCAGGGAGGTTTTGTTTTCTTAAGTAATGTCGATCTACGGATGCTGTATTAAGCAATGTGTAACTAGAGCTACAGCAGCCAGGCGCATTTGATCATTGCTCTGGAAAACTATAATATAAAAGTCATTCCTCTCTTGAATAGCACATGGGAAAAAACGAATAAAGCCTCTGTTACCACCTCGCAGGCAGGTTCTGTTTTATTAAGTAATGCCAATCTACGGATGCTGTATTAAGCAATGTGTAACTAGAGCTACAGCAGCCAGGCGCATTTGATCATTGCTCTGGGAAACTATAATGTAAAAGTCATTCCTCTCTTGAATAGCACATGAGAAGAAACGAATAAAGCCTGTGTTACCACCTCGCAGGCAGGTTTTGTTTACTTAAGTAATGCCAATCTACGGATGCTGTATTAAGCAATGCGTAACCAGAGCTACAGCAGCCAGGCGCATTTGATCGTTGCTCTGGAAAACTATAACATAAAAGTCATTCCTCTATTGCATAGCACATGGGAAAAAGCGAATAAAGCCTGTGTTACCACCCCGCAGACAGGTTTTGTTTTATTAAGTAATGCTAATCTACGGATGCTGTATTGAGCAATGTGTAACTAGAGCTACAGCAGCCAGGCGCGTTTGATCATTGCTCTGGAAAGCTATAATATAATAGTCATTCCTCTCTTGTTTAGTACATGGGAAAAAACGAATAAAGCCTGTGTTACCACCTCGCAGGCAGGTTTTGTTTTATTAAGTAATCCCAAACTACGGATGCTGTATTAAGCAATGTGTAACTAGACCTATAGCAGCCAGGCGCATTTGATCATTGCTCTGGAAAACAATAATATAACAGTGATTCCTCTCTTGAATAGCACATGGGAAAAAACGAATAAAGCCTGTGTTACCACCTCGCAGGCAGGTTTTGTTTTATTAAGTAATGCCAATCTACGGATGCTGTATTAAGCAATGTGTAACTAGAGCTATAGCAGCCAAGCGCATTTGATCATTGCTCTGGAAAACTATAATGTAAAAGTCATTCCTCTCTTGAATAGCACATGGGAAAGAACGAATAAATCCTGTGTTACCACCCTGCAGGCAGGTTTTGTTTTATTAAGTAATGCCAATCTACGGATGCTGTATTAAGGAATGTGTAACTAGAGCTACAGCAGCCAGGCGCATTTGATCATTGCTCTGGAAAACTATAATATAAAAGTCATTCCTCTCTTGAATAGCACATGAGAAGAAACGAATAAAGCCTGTGTTACCACTTCGCAGGCAGGTTTGGTTTTCTTAAGTAATGCCAATCTACGGAAGCTGTATTAAGCAATGTGTAACTAGAGCTACAGCAGCCAGGCGCATTTGATCATTGCTCTGGTAAACTATAATATAAAAGTCATTCCTCTCTTCAATAGCACATGAGAAGAAACGAATAAAGCCTGTGTTACCACCTCGCAGGCAGGTTTTGTTTTCTTAAGTAATGCCAATCTACGGATGCTGTATTAAGCAATGTGTAACCAGAGCTACAGCAGCCAGGCGCATTTGATCGTTGCTCTGGAAAACTATAACATAAAAGTCATTCCTCTCTCGAATAGCACATGGGAAAAAACGAATAAAGCCTGTGTTACCACATCGCAGGCAGATTTTGTTTTCTTAAGTAATGCCGATCTACGGATACTGTATTAAGCTATGTGTAACTAGAGCTACAGCAGCCAGGCTCATTTGATCATTGCTCTGGAAAACTATAATATAAAAGTCATTCCTCTCTTGAATAGCACATGGGAATAAACGAATAAATCCTGTGTTACCACCTCGCAGGCAGGTTTTGTTTTCTTAAGTAATGCCAATCTACGGATGCTGTATTAAGCAATGTGTATCTAGAGCTACAGCAGCCAGGCGCATTTGATCATTGCTCTGGAAAACTATAATATAAAAGTCATTCCTCTCTTGAATAGCGCATGGGAAAAAACGAATAAAGCCTGTGTTACCACCCCGCAGGCAGGTTTTGTTTTATTAAGTAATGCCAATCTACTGATGCTGTATTAAGCAATGTGTAACTAGAGCTACAGCAGCCAGGCGCATTTGATCATTGCTCTGGAATACTATAATATAAAAGTCATTCCTCTCTTGAATAGCACATGAGAAGAAACGAATAAAGCCTGTGTTACCACCTCGCAGGCCGGTTTTGTTTTCTTAAGTAATGCCAATCTACGGATGCTGTATTAAGCAATGTGTAACTAGAGCTACATTAGCCAGGCGCATTTGATCGTTGCTCTGGAAAACTATAACATAAAAGTCATTCCTCTCTTGAATAGCACATGGGAAAAAACGAATAAAGCCTGTGTTACCACCTCGCAGGCGGATTTTGTTTTATTAAGTAATGCCAATCTACGGATGCTGTATTGAGCAATGTGTAACTAGAGCTACAGCAGCCAGGCGCATTTGATCATTGCTTTGGAAAGCTATAATATAATAGTCATTCCTCTCTTGTTTAGCACATGGGAAAAAACGAATAAAGCTTGTGTTACCACCTCGCAGGCAGGTTTTGTTTTATTATGTAGTGCCAATCTACGTATGCTGTATTAAGCAATGTGTAACTAGAGCTATAGCAGCCAGGCGCATTTGATCATTGCTCTGGAAAACAATAATATAAAAGTCATTCCTCTCTTGAATAGCACATGGGAAAAAAGGAATAAAGCCTGTGTTACCACCTCGCAGGAAGGTTTTGTTTTATTAAGTAATGCCAATCTACGGATGCTGTATTAAGCAATGTGTAACTAGAGCTACAGCAGCCAGGCGCATTTGATCATTGCTCTGGGAAACTATAATATAAAAGTGATTCCTCTCTTGAATAGCACATGGGAAAAAACGAATAAAGCCTGTGTTACCACCCCGCAGGCAGGTTTTGTTTTATTAAGTAATGCCAATCTACGGATGCTGTATTAAGCAATGTGTAACTAGAGCTACAGCAGCCAGGCGCATTTGATCATTGCTCTGGAAAACTATAATATAAAAGTCATTCCTCTCTTGAATAGCACATGAGAAGAAACGAATAAAGCCTGTGTTACCACCTCGCAGGCAGGTTTTGCTTTCTTAAGTAATGCCAATCTACGGATGCTGTATTAAGCAATGTGTAACTAGAACTATAGCAGTAAAACGCATTTGATCATTGCTCTGGAAAACTATAATATAAATGTCATTCCTCTCTTGAATAGCACATGAGAGGAAACGAATAAAGCCTTTTTTACCACACCGCAGGCCGGTTTTGTTTTATTAAGTAATGCCAATCTACGGATGCTGTATTAAGCAATGTGTAACTAGAGCTATAGCAGCCAGGCGCATTTGATCATTGCTCTGGAAAACTATAATATAAAAGTCATTCCTCTCTTGAATGGCACATGAGAAGAAACGAATAAAGCCTGTGTTACCACCTCGCAGGCAGGTTTTGTTTTCTTAAGTAATGCCAATCTACGGATGCTGTATTAAGCAATGTGTAACCAGAGCTACAGCAGCCAGGCGCATTTGATCGTTGCTCTGGAAAACTATAACATAAAAGTCATTTCTCTATTGAATAGCACATGGGAACAAGCGAATAAAGCCTGTGTTACCACCCCACAGGCATGTTTTGTTTTATTAAGTAATGCCAATCTACGGATGCTGTATTGAGCAATGTGTAACTAGAGCTACAGCAGCCAGGCGCATTTGATCATTGCTCTGGAAAGCTATAATATAATAGTCATTCTTCTCTGGTTTAGCACATGGGAAAAAACGAATAAAGCCTGTGTTACCACCTCGCAAGCAGGTTTTGTTTTATTAAGTAATGCCAATCTACGGATGCTGTATTGAGCAATGTGTAACTAGAGCTACAGCAGCCAGGCGCATTTGATCATTGCTCTGGAAAGCTATAATATAATAGTCATTCTTCTCTTGTATAGCACATGGGAAAAAAAGAATAAAACCTGTGTTACCACCCCGCAAGCAGGTTTTGTTTTATTAAGTAATGCCACTCTACTGATGCAGTATTAAGAAATGTGTACCTAGAACTACAGCAGCCAGGCGCATTTGATCATTGCTCTGGAAAACTATAATATAAAAGTCATTCCTCTCTTGAATAGCACATGAGAAAAAACGAATAAAGCCTGTGTTACCACCTCGCAGGCAGGTTTTGTTTTATTAAGTAATGCCAATCTACGGATGCTGTATTAAGCAATGTGTAACTAGAGCTACAGCAGCCAGGCGTATTTGATCGTTGCTCTGGAAAACTATAACATAAAAGTCATTCCTCTCTTGAATAGCACATGGGAAAAAACGAATAAAGCCTGTGTTACCACCTCGCAGGCCGATTTTGTTTTCTTAAGTAATGCCGATCTACGGATGCTGTATTAAGCTATGTGTAACTAGAGCTACAGCAGCCAGGCTCATTTGATCATTGCTCTGGAAAACTATAATATAAAAGATATTCCCCTCTTGAATAGCACATGGGAAATAACGAATAAAGCCTGTGTTACCACCTCGCAGGCGGGTTTTGTTTTCTTAAGTACTGCCAATACACGGATGCTGTATTAAGCAATGTGTAACTAGAGCTACAGCAGCCAGGCGCATTTGATCATTGCTCTGGAAAACTATAATATAAAAGTCAATCCTTTCTTGAATAGCACATGGGAAAAAACGAATAAAGCCTGTGTTACCACCTCGTAGGCAGGTTTTGTTTTATTAAGTAATGCCAATCTACGGATGCTCTATTAAGCAATGTGTAACTAGAGCTACAGGAGCCAGGCGCATTTGATCATTGCTCTGGAAAACTATAATATAAAAGTCATTCCTCTCTTGAATAGCACATGGGCAAAAACGAATAAAGCCTGTGTTACCACCTCGCAGGCAGGTTTTGTTTTATTAAGTAATGCCAATATACGGATGCTGTATTAGGCAATGTGTAACTAGAGCTACAGCAGCCAGGTGCATTTGATCGTTGCTCTGGAAAACTATAATATAAAAGTCATTCCTTTCTTGAATAGCACATGGGAAAAGATGAATAAAGCCTGTGTTACCACCCCGCAGGCAAGTTTTGTTTTATTAAGTAATGCCAATCTACGGATGCTGTCTTAAGCAATGTGTAACTAGAGCTACAGCAGCCAGGCGCATTTGACCATTGCTCTGGAAAACTATAATATAAAAGTCATTCCTCTCTTGAATAGCACATGGGAAAAAACGAATGAAGCCTGTGTTACCACCTTGCAGACAGGTCTTGTTTTATTAAGTAATGCCAATATACGGATGCTGTATTAAGCAATGTGTAACTAGAGGTACAGCAGCCAGGCGCATTTGATCATTGCTCTGGAAAAATATAATATAAAAGTCATTCCTCTTTTGAATAGCACATGGGAAAAAACGAATGAAGCCTGTGTTACCACCCCACAGGCCGGTTTTGTTTTATTAAGTAATGCCAATCTACGGAAGCTGTATCAAGCAATGTGTAACTAGAGCTACAGCAGCCAGGCGCATTTGACCGTTGCTCTGGAAAACTATAATATAAAAATCATTCCTCTCTTGAATAGCACATGGGAAAAAACGAATAAAGCCTGTGTTACCACCTCGCAGGCAGATTTTGTTTTCTTAAGTAATGCCGATCTACGGATGCTGTATTAAGCAATGTGTAACTAGAGCTACAGCAGCCAGGCGCATTTGATCATTGCTCTGGAAAACTATAATATAAAAGTCATTCCTCTCTTGAATAGCACATGGGAACAAACGAACAAAGCCTGTGTTACCACCTCGCAGGCAGGTTTTGTTTTATTAAGTAATGCCAATCTACGGATGCTGTATTAAGCAATGTGTAACTAGAGCTACAGCAGCCAGGCGCATTTGATCGTTGCTGTGGAAAACTATAATATAAAAGTCATTCCTCTCTTGAATAGCACATGGGAAAAAACCGAATAAAGCCTGGGTTACCACCGTGCAGGCAGATTTTGTTTTATTAAGTAATGCCAATCTACGGATGCTGTATTAAGAAATGTGTAACTAGAGCTACAGCAGCCAGGCGCATTTGATCAATGCTCTATAAAACTATAATATAAAAGTCATTCCTCTCTTGAATAGCACATGGGAAAAAACGAATAAAGCCTGTGTTACCACCCCGCAGGAAGGTTTTGTTTTATTAAGTAATGCCAATCTACGAATGTTGTATTAAGCAATGTGTAACTAGAGCTACAGCAGCCAGGCGCATTTGATCGTTGCTCTGGAAAACTATAACATAAAAATCATTCCTCTCTTGAATAGCACATGAGAAGAAACGAATAAAGCCTGTAATATGGCCCCGCAGGCAGGTTTTGTTTTATTAAGTAATGCCAATCTACGGATGCTGTATTAAACAATGTGTAACTAGAGCTACAAGCAGCCTGGCGCATTTGATCATTGCTCTGGAAAACTATAATATAAAAGTCTTTCCGCTCTTGAATAGCACATGAGAAAAAACGAATAAAGCCTGTGTTACCACCCGGCAGACATGTTTTGTTTTCTTAAGTAATGCCAATCTACGGATGCTGTATTAAGCAATGTGTAACTAGAGCTATAGCAGCCAGGCGCATTTGATCATTGCTCTGGAAAGCTATAATATAATAGTCATTCCTCTCTTGTTTAGCACATGGGAAAAAACGAATAAAGGCGTGATACCACCTCGCAGGCAGGTTTTGCTTTATTAAGTAATGCCAATCTACGGACTCTCCATTAAGCAATGTGTAACTAGACCTACAGCAGCCAGGCGCGTTTGATCATTGCTCTGGAAAGCTATAATGTAATTGTCATTCCTCTCTTGTTTAGCACATGGGAAAAAACGAATAAAGCCTGTGTTACCACCTCGCAGGCAGGTTTCGTTTTATTAAGCAATGCCTATCTATGGATGCTGTATTAAGCAATGTGTAACTAGAGCTATAACAGCCAGGCGCATTTGATCGTTGCTCTGGAAAACAATAATATTAATGTCATTCCTCTCTTGAATAGCACATGGGAAAAAACGAATAAAGCCTGTGTTACCACCCCGCAGACCGGATTTCTTTTATTAAGTAGTGCCAATTACGGATGCTGTATTAAGCAATGTGTAACTACAGCTACAGCAGCCAAGCGCATTTGATCGTTGCTCTGGAAAACTATAACATAAAAGTCATTCCTCTCTTGAATAGCACATGGGAAAAAACGAATAAAGCCTGTGTTACCACCTCGCAGGCAGGTTTTGTTTTATTAAGTAATGCCAATCTACGGATGCTGTATTAAGCAATGTGTAACTAGAGCTACAGCAGCCAGGCGCATTTGATCATTGCTCTGGAAAACTATAATATAAAAGTCATTCCTCTCCTGAATAGCACATGGGAAAAAACGAATAAAGCCTGTGTTACCACCCCGCAGGCAGGTTTTTTTTTATTAAGTAATGCCAATCTACGGATGCTGTATGAAGCAATGTGTAACTAGAGCTATAGCAGCCAGGCGCATTTGATCATTGCTCTGGAAAACTATTATATAAAAGTTATACCTCTCTTGAATAGCACATGGGAAAAAACGAATAAAGCCTGTGTTACCACCCCGCAGGTAGGTTTCGTTTTATTAAGTAATGCCAATCAACGGATGCTGTATTAATCAATGTGTAACTACAGCTACAGCAGCCAGGCGCATTTGATCATTGCTCTGGAAAACTATAATATAAAAGGCATTCCTCTCTTGAATAGCACATGAGAAGAAACGAATAAAGCCTGTGTTACCACCTCTCAGGCAGGTTTTGTTTTCTTAAGTAATGCCAATCTACGGATGCTGCATTAAGCAATGTGTAACTAGAGCTACAGCAGCCAGGCGGATTTGATCATTGCTCTGGAAAACTATAATATGAAAGTCATTCTTCTCTTGAATAGCACATGGGAAAAAACGAATGAAGCCAGTGTTACCACCTCGCAGGCAAGTTTTGTTTTATTAAGTAATGCCAATCTATGGATGCTGTATTCAGCAATGTGTAACTAGAGCTACAGCAGCCAGGCGCATGTGACCGTTGCTGTGGAAAACTATAATATAAAAGTCATTCCTCTCTTGAATAGCACATGGGAAAAAACGAATAAACCCTGTGTTACCACCCCGCAGGCAGATTTTGTTTTATTAAGTAGTGCCAATCTATGGATGCTGTATCAAGCAATGTGTAACTAGAGCTACAGCAGCCAGGCGCATTTGATCGTTGCTCTGGAAAACTATAACATAAAAGACATTCCTCTCTTGTTTAGCACAGGGGAAAAAACGAATAAAGCCTGTGTTACCACCTCGCAGGCAGATTTTGTTTTCTTAAATAATGCCGATCTACGGATGCTGTATTAAGCAATGTGTAACTAGAGCTACAGCAGCCAGGCGCATTTGATCATTGCTCTGGAAAAGTATAATATAAAAGTCATTCCTCTCTTGAATAGCACATGGGAAAAAACGAACAAAGCCTGTGTTACCACCTCGCAGGCAGGTTTTGTTTTATTAAGTAATGCCAATCTACGGATGCTGTATTAAGCAATATGTAACTAGAGCTACAGCAGCCAGGCGCATTTGATCGTTGCTGTGGAAAACTATAATATAAAAGTCATTCCTCTCTTGAATAGCACATGGGAAAAGCGAGTAAAGCCTGTGTTACCACCCCGCAGGCAGATTTTTTTTTATTAATTAATGCCAATCTACGGATGCTGTATTAAGAAATGTGTAACTAGAGCTGCAGTAGCCAGGCGCATTTGATCAATGCCCTGGAAAACTATAATATGAAAGTCATTCCTCTCTTGAATAGCACATGGGAAAAAACGAATAAAGCCTGTGTTACCACCTCGCAGGCAGGTTTTGTTTTATTAAGTATTGCCAATCTACGGATGCTCTATTAAGCAATGTGTAACTAGAGCTACAGGAGCCAATCGCATTTGATCATTGCTCTGGAAAACTATAATATAAAAGACATTCCTCTCTAGAATAGCACATGGGAAATAACGAATAAGGCCTGTGTTACCACCTTGCAGGCAGGTTTTGTTTTATTAAGTAATGCCAATATACGGATGCCGTATTAAGCAATGTGTAACTAGAGCTACAGCAGCCAGGCGCATTTGATCATTGCTCTGGAAAACTATAATATATAAGTCATTCCTCTCTTGAATAGCACATGGGAAAAAACGAATGAAGAATGTGTTACCACCCCGAAGGCAAGTTTTGTTTTATTAAGTAATGCCAATCTACGGATGCTGTATTAAGCAATGTGTAACTAGAGCTACAGCAGCCAGGCGCATTTGATCATTGTTCTGGAAAACTATAATATAAAAGTCATTCCTCTCTTGAATAGCACATGGGAAAAAACGAATAAAGCCTGTGTTACCGCCCCGCAGGCAGGTTGTGTTTTATTAAAAAAATGCCAATCTACGGATGCTGTATTAAGCAATGTGTAACTAGAGCTACAGCAGCCAGGCGCATTTGACCATTGCTCTGGAAAACTATAATATAAAAGTCATTCCTCTCTTGAATAGTACATGGGAAAAAACGAATGAAGCCTGTGTTACCACCCCACAGGCCGGTTTTGTTTTATTAAGTAATGCCAATCTACGGATGCTGTATTAAGCAATGTGTAACTAGAGCTACAGCAGCCAGGCGCATTTGATCATTGCTCTGGAAAACTATAATATAAAAGTCATTCCTCTCTTGATTAGCACATGAGAAAAAAGGAATAAAGCCTGTGTTACCACCTCGCAGCCAGATTTTGTTTTCCTTAGTAATGCCGATCTACGGATGCTGTATTAAGCAATGTGTAACTAGAGCTACAGCAGCCAGGCGCATTTGATCATTGCTCTGGAAAACTATAATATAAAAGTCATTCTTCTCTTGAATAGCACATGGGAAAAAGCGAACAAAGCCTGTGTTACCACATCGCAGGCAGGTTTTGTTTTATTAAGTAATGCCAATCTACAGATGCTGTATTAAGCAATGTGTAACTAGAGCTACAGCAGCCAGGCGCATTTGATCGTTGCTGTGGAAAACTATAATATAAAAGTCATTCCTCTCTTGAATAGCACATGGGAAAAAACGAATAAAGCCTGTGTTACCACCTCGTAGGCAGGTTTTGTTTTATTAAGTAATGCCAACCTACGGATGCTCTATTATGCAAATGTGTAACTAGAGCTACAGGAGCCAGGCGCATTTGATCATTGCTCTGGAAAACTATAATATAAAAGTCATTCCTCTCTTGAATAGCACATGGGAAAAAACGAATAAAGCCTGTGTTACCACCTCGCAGGCAGGTTTGGTTTTATTAAGTAATGCCAATCTACGGATGCTGTATTAAGCAATGTGTAACTAGAGCTACAGCAGCCAGGCGCATTTGATCATTGCTCTGGAAAACTATAATATAAAAGTCATTCCTCTCTTGAATAGCACATGGGAAAAAACGAATAAAGCCTGTGTTACCACCCCGCAGGCAGGTTTTGTTTTATTAAGTAATGCCAATATACGGATGCTGTATTAAGCAATGTGTAACTAGAGCTACAGCAGCCAGGCGCATTTGATCATTGCTCTGGAAAACTATAATATAAAAGGCATTCCTCTCTTGAATAGCCCATGAGAAGAAACGAATAAAGCCTGTGTTACCACCTCGCAGGCAGGTTTGGTTTTCTTAAGTAATGCCAATCTACGGATGCTGTATTAAGCAATGTGTAACTAGAGCTACAGCAGCCAGGCGCATTTGATCATTGCTCTGGAAAACTATAATATAAAAGTCATTCCTCTCCTGAATAGCACATGGGAAAAAACGAATGAAGCCAGTGTTACCACCTCGCAGGCAGGTTTTGTTTTATTAAGTAATGCCAATCTACGGATGCTGTATTCAGCAATGTGTAACTAGAGCTACAGCAGCCAGGCGCATTTGATCATTGCTCTGGAAAACTATAATATTAAAGTCATTCCTCTCTTGAGTAGCACATGGGAAAAAACGAATGAAGCCTGTGTTACCACCTCGCAGGCAGGTTTTGTTTTATTAAGTAATGCCAATCTACGGATGCTGTATTAAGCAATGTGTAACTAGAGCTACAGCAGCCAGGCGTATTTGATCGTTGCTCTGGAAAACTATAACATAAAAGTCATTCCTCTCTTGAATAGCACATGGGAAAAAACGAATAAAGCCTGTGTTACCACCTCGCAGGCCGATTTTGTTTTCTTAAGTAATGCCGATCTACGGATGCTGTATTAAGCTATGTGTAACTAGAGCTACAGCAGCCAGGCGCATTTGATCATTGCTCTGGAAAACTATAATATAAAAGTCAATCCTTTCTTGAATAGCACATGGGAAAAAACGAATAAAGCCTGTGTTACCACCTCGTAGGCAGGTTTTGTTTTATTAAGTAATGCCAATCTACGGATGCTCTATTAAGCAATGTGTAACTAGAGCTACAGGAGCCAGGCGCATTTGATCATTGCTCTGGAAAACTATAATATAAAAGTCATTCCTCTCTTGAATAGCACATGGAAAAAAACGAATAAAGCCTGTGTTACCACCATGCAGGCAGGTTTTGTTTTATTAAGTAATGCCAATCTACAGATGATGTATTACGCAATGTGTAACTAGAGCTACAGCAGCCAGGCGCATTTGATAATTGCTCTGGAAAACTATAATATAAAAGTCATTCCTCTCTTGAATAGCACATGGGAAAAAACGAATAAAGCCTGTGTTACCACCTCGCAGGCAGGTTTGGTTTTATTAAGTAATGCCAATCTACGGATGCTGTATTAAGCAATGTGTAACTAGAGCTACAGCAGCCAGGCGCATTTGATCATTGCTCTGGAAAACTATAATATAAAAGTCATTCCTCTCTTGAATAGCACATGGGAAAAAACGAATAAAGCCTGTGTTACCACCCCGCAGGCAGGTTTTGTTTTATTAAGTAATGCCAATATACGGATGCTGTATTAAGCAATGTGTAACTAGAGCTACAGCAGCCAGGCGCATTTGATCATTGCTCTGGAAAACTATAATATAAAAGGCATTCCTCTCTTGAATAGCCCATGAGAAGAAACGAATAAAGCCTGTGTTACCACCTCGCAGGCAGGTTTGGTTTTCTTAAGTAATGCCAATCTACGGATGCTGTATTAAGCAATGTGTAACTAGAGCTACAGCAGCCAGGCGCATTTGATCATTGCTCTGGAAAACTATAATATAAAAGTCATTCCTCTCCTGAATAGCACATGGGAAAAAACGAATGAAGCCAGTGTTACCACCTCGCAGGCAGGTTTTGTTTTATTAAGTAATGCCAATCTACGGATGCTGTATTCAGCAATGTGTAACTAGAGCTACAGCAGCCAGGCGCATTTGATCATTGCTCTGGAAAACTATAATATTAAAGTCATTCCTCTCTTGAGTAGCACATGGGAAAAAACGAATGAAGCCTGTGTTACCACCTCGCAGGCAGGTTTTGTTTTATTAAGTAATGCCAATCTACGGATGCTGTATTAAGCAATGTGTAACTAGAGCTACAGCAGCCAGGCGTATTTGATCGTTGCTCTGGAAAACTATAACATAAAAGTCATTCCTCTCTTGAATAGCACATGGGAAAAAACGAATAAAGCCTGTGTTACCACCTCGCAGGCCGATTTTGTTTTCTTAAGTAATGCCGATCTACGGATGCTGTATTAAGCTATGTGTAACTAGAGCTACAGCAGCCAGGCTCATTTGATCATTGCTCTGGAAAACTATAATATAAAAGATATTCCTCTCTTGAATAGCACATGGGAAATAACGAATAAAGCCTGTGTTACCACCTCGCAGGCGGGTTTTGTTTTCTTAAGTAATGCCAATACACGGATGCTGTATTAAGCAATGTGTAACTAGAGCTACAGCAGCCAGGCGCATTTGATCATTGCTCTGGAAAACTATAATATAAAAGTCAATCCTTTCTTGAATAGCACATGGGAAAAAACGAATAAAGCCTGTGTTACCACCTCGTAGGCAGGTTTTGTTTTATTAAGTAATGCCAATCTACGGATGCTCTATTAAGCAATGTGTAACTAGAGCTACAGGAGCCAGGCGCATTTGATCATTGCTCTGGAAAACTATAATATAAAAGTCATTCCTCTCTTGAATAGCACATGGAAAAAAACGAATAAAGCCTGTGTTACCACCATGCAGGCAGGTTTTGTTTTATTAAGTAATGCCAATCTACAGATGATGTATTACGCAATGTGTAACTAGAGCTACAGCAGCCAGGCGCATTTGATAATTGCTCTGGAAAACTATAATATAAAAGTCATTCCTCTCTTGAATAGCACATGGGAAAAAACGAATAAAGCCTGTGTTACCACCCCGCAGGAAGGTTTTGTTTTATTAAGTAATGCCAATCTACGAATGTTGTATTAAGCAATGTGTAACTAGAGCTACAGCAGCCAGGCGCATTTGATCGTTGCTCTGGAAAACTATAACATAAAAATCATTCCTCTCTTGAATAGCACATGCGAAAAACGAATAAAGCCTGTAAGACGGCCCCGCAGGCAGGTTTTGTTTTATTAAGTAATGCCAATCTACGGATGCTGTATTAAACAATGTGTAACTAGAGCTACAAGCAGCCTGGCGCATTTGATCATTGCTCTGGAAAACTATAATATAAAAGTCTTTCCGCTCTTGAATAGCACATGAGAAAAAACGAATAAAGCCTGTGTTACCACCTGGCAGACATGTTTTGTTTTCTTAAGTAATGCCAATCTACGGATAATGTATTAAGCAATGTGTAACTAGAGCTATAGCAGCCAGGCGCATTTGATCATTTCTCTGGAAAACTATAATATAAAAGGCATTCCTCTCTTGAATAGCACATGAGAAAATACGAATAAAGCCTGTGTTACCACCCCGCAGGCAGATTTTGTTTAATTAAGTAATGCCAATCTACGGATGCTGTATTAAGCAATGTGTAACTAGAGCTACAGCAGCCAGGCGCATTTGATCACTGCTCTGGAAAAGTATAATATAAAAGTCATTCCTGTCTTGAATAGCACATGGGAAAAAACGAATAAAGCCTGTGTTACCACCCCGCAGGCAGGTTTTGTTTTATTAAGTAATTCCAATCTACGGATGCTGTATTAAGCAATGTGTAACTAGAGCTACAGCAGCCAGGCGCATTTGATCATTGCTCTGGAAAACTATAATATAAAAGTAATTCCTCTCATGAATAGAACATGAGAAAAAACGAATAAAGCCTGTGTTACCACCTCGCGGGCAGGTTTTGTTTTCTTAAGTAATGCCAATCTATGGATGCTGTATTAAGCAATGTGTAACTAGAGCTACAGCAGCCTGGAGCATTTGAACACTGCTCTGGAAAACTATAATATAAAAGTCACTCCTCTCTTGAATAGCACATGGGAAAAAACGAATAAAGCCTGTGTTACCACCCCGCAGGAAGGTTTTGTTTTATTAAGTAATGCCAATCTACTGATGCTGTATTAAGCAATGTGTAACTAGAGCTACAGCAGCCAGGCGCATTTGATCATTGCTCTGGAAAGCTATAATATAATGGTCATTCCTCTCTTGTTTAGCACATGGGAAAAAACGAATATAGGCGTGATACCACCTCGCAGGCATGTTTTGCTTTATTAAGTAATGCCAATCTACGGACTCTCCATTAAGCAATGTGTAACTAGAGCTACAGCAGCCAGGCGCGTTTGATCATTGCTCTGGAAAGCTATAATGTAATTGTCATTCCTCTCTTGTTTAGCACATGGGAAAAAACGAATAAAGCCTGTGTTACCACCTCGCAGGCAGGTTTCGTTTTATTAAGCAATGCCTATCTATGGATGCTGTATTAAGCAGTGTGTAACTAGAGCTACAGCAGCGAGGCGCATTTGATCATTGCTCTGGAAAACTATAATATAAAAGTCATTCCTCTCTTGAATAGCACAATTGAAAAAACGAATAAAGCCTGTGTTACCACCTCGCAGGCCGGTTTTGTTTTATTAAGTAATGCCAATCTACGGATGCTGTATTAAGCAATGTGTAACTAGAGCTACAGCAGCCAGGCGCATTTGATCATTGCTCTGGAAAACTATAATATAAAAGTCATTCCTCTCCTGAATAGCACATGGGAAAAAACGAATAAAGCCTGTGTTACCACCCCGCAGGTAGGTTTCGTTTTATTAAGTAATGCCAATCAACAAATGCTGTATTAAGCAATGTGTAACTACAGCTACAGCAGCCAGGCGCATTTGATCATTGCTCTGGAAAACTATAATATAAAAGGCATTCCTCTCTTGAATAGCACATGAGAAGAAACGAATAAAGCCTGTGTTACCACCTCGCAGGCAGATTTTGTTTTCTTAAATAATGCCGATCTACGGATGCTGTATTAAGCAATGTGTAACTAGAGCTACAGCAGCCAGGCGCATTTGATCATTGCTCTGGAAAAGTATAATATAAAAGTCATTCCTCTCTTGAATAGCACATGGGAAAAAACGAACAAAGCCTGTGTTACCACCTCGCAGGCAGGTTTTGTTTTATTAAGTAATGCCAATCTACGGATGCTGTATTAAGCAATATGTAACTAGAGCTACAGCAGCCAGGCGCATTTGATCGTTGCTGTGGAAAACTATAATATAAAAGTGATTCCTCTCTTGAATAGCACATGGGAAAAGCGAGTAAAGCCTGTGTTACCACCCCGCAGGCAGATTTTTTTTTATTAATTAATGCCAATCTACGGATGCTGTATTAAGAAATGTGTAACTAGAGCTGCAGTAGCCAGGCGCATTTGATCAATGCCCTGGAAAACTATAATATGAAAGTCATTCCTCTCTTGAATAGCACATGGGAAAAAACGAATAAAGCCTGTGTTACCACCTCGCAGGCAGGTTTTGTTTTATTAAGTATTGCCAATCTACGGATGCTCTATTAAGCAATGTGTAACTAGAGCTACAGGAGCCAGGCGCATTTGATCATTGCTCTGGAAAACTATAATATAAAAGACATTCCTCTCTAGAATAGCACATGGGAAATAACGAATAAGGCCTGTGTTACCACCTTGCAGGCAGGTTTTGTTTTATTAAGTAATGCCAATATACGGATGCCGTATTAAGCAATGTGTAACTAGAGCTACAGCAGCCAGGCGCATTTGATCATTGCTCTGGAAAACTATAATATATAAGTCATTCCTCTCTTGAATAGCACATGGGAAAAAACGAATGAAGAATGTGTTACCACCCCGAAGGCAAGTTTTGTTTTATTAAGTAATGCCAATCTACGGATGCTGTATTAAGCAATGTGTAACTAGAGCTACAGCAGCCAGGCGCATTTGATCATTGTTCTGGAAAACTATAATATAAAAGTCATTCCTCTCTTGAATAGCACATGGGAAAAAACGAATAAAGCCTGTGTTACCACCCCGCAGGCAGGTTGTGTTTTATTAAAAAAATGCCAATCTACGGATGCTGTATTAAGCAATGTGTAACTAGACCTACAGCAGCCAGGCGCATTTGACCATTGCTCTGGAAAACTATAATATAAAAGTCATTCCTCTCTTGAATAGTACATGGGAAAAAACGAATGAAGCCTGTGTTACCACCCCACAGGCCGGTTTTGTTTTATTAAGTAATGCCAATCTACGGATGCTGTATTAAGCAATGTGTAACTAGAGCTACAGCAGCCAGGCGCATTTGATCATTGCTCTGGAAAACTATAATATAAAAGTCATTCCTCTCTTGAATAGCACATGAGAAAAAAGGAATAAAGCCTGTGTTACCACCTCGCAGCCAGATTTTGTTTTCCTTAGTAATGCCGATCTACGGATGCTGTATTAAGCAATGTGTAACTAGAGCTACAGCAGCCAGGCGCATTTGATCATTGCTCTGGAAAACTATAATATAAAAGTCATTCTTCTCTTGAATAGCACATGGGAAAAAGCGAACAAAGCCTGTGTTACCACATCGCAGGCAGGTTTTGTTTTATTAAGTAATGCCAATCTACAGATGCTGTATTAAGCAATGTGTAACTAGAGCTACAGCAGCCAGGCGCATTTGATCGTTGCTGTGGAAAACTATAATATAAAAGTCATTCCTCTCTTGAATAGCACATGGGAAAAAACGAATAAAGCCTGTGTTACCACCTCGTAGGCAGGTTTTGTTTTATTAAGTAATGCCAACCTACGGATGCTCTATTATGCAAATGTGTAACTAGAGCTACAGGAGCCAGGCGCATTTGATCATTGCTCTGGAAAACTATAATATAAGAGTCATTCCTCTCTTGAATAGCACATGGGAAAAAACGAATAAAGCCTGTGTTACCACCTCGCAGGCAGGTTTGGTTTTATTAAGTAATGCCAATCTACGGATGCTGTATTAAGCAATGTGTAACTAGAGCTACAGCAGCCAGGCGCATTTGATCATTGCTCTGGAAAACTATAATATAAAAGTCATTCCTCTCTTGAATAGCACATGGGAAAAAACGAATAAAGCCTGTGTTACCACCCCGCAGGCAGGTTTTGTTTTATTAAGTAATGCCAATATACGGATGCTGTATTAAGCAATGTGTAACTAGAGCTACAGCAGCCAGGCGCATTTGATCATTGCTCTGGAAAACTATAATATAAAAGGCATTCCTCTCTTGAATAGCCCATGAGAAGAAACGAATAAAGCCTGTGTTACCACCTCGCAGGCAGGTTTGGTTTTCTTAAGTAATGCCAATCTACGGATGCTGTATTAAGCAATGTGTAACTAGAGCTACAGCAGCCAGGCGCATTTGATCATTGCTCTGGAAAACTATAATATAAAAGTCATTCCTCTCCTGAATAGCACATGGGAAAAAACGAATGAAGCCAGTGTTACCACCTCGCAGGCAGGTTTTGTTTTATTAAGTAATGCCAATCTACGGATGCTGTATTCAGCAATGTGTAACTAGAGCTACAGCAGCCAGGCGCATTTGATCATTGCTCTGGAAAACTATAATATTAAAGTCATTCCTCTCTTGAGTAGCACATGGGAAAAAACGAATGAAGCCTGTGTTACCACCTCGCAGGCAGGTTTTGTTTTATTAAGTAATGCCAATCTACGGATGCTGTATTAAGCAATGTGTAACTAGAGCTACAGCAGCCAGGCGTATTTGATCGTTGCTCTGGAAAACTATAACATAAAAGTCATTCCTCTCTTGAATAGCACATGGGAAAAAACGAATAAAGCCTGTGTTACCACCTCGCAGGCCGATTTTGTTTTCTTATGTAATGCCGATCTACGGATGCTGTATTAAGCTATGTGTAACTAGAGCTACAGCAGCCAGGCGCATTTGATCATTGCTCTGGAAAACTATAATATAAAAGTCAATCCTTTCTTGAATAGCACATGGGAAAAAACGAATAAAGCCTGTGTTACCACCTCGTAGGCAGGTTTTGTTTTATTAAGTAATGCCAATCTACGGATGCTCTATTAAGCAATGTGTAACTAGAGCTACAGGAGCCAGGCGCATTTGATCATTGCTCTGGAAAACTATAATATAAAAGTCATTCCTCTCTTGAATAGCACATGGAAAAAAACGAATAAAGCCTGTGTTACCACCATGCAGGCAGGTTTTGTTTTATTAAGTAATGCCAATCTACAGATGATGTATTACGCAATGTGTAACTAGAGCTACAGCAGCCAGGCGCATTTGATAATTGCTCTGGAAAACTATAATATAAAAGTCATTCCTCTCTTGAATAGCACATGGGAAAAAACGAATAAAGCCTGTGTTACCACCTCGCAGGCAGGTTTGGTTTTATTAAGTAATGCCAATCTACGGATGCTGTATTAAGCAATGTGTAACTAGAGCTACAGCAGCCAGGCGCATTTGATCATTGCTCTGGAAAACTATAATATAAAAGTCATTCCTCTCTTGAATAGCACATGGGAAAAAACGAATAAAGCCTGTGTTACCACCCCGCAGGCAGGTTTTGTTTTATTAAGTAATGCCAATATACGGATGCTGTATTAAGCAATGTGTAACTAGAGCTACAGCAGCCAGGCGCATTTGATCATTGCTCTGGAAAACTATAATATAAAAGGCATTCCTCTCTTGAATAGCCCATGAGAAGAAACGAATAAAGCCTGTGTTACCACCTCGCAGGCAGGTTTGGTTTTCTTAAGTAATGCCAATCTACGGATGCTGTATTAAGCAATGTGTAACTAGAGCTACAGCAGCCAGGCGCATTTGATCATTGCTCTGGAAAACTATAATATAAAAGTCATTCCTCTCCTGAATAGCACATGGGAAAAAACGAATGAAGCCAGTGTTACCACCTCGCAGGCAGGTTTTGTTTTATTAAGTAATGCCAATCTACGGATGCTGTATTCAGCAATGTGTAACTAGAGCTACAGCAGCCAGGCGCATTTGATCATTGCTCTGGAAAACTATAATATTAAAGTCATTCCTCTCTTGAGTAGCACATGGGAAAAAACGAATGAAGCCTGTGTTACCACCTCGCAGGCAGGTTTTGTTTTATTAAGTAATGCCAATCTACGGATGCTGTATTAAGCAATGTGTAACTAGAGCTACAGCAGCCAGGCGTATTTGATCGTTGCTCTGGAAAACTATAACATAAAAGTCATTCCTCTCTTGAATAGCACATGGGAAAAAACGAATAAAGCCTGTGTTACCACCTCGCAGGCCGATTTTGTTTTCTTAAGTAATGCCGATCTACGGATGCTGTATTAAGCTATGTGTAACTAGAGCTACAGCAGCCAGGCTCATTTGATCATTGCTCTGGAAAACTATAATATAAAAGATATTCCTCTCTTGAATAGCACATGGGAAATAACGAATAAAGCCTGTGTTACCACCTCGCAGGCGGGTTTTGTTTTCTTAAGTAATGCCAATACACGGATGCTGTATTAAGCAATGTGTAACTAGAGCTACAGCAGCCAGGCGCATTTGATCATTGCTCTGGAAAACTATAATATAAAAGTCAATCCTTTCTTGAATAGCACATGGGAAAAAACGAATAAAGCCTGTGTTACCACCTCGTAGGCAGGTTTTGTTTTATTAAGTAATGCCAATCTACGGATGCTCTATTAAGCAATGTGTAACTAGAGCTACAGGAGCCAGGCGCATTTGATCATTGCTCTGGAAAACTATAATATAAAAGTCATTCCTCTCTTGAATAGCACATGGAAAAAAACGAATAAAGCCTGTGTTACCACCATGCAGGCAGGTTTTGTTTTATTAAGTAATGCCAATCTACAGATGATGTATTACGCAATGTGTAACTAGAGCTACAGCAGCCAGGCGCATTTGATAATTGCTCTGGAAAACTATAATATAAAAGTCATTCCTCTCTTGAATAGCACATGGGAAAAAACGAATAAAGCCTGTGTTACCACCCCGCAGGAAGGTTTTGTTTTATTAAGTAATGCCAATCTACGAATGTTGTATTAAGCAATGTGTAACTAGAGCTACAGCAGCCAGGCGCATTTGATCGTTGCTCTGGAAAACTATAACATAAAAATCATTCCTCTCTTGAATAGCACATGCGAAAAACGAATAAAGCCTGTAAGACGGCCCCGCAGGCAGGTTTTGTTTTATTAAGTAATGCCAATCTACGGATGCTGTATTAAACAATGTGTAACTAGAGCTACAAGCAGCCTGGCGCATTTGATCATTGCTCTGGAAAACTATAATATAAAAGTCTTTCCGCTCTTGAATAGCACATGAGAAAAAACGAATAAAGCCTGTGTTACCACCTGGCAGACAGGTTTTGTTTTCTTAAGTAATGCCAATCTACGGATAATGTATTAAGCAATGTGTAACTAGAGCTATAGCAGCCAGGCGCATTTGATCATTTCTCTGGAAAACTATAATATAAAAGGCATTCCTCTCTTGAATAGCACATGAGAAAATACGAATAAAGCCTGTGTTACCACCCCGCAGGCAGATTTTGTTTAATTAAGTAATGCCAATCTACGGATGCTGTATTAAGCAATGTGTAACTAGAGCTACAGCAGCCAGGCGCATTTGATCACTGCTCTGGAAAAGTATAATATAAAAGTCATTCCTGTCTTGAATAGCACATGGGAAAAAACGAATAAAGCCTGTGTTACCACCCCGCAGGCAGGTTTTGTTTTATTAAGTAATTCCAATCTACGGATGCTGTATTAAGCAATGTGTAACTAGAGCTACAGCAGCCAGGCGCATTTGATCATTGCTCTGGAAAACTATAATATAAAAGTAATTCCTCTCATGAATAGAACATGAGAAAAAACGAATAAAGCCTGTGTTACCACCTCGCGGGCAGGTTTTGTTTTCTTAAGTAATGCCAATCTATGGATGCTGTATTAAGCAATGTGTAACTAGAGCTACAGCAGCCTGGAGCATTTGAACACTGCTCTGGAAAACTATAATATAAAAGTCACTCCTCTCTTGAATAGCACATGGGAAAAAACGAATAAAGCCTGTGTTACCACCCCGCAGGAAGGTTTTGTTTTATTAAGTAATGCCAATCTACTGATGCTGTATTAAGCAATGTGTAACTAGAGCTACAGCAGCCAGGCGCATTTGATCATTGCTCTGGAAAGCTATAATATAATGGTCATTCCTCTCTTGTTTAGCACATGGGAAAAAACGAATAAAGGCGTGATACCACCTCGCAGGCAGGTTTTGCTTTATTAAGTAATGCCAATCTACGGACTCTCCATTAAGCAATGTGTAACTAGAGCTACAGCAGCCAGGCGCGTTTGATCATTGCTCTGGAAAGCTATAATGTAATTGTCATTCCTCTCTTGTTTAGCACATGGGAAAAAACGAATAAAGCCTGTGTTACCACCTCGCAGGCAGGTTTCGCTTTATTAAGCAATGCCTATCTATGGATGCTGTATTAAGCAATGTGTAACTAGAGCTACAGCAGCGAGGCGCATTTGATCATTGCTCTGGAAAACTATAATATAAAAGTCATTCCTCTCTTGAATAGCACAATTGAAAAAACGAATAAAGCCTGTGTTACCACCTCGCAGGCCGGTTTTGTTTTATTAAGTAATGCCAATCTACGGATGCTGTATTAAGCAATGTGTAACTAGAGCTACAGCAGCCAGGCGCATTTGATCATTGCTCTGGAAAACTATAATATAAAAGTCATTCCTCTCCTGAATAGCACATGGGAAAAAACGAATAAAGCCTGTGTTACCACCCCGCTGGCAGGTTTTTTTTTATTAAGTAATGCCAATCCACGGATGCTGTATTAAGCAATGTGTAACTAGAGCTATAGCAGCCAGGCGCATTTGATCATTGCTCTGGAAAACTATAATATAAAAGTCATACCTCTCTTGAATAGCACATGGGAAAAAACGAATAAAGCCTGTGTTACCACCCCGCAGGTAGGTTTCGTTTTATTAAGTAATGCCAATCAACAAATGCTGTATTAAGCAATGTGTAACTACAGCTACAGCAGCCAGGCGCATTTGATCATTGCTCTGGAAAACTATAATATAAAAGGCATTCCTCTCTTGAATAGCACATGAGAAGAAACGAATAAAGCCTGTGTTACCACCTCTCAGGCAGGTTTTGTTTTCTTAAGTAATGCCAATCTACGGATGCTGCATTAAGCAATGTGTAACTAGAGCTACAGCAGCCAGGCGCATTTGATCATTGCTCTGGAAAACTATAATATGAAAGTCATTCCTCTCTTGAATAGCACATGGGAAAAAACGAATGTAGCCAGTGTTACCACCTCGCAGGCAAGTTTTGTTTTATTAAGTAATGCCAATCTATGGATGCTGTATTCAGCAATGTGTAACTAGAGCTACAGCAGCCAGGCGCATGTGACCGTTGCTGTGGAAAACTATAATATAAAAGTCAATCCTCTCTTGAATAGCACATGGGAAAAAACGAATAAACCCTGTGTTACCACCCCGCAGGCAGATTTTGTTTTATTAAGTAGTGCCAATCTATGGATGCTGTATCAAGCAATGTGTAACTAGAGCTACAGCGGCCAGGCGCATTTGATCGTTGCTCTGGAAAACTATAACATAAAAGACATTCCTCTCTTGTTTAGCACAGGGGAAAAAACGAATAAAGCCTATGTTACCACCTCGCAGGCAGATTTTGTTTTCTTAAATAATGCCGATCTACGGATGCTGTATTAAGCAATGTGTAACTAGAGCTACAGCAGCCAGTCGCATTTGATCATTGCTCTGGAAAAGTATAATATAAAAGTCATTCCTCTCTTGAATAGCACATGGGAAAAAACGAACAAAGCCTGTGTTACCACCTCGCAGGCAGGTTTTGTTTTATTAAGTAATGCCAATCTACGGATGCTGTATTAAGCAATGTGTAACTAGAGCTACAGCAGCCAGGCGCATTTGATCGTTGCTGTGGAAAACTATAATATAAAAGTCATTCCTCTCTTGAATAGCACTTGGGAAAAGCGAGTAAAGCCTGTGTTACCACCCCGCAGGCAGATTTTTTTTTATTAATTAATGCCAATCTACGGATGCTGTATTAAGAAATGTGTAACTAGAGCTGCAGTAGCCAGGCGCATTTGATCAATGCCCTGGAAAACTATAATATGAAAGTCATTCCTCTCTTGAATAGCACATGGGAAAAAACGAATAAAGCCTGTGTTACCACCTCGCAGGCAGGTTTTGTTTTATTAAGTATTCCCAATCTACGGATGCTCTATTAAGCAATGTGTAACTAGAGCTACAGGAGCCAGGCGCATTTGATCATTGCTCTGGAAAACTATAATATAAAAGACATTCCTCTCTAGAATAGCACATGGGAAATAACGAATAAGGCCTATGTTACCACCTTGCAGGCAGGTTTTGTTTTATTAAGTAATGCCAATATACGGATGCCGTATTAAGCAATGTGTAACTAGAGCTACAGCAGCCAGGCGCATTTGATCATTGCTCTGGAAAACTATAATATATAAGTCATTCCTATCTTGAATAGCACATGGGAAAAAACGAATGAAGACTGTGTTACCACCCCGAAGGCAAGTTTTGTTTTATTAAGTAATGCCAATCTACGGATGCTGTATTAAGCAATGTGTAACTAGAGCTACAGCAGCCAGGCGCATTTGATCATTGCTCTGGAAAACTATAATATAAAAGTCATTCCTCTCTTGAATAGCACATGGGAAAAAACGAATAAAGCCTGTGTTACCACCCCGCAGCCAGGTTGTGTTTTATTAAAAAAATGCCAATCTACGGATGCTGTATTAAGCAATGTGTAACTAGAGCTACAGCAGCCAGGCGCATTTGATCATTGCTCTGGAAAACTATAATATAAAAGTCATTCCTCTCTTGAATAGTACATGGGAAAAAACGAATGAAGCCTGTGTTACCACCCCACAGGCCGGTTTTGTTTTATTAAGTAATGCCAATCTACGGATGCTGTATTAAGCAATGTGTAACTAGAGCTACAGCAGCCAGGCGCATTTGATCATTGCTCTGGAAAACTATAATATAAAAGTCATTCCTCTCTTGAATAGCACATGAGAAAAAAGGAATAAAGCCTGTGTTACCACCTCGCAGCCAGATTTTGTTTTCCTTAGTAATGCCGATCTACGGATGCTGTATTAAGCAATGTGTAACTAGAGCTACAGCAGCCAGGCGCATTTGATCATTGCTCTGGAAAACTATAATATAAAAGTCATTCTTCTCTTGAATAGCACATGGGAAAAAGCGAACAAAGCCTGTGTTACCACATCGAAGGCAGGTTTTGTTTTATTAAGTAATGCCAATCTACGGATGCTGTATTAAGCAATGTGTAACTAGAGCTACAGCAGCCAGGCGCATTTGATCGTTGCTGTGGAAAACTATAATATAAAAGTCATTCCGCTCTTGAATAGCACATGGGAAAAAACGAATAAAGCCTGTGTTACCACCTCGCAGGCAGGTTTTGTTTTATTAAGTAATGCCAACCTACGGATGCTCTATTATGCAAATGTGTAACTAGAGCTACAGGAGCCAGGCGCATTTGATCATTGCTCTGGAAAACTATAATATAAAAGTCATTCCTCTCTTGAATAGCACATGGGAAAAAACGAATAAAGCCTGTGTTGCCACCTCGCAGGCAGATTTTGTTTTCTTAGTTAATGCCGATCGACGGATGCTGTATTTAGCTATGTGTAACTAGAGCTACAGCAGCCAGGCTCATTTGACCATTGCTCTGGAAAACTATAATATAAAAGTCATTCCTCTCTTGAATAGCACATGGGAATAAACGAATAAAGCCTGTGTTACCACCTCGCAGGCAGGTTTTGTTATATTAAGTAATGCCAATCTGTGGATGCTGTATTAAGCAATGTGTAACTAGAGCTACAGCAGCCAGGCACATTTGATCATTGCTCTGGAAAACTATAATATAAAAGTCATTCCTCTCTTGAATAGCACATGGGAAAAAACGAATAAAGCCTGTGTTACCACCTCGCAGGCAGGTTTGGTTTTATTAAGTAATGCCAATCTACGGATGCTGTATTAAGCAATGTGTAACTAGAGCTACAGCAGCCAGGCGCATTTGTTCATCGCTCTGGAAAACTATAATATAAAAGTCATTCCTCTCCTGAATTGCACATGGGAAAAAACGAATGAAGCCAGTGTTACCACCTCGCAGGCAGGTTTTGTTTTATTAAGTAATGCCAATCTACGGATGCTGTATTCAGCAATGTGTAACTAGAGCAACAGCAGCCAGGCGCATTTGATCTTTGCTCTGGAAAACTATAATATTGAAGTCATTCCTCTCTTGAGTAGCACATGGGAAAAAACGAATGAAGCCTGTGTTACCACCCCGCAGGCCGGTTTTGTTTTATTAAGTAATGCCAATCTACGGATGCTGTATTAAGCAATGTGTAACTAGAGCTACAGCAGCCAGGCGCATTTGATCGTTGCTCTGGAAAACTATAACATAAAAGTCATTTCTCTCTTGAATAGCACATGGGAAAAAACGAATAAAGACTGTGTTACCACCTCGCAGGCTGATTTGGTTTTCTTAAGTAATGCCGATCTACGGATGCTGTATTAAGCAATGTGTAACTAGAGCTACAGCAGCCAGGCGCATTTGATCATTGCTCTGGAAAACTATAATATAAAAGTCATTCCTCTCTTGAATAGCACATGGGAAAAAACGAACAAAGCCTGTGTTACCACCTCGCAGGCAGGTTTTGTTTTATTAAGTAATGCCAATCTACGGATGCTGTATTAAGAAATGTGTAACTGGAGCTACAGCAGCCAGGCGCATTTGATCAATGCTCTATAAAACTGTAATATAAAAGTCTTTCCTCTCTTGAATAGCACATGGGAAAAAACGAATAAAGCCTGTGTTACCACCTCGCAGGCAGGTTTTGTTTTATTAAGTAATGCCAACCTACGGATGCTCTATTAAGCAAATGTGTAACTAGAGCTACAGGTGCCAGGCGCATTTGATCATTGCTCTGGAAAACTATAATATAAAAGTCATTCCTCTCTTGAATAGCACATGGGAAAAAACGAATAAAGCCTGTGTTACCACCTCGCAGGCAGGTTTTGTTTTCTTAAGTAATGCCAATCGACAGATGCTGTATTAAGCAATGTGTAACTAGAGCTACAGCAGCCAGGCGCATTTGATCATTGCTCTAGAAAACTATAATATAAAAGACATTCCTTTCTTGAATAGCACATGGGAAAAAACGAATAAAGCCTGTGTTACCACCCCGCAGGCAAGTTTTGTTTTATTAAGTAATGCCAATCTACGGATGCTGTATTAAGCAATGAGTAACTAGAGCTACAGCAGCCAGGCGCATTTGACCATTGCTCTGGAAAACTATAATATAAAAGTCATTCCTCTCTTGAATAGCACCTGGGAAAAAACGAATGAAGCCTGTGTTACCACCATGCAGGCAGGTTTTGCTTTATTAAGTAATGCCAATCTACGGATGCTGTATTACGCAATGTGTAACTAGAGCTACAGCAGCGAGGCGCATTTGATAATTTCTCTGGAAAACTATAATATAAAAGTCATTCCTCTCTTGAATAGCACATGGGAAAAAACGAATAAAGCCTGTGTTACCACCCCGCAGAAAGGTTTTGTTTTATTAAGTAATGCCAATCTACGGATGCTGTATTAAGCAATGTGTAACTAGAGCTACAGCAGCCAGGCGCATTTGATCATTGCTCTGGAAAGCTATAATATAATAGTCATTCCTCTATTGTTTAGCACATGGGAATAAACGAATAAAGCCGTGTTACCACCTCGCAGGCAGGTTTTGCTTTATTAAGTAATGCCAATCTACGGACTCTCCATTAAGCAATGTTTAACTAGAGCTACAGCAGCCAGGCACATTTGATCATTGCTCTGGAAAGCTATAATATAATAGTCATTCCTCCCATGTTTAGCACATGGGAAAAAACGAATAAAGCCTGTGTTACCACCTCGCAGGCAGGTTTCGTTTTATTAAGCAATGCCAATCTACGGATGCTGTATTGAGCAATGTGTAACTAGAGATATAGCTGCGAGGCGCATTTAATCATTGCTCTGGAAAACAATAATATTAATGTCATTCCTCTCTTGAATAGCACATATGAAAAAACGTATAAAGCCTGTGTTACCACCCCGCAGGCCGGTTTTGTTTTATTAAGTAATGCCAATTACGGATGCTGTATTAAGCAATGTGAAACTACAGCTACAGCAGCCAAGCGCATTGGGTCGTTGCTCTGGAAAACTATAACATAAAAGTCATTCCTCTCTTGAATAGCACATGGGAAAAAACGAATAAAGCCTGTGTTGCCACCTCGCAGGCAGATTTTGTTTTCTTAGTTAATGCCGATCTACGGATGCTGTATTTAGCTATGTGTAACTACAGCTACAGCAGCCAGGCTCATTTGATCATTGCTCTGGAAAACTATAATATAAAAGTCATTCCTCTCTTGAATAGCACATGGGAATAAACGAATAAAGCCTGTGTTACCACCTCGCAGGCAGGTTTTGTTTTATTAAGTAATGCCAATCTGTGGATGCTGTATTATGCAATGTGTAACTAGAGCTACAGCAGCCAGGCACATTTGATCATTGCTCTGGAAAACTATAATATAAAAGTCATTCCTCTCTTGAATAGCACATGGGGAAAAACGAATAAAGCCTGTGTTACCACCTCGCAGGCAGGTTTTGTTTTATTAAGTAATGCCAATCTACGGATGCTGTATTAAGCAATGTGTAACTAGAGCTACAGCAGCCAGGCGCATTTGATCATTGCTCTGGAAAACTATAATATAAAAGTCATTCCTCTCTTGAATAGCACATGGGAAAAAACGAATAAAGCCTGTGTTACCACCCCGCAGGCAGGTTTTGTTTTATTAAGTAATGCCAATCGACGGATGCTGTATTAAGCAATGTGTAACTAGAGCTACAGCAGCCAGGCGCAGTTGATCATTGCTCTGGAAAACTATAATATAAAAGACATTCCTTTCTTGAATAGCACATGGGAAAAAACGAATAAAGCCTGTGTTACCACCCCGCAGGCAAGTTTTGTTTTATTAAGTAATGCCAATCTACGGATGCTGTATTAAGCAATGAGTAACTAGAGCTACAGCAGCCAGGCGCATTTGACCATTGCTCTGGAAAACTATAATATAAAAGTCATTCCTCTCTTGAATAGCACCTGGGAAAAAACGAATGAAGCCTGTGTTACCACCATGCAGGCAGGTTTTGCTTTATTAAGTAATGCCAATCTATGGATGCTGTATTACGCAATGTGTAACTAGAGCTACAGCAGCGAGGCGCTTTGATAATTGCTCTGGAAAACTATAATATAAAAGTCATTCCTCTCTTGAGTAGCACATGGGAAAAAACGAATAAAGCCTGTGTTACCACCCCGCAGAAAGGTTTTGTTTTATTAAGTAATGCCGATCTACGGATGCTGTATTAAGCAATGTGTAACTAGAGCTACAGCAGCCAGGCGCATTTGATCATTGCTCTGGAAAGCTATAATATAATAGTCATTCCTCTATTGTTTAGCACATGGGAATAAACGAATAAAGCCGTGTTACCACCTCGCAGGCAGGTTTTGCTTTATTAAGTAATGCCAATCTACGGACTCTCCATTAAGCAATGTTTAACTAGAGCTACAGCAGCCAGGCGCATTTGATCATTGCTCTGGAAAGCTATAATATAATAGTCATTCCTCCCATGTTTAGCACATGGGAAAAAACGAATAAAGCCTGTGTTACCACCTCGCAGGCAGGTTTCGTTTTATTAAGCAATGCCAATCTACGGATGCTGTATTGAGCAATGTGTAACTAGAGATATAGCTGCCAGGCGCATTTAATCATTGCTCTGGAAAACAATAATATTAATGTCATTCCTCTCTTGAATAGCACATATGAAAAAACGTATAAAGCCTGTGTTACCACCCCGCAGGCCGGTTTTGTTTTATTAAGTAATGCCAATTACGGATGCTGTATTAAGCAATGTGAAACTACAGCTACAGCAGCCAAGCGCATTGGGTCGTTGCTCTGGAAAACTATAACATAAAAGTCATTCCTCTCTTGAATAGCACATGGGAAAAAACGAATAAAGCCTGTGTTGCCACCTCGCAGGCAGATTTTGTTTTCTTAGTTAATGCCGATCTACGGATGCTGTATTTAGCTATGTGTAACTAGAGCTACAGCAGCCAGGCTCATTTGATCATTGCTCTGGAAAACTATAATATAAAAGTCATTCCTCTCTTGAATAGCACATGGGAATAAACGAATAAAGCCTGTGTTACCACCTCGCAGGCAGGTTTTGTTTTATTAAGTAATGCCAATCTGTGGATGCTGTATTATGCAATGTGTAACTAGAGCTACAGCAGCCAGGCACATTTGATCATTGCTCTGGAAAACTATAATATAAAAGTCATTCCTCTCTTGAATAGCACATGGGAAAAAACGAATAAAGCCTGTGTTACCACCTCGCAGGCAGGTTTTGTTTTATTAAGTAATGCCAATCTACGGATGCTGTATTAAGCAATGTGTAACTAGAGCTACAGCAGCCAGGCGCATTTGATCATTGCTCTGGAAAACTATAATATAAAAGTCATTCCTCTCTTGAATAGCACATGGGAAAAAACGAATAAAGCCTGTGTTACCACCCCGCAGGCAGGTTTTGTTTTATTAAGTAATGCCAATATACGGATGCTGTATTAAGCAATGTGTAACTAGAGCTACAGCAGCCAGGCGCATTTGATCATTGCTCTGGAAAACTATAATATAAAAGGCATTCCTCTCTTGAATAGCCAATGAGAAGAAACGAATAAAGCCTGTGTTACCACCTCGCAGGCAGGTTTGGTTTTCTTAAGTAATGCCAATCTACGGATGCTGTATTAAGCAATGTGTAACTAGAGCTACAGCAGCCAGGCGCATTTGATCATTGCTCTGGAAAACTATAATATAAAAGTCATTCCTCTCCTGAATAGCACATGGGAAAAAACGAATGAAGCCAGTGTTACCACCTCGCAGGCAGGTTTTGTTTTATTATGTAATGCCAATCTACGGATGCTGTATTCAGCAATGTGTAACTAGAGCTACAGCAGCCAGGCGCATTTGATCATTGCTCTGGAAAACTATAATATTAAAGTCATTCCTCTCTTGAGTAGCACATGGGAAGAAACGAATGAAGCCTGTGTTACCACCCCGCAGGCCGGCTTTGTTTTATTAAGTAATGCCAATCTACGGATGCTGTATTAAGCAATGTGTAACTAGAGCTACAGCAGCCAGGCGCATTTGATCGTTGCTCTGGAAAACTATAACATAAAAGTCATTCCTCTCTTGAATAGCACCTGGGAAAAAACGAATAAAGCCTGTGTTACCACCTCGCAGGCTGATTTGGTTTTCTTAAGTAATGCCGATCTACGGATGCTGTATTAAGCAATGTGTAACTAGAGCTACAGCAGCCAGGCGCATTTGATCATTGCTCTGGAAAACTATAATATAAAAGTCATTCCTCTCTTGAATAGCACATGGGAAGAAACGAACAAAGCCTGTGTTACCACCTCGCAGGCAGGTTTTGTTTTATTAA
Source organism: Schistocerca serialis cubense (assembly GCF_023864345.2). Classification (NCBI taxonomy): domain Eukaryota; kingdom Metazoa; phylum Arthropoda; class Insecta; order Orthoptera; family Acrididae; genus Schistocerca; species Schistocerca serialis. The sequence goes on from NC_064639.1 coordinate 35,899,051, forward strand.
GTAATGCCAATCTACGGATGCTGTATTAAGAAATGTGTAACTAGAGCTACAGCAGCCAGGCGCATTTGATCGTTGCTGTGGAAAACTATAATATAAAAGTCATTCCTCTCTTGAATAGCACATGGGAAAAAGCGAGTAAAGCCTGTGTTACCACCCCGCAGGCAGATTTTCTTTTTTTAATTAATGCCAATCTACGGATGCTGTATTAAGAAATGTGTAACTAGAGCTACAGCAGCCAGGCGCATTTGATCAATGCTCTATAAAACTATAATATAAAAGTCATTCCTCTCTTGAATAGCACATGGGAAAAAACGAATAAAGCCTGTGTTACCACCTCGCAGGCAGGTTTTGTTTTATTAAGTAATGCCAATCTACGGATGCTCTATTAAGCAATGTGTAACTAGAGCTACAGAAGCCAGGCGCATTTGATCGTTGCTCTGGAAAACTATGATATAAAAGACATTCCTCTCTTGAATAGCACATAAGAAATAACGAATAAAGCCTGTGTTACCACCTCGCAGGCAGGTTTTGTTTTATTAAGTAATGCCAATATACGGATGCTGTATTAAGCAATGTGTAACTAGAGCTACAGCAGCCAGGCGCATTTGATCATTGCTCAGGAAAACTATAATATAAAAGTCATTCCTTTCTTGAATAGCACATGGGAAAAAACAAATAAAGCCTGTGTTACCACCCCGAAGGCAAGTTTTGTTTTATTAAGTAATGCCAATCTACGGATGCTGTATTAAGCAATGTGTAACTAGAGCTACAGCAGCCAGGCGCATTTGACCATTGCTCTGGAAAACTATAATATGAAAGTCATTCCTCTCCTGAATAGCACATGGGAAAAAACGAATGAAGCCTGTGTTACCACCATGCAGGCAGGTTTTGTTTTATTAAGTAATGCCAATCTACGGATGCTGTATTACAAAATGTGTAACTAGAGCTACAGCAGCCAGGCGCAATTGATCATTGCTCTGGAAAACTATAATATAAAAGTCATTCCTCTCTTGAATAGCACATTGGAAAAAACGAATGAAGCCTGTGTTACCACCTCGCAGACAGGTCTTGTTTTATTAAGTAATGCCGATCTACGGATGCTGTATTAAGCAATGTGTAACTAGAGCTACAGCAGCCAGGCGCATATGATCATTGCTCTGGAAAACTATAATATAAAAGTCTTTTCTCTCTTGAATAGCACATGGGAAAAAACGAATGAAGTCTGTGTTACCACCCCACAGGCCGGTATTGATTTATTAAGTAATGCCAATCTACGGAAGCTGTATTGAGCAATGTGTAACTAGAGCTACAGCAGCCAGGCGCATTTGATCGTTGCTCTGGAAAACTATAATATAAAAGTCATTCCTCTCTTGAATAGCACATGGGAAAAAACGAATAAAGCCTGTGTTATCAACTCGCAGGCAGATTTTGTTTTCTTAACTAATGCCGATCTACGGATGCTGTATTAAGCAATGTGTAACTAGAGCTACAGCAGCCAGGCGCATTTGATCGTTGCTCTGGAAAACTATAACATAAAAGTCATTCCTCTCTTGTTTAGCACATGGGAAAAAACGAATAAAGCCTGTGTTACCACCTCGCAGGCAGATTTATTTTTCTTAAGTAATGCCGATGTACGGATGCTGTATTAAGCAATGTGTAACTAGAGCTACAACAGCCAGGCGCATTTGATCATTGCTCTGGAAAAGTATAATATAAATGTCATTCCTCTCTTGAATAGCACATGGGAAAAAACGAACAAAGCCTGTGTTTCCACCTCGCAGGCAGGTTTTGTTTTATTAAGTAATGCCAATCTACGGATGCTGTATTAAGCAATGTGTAACTAGAGCTACAGCAGCCAGGCGCATTTGATCGTTGCTGTGGAGAACTATAATATAAAAGTCATTCCTCTCTTGAATAGCACATGGGAAAAAGCGAGTAAAGCCTGTGTTACCACCCCGCAGGCAGATTTTTTTTTATTAATTAATGCCAATCTACGGATGCTGTATTAAGAAATGTGTAACTAGAGCTACAGCAGCCAGGCGCATTTGATCAATGCCCTGGAAAACTATAATATAAAAGTCATTCCTCTCTTGAATAGCACATGGGAAAAAACGAATTAAGCCTGTGTTACCACCTCGCAGGCAGGTTTTGTTTTATTAAGTAATGCCAATATACGGATGCCGTATTAAGCAATGTGTAACTAGAGCTACAGCAGCCAGGCGCATTTGATCATTGCTCTGGTAAACTGTAATATATATGTCATTCCTCTCTTGAATAGCACATGGGAAAAAACGAATGAAGACAGTGTTAACACCCCGAAGGCAAGTTTTGTTTTATTAAGTAATGCCAATCTACGGATGCTGTATTAAGCAATGTGTAACTAGAGCTACAGCAGCCAGGCGCATTTGATCATTGCTCTGGAAAACTATAATATAAAAGTCATTCCTCTCTTGAATAGCACATGGGAAAAAACGAATGAAGCCTGTGTTACCACCATGCAGGCAGATTTTTTTTATTAATTAATGCCAATCTACGGATGCTGTATTAATAAATGTGTAACTAGAGGTACAGCAGCCAGGCGCATTTGATCATTGCTCTGGAAAACTATAATATAAAAGTCGCTCCTCTCTTGAATAACACAGGGGTAAAAACGAATAAAGCCTGTGTTACCACCCCGCAGGAAGGTTTTGTTTTATTAAGTAATGCCAATCTACGGATGCTGTATTAAGCAATGTGTAACTAGAGCTACAGCAGCCAGGCGCATTTGATCATTGCTCTGGAAAACTATAATATAAAAGTCATTTCTCTCTTGAATAGCACATGGTAAAAAACGAATGAAGCCTGTGTTAACACCCCACAGGCCGGTTTTGATTTATTAAGTAATGCCAATCTACGGAAGCTGTATTAAGCAATGTGTAACTAGAGCTACAGCAGCCAGGCGCATTTGATCGTTGCTCTGGAAAACTATAATATAAAAGTCATTCCTCTCTTGAATAGCACATGGGAAAAAACGAATAAAGCCTGTGTTACCACCTCGCAGGCAGATTTTGTTTTCTTAACTAATGCCGATCTACGGATGCTGAATTAAGCAATGTGTAACTAGAGCTACAGCAGCCAGGCGCATTTGATCGTTGCTCTGGAAAACTATAACATAAAAGTCATTCCTCTCTTGTTTAGCACATGGAAAAAAACCAATAAAGCTTGTGTTACCACCTCGCAGGCAGATTTTGTTTTCTTAAGTAATGCCGATCTACGGATGCTGTATTAAGCAATGTGTAACTAGAGCTACAACAGCCAGGCGCATTTGATCATTGCTCTGGAAAAGTATAATATAAATGTCATTCCTCTCTTGAATAGCACATGGGAAAAAACGAACAAAGCCTGTGTTACCACCTCGCAGGCATGTTTTGTTTTATTAAGTAATGCCAATCTACGGATGCTGTATTAAGCAATGTGTAACTAGAGCTACAGCAGCCTGGCGCATTTGATCGTTGCTGTGGGAAAACTATAATATAAAAGTCATTCCTCTCTTGAATAGCACATTGGAAAAAGCGAGTAAAGCCTGTGTTACCACCCCGCAGGCAGAATTTTTTTTATTAATTAATGCCAATCTACGGATGGGGTATTAAGAAATGTGTAACTAGAGCTACAGCAGACAGGCGCATTTGATCAATGCCCTGGAAAACTATAATATTAAAGTGATTCCTCTCTTGAATAGCACATGGGAAAAAACGAATAAAGCCTGTGTTACCACCTCGCAGGCAGGTTTTTTTTATTAAGTATTGCCAATCTACGGATGCTCTATTAAGCAATGTGTAACTAGAGCTACAGGAGCCAGGCGCATTTGATCATTGCTCTGGAACACTATAATATAAAAGACATTCCTCTCGAGAATAGCACATGAGAAATAACGAATAAAGCCTGTGTTACCACCTCGCAGGCAGGTTTTGTTTTATTAAGTAATGCCAATATATGGATGCCGTATTAAGCAATGTGTAACTAGGGGCTACAGCAGCCAGGCGCATTTGATCATTGCTCTGGAAAACTATAATATATAAGTCATCCCTCTCGTGAATAGCACATGGGAAAAAACGAATGAAGACTGTGTTACCACCCCGAAGGCAAGTTTTGTTTTATTAAGTAATGCCAATCTACTGATGCTGTATTAAGCAATGTGTAACTAGAGCTACAGCAGCCATGCGCATTTGATCATTGCTCTGGAAAACTATAATATAAAAGTCATTCCTCTCTTGAATAGCACATGGGAAAAAACGAATGAAGCCTGTGTTACCACCATGCAGGCAGATTTTTTTTTATTAATTAATCCCAATCTACAGATGCTGTATTAAGAAATGTGTAACTAGAGCTACAGCAGCCAGGCGCATTTGATCATTGCTCTGGAAAACTAAAATATAAAAGTCATTCCTCTCTTGAATAACACAGGGGTAAAAACGAATAAAGCCTGAGTTACCACCCCGCAGGAAGGTTTTGTTTTATTAAGTAATGCCAATCTACGGATGCTGTATTAAGCAATGTGTAACTAGAGCTACAGCAGCCAGGCGCATTTGATCATTGCTCTGGAAAACATTATATATAAGTCATTCCTCTCTTGAATAGCACATGGGAAGAAACGAATGAAGCCTGTGTTACCACCTCGCAGACAGGTCTTGTTTTATTAAGTAATGCCAATCTACGGATGCTGTATTAAGCAATGTGTAACTAGAGCTACAGCAGCCAGGCGCATTTGATCATTGCTCTGGAAAACTATAATATGAAATTCATTCCTCTCTTGAATAGCACATGGGAAAAAACGAATGAAGCCTGTGTTACCACCCCACAGGCCGGTTTTGTTTTATTAAGTAATGCCAATCTACGGAAGCTGTATTAAGCAATGTGTAACTAGAGCTACAGCAGCCAGGCGCATTTGATCATTGCTCTGGAAAACTATAATATAAAAGTCATTCCTCTCTTGAATAGCACATGGGAAAAAACGAATAAAGCCTGTGTTACCACCTCGGAGGCAGATTTTGTTTTCCTTAGTAATGCTGATCTACGGATGCTGTATTAAGCAATGTGTAACTAGAGCTACAGCAGCCAGGCGCATTTGATCATTGCTCTGGAAAACTATAACATAAAAGTCATTCTTCTCTTGAATAGCACATGGGAAAAAACGAACAAAGCCTGTGTTACCACCTCGCAGGCAGGTTTTGTTTTATTAAGTAATGCCAATCTACGGATGCTGTATTAAGCAATGTGTAACTAGAGCTACAGCAGCCAGGCGCATTTGATCGTTGCTGTGGAAAACTATAATATAAAAGACATTCCTCTCTTGAATAGCACATGGGAAAAAACGAATAAAGCCTGTGTTACCACCCCGCAGGCAGATTTTGTTTTATTAAGTAATGCCAATCTATGGATGCTGTATTAAGAAATGTGTAACTAGAAATACAGCAGCCAGGCGCATTTGATCAATGCTCTATAAAACTATAATATAAAAGTCATTCCTCTCTTGAATAGCACATGGGAAAAAAAGAATAAAGCCTGTGTTACCACCTCGCAGGCAGGTTTTGTTTTATTAAGTAATGCCAATCTACTAATGCTCTATTAAGCAAATGTGTAACTAGAGCTACAGGAGCCAGGCGCATTTGATCATTGCTCTGGAAAACTATAATATAAAAGTCATTCCTCTCTTGAATAGCACATGGGAAAAAACGAATAAAGCCTGTGTTACCACCTCGCAGGCAGGTTTTGTTTTATTAAGTAATGCCAATCAACGGATGCTGTATTAAGCAATGTGTAACTAGAGCTACAGCAGCCAGGCGCATTTGATCATTGCTCTGGAATACTATAATATAAAAGTCATTCCTTTGTTGAATAGCACATGGGAAAAAACGAATAAAGCCTGTGTTACCACCCCGCAGGCAAGTTTTGTTTTATTAAGTAATGCCAATCTACGGATGCTGTATTAGGCAATGAGTAACTAGAGCTACAGCAGCCAGGCGCATTTGACCATTGCTGTGGAAAACTATAATATAAAAATCATTCCTCTCTTGAATAGCACCTGGGAAAAAACGAATGAAGCCTGTGTTACCACCATGCAGGCAGGTTTTGTTTTATTAAGTAATGCCTATCTACGGATGCTGTATTACGTAATGTGTAACTAGAGCTACAGCAGCCAGGCGCATTTGATAATTGCTCTGGAAAACTATAATATAAAAGTCATTCCTCTCTTGAATAGCACATGGGAAAAAACGAATAAAGCCTGTGTTACCACCCCGCAGGAAGGTTTTGTTTTATTAAGTAATGCCAATCTACGGATGCTGTATTAAGCAATGTGTAACTAGAGCTACAGCAGCCAGGCGCATTTGATCATTGCTCTGGAAAGCTATAATATAATAGTCATTCCTCTATTGTTTAGCACATGGGAAAAAACGAATGAAGCCGTGTTACCACCTCGCAGGCAGGTTTTGCTTTATTAAGTAATGCCAATCTACGGACTCTCCATTAAGCAATGTGTAACTAGAGCTACAGCAGCCAGGCGCATTTGATCATTGCTCTGGAAAGCTATAATATAATAGTCATTCCTCTCTTGTTTAGCACATGGGAAAAAACGAATAAAGCCTGTGTTACCACCTCGCAGGCAGATTTAGTTTTCTTAGTTAATGCCGATCTACGGATGCTGTATTAAGCTATGTGTAACTAGAGCTACTGCAGCCAGGCTCATTTGATCATTGCTCTGGAAAACTATAATATAAAAGTCATTCCTCTCTTGAATAGCACATGGGAATAAACGAATAAAGCCTGTCTTACCACCTCGCAGGCAGGTTTTGTTTTATTAAGTAATGCCAATCTACGGATGCTGTATTAAGGAATGTGTAACTTGAGCTACAGCAGCCAGGCACATTTGATCATTGCTCTGGAAAACTATAATATAAAAGTCATTCCTCTCTTGAATAGCACATGGGAAAAAACGAATAAAGCCTGTGTTACCACCTCGCAGGCAGGTTTTGTTTTGTTAAGTAATGCCAATCTACGGATGCTGTATTAAGCAATGTGTAACTAGAGCTACAGCAGCCAGGCGCATTTGATCATTGCTCTGGAAAACTATAATATAAACGGCATTCCTCTCTTGAATAGCACATGAGAAGAACGAATAAAGCCTGTGTTACCACCTCGCATGCAGGTTTGGTTTTCTTAAGTAATGCCAATCTACGGATGCTGTATTAAGGAATGTGTAACTTGAGCTACAGCAGCCAGGCGCATTTGATCGTTGCTCTGGAAAACAATAACATAAAAGTCATTCCTCTCTTGAATAGCACATGGGAAAAATCGAATAAAGCCTGTGTTACCACCTCGCAGGCTGATTTTGTTTTCTTAAGTAATGCCGATCTACGGATGCTGTATTAAGCAATGTGTAACTAGAGCTACAGCAGCCAGGCGCATTTGATCATTGCTCTGGAAAACTATAATATGAAAGTCATTCCTCTCTTGAATAGCATATGGGAAAAAACGAACAAAGCCTGTGTTACCACCTCGCAGGCAGGTTTTGTTTTATTAAGTAATGCCAATCTACGGATGCTGTATTAAGCAATGTGTAACGAGTGCTACAGCAGCCAGGCGCATTTGATCGTTGCCGTGGAAAACTATAATATAAAAGTTATTCCTCTCTTGAATAGCACATGGGAAAAAACGAATAAAGCCTGTGTTAGCACCCCGCAGGCAGATTTTGTTTTATTAAGTAATGCCAATCTACGGATGCTGTATTAAGAAATGTGTAACTAGAGCTACAGCAGCCAGGCGCATTTGATCAATGCTCTATAAAACTATAATATAAAAGACATTCCTCTCCTGAATAGCACATGGGAAAAAACGAATGAAGCCTGTGTTACCACCATGCAGGCAGGTTTTGTTTTATTAAGTAATGCCAATCTACGGATGCTGTATTACAAAATGTGTAACTAGAGCTACAGCAGCCAGGCACAATTGATCATTGCTCTGGAAAACTATAATATAAAAGTCATTCCTCCCTTGAATAGCACATTGGAAAAAACGAATGAAGCCTGTGTTGACACCTCGCAGACAGGTCTTGTTTTATTAAGTAATGCCAATCTACGGATGCTGTATTAAGCAATGTGTAACTAGAGCTACAGCAGCCAGGCGCATTTGATCATTGCTCTGGAAAACTATTATATAAAAGTCATTCCTCTCTTGAATAGCACATGGGAAAAAACGAATGAAGCCTGTGTTACCACCCCACAGGCCGGTTTTGATTTATTAAGTAATGCCAATCTACGGAAGCTGTATTAAGCAATGTGTAACTAGAGCTACAGCAGCCAGGCGCATTTGATCGTTGCTCTGGAAATCTATAATATAAAAGTCATTCCTCTCTTGAATAGCACATGGGAAAAAACGAATAAAGCCTGTGTTACCACCTCGCAGGCAGATTTTGTTTTCTTAACTAATGCCGATCTACGGATGCTGTATTAAGCATGTGTAATTAGAGCTACAGCAGCCAGGCGCATTTGATCATTGCTCTGAGAAACTATAATATAAAAGTCATTCCTCTCTTGAATAGTTCATGGGAAAAAACGAACAAAGCCTGTGTTACCACCTCGCAGGCAGGTTTTGTTTTATTAAGTAATGCCAATCTATGGATGCTGTATTAAGCAATGTGTAACTAGAGCTACAGCAGCCAGGCGCATTTGATCGTTGCTGTGGAAAACTATAATATAAAAGTTATTCCTCTCTTGAATAGCACATGGGAAAAAACGAATAAAGCCTGTGTTAGCACCCCGCAGGCAGATTTTGTTTTATTAAGTAATGCCAATCTACGGATGCTGTATTAAGAAATGTGTAACTAGAGCTACAGCAACCAGGCGCATTTGATCAATGCTCTATAAAACTATAATATAAAAGTCATTCCTCTCTTGAATAGCACATGGGAAAAAACGGATAAAGCATGTATTACCACATTGCAGCAGGTTTTGTTTTATTAAGTAATGCCAATCTACGGATGCTCTATTAAGCAAATGTGTAACTAGTGCTACAGGAGCCAGGCGCATTTGATCATTGCTCTGGAAAACTATAATATAAAAGTCATTCCTCTCTTGAATAGCACATGGGAAAAAACGAATAAAGCCTGTGTTACCACCTCGCAGGCAGGTTTTGTTTTCTTAAGTAATGCCAATATACGTATGCTGTATTAAGCAATGTGTAACTAGAGCTACAGCAGCCAGGCGCATTTGATCATTGCTCTGGAAAACTATAATATAAAAGTCATTCCTTTCTTGAATAGCACATGGGAAAAAACGAATAAAGCCTGTGTTACCACCTCGAAGGCAAGTTTTGTTTTATTAAGTAATGCCAATTTACGGATGCTGTATTAAGCAATGTGTAACTAGAGCTACAGCAGCCAGGCGCATTTGACCATTGCTCTGGAAAACTATAATATGAAAGTCATTCCTCTCCTGAATAGCACATGGGAAAAAACGAATGAAGCCTGTGTTACCACCTCGCAGACAGGTCTTGTTTTATTAAGTGATGCCAATCTACGGATGCTGTATTAAGCAATGTGTAACTAGAGCTACAGCAGCCAGGCGCATTTGATCATTGCTCTGGAAAACTATAATATAAAAGTCATTCCTCTCTTGAATAGCACATGGGAAAAAACGAATGAAGCCTGTGTTACCACCCCACAGGCCGGTTTTGATTTATGAAGTAATGCCAATCTACGGAAGCTGTATTAAGCAATGTGTAACTAGAGCTACAGCAGCCAGGCGAATTTGATCGTTGCTCTGGAAATCTATAATATAAAAGTCATTCCTCTCTTGAATAGCACTGGGGAGAAAACGAATAAAGCCAATGTTACCACCTCGCAGGCAGATTTTGTTTTCTTAACTAATGCCGATCTACGGATGCTGTATTAAGCAATGTGTAACTAGAGCTACAGCAGCCAGGCGCATTTGATCATTGCTCTGGGAAACTATAATATAAAAGTCATTCCTCTCTTGAATAGCACATGGGAAAAAACGAACAAAGCCTGTGTTACCACCTCGCAGGCAGGTTTTGTTTTATTAAGTAATGCCAATCTACAAATGCTGTATTAAGCAATGTGTAACTAGGGCTACAGCAGCCAGGCGCATTTGATCGTTGCTGTGGAAAACTATAATATAAAAGTCATTCCTCTCTTGAATAGCACATGGGAAAAAACGAATAAAGCCTGTGTTAGCACCCCGCAGGCAGATTTTGTTTTAATAAGTAATGCCAATCTACGGATGCTGTATTAAGAAATGTGTAACTAGAGCTACAGCAGCCAGGCGCATTTGATCAATGCTCTATAAAACTATAATATAAAAGTCATTCCTCTCTTGAATAGTACATGGGAAAAAACGGATAAAGCATGTGTTACCACCTCGCAGGCAGGTTTTGTTTTATTAAGTAATGCCAATCTACGGATGCTCTATTAAGCAAATGTGTAACTAGAGCTACAGGAGCCAGGCGCATTTGATCATTGCTCTGGAAAACTATAATATAAAAGTCATTCCTCTCTTGAATAGCACATGGGAAAAAACGAATAAAGCCTGTGTTACCACCTCGCAGGCAGGTTTTGTTTTCTTAAGTAATGCTAATATACGGATGCTGTATTAAGCAATGTGTAACTAGAGCTACAGCAGCCAGGCGCATTTGATCATTGCTCTGGAAAACTATAATATAAAAGTCATTCCTTTCTTGAATAGCACATGGGAAAAAACGAATAAAGCCTGTGTTACCACCCCGCAGGCAAGTTTTGTTTTGTTAAGTAATGCCAATCTACGGATGCTGTATTAAGCAATGTGTAACTAGAGCTACAGCAGCCAGGCGCATTTGACCATTGCTCTGGAAAACTATAATATAAAAGTCATTCCTCTCTTGAATAGCACATGGGAAAAAACGAATAAAGCCGTGTTACCACCTCGCAGGCAGGTTTTGCGTTATTAAGTAATACCAATCTATGGACTCTCTATTAAGCAATGTGTAACTAGAGCTACAGCAGCCAGGCGCATTTGATCATTGCTCTGAAAACTATAATATAAAAGACATTCCTCTCTTGAATAGCACATGGGAAAAAACGAATAAAGCCTGTGTTACCACCACGCAGGCAGGTTTTGTTTTATTAAGTAATGCCAATTTACGGATGCTGTATTAAGCAATGTGTGACTAGAGCTATAGCAGCCAGGCGCATTTGATCATTGCTCTGGAAAACTATATTATAAAAGTCATTCCTCTCTTGAATAGCACATGGGAAAAAACGAATAAAGCCTGTGTTACCACCTCGCAGGCAGGTTTTGTTTTCTTAAGTAATGCCAATCTACGGATGCTGTGTTAAGCAATGTGTAACTAGAGCTACAGCAGCCAGGCGCATTTGATCATTGCTCTGGAAAACTATAATATAAAAGTCATTCCTCTCTTGAATAGCACATGGGAAAAAACGAATAAAGCCTGTGTTAGCACCCCGCAGGCAGATTTTGTTTTATTAAGTAATGCCAATCTACGGATGCTGTATTAAGAAATGTGTAACTAGAGCTACAGCAACCAGGCGCAATTGATCAATGCTCTATAAAACTATAATATAAAAGTCATTCCTCTCTTGAATAGCACATGGGAAAAAACGGATAAAGCATGTGTTACCACATTGCAGCAGGTTTTGTTTTATTAAGTAATGCCAATCTACGGATGCTCTATTAAGCAAATGTGTAACTAGTGCTACAGGAGCCAGGCGCATTTGATCATTGCTCTGGAAAACTATAATATAAAAGTCATTCCTCTCTTGAATAGCACATGGGAAAAAACGAATAAAGCCTGTGTTACCACCTCGCAGGCAGGTTTTGTTTTCTTAAGTAATGCCAATATACGGATGCTGTATTAAGCAATGTGTAACTAGAGCTACAGCAGCCAGGCGCATTTGATCATTGCTCTGGAAAACTATAATATAAAAGTCATTCCTTTCTTGAATAGCACATGGGAAAAAACGAATAAAGCCTGTGTTACCACCTCGAAGGCAAGTTTTGTTTTATTAAGTAATGCCAATTTACGGATGCTGTATTAAGCAATGTGTAACTAGAGCTACAGCAGCCAGGCGCATTTGACCATTGCTCTGGAAAACAATAATATGAAAGTCATTCCTCTCCTGAATAGCACATGGGAAAAAACGAATGAAGCCTGTGTTACCACCTCGCAGACAGGTCTTGTTTTATTAAGTGATGCCAATCTACGGATGCTGTATTAAGCAATGTGTAACTAGAGCTACAGCAGCCAGGCGCATTTGATCATTGCTCTGGAAAACTATAATATAAAAGTCATTCCTCTCTTGAATAGCACATGGGAAAAAACGAATGAAGCCTGTGTTACCACCCCACAGGCCGGTTTTGATTTATGAAGTAATGCCAATCTACGGAAGCTGTATTAAGCAATGTGTAACTAGAGCTACAGCAGCCAGGCGAATTTGATCGTTGCTCTGGAAATCTATAATATAAAAGTCATTCCTCTCTTGAATAGCACTGGGGAGAAAACGAATAAAGCCAATGTTACCACCTCGCAGGCAGATTTTGTTTTCTTAACTAATGCCGATCTACGGATGCTGTATTAAGCAATGTGTAACTAGAGCTACAGCAGCCAGGCGCATTTGATCATTGCTCTGGGAAACTATAATATAAAAGTCATTCCTCTCTTGAATAGCACATGGGAAAAAACGAACAAAGCCTGTGTTACCACCTCGCAGGAAGGTTTTGTTTTATTAAGTAATGCCAATCTACAAATGCTGTATTAAGCAATGTGTAACTAGGGCTACAGCAGCCAGGCGCATTTGATCGTTGCTGTGGAAAACTATAATATAAAAGTCATTCCTCTCTTGAATAGCACATGGGAAAAAACGAATAAAGCCTGTGTTAGCACCCCGCAGGCAGATTTTGTTTTAATAAGTAATGCCAATCTACGGATGCTGTATTAAGAAATGTGTAACTAGAGCTACAGCAGCCAGGCGCATTTGATCAATGCTCTATAAAACTATAATATAAAAGTCATTCCTCTCTTGAATAGTACATGGGAAAAAACGGATGAAGCATGTGTTACCACCTCGCAGGCAGGTTTTGTTTTATTAAGTAATGCCAATCTACGGATGCTCTATTAAGCAAATGTGTAACTAGAGCTACAGGAGCCAGGCGCATTTGATCATTGCTCTGGAAAACTATAATATAAAAGTCATTCCTCTCTTGAATAGCACATGGGAAAAAACGAATAAAGCCTGTGTTACCACCTCGCAGGCAGGTTTTGTTTTCTTAAGTAATGCTAATATACGGATGCTGTATTAAGCAATGTGTAACTAGAGCTACAGCAGCCAGGCGCATTTGATCATTGCTCTGGAAAACTATAATATAAAAGTCATTCCTTTCTTGAATAGCACATGGGAAAAAACGAATAAAGCCTGTGTTACCACCCCGCAGGCAAGTTTTGTTTTATTAAGTAATGCCAATCTACGGATGCTGTATTAAGCAATGTGTAACTAGAGCTACAGCAGCCAGGCGCATTTGACCATTGCTCTGGAAAACTATAATATAAAAGTCATTCCTCTCTTGAATAGCACATGGGAAAAAACGAATAAAGCCGTGTTACCACCTCGCAGGCAGGTTTTGCGTTATTAAGTAATACCAATCTATGGACTCTCTATTAAGCAATGTGTAACTAGAGCTACAGCAGCCAGGCGCATTTGATCATTTCTCTGAAAACTATAATATAAAAGACATTCCTCTCTTGAATAGCACATGGGAAAAAACGAATAAAGCCTGTGTTACCACCACGCAGGCAGGTTTTGTTTTATTAAGTAATGCCAATTTACGGATGCTGTATTAAGCAATGTGTGACTAGAGCTATAGCAGCCAGGCGCATTTGATCATTGCTCTGGAAAACTATATTATAAAAGTCATTCCTCTCTTGAATAGCACATCGGAAAAAACGAATAAAGCCTGTGTTACCACCTCGCAGGCAGGTTTTGTTTTCTTAAGTAATGCCAATCTACGGATGCTGTGTTAAGCAATGTGTAACTAGAGCTACAGCAGCCAGGCGCATTTGATCATTGCTCTGGAAAACTATAATATAAAAGTCATTCCTCTCTTGAATAGCACATGGGAAAAAACGAATGAAGCCTGTGTTACCACCTCGGAGGCAGGTATTGTTTTATTAAGTAATGCCAATCTACGGATACTGTATTAAGCAATGTGTAACTATAACTACAGCAGCCAGGCGCATTTGATCATTGCTCTGGAAAACTATAATATAAAAGTCATTCCTCTCTTGAATAGCACACGGGAAAAAACGAATAAAGCCTGTGTTACCACCCCGCAGGCAGGTTTTGTTTTATTAAGTAATGCCAATCTACGGATGCTGTATTAAGCAATGTGTAACTAGAGCTACAGCAGCCAGGCGCATTTGATCATTGCTCTGGAAAACTATAATATAAAAGTCATTCCTCTCTTGAATAGCACATGGAAAAAAACGAATAAAGCCTGTGTTACCACCCCCCAGGCAGGTTTTGTTTTATTAAGTAATGCCAATCTACGGATGCTGTTTTAAGCAATGTGTAACTAGAGCTACAGCAGCCAGGCGCATTTGATCATTGCTCTGGGAAACTATAATATAAAAGTCATTCCTCTCTTGAATAGCACATGGGAAAAAACGAAAAAGCCTGTGTTACCACCTCGCGGGCAGGTTTTGTTTTATTAAGTAATGCCAATCTACGGATGCTGTATTAAGCAATGTGTAACTAGAGCTACAGCAGCCAGGCGCATTTGATCGTTGCTGTGGAAAACTATAATATAAATGTCATTCCTCTCTTGAATAGCACATGGGAAAAAACGAATAAAGCCTGTGTTAGCACCCCGCAGGCAGATTTTGTTTTATTAAGTAATGCCAATCTACGGATGCTGTATTAAGAAATGTGTAACTAGAGCTACAGCAGCCAGGCGCATTTGATCAATGCTCTATAAAACTATAATATAAAGTCATTCCTCTCTTGAATAGCACATGGGAAAAAACGGATAAAGCATGTGTTATCACATCGCAGGCAGGTTTTGTTTTCTTAAGTAATGCCAATCTACGGATGCTCTATTAAGCAAATGTGTAACTAGAGCTACAGGAGCCAGGCGCATTTGATCATTGCTCTGGAAAACTATAATATAAAAGTCATTCCTCTCTTGAATAGCACATGGGAAAAAACGAATAAAGCCTGTGTTACCACCTCGCAGGCAGGTTTTGTTTTCTTAAGTAATGCCAATATACGGATGCTGTATTAAGCAATGTGTAACTAGAGCTACAGCAGCCAGGCGCATTTGATCATAGCTCTGGAAAACTATAATATAAAAGTCATTCCTTTCTTGAATAGCACATGGGAAAAAACGAATAAAGCCTGTGTTACCACCTCGCAGGCAGGTCTTGTTTTCTTAAGTAATGCCAATATACGGATGCTGTATTAAGCAATGTGTAACTAGAGCTACAGCAGCCAGGCGCATTTGATCATTGCTCTGGAAAACTATAATATAAAAGTCATTCCTTTCTTGAATAGCACATGGGTAAAAACGAATGAAGCCTGTGTTACCACCATGCAGGCAGGTTTTGTTTTATTAAGTAATGCCAATCTACGGATGCTGTATTACAAAATGTGTAACTAGAGCTACAGCAGCCAGGCACAATTGATCATTGCTCTGGAAAACTATAATATAAAAGTCATTCCTCCCTTGAATAGCACATTGGAAAAAACGAATGAAGCCAGTGTTACCACCTCACAGACAGGTCTTGTTTTATTAAGTAATGCCAATCTACGGATGCTGTATTAAGCAATGTGTAACTAGAGCTACAGCAGCCAGGCGCACTTGATCATTTCTCTGGAAAACTATAATATAAAAGTCATTCCTCTCTTGAATAGCACATGGGAAAAAACGAATGAAGCCTGTGTTACCACCCCACAGGCCGGTTTTGATTTATTAAGTAATGCCAATCTACGGAAGCTGTATTAAGCAATGTGTAACTAGAGCTACAGCAGCCAGGCGCATTTGGTCGTTGCTGTGGAAAACTATAATATAAAAGTCATTCCTCTCTTGAATAGCACATGGGAAAAAACGAATAAAGCCTGTGTTAGCACCCCGCAGGCAGATTTTGTTTTATTAAGTAATGCCAATCTACGGATGCTGTATTAAGAAATGTGTAACTAGAGCTACAGCTGCCAGGCGCATTTGATCAATGCTCTATAAAACTATAATATAAAAGTCATTCCTCTCTTGAATAGCACATGGGAAAAAACGGATAAAGCATGTGTTACCACCTCGCAGGCAGGTTTTGTTTTATGAAGTAATGCCAATCTAAGGATGCTCTATTAAGCAAATGTGTAACTAGAGCTACAGGAGCCAGGCGCATTTGATCATTGCTCTGGAAAACTATAAAATAAAAGTCATTCCTCTCTTGAATAGCACATGGGAAAAAACGAATAAAGCCTGTGTTACCACCTCGCAGGCAGGTTTTGTTTTCTTAAGTAATGCCAATATACGGATGCTGTATTAAGCAATGTGTAACTAGAGCTACAGCAGCCAGGCGCATTTGATCATTGCTCTGGAAAACTATAATATAAAAGTCATTCCTTTGTTGAATAGCACATGGGAAAAAACGAATAAAGCCTGTGTTACCACCCCGCAGGCAAGTTTTGTTTTATTAAGTAATGCCAATCTACGGATGCTGTATTAAGCAATGTGTAACTAGAGCTACAGCAGCCAGGCGCATTTGACCATTGCTCTGGAAAACTATAATATAAAAGTCATTCCTCTCTTGAATAACTCATGGGAAAAAACGAATAAAGCCGTGTTACCACCTCGCAGGCAGGTTTTGCGTTATTAAGTAATGCCAATCTATGGACTCTCTATTAAGCAATGTGTAACTAGAGCTACAGCAGCCACGCGCATTTGATCATTGCTCTGGAAAACTATAATATAAAAGACATTCCTCTCTTGAATAGCACATGGGAAAAAACGAATAAAGCCTGTGTTACCACCCCGCAGGCAGGTTTTGTTTTATTAAGTAATGCCAATTTACGGATGCTGTATTAAGCAATGTGTGACTAGAGCTATAGCAGCCAGGCGCATTTGATCATTGCTCTGGAAAACTATATTATAAAAGTCATTCCTCTCTTGAATAGCACATGGGAAAAAACGAATAAAGCCTGTGTTACCACCTAGCAGGCAGGTTTTGTTTTCTTAAGTAATGCCAATCTACGGATGCTGTGTTAAGCAATGTGTAACTAGAGCTACAGCAGCCAGGCGCATTTGATCATTGCTCTGGAAAACTATAATATAAAAGTCATTCCTCTCTTGAATAGCACATGGGAAAAAACGAACGAAGCCTGTGTTACCACCTCGCAGGCAGGTATTGTTTTATTAAGTAATGCCAATCTACGGATACTGTATTAAGCAATGTGTAACTATAACTACAGCAGCCAGGCGCATTTGATCATTGCTCTGGAAAACTATAATATAAAAGTCATTCCTCTCTTGAATAGCACACGGGAAAAAACGAATAAAGCCTGTGTTACCACCCCGCAGGCAGGTTTTGTTTTATTAAGTAATGCCAATCTACGGATGCTGTATTAAGCAATGTGTAACTAGAGCTACAGCAGCCAGGCGCATTTGATCATTGCTCTGGGAAACTATAATATAAAAGTCATTCCTCTCTTGAATAGCACATGGGAAAAAACGAACAAAGCCTGTGTTACCACCTCGCAGGCAGGTTTTGTTTTATTAAGTAATGCCAATCTACGGATGCTGTATTAAGCAATGTGTAACTAGAGCTACAGCAGCCAGCCGCATTTGATCGTTGCTGTGGAAAACTATAATATAAATGTCATTCCTCTCTTGAATAGCACATGGGAAAAAACGAATAAAGCCTGTGTTAGCACCCCGCAGGCAGATTTTGTTTTATTAAGTAATGCCAATCTACGGATGCTGTATTAAGCAATGTGTAACTAGAGCTACAGCAGCCAGGCGCACTTGATCATTTCTCTGGAAAACTATAATATAAAAGTCATTCCTCTCTTGAATAGCACATGGGAAAAAACGAATGAAGCCTGTGTTACCACCCCACAGGCCGGTTTTGATTTATTAAGTAATGCCAATCTACGGAAGCTGTATTAAGCAAAGTGTAACTAGAGCTACAGCAGCCAGGCGCATTTGGTCGTTGCTGTGGAAAACTATAATATATAAGTCATTCCTCTCTTGAATAGCACATGGGAAAAAACGAATAAAGCCTGTGTTAGCACCCCGCAGGCAGATTTTGTTTTATTAAGTAATGCCAATCTACGGATGCTGTATTAAGAAATGTGTAACTAGAGCTACAGCTGCCAGGCGCATTTGATCAATGCTCTATAAAACTATAATATAAAAGTCATTCCTCTCTTGAATAGCACATGGGAAAAAACGGATAAAGCATGTGTTACCACCTCGCAGGCAGGTTTTGTTTTATGAAGTAATGCCAATCTACGGATGCTCTATTAAGCAAATGTGTAACTAGAGCTACAGGAGCCAGGCGCATTTGATCATTGCTCTGGAAAACTATAATATAAAAGTCATTCCTCTCTTGAATAGCACATGGGAAAAAACGAATAAAGCCTGTGTTACCACCTCGCAGGCAGGTTTTGTTTTCTTAAGTAATGCCAATATACGGATGCTGTATTAAGCAATGTGTAACTAGAGCTACAGCAGCCAGGCGCATTTGATCATTGCTCTGGAAAACTATAATATAAAAGTCATTCCTTTCTTGAATAGCACATGGGAAAAAACGAATAAAGCCTGTGTTACCACCTCGCAGGCAGGTCTTGTTTTCTTAAGTAATGCCAATATACGGATGCTGTATTAAGCAATGTGTAACTAGAGCTACAGCAGCCAGGCGCATTTGATCATTGCTCTGGAAAACTATAATATAAAAGTCATTCCTTTCTTGAATAGCACATGGGTAAAAACGAATGAAGCCTGTGTTACCACCATGCAGGCAGGTTTTGTTTTATTAAGTAATGCCAATCTACGGATGCTGTATTACAAAATGTGTAACTAGAGCTACAGCAGCCAGGCACAATTGATCATTGCTCTGGAAAACTATAATATAAAAGTCATTCCTCCCTTGAATAGCACATTGGAAAAAACGAATGAAGCCAGTGTTACCACCTCACAGACAGGTCTTGTTTTATTAAGTAATGCCAATCTACGGATGCTGTATTAAGCAATGTGTAACTAGAGCTACAGCATCCAGGCGCACTTGATCATTTCTCTGGAAAACTATAATATAAAAGTCATTCCTCTCTTGAATAGCACATGGGAAAAAACGAATGAAGCCTGTGTTACCACCCCACAGGCCGGTTTTGATTTATTAAGTAATGCCAATCTACGGAAGCTGTATTAAGCAATGTGTAACTAGAGCTACAGCAGCCAGGCGCATTTGGTCGTTGCTGTGGAAAACTATAATATAAAAGTCATTCCTCTCTTGAATAGCACATGGGAAAAAACGAATAAAGCCTGTGTTAGCACCCCGCAGGCAGATTTTGTTTTATTAAGTAATGCCAATCTACGGATGCTGTATTAAGAAATGTGTAACTAGAGCTACAGCTGCCAGGCGCATTTGATCAATGCTCTATAAAACTATAATATAAAAGTCATTCCTCTCTTGAATAGCACATGGGAAAAAACGGATAAAGCATGTGTTACCACCTCGCAGGCAGGTTTTGTTTTATGAAGTAATGCCAATCTACGGATGCTCTATTAAGCAAATGTGTAACTAGAGCTACAGGAGCCAGGCGCATTTGATCATTGCTCTGGAAAACTATAATATAAAAGTCATTCCTCTCTTGAATAGCACATGGGAAAAAACGAATAAAGCCTGTGTTACCACCTCGCAGGCAGGTTTTGTTTTCTTAAGTAATGCCAATATACGGATGCTGTATTAAGCAATGTGTAACTAGAGCTATAGCAGCCAGGCGCATTTGATCATTGCTCTGGAAAACTATAATATAAAAGTCATTCCTTTCTTGAATAGCACATGGGAAAAAACGAATAAAGCCTGTGTTACCACCCCGCAGGCAAGTTTTGTTTTATTAAGTAATGCCAATCTACGGATGCTGTATTAAGCAATGTGTAACTAGAGCTACAGCAGCCAGGCGCATTTGACCATTGCTCTGGAAAACTATAATATAAAAGTCATTCCTCTCTTGAATAACTCATGGGAAAAAACGAATAAAGCCGTGTTACCACCTCGCAGGCAGGTTTTGCGTTATTAAGTAATGCCAATCTATGGACTCTCTATTAAGCAATGTGTAACTAGAGCTACAGCAGCCACGCGCATTTGATCATTGCTCTGGAAAACTATAATATAAAAGACATTCCTCTCTTGAATAGCACATGGGAAAAAACGAATAAAGCCTGTGTTACCACCCCGCAGGCAGGTTTTGTTTTATTAAGTAATGCCAATTTACGGATGCTGTATTAAGCAATGTGTGACTAGAGCTATAGCAGCCAGGCGCATTTGATCATTGCTCTGGAAAACTATATTATAAAAGTCATTCCTCTCTTGAATAGCACATGGGAAAAAACGAATAAAGCCTGTGTTACCACCTAGCAGGCAGGTTTTGTTTTCTTAAGTAATGCCAATCTACGGATGCTGTGTTAAGCAATGTGTAACTAGAGCTACAGCAGCCAGGCGCATTTGATCATTGCTCTGGAAAACTATAATATAAAAGTCATTCCTCTCTTGAATAGCACATGGGAAAAAACGAACGAAGCCTGTGTTACCACCTCGCAGGCAGGTATTGTTTTATTAAGTAATGCCAATCTACGGATACTGTATTAAGCAATGTGTAACTATAACTACAGCAGCCAGGCGCATTTGATCATTGCTCTGGAAAACTATAATATAAAAGTCATTCCTCTCTTGAATAGCACACGGGAAAAAACGAATAAAGCCTGTGTTACCACCCCGCAGGCAGGTTTTGTTTTATTAAGTAATGCCAATCTACGGATGCTGTATTAAGCAATGTGTAACTAGAGCTACAGCAGCCAGGCGCATTTGATCATTGCTCTGGAAAACTATAATATAAAAGTCATTCCTCTCTTGAATAGCACATGGAAAAAAAAGAATAAAGCCTGTGTTACCACCCCGCAGGCAGGTTTTGTTTTATTAAGTAATGCCAATCTACGGATGCTGTATTAAGCAATGTGTAACTAGAGCTACAGCAGCCAGGCGCATTTGATCATTGCTCTGGGAAACTATAATATAAAAGTCATTCCTCTCTTGAATAGCACATGGGAAAAAACGAACAAAGCCTGTGTTACCACCTCGCAGGCAGGTTTTGTTTTATTAAGTAATGCCAATCTACGGATGCTGTATTAAGCAATGTGTAACTAGAGCTACAGCAGCCAGGCGCATTTGATCGTTGCTGTGGAAAACTATAATATAAATGTCATTCCTCTCTTGAATAGCACATGGGAAAAAACGAATAAAGCCTGTGTTAGCACCCCGCAGGCAGATTTTGTTTTATTAAGTAATGCCAATCTACGGATGCTGTATTAAGAAATGTGTAACTAGAGCTACAGCAGCCAGGCACATTTGATCAATGCTCTATAAAACTATAATATAAAGTCATTCCTCTCTTGAATAGCACATGGGAAAAAACGGATAAAGCATGTGTTACCACATCGCAGGCAGGTTTTGTTTTATTAAGTAATGCCAATCTACGGATGCTCTATTAAGCAAATGTTTAACTAGAGCTACTGGAGCCAGGCGCATTTGATCATTGCTCTGGAAAACTATAATATAAAAGTCATTCCTCTCTTGAATAGCACATGGGAAAAAACGAATAAAGCCTGTGTTACCACCTCGCAGGCAGGTTTTGTTTTCTTAAGTAATGCCAATATACGGATGCTGTATTAAGAAATGTGTAACTAGAGCTACAGCAGCCAGGCGCATTTGATCATTGCTCTGGAAAACTATAATATAAAAGTCATTCCTTTCTTGAATAGCACATGGGAAAAAACGAATAAAGCCTGTGTTACCACCTCGCAGGCAGGTTTTGTTTTCTTAAGTAATGCCAATATACGGATGCTGTATTAAGCAATGTGTAACTAGAGCTACAGCAGCCAGGCGCATTTGATCATTGCTCTGGAAAACTATAATATAAAAGTCATTCCTTTCTTGAATAGCACATGGGTAGAAACGAATGAAGCCTGTGTTACCACCATGCAGGCAGGTTTTGTTTTATTAAGTAATGCCAATCTACAGATGCTGTATTACAAAATGTGTAACTAGAGCTACAGCAGCCAGGCACAATTGATCATTGCTCTGGAAAACTATAATATAAAAGTCATTCCTCCCTTGAATAGCACATTGGAAAAAACGAATGAAGCCAGTGTTACCACCTCGCAGACAGGTCTTGTTTTATTAAGTAATGCCAATCTACGGATGCTGTATTAAGCAATGTGTAACTAGAGCTACAGCAGCCAGGCGCACTTGATCATTTCTCTGGAAAACTATAATATAAAAGTCATTCCTCTCTTGAATAGCACATGGGAAAAAACGAATGAAGCCTGCGTTACCACCCCACAGGCCGGTTTTGATTTATTAAGTAATGCCAATCTACGGAAGCTGTATTAAGCAATGTGTAACTAGAGCTACAGCAGCCAGGCGCATTTGATCGTTGCTCTGGAAATCTATAATATAAAAGTCATTCCTCTCTTGAATAGTACATGGGAAAAAACGAATAAAGCCTGTGTTACCACCTCGCAGGCAGATTTTGTTTTCCTAACTAATGCCGATCTACGGATGCTGTATTAAGCAATGTGTAACTAGAGCTACAGCAGCCAGGCGCATTTGATCATTGCTCTGGGAAACTATAATATAAAAGTCATTCCTCTCTTGAATAGCACATGGGAAAAAACGAACAAAGCCTGTGTTACCACCTCGCAGGCAGGTTTTGTTTTATTAAGTAATGCCAATTTACAAATGCTGTATTAAGCAATGTGTAACTAGAGCTACAGCAGCCAGGCGCATTTGATCGTTGCTGTGGAAAACTATAATATAAAAGTCATTCCTCTCTTGAATAGCACATGGGAAAAAACGAATAAAGCCTGTGTTAGCACCCCGCAGGCAGATTTTGTTTTAATAAGTAATGCCAATCTACGGATGCTGTATTAAGAAATGTGTAACTAGAGCTACAGCAGCCAGGCGCATTTGATCAATGCTCTATAAAACTATAATATAAAAGTCATTCCTCTCTTGAATAGCACATGGGAAAAAACGGATAAAGCATGTGTTACCACCTCGCAGGCAGGTTTTGTTTTATGAAGTAAAGCCAATCTACGGATGCTCTATTAAGCAAATGTGTAACTAGAGCTACAGGAGCCAGGCGCATTTGATCATTGCTCTGGAAAACTATAATATAAAAGTCATTCCTCTCTTGAATAGCACATGGGAAAAACGAATAAAGCCTGTGTTACCACCTCGCAGGCAGGTTTTGTTTTCTTAAGTAATGCCAATATACGGATGCTGTATTAAGCAATGTGTAACTAGAGCTACAGCAGCCAGGCGAATTTGATCATTGCTCTGGAAAACTATAATATAAAAGTCATTCTTTTCTTGAATAGCACATGGAAAAAAACGAATAAAGCCTGTGTTACCACCCCGCAGGCAAGTTTTGTTTTATTAAATAATGCCAATCTACGGATGCTGTATTAAGCAATGTGTAACTAGAGCTACAGCAGCCAGGCGCATTTGACCCTTGCTCTGGAAAACTATAATATAAAAGTCATTCCTCTCTTTAATAGCACATGGGAAAAAACGAATAAAGCCGTGTTACCACCTCGCAGGCAGGTTTTGCGTTATTAAGTAATGCCAATCTATGGACTCTCTATTAAGCAATGTGTAACTAGAGCTACAGCAGCCAGGCGCATTTGATCATTGCTCTGGAAAACTATAATATAAAAGACATTCCTCTCTTGACTAGCACATGGGAAAAAACGAATAAAGCCTGTGTTACCACCCCGCAGGCAGGTTTTGTTTTATTAAGTAATGCCAATCTACGGATGCTGTATTAAGCAATGTGTGACTAGAGCTATAGCAGCCAGGCGCATTTGATCATTGCTCTGGAAAACTATAATATAAAAGTCATTCCTCTCTTGAATAGCACATGGGAAAAAACGATTAAAGCCTGTGTTACCACCTCGCAGGCAGGTTTTGTTTCCTTAAGTAATACCAATCTACGGATGCTGTATTAAGCAATGTGTAACTAGAGCTACAGCAGCCAGGCGCATTTGATCATTGCTCTGGAAAACTATAATATAAAAGTACTTCCTCTCTTGAATAGCACATGGGAAAAAACGAACGAAGCCTGTGTTACCACCTCGCAGGCAGGTATTGTTTTATTAAGTAATGCCAATCTACGGATGCTGTATTAAGCAATGTGTAACTATAACTACAGCAGCCAGGCGCATTTGATCATTGCCCTGGAAAACTTTAATATAAAAGTCATTCCTCTCTTGAATAGCACATGGGAAAAAACGAATAAAGCCTGTGTTACCACCCCGCAGGCAGGTTTTGTTTTATTAAGTAATGCCAATCTACGGATGCTGTATTAAGCAATGTGTAACTATAGCTGCAGCAGCCAGGCGCATTTGATCATTGCTCTGTAAAACTATAATATAAAAGTCATTCCTCTCTTGAATAGCACATGGGAAAAAACGAATATAGCCTGTGTTACCACCCCGCAGGCAGGTTTTGTTTTATTAAGTAATGCCAATCTACGGATGCTGTATTAAGCAATGTGTAACTAGAGCTACAGGAGCCAGGCGCATTTGATCATTGCTCTGGAAAACTATAATATAAAAGTCATTCCTCTCTTGAATAGAACATGAGAAAAAACGAATAAAGCCTGTGTTACCACCTCGCAGGCAGGTTTTGTTTTCTTAAGTAATGCCAATCTACGGATGCTGTATTAAGCAATGTGTAACTAGAGCTACAGCAGCCTGGAGCATTTGATAACTGTTCTGGAAAACTGTAATATAAAAGTCATTCCTCTCTTGAATAGCACATGGGAAAAAACGAATAAAGCCTGTGTTACCACCCCGCAGGCAGGTTTTGTTTTATTAAGTAATGCCAATCGACGGATGCTGTATTAGGCAATGTATAACTAGAGTTACAGCAGCCAGGCGCATTTGATCATTGCTCTGGAAAACTATAATATAAATCTCATTCCTCTCTTGAATAGCACATAGGAAAAACGAATAAAGCCGTGTTACCACCTCGCAGGCAGATTTTGCTTTATTAAGAAATGCCAATCTACGGACTCTCCATTAAGCAATGTGTAACTATAGCTATAGCAGCCAGGCGCATTTCATCATTGCTCTGGAAAACTATAATATAAAAACCATTCCTCTCTTGAATAGCACATGGGAAAAAACGAATGGAGCCTGTGTTACCACCTCGCAGGCAGGTTTTGTTTTATTAAGTAATGCCAATCTACGGATGCTGTATTAAACAATGTGTAACTAGAGCTACAGCAGCCAGGCGCATTTGATCATTGCTCTGGAAAACTATTATATAAAAGTCATTCCTCTCTTGAACAGCACATGGAAAAAAACGAATAAAGACTGTGTTACCACCTCGCAGGCAGGTTTTGTTTTATTAAGTAATGCCAATCTACGGATGCTGTATTTAGCAATGTGTAACTAGAGCTACAGCAGCCAGGCGCATTTGATCATTGCTCTGGAAAGCTATAATATAATAGTCATTCCTCTCTTGTTTAGGACATGGGAAAAAACGAATAAAGCCTGTGTTACCACCTCGCAGGCAGGTTTTGTTTTATTAAGTAATGCCAATCTGCGGATGCTGTATTAAGCAATGTGTAACTAGAGCTATAGCAGCCAGGCGCATTTGATCATTGCTCTGGAAAACAATAATATTAATGTCATTCCTCTCTTGAATAGCACATGGGAAAAAACGAATAAAGCCTGTGTTACCACCCCACAGGCCGGTTTTGTTTTATTAAGTAATGCCAATTACGGATGCTGTATTAAGCATTGTGTAACAACAGCTACAGCAGCCAAGCGCATTTGATCGTTGCTCTGGAAATCTATAACATAGAAGTCATTCCTCTCTTGAATAGCACATGGGAAAAAACGAATAAAGCCTGTGTTACCACCTCGCAGGCAGGTTTTGTTTTCTTAAGTAATGCCAATCTACGGATGCTGTATTAAGCTATGTGTAACTAGAGCTACAGCAGCCAGGCGCATTTGATCATTGCTCTGGAAAGCTATAATATAATAGTCATTCCTCTCTTGTTTAGCACATGGGAAAAAACGAATAAAGCCTGTGTTACCACCTCGCAGGCAGGTTGTGTTTTATTAAGTAATGCCAATCTACGGATGCTGTATTAAGCAATGTGTAACTAGAGCTACAGCAGCCAGGCGCATTTGATCATTGCTCTGGAAAACTATAATATAAAAGACATTCGTTTCTTGAGTAGCACATGGGAAAAAACGAATAAAGCCTGTGTTACCACCTCGCAGGCAGGTTTTGTTTCATTAAGTAATGCCAATATACGGATGCTGTATTAAGCAATGTGTAACTAGAGCTACAGCAGCCAGGCGCATTTGAACTTTGCTCTGGAAATCTATAATATAAATGTCATTCCTCTCTTGAATAGCACATGGGAAAAAACGAATAAAGCCTGTGTTACCACCACGCAGGCAGGTTTTGTTTTATTAAGTAATGCCAATCTACGGATGCTGTATTAAGCAATGTGTGACTGGAGCTATAGCAGCCAGGCGCATTTGATCATTGCTCTGGAAAACTATAATATAAAAGTCATTCCTCTCTTGAATAGCACATGGGAAAAAACCAATAAAGCCTGTGTTACCACTCCGCAGGCAGGTTTTGTTTTATTAAGTAATGCCAATCTCGGATGCTGTATTAAGCAATGTGTAACTAGAGCTACAGCAGCCAGCCGCATTTGATCTTTGCTCTGGAAAACTATAATATAAAAGTCATTCCTCTCTTGAATAGCACATGGGAAAAAACGAATGAAGAATGTGTTACCATCTTACAGGCAGGTTTTGTTTTATTAAGTAATGCCAATCTACAGATGCTGTATTAAGCAATGTGTAACTAGAGCTACAGCAGCGAGGCGCATTTGATCATTGCTCTGGAAAACTATAATATAAAAGTCATTCCTCTCTTGAATAGCACATTTGAAAAAACGAATAAGGCCTGTGTTACCACCTCGCAGGCCGGTTTTGTTTTATTAAGTAATGCCAATCTACGGATGCTGTATTAAGCAATGTGAACTAGAGCTACAGCAGCCAGGCGCATTAGACCGTTGCTCTGGAAAACTATAATATAAAAGTCATTCCTCTCTTGAATAGCACATGGGAAAAAACGAATAAAGCCTGTGTTACCACCCCGCAGGCAGGTTTTGTTTTATTAAGTAATGCCAATCTACGGATGGTGTATTAAGCAATGTGTAACTAGAGCTACAGCAGCCAGGCGCATTTGATCATTGCTCTGGAAAACTATAATATAAAAGTCTTTCCTCTCTTGAATAGCACATGAGAAAAAACGAATAAAGCCTGTGTTACCACCTCGCAGGCAGGTTTTGTTTTCTTAAGTAATGCCAATCTATGGATGCTGTATTAAGCAATGTGTAACTAGAGCTATAGCAGCCAGGAGCATTTGATCATTGCTCTGGAAAACTATAATATAAAAGTCATTCCTCTCTTGAATAGCACATGGGAAAAAACGAATAAAGCCTGTGTTACCACCTCGCAGGCAGGTTTTGTTTTCTTAAGTAATGCCAATCTATTGCTGCTGTATTAAGCAATGTGTAACTAGAGCTACAGCAGCCAGGCGCATTTGATCATTGCTCTGGAAAACTATAATATAAAAGTCATTCCTCTCTTGAATAGCACATGGGAAAAAACGAATAAAGCCTGTGTTACCTTACCACAGGCAGGTTTTGTTTTATTAAGTAATGCCAATCTACTGATGCTGTATTAAGCAATGTGTAACTATAACTACAGCAGCCAGGCGCATTTGATCATTGCTCTGGAAAACTATAATATAAAAGTCATTCCTCTCTTGAATAGCACATGGGAAAAAACGAATAAAGCCTGTGTTACCACCCCGCAGGCAGGTTTTGTTTTATTAAGTAATGCCTATCTACGGATGCTATATTAAGCAATGTGTAACTAGAGCTACAGCAGCCAGGCGCATTTGATCATTGCTCTGGAAAACTATAATATAAAAGTCATTCCTCTCTTGAATAGCACATGGGAAAAAACGAATAAAGTCTGTGTTGCCACCTCGCAGGCAGGTTTTGTTTTCTTAAGTAATGCCAATCTACGGATGCTGTATTAAGCAATGTGTAACTTGAGTTACTGCAGCCAGGCGCATTTGATCATTGGTCTGGAAAACTATAATATAAAATTAATTCGTCTCTTTAATAGCGCATGGGAAAAAACGAATAAAGGCTGTGTTACCACCCCACAGGCAGGTTTTGTTTTATTAAGTAATGCCAATCTACGGATGCTGTATTAAGCAATGTGTAACTATAACTACAGCAGCCAGGCGCATTTGATCATTGCTCTGGAAAACTATAATATAAAAGTCATGCCTCTCTTTAATAGCACATGGGAAAAAACGAATAAAGCCATGTTACCACCTCGCAGGCAGGTTTTGCTTTATTAAGTAATGCCAATCTATGGACTCTCTATTAAGCAATGTGTAACTAGAGCTACAGCAGCCAGGCGCATTTGATCATTGCTCTGGAAAACTATGATATAAAAGTCATTCCTCTCTTGAATAGCACATGGGAAAAAACGAATAAAGCCTGTGTTACCACCTCGCAGGCAGGTTTTGTTTTATTAAGTAATGCCAATCTACGGATGCTGTATTAAGAAATGTGTAACTAGAGCTACAGCAGCTAGGCGCATTTGATCAATGCTCTATAAGACTATAATATAAAAGTCATTCCTCTCTTGAATAGCACATGGGAAAAAACGGATAAAGCATGTGTTACCACCTCGCAGGCAGGTTTTGTTTTATTAAGTAATGCCAATCTACGGATGCTCTATTAAGCAAATGTGTAACTAGAGCTACAGGAGCCAGGCGCATTTGATCATTGCTCTGGAAAACTATAATATAAAAGTCATTCCTCTCTTGAATAGCAAATGGGAAAAAAAGAATAAAGCCTGTGTTACCACCTCGCAGGCAGGTTTTGTTTTCTTAAGTAATGCCAATATACGGATGCTGTATTAAGCAATGTGTAACTAGAGCTACAGCAGCCAGGCGCATTTGATCATTGCTCTGGAAAACTATAATATAAAAGTCATTCCTTTCTTGAATAGCACATGGGAAAAAACGAATAAAGCCTGTATTACCACCCCGCAAACAAGTTTTGTTTTATTAAGTAATGCCAATCTACGGATGCTGTATTAAGCAATGTGTAACTAGAGCTACAGCAGCCAGGCGCATTGGACCATTGCTCTGGAAAACTATAATATAAAAGTCATTCCTCTCTTTAATAGCACATGGGAAAAAACGAATAAAGCCGTGTTACCACCTCGCAGGGAGGTTTTGCGTTATTAAGTAATACCAATCTATGGACTCTCTATTAAGCAATGTGTAACTAGAGCTACAGCAGCCAGACGCATTTGATCATTGCTCTGGAAAACTATAATATAAAAGACATTCCTCTCTTGAATAGCACATGGGAAAAAACGAATAAAGCCTGTGTTACCACCCCGCAGGCAGGTTTTGTTTTATTAAGTAATGCCAATCTACGGATGCTGTATTAAGCAATGTGTGACTAGAGCTATAGCAGCCAGGCGCATTTGATGTTTGCTCTGGAAAACTATAATATAAAAGTCATTCCTCTCTTGAATAGCACATGGGAAAAAACGAATAAAGCCTGTGTTACCACCTCGCAGGCAGGTTTTGTTTCCTTAAGTAATGCCAATCTACGGATGCTGTATTAAGCAATGTGTAACTAGAGCTACAGCAGCCAGGCGCATTTGATCATTGCTCTGGAAGACTATAATATAAAAGTCATTCCTCTCTTGAATAGCACATGGGAAAAAACGAACGAAGCCTGTGTTACCACCTCGCAGGCAGGTATTGTTTTATTAAGTAATGCCAATCTACGGATGCTGTATTAAGCAATGTGTAACT
The DNA here is from genome assembly GCF_023864345.2 of Schistocerca serialis cubense. Taxonomy (NCBI): domain Eukaryota; kingdom Metazoa; phylum Arthropoda; class Insecta; order Orthoptera; family Acrididae; genus Schistocerca; species Schistocerca serialis. The sequence goes on from NC_064639.1 coordinate 35,929,321, forward strand.
ATAACTACAGCAGCCAGGCGCATTTGATCATTGCTCTGGAAAACTATAATATAAAAGTCATTCCTCTCTTGAATAGCACATGGGAAAAAACGAATAAAGCCTGTGTTACCACCCCGCAGGCAGGTTTTGTTTTATTAAGTAATGCCAATCTACGGATGCTGTATTAAGCAATGTGTAACTAGGGCTACAGCAGCCAGGCGCATTTGATCAGTGCTCTGGAAAACTATAATATAAAAGTCATTCCTCTCTTGAATAGCACATGGGAAAAAACGAATAAAGCCTGTGTTACCACCCCGCAGGCAGGTTTTGTTTTATTAAGTAATGCCAATCTACGGATGCTGTATTAAGCAATGTGTAACTAGAGCTACAGCAGCCAGGCGCATTTGATCAATGCTCTGGAAAACTATAATATAAAAGTCATTCCTCTCTTGAATAGAAAATGAGAAAAAACGAATAAAGCCTGTGTTACCACCTCGCAGGCAGGTTTTGTTTTCTTAAGTAATGCCAATCTACGGATGCTGTATTAAGCAATGTGTAACTAGAGCTACAGCAGCATGGAGCATTTGATAAGTGTTCTGGAAAACTGTAATATAAAAGTCATTCCTCTCTTGAATAGCACATGGGAAAAAACTAATAAAGCCTGTGTTACCACCTCACAGGCAGGTTTTGTTTTATTAAGTAATGCAAATCTACGGACTCTCCATTAAGCAATGTGTAACTAGAGCTATAGCAGCCAGGCGCATTTCATCATTGCTCTGGAAAACTATAATATAAAAACCATTCCTCTCTTGAATAGCACATGGGAAAAAACGAATAGAGCCTGAGTTACCACCTCACAGGCAGGTTTTGTTTTATTAAGTAATGCCAATCTACGGATGCTGTATTAAGCAATGTGTAACTAGAGCTACAGCAGCCAGGCGCATTTGATCATTGCTCTGGAATACTATAATATAAAAGTCATTCCTCTCTTGAACAGCACATGGGAAAAAACGAATAAAGCCTGTGTTACCACCTCGCAGGCAGGTTTTGTTTTATTAAGTAATGCCAATCTACGGATGCTGTATTTAGCAATGTGTAACTAGAGCTACAGCAGCCAGGCGCATTTGATCATTGCTCTGGAAAGCTATAATATAATAGTCATTCCTCTCTTGTTTAGGACATAGGAAAAAACGAATAAAGCCTGTGTGACCACCTCGCAGGCAGGTTTTGTTTTATTAAGTAATGCCAATCTGCGGATGCTGTATTAAGCAATGTGTAACTAGAGCTACAGCAGCCAGGCGCATTTGATCATTGCTCTGGAAAGCTATAATGTAATAGTCATTCCTCTCTTGTTTAGCACATGGGAAAAAACGAATAAAGCCTGTTTACCACCTCGCAGGCAGGTTTCGTTTTATTAAGCAATGCCAATCTACGGATGCTGTATTAAGCAATGTGTAACTAGAGCTATAGCAGCCAGGCGCATTTGATCATTGCTCTGGAAAACAATAATATTAATGTCATTCCTCTCTTGAATAGCACATGGGAAAAAACGAATAAAGCCTGTGTTACCACCCCACAGGCCGGTTTTGTTTTATTAAGTAATGCCAATTACGGATGCTGTATTAAGCAATGTGTAACAACAGCTACAGCAGCCAAGCGCATTTGATCGTTGCTCTGGAAATCTATAACATAAAAGTCATTCCTCTCTTGAATAGCACATGGGAAAAAACGAATGAAGCCTGTGTTACCACCTCGCAGGCAGGTTTTTTTTCTTAAGTAATGCCAATCTACGGATGCTGTATTAAGCTATGTGTAACTAGAGCTACAGCAGCCAGGCGCATTTGATCATTACTCTGGAAAGCTATAATATAATAGTCATTCCTCTCTTGTTTAGCACATGGGAAAAAACGAATAAAGCCTGTGTTACCACCTCGCAGGCAGGTTGTGTTTTATTAAGTAATGCCAATCTACGGATGCTGTATTAAGCAATGTGTAACTAGAGCTACAGCAGCCAGGCGCATTTGATCATTGCTCTGGAAAACTATAATATAAAAGACATTCGTTTCTTGAGTAGCACATGGGAAAAAACGAATAAAGCCTGTGTTACCATCTCGCAGGCAGGTTTTGTTTTATTAAGTAATGCCAATATACGGATGCTGTATTAAGCAATGTGTAACTAGAACTACAGCAGCCAGGCGCATTTGAACTTTGCTCTGGAAATCTTTAATATAAAAGTCATTCCTCTCTTGAATAGCACATGGGAAAAAACGAATAAAGCCTGTGTTACCACCCCGCAGGCAGGTTTTGTTTTATTAAGTAATGCCAATCTACGGATGCTGTATTAAGCAATGTGTGACTGGAGCTATTGCAGCCAGGCGTATTTGATCATTGCTCTGGAAAACTATAATATAAAAGTCATTCCTCTCTTGAATAGCACATGGGAAAAAACGAATAAAGCCTGTGTTACCACTCCGCAGGCAGGTTTTGTTTTATTAAGTAATGCCAATCTACGGATGCTGTATTAAGCAATGTGTAACTAGAGCTACAGCAGCCAGCCGCATTTGATCATTGCTCTGGAAAACTATAATATAAAAGTCATTCCTCTCTTGAATAGCACATGGGAAAAAGCGAATGAAGAATGTGTTACCATCTCACAGGCAGGTTTTGTTTTATTAAGTAATGCCAATCTACAGATGCTGTATTAAGCAATGTGTAACTAGGGCTACAGCAGCGAGGCGCATTTGATCACTGCTCTGGAAAACTATAATATAAAAGTCATTCCTCTCTTGAATAGCACATTCGAAAAAACGAATAAAGCCTGTGTTACCACCCCGCAGGCCGGTTTTGTTTTATTAAGTAATGCCAATCTACGGATGCTGTATTAAGCAATGTGTAACTAGAGCTACAGCAGCCAGGCGCATTTGACCGTTGCTCTGGAAAACTATAAGATAAAAGTCATTCCTCTCTTGAATAGCACATGGGAAAAAACGAATGAAGAATGTGTTACCATCTTACAGGCAGGTTTTGTTTTATTAAGTAATGCCAATCTACAGATGCTGTATTAAGCAATGTGTAACTAGAGCTACAGCAGCGAGGCGCATTTGATCATTGCTCTGGAAAACTATAATATAAAAGTCATTCCTCTCTTGAATAGCACATTTGAAAAAACGAATAAGGCCTGTGTTACCACCTCGCAGGCCGGTTTTGTTTTATTAAGTAATGCCAATCTACGGATGCTGTATTAAGCAATGTGAACTAGAGCTACAGCAGCCAGGCGCATTAGACCGTTGCTCTGGAAAACTATAATATAAAAGTCATTCCTCTCTTGAATAGCACATGGGAAAAAACGAATAAAGCCTGTGTTACCACCCCGCAGGCAGGTTTTGTTTTATTAAGTAATGCCAATCTACGGATGGTGTATTAAGCAATGTGTAACTAGAGCTACAGCAGCCAGGCGCATTTGATCATTGCTCTGGAAAACTATAATATAAAAGTCTTTCCTCTCTTGAATAGCACATGAGAAAAAACGAATAAAGCCTGTGTTACCACCTCGCAGGCAGGTTTTGTTTTCTTAAGTAATGCCAATCTATGGATGCTGTATTAAGCAATGTGTAACTAGAGCTATAGCAGCCAGGAGCATTTGATCATTGCTCTGGAAAACTATAATATAAAAGTCATTCCTCTCTTGAATAGCACATGGGAAAAAACGAATAAAGCCTGTGTTACCACCTCGCAGGCAGGTTTTGTTTTCTTAAGTAATGCCAATCTATTGCTGCTGTATTAAGCAATGTGTAACTAGAGCTACAGCAGCCAGGCGCATTTGATCATTGCTCTGGAAAACTATAATATAAAAGTCATTCCTCTCTTGAATAGCACATGGGAAAAAACGAATAAAGCCTGTGTTACCTTACCACAGGCAGGTTTTGTTTTATTAAGTAATGCCAATCTACTGATGCTGTATTAAGCAATGTGTAACTATAACTACAGCAGCCAGGCGCATTTGATCATTGCTCTGGAAAACTATAATATAAAAGTCATTCCTCTCTTGAATAGCACATGGGAAAAAACGAATAAAGCCTGTGTTACCACCCCGCAGGCAGGTTTTGTTTTATTAAGTAATGCCTATCTACGGATGCTATATTAAGCAATGTGTAACTAGAGCTACAGCAGCCAGGCGCATTTGATCATTGCTCTGGAAAACTATAATATAAAAGTCATTCCTCTCTTGAATAGCACATGGGAAAAAACGAATAAAGTCTGTGTTGCCACCTCGCAGGCAGGTTTTGTTTTCTTAAGTAATGCCAATCTACGGATGCTGTATTAAGCAATGTGTAACTTGAGTTACTGCAGCCAGGCGCATTTGATCATTGGTCTGGAAAACTATAATATAAAATTAATTCGTCTCTTTAATAGCGCATGGGAAAAAACGAATAAAGGCTGTGTTACCACCCCACAGGCAGGTTTTGTTTTATTAAGTAATGCCAATCTACGGATGCTGTATTAAGCAATGTGTAACTATAACTACAGCAGCCAGGCGCATTTGATCATTGCTCTGGAAAACTATAATATAAAAGTCATGCCTCTCTTTAATAGCACATGGGAAAAAACGAATAAAGCCATGTTACCACCTCGCAGGCAGGTTTTGCTTTATTAAGTAATGCCAATCTATGGACTCTCTATTAAGCAATGTGTAACTAGAGCTACAGCAGCCAGGCGCATTTGATCATTGCTCTGGAAAACTATGATATAAAAGTCATTCCTCTCTTGAATAGCACATGGGAAAAAACGAATAAAGCCTGTGTTACCACCTCGCAGGCAGGTTTTGTTTTATTAAGTAATGCCAATCTACGGATGCTGTATTAAGAAATGTGTAACTAGAGCTACAGCAGCTAGGCGCATTTGATCAATGCTCTATAAGACTATAATATAAAAGTCATTCCTCTCTTGAATAGCACATGGGAAAAAACGGATAAAGCATGTGTTACCACCTCGCAGGCAGGTTTTGTTTTATTAAGTAATGCCAATCTACGGATGCTCTATTAAGCAAATGTGTAACTAGAGCTACAGGAGCCAGGCGCATTTGATCATTGCTCTGGAAAACTATAATATAAAAGTCATTCCTCTCTTGAATAGCAAATGGGAAAAAAAGAATAAAGCCTGTGTTACCACCTCGCAGGCAGGTTTTGTTTTCTTAAGTAATGCCAATATACGGATGCTGTATTAAGCAATGTGTAACTAGAGCTACAGCAGCCAGGCGCATTTGATCATTGCTCTGGAAAACTATAATATAAAAGTCATTCCTTTCTTGAATAGCACATGGGAAAAAACGAATAAAGCCTGTATTACCACCCCGCAAACAAGTTTTGTTTTATTAAGTAATGCCAATCTACGGATGCTGTATTAAGCAATGTGTAACTAGAGCTACAGCAGCCAGGCGCATTGGACCATTGCTCTGGAAAACTATAATATAAAAGTCATTCCTCTCTTTAATAGCACATGGGAAAAAACGAATAAAGCCGTGTTACCACCTCGCAGGGAGGTTTTGCGTTATTAAGTAATACCAATCTATGGACTCTCTATTAAGCAATGTGTAACTAGAGCTACAGCAGCCAGACGCATTTGATCATTGCTCTGGAAAACTATAATATAAAAGACATTCCTCTCTTGAATAGCACATGGGAAAAAACGAATAAAGCCTGTGTTACCACCCCGCAGGCAGGTTTTGTTTTATTAAGTAATGCCAATCTACGGATGCTGTATTAAGCAATGTGTGACTAGAGCTATAGCAGCCAGGCGCATTTGATGTTTGCTCTGGAAAACTATAATATAAAAGTCGTTCCTCTCTTGAATAGCACATGGGAAAAAACGAATAAAGCCTGTGTTACCACCTCGCAGGCAGGTTTTGTTTCCTTAAGTAATGCCAATCTACGGATGCTGTATTAAGCAATGTGTAACTAGAGCTACAGCAGCCAGGCGCATTTGATCATTGCTCTGGAAGACTATAATATAAAAGTCATTCCTCTCTTGAATAGCACATGGGAAAAAACGAACGAAGCCTGTGTTACCACCTCGCAGGCAGGTATTGTTTTATTAAGTAATGCCAATCTACGGATGCTGTATTAAGCAATGTGTAACTATAACTACAGCAGCCAGGCGCATTTGATCATTGCTCTGGAAAACTATAATATAAAAGTCATTCCTCTCTTGAATAGCACATGGGAAAAAACGAATAAAGCCTGTGTTACCACCCCGCAGGCAGGTTTTGTTTTATTAAGTAATGCCAATCTACGGATGCTGTATTAAGCAATGTGTAACTAGAGCTACAGCAGCCAGGCGCATTTGATCAGTGCTCTGGAAAACTATAATATAAAAGTCATTCCTCTCTTGAATAGCACATGGGAAAAAACGAATAAAGCCTGTGTTACCACCCCGCAGGCAGGTTTTGTTTTATTAAGTAATGCCAATCTACGGATGCTGTATTAAGCAATGTGTAACTAGAGCTACAGCAGCCAGGCGCATTTGATCAATGCTCTGGAAAACTATAATATAAAAGTCATTCCTCTCTTGAATAGAAAATGAGAAAAAACGAATAAAGCCTGTGTTACCACCTCGCAGGCAGGTTTTGTTTTCTTAAGTAATGCCAATCTACGGATGCTGTATTAAGCAATGTGTAACTAGAGCTACAGCAGCATGGAGCATTTGATAAGTGTTCTGGAAAACTGTAATATAAAAGTCATTCCTCTCTTGAATAGCACATGGGAAAAAACTAATAAAGCCTGTGTTACCACCTCACAGGCAGGTTTTGTTTTATTAAGTAATGCAAATCTACGGACTCTCCATTAAGCAATGTGTAACTAGAGCTATAGCAGCCAGGCGCATTTCATCATTGCTCTGGAAAACTATAATATAAAAACCATTCCTCTCTTGAATAGCACATGGGAAAAAACGAATAGAGCCTGTGTTACCACCTCACAGGCAGGTTTTGTTTTATTAAGTAATGCCAATCTACGGATGCTGTATTAAGCAATGTGTAACTAGAGCTACAGCAGCCAGGCGCATTTGATCATTGCTCTGGAATACTATAATATAAAAGTCATTCCTCTCTTGAACAGCACATGGGAAAAAACGAATAAAGCCTGTGTTACCACCTCGCAGGCAGGTTTTGTTTTATTAAGTAATGCCAATCTACGGATGCTGTATTTAGCAATGTGTAACTAGAGCTACAGCAGCCAGGCGCATTTGATCATTGCTCTGGAAAGCTATAATATAATAGTCATTCCTCTCTTGTTTAGGACATAGGAAAAAACGAATAAAGCCTGTGTGACCACCTCGCAGGCAGGTTTTGTTTTATTAAGTAATGCCAATCTGCGGATGCTGTATTAAGCAATGTGTAACTAGAGCTACAGCAGCCAGGCGCATTTGATCATTGCTCTGGAAAGCTATAATGTAATAGTCATTCCTCTCTTGTTTAGCACATGGGAAAAAACGAATAAAGCCTGTTTACCACCTCGCAGGCAGGTTTCGTTTTATTAAGCAATGCCAATCTACGGATGCTGTATTAAGCAATGTGTAACTAGAGCTATAGCAGCCAGGCGCATTTGATCATTGCTCTGGAAAACAATAATATTAATGTCATTCCTCTCTTGAATAGCACATGGGAAAAAACGAATAAAGCCTGTGTTACCACCCCACAGGCCGGTTTTGTTTTATTAAGTAATGCCAATTACGGATGCTGTATTAAGCAATGTGTAACAACAGCTACAGCAGCCAAGCGCATTTGATCGTTGCTCTGGAAATCTATAACATAAAAGTCATTCCTCTCTTGAATAGCACATGGGAAAAAACGAATGAAGCCTGTGTTACCACCTCGCAGGCAGGTTTTTTTTCTTAAGTAATGCCAATCTACGGATGCTGTATTAAGCTATGTGTAACTAGAGCTACAGCAGCCAGGCGCATTTGATCATTACTCTGGAAAGCTATAATATAATAGTCATTCCTCTCTTGTTTAGCACATGGGAAAAAACGAATAAAGCCTGTGTTACCACCTCGCAGGCAGGTTGTGTTTTATTAAGTAATGCCAATCTACGGATGCTGTATTAAGCAATGTGTAACTAGAGCTACAGCAGCCAGGCGCATTTGATCATTGCTCTGGAAAACTATAATATAAAAGACATTCGTTTCTTGAGTAGCACATGGGAAAAAACGAATAAAGCCTGTGTTACCATCTCGCAGGCAGGTTTTGTTTTATTAAGTAATGCCAATATACGGATGCTGTATTAAGCAATGTGTAACTAGAACTACAGCAGCCAGGCGCATTTGAACTTTGCTCTGGAAATCTTTAATATAAAAGTCATTCCTCTCTTGAATAGCACATGGGAAAAAACGAATAAAGCCTGTGTTACCACCCCGCAGGCAGGTTTTGTTTTATTAAGTAATGCCAATCTACGGATGCTGTATTAAGCAATGTGTGACTGGAGCTATTGCAGCCAGGCGTATTTGATCATTGCTCTGGAAAACTATAATATAAAAGTCATTCCTCTCTTGAATAGCACATGGGAAAAAACGAATAAAGCCTGTGTTACCACTCCGCAGGCAGGTTTTGTTTTATTAAGTAATGCCAATCTACGGATGCTGTATTAAGCAATGTGTAACTAGAGCTACAGCAGCCAGCCGCATTTGATCATTGCTCTGGAAAACTATAATATAAAAGTCATTCCTCTCTTGAATAGCACATGGGAAAAAGCGAATGAAGAATGTGTTACCATCTCACAGGCAGGTTTTGTTTTATTAAGTAATGCCAATCTACAGATGCTGTATTAAGCAATGTGTAACTAGGGCTACAGCAGCGAGGCGCATTTGATCACTGCTCTGGAAAACTATAATATAAAAGTCATTCCTCTCTTGAATAGCACATTCGAAAAAACGAATAAAGCCTGTGTTACCACCCCGCAGGCCGGTTTTGTTTTATTAAGTAATGCCAATCTACGGATGCTGTATTAAGCAATGTGTAACTAGAGCTACAGCAGCCAGGCGCATTTGACCGTTGCTCTGGAAAACTATAAGATAAAAGTCATTCCTCTCTTGAATAGCACATGGAAAAAAACGAATGAAGCCTGTGTTACCACCCCGCAGGCAGGTTTTGTTTTATTAAGTAATGCCAATCTACGGATGGTGTATTAAGCAATGTGTAACTGGAGCTACAGCAGCCAGGCGCATTTGATCATTGCTCTGGGAAACTATAATATAAAAGTCTTTCCTCTCTTGAATAGCACATGAGAAAAAACGAATAAAGCCTGTGTTACCACCTCGCAGGCAGGTTTTGTTTTCTTAAGTAATGCCAATCTATGGATGCTGTATTAAGCAATGTGTAACTAGAGCTATAGCAGCCAGGAGCATTTGATCATTGCTCTGGAAAACTATAATATAAAAGTTATTCCTCTCTTGAATAGCACATGGGAAAAAACGAATAAAGCCTGTGTTACCACCTCGCAGGCAGGTTTTGTTTTCTTAAGTAATGCCAATCTATGGCTGCTGTATTAAGCAATGTGTAACTAGAGCTACAGCAGCCAGGCGCATTTGATCATTGCTCTGGAAAACTATAATATAAAAGTCATTCCTCTCTTGAATAGCACATGGGAAAAAACGAATAAAGCCTGTGTTACCATACCACAGGCAGGTTTTGTTTTATTAAGTAATGCCAATCTACTGATGCTGTATTAAGCAATGTGTAACTATAACTACAGCAGCCAGGCGCATTTGATCATTGCTCTGGAAAACTATAATATAAAAGTCATTCCTCTCTTTAATAGCACATGGGAAAAAACGAATAAAGCCTGTGTTACCACCCCACAGGCAGGTTTTGTTTTATTAAGTAATGCCAATCTACGGTAGCTGTATTAAGCAATGTGTAACTATAACTACAGCAGCCAGGCGCATTTGATCATTGCTCTGGAAAACTATAATATAAAAGTCATGCCTCTCTTTAATAGCACATGGGAAAAAACGAATAAAGCCATGTTACCACCTCGCAGGCAGGTTTTGCTTTATTTAGTAATGCCAATCTATGGACTCTCTATTAAGCAATGTGTAACTATAACTACAGCAGCCAGGCGCATTTGATCATTGCTCTGGAAAACTATAATATAAAAGTCATGCCTCTCTTTAATAGCACATGGGAAAAAACGAATAAAGCCATGTTACCACCTCGCAGGCAGGTTTTGCTTTATTAAGTAATGCCAATCTATGGACTCTCTATTAAGCAATGTGTAACTAGAGCTACAGCAGCCAGGCGCATTTGATCATTGCTCTGGAAAACTATAATATAAAAGTCATTCCTCTCTTGAATAGCACATTTGAAAAAAAGAATAAAGCCTGTGTTACCACCCCGCAGGCCGGTTTTGTTTTATTAAGTAATGCCAATCTACGGATGCTGTATTAAGCAATGTGTAACTAGAGCTACAGCAGCCAGGCGCATTTGACCGTTGCTCTGGAAAACTATAAGATAAAAGTCATTCCTCTCTTGAATAGCACATGGAAAAAAACGAATAAAGCCTGTGTTACCACCCCGCAGGCAGGTTTTGTTTTATTAAGTAATGCCAATCTACGGATGGTGTATTAAGCAATGTGTAACTAGAGCTACAGCAGCCAGGCGCATTTGATCATTGCTCTGGGAAACTATAATATAAAAGTCTTTCCTCTCTTGAATAGCACATGAGAAAAAACGAATAAAGCCTGTGTTACCACCTCGCAGGCAGGTTTTGTTTTCTTAAGTATTGCCAATCTATGGATGCTGTATTAAGCAATGTGTAACTAGAGCTATAGCAGCCAGGAGCATTTGATCATTGCTCTGGAAAACTATAATATAAAAGTTATTCCTCTCTTGAATAGCACATGGGAAAAAACGAATAAAGCCTGTGTTACCACCTCGCAGGCAGGTTTTGTTTTCTTAAGTAATGCCAATCTATGGCTGCTGTATTAAGCAATGTGTAACTAGAGCTACAGCAGCCAGGCGCATTTGATCATTGCTCTGGAAAACTATAATATAAAAGTCATTCCTCTCTTGAATAGCACATGGGAAAAAACGAATAAAGCCTGTGTTACCATACCACAGGCAGGTTTTGTTTTATTAAGTAATGCCAATCTACTGATGCTGTATTAAGCAATGTGTAACTATAACTACAGCAGCCAGGCGCATTTGATCATTGCTCTGGAAAACTATAATATAAAAGTCATTCCTCTCTTTAATAGCACATGGGAAAAAACGAATAAAGCCTGTGTTACCACCCCACAGGCAGGTTTTGTTTTATTAAGTAATGCCAATCTACGGTAGCTGTATTAAGCAATGTGTAACTATAACTACAGCAGCCAGGCGCATTTGATCATTGCTCTGGAAAACTATAATATAAAAGTCATTCCTCTCTTTAATAGCACATGGGAAAAAACGAATAAAGCCTGTGTTACCACCCCACAGGCAGGTTTTGTTTTATTAAGTAATGCCAATCTACGGTAGCTGTATTAAGCAATGTGTAACTATAACTACAGCAGCCAGGCGCATTTGATCATTGCTCTGGAAAACTATAATATAAAAGTCATGCCTCTCTTTAATAGCACATGGGAAAAAACGAATAAAGCCATGTTACCACCTCGCAGGCAGGTTTTGCTTTATTAAGTAATGCCAATCTATGGACTCTCTATTAAGCAATGTGTAACTAGAGCTACAGCATCCAGGCGCATTTGATCATTGCTCTGGAAAACTATGATATAAAAGTCATTCCTCTCTTGAATAGCACATGGGAAAAAACGAATAAAGCCTGTGTTACCACCCTGCAGGCAGGTTTTCTTTTATTAAGTAATGCCAATCTACGGATGCTGTATTAAGCAATGTGTGACTAGAGCTATAGCAGCCAGGCGCATTTGATCATTGCTATGGAAAACTATAATATAAAAGTCATTCCTCTCTTGAATAGCACATGGGAAAATACGAATAAAGCCTGTGTTACCACCTCGCAGGCAGGTTTTGTTTTCTTAAGTAATGCCAATCTACGGATGCTGTATTAAGCAATGTGTAACTAGAGCTACAGCAGCCAGGTGCATTTGATCATTGCTCTGGAAAACTATAATATAAAAGTCATTCCTCTCTTGAATAGCACATGGGAAAAAACGAACGAAGCCTGTGTTACCACCTCGCAGGCAGGTATTGTTTTATTAAGTAATGCCAATCTACGGATGCTGTATTAAGCAATGTGTAACTATAACTACAGCAGCCAGGCGCATTTGATCATTGCTCTGGAAAACTATAATATAAAAGTCATTCCTCTCTTGAATAGAACATGGGAAAAGCGAATAAAGCCTGTGTTACCACCCGACAGGCAGGTTTTGTTTTATTAAGTAATGCCTATCCACGGATGCTATATTAAGCAATGTGTAACTAGAGCTACAGCAGACAGGCGCATTTGCTCATTGCTCTGGAAAACTATAATATAAAAGTCATTCCTCTCTTGAATAGCACATGGGAAAAAACGAATAAAGCCTGTGTTACCAGATCGCAGGCAGGTTTTGTTTTCTTAATTAATGCCAATCTACGGATGCTGTATTAAGCAATGTGTAACTAGAGCTATAGCAGCCAGGCGCATTTGATCATTGCTCTGGAAAACTGTAATATAAAAGTCATTCCTCTCTTGAATAGCACATGGGAAAAAACGAATAAAGCCTTTGTTACCACCCCGCAGGCAGGTTTTGTTTTATTAAGTAATGCCTATCTACGGATGCTATATTAAGCAATGTGTAACTAGAGCTACAGCAGCCAGGCGCATTTGATCATTGCTCTGGAAAACTATAATATAAAAGTCATACCTCTCTCGAATAGCACATGGGAAAAAACGAATAAAGTCTTTGTTACCACCTCGCAGGCAGGTTTTGTTTTCTTAAGTAATGCCTATCTACGGATGCTGTATTAAGCAATGTGTAACTAGAGCTACAGCAGCCAGGCGCATTTGATCATTGTTCTGGAAAACTATAATATAAAATTCATTCCTCTCTTGAATAGCACATGGGAAAAAACGAATAAAGCCTGTGTTACCACCCCACAGGCAGGTTTTGTTTTATTAAGTAATGCCAACCTACGGATGCTGTATTAAGCAATGTGTAATTATAACTACAGCAGCCAGGCGCATTTGATCATTGCTCTGGAAAACTATAATATAAAAGTCATGCCTCTCTTTAATAGCACATGGGATAAAACGAATAAAGCCGTGTTACCACCTCGCAGGCAGGTTTTGCTTTGTTAAGTAATGCCAATCTATGGACTCTCTATTAAGCAATGTGTAACTAGAGCTACAGCAGCCAGGCGCATTTGATCATTGCTCTGGAAAACTATAATATAAAAGTCATTCCTTTCTTGAATAGCACATGGGAAAAAACGAATAAAGCCTGTGTTATCACCTCGCAGGCAGGTTTTGTTTTATTGAGTAATGCCAATCTACGGATGCAGTATTAAGCAATGTGTAACTAGAGCTACAGCAGCCAGGCGCATTTGATCATTGCCCTGGAGAACAATAATATAAAAGTCATTCCTCTCTTGAATAGCACATGGGAAAAAACGAATAAAGCCTGTGTTACCACCATGCAGGCAAGTTTTGTTTTATTAAGTAATGCCAATCTACGGATGCTGTATTATGCAATGTGTAACTAGAGCTACAGCAGCCAGGCGCATTTGATCATTGCTCTGGAAAGCTATAATATAAAAGTCATTCCTCTCTTGAATGGCACATGGGAAAAAACGAATAAAGCCTGTGTTACCACCTCGAAGGCAGGTTTTGTTTTATTAAGGAATGCCAATCTACGGATGCTGTATTAAGCAATGTGTAACTAGAGCTACAGCAGCCAGGCGCATTTGATCATTGCTCTGGAAAACTATAATATAAAAGACATTCGTTTCTTGAGTAGCACATGGGAAAAAACGAATAAAGCCTGTGTTACCACCTCGCAGGCAGGTTTTGTTTTTTTAAGTAATGCCAATATACGGATGCTGTATTAAGCAATGTGTAACTAGAGCTACAGCAGCCAGGCGCATTTGATCATTGCTCTGGAAAACTATAATATAAAAGTCATTCCTCTCTTGAATAGCACATGGGAAAAAACGAATAAAGCCTGTGTTACCACCCCGCAGGCAGGTTTTGTTTTATTAAGTAATGCCAATCTACGGATGCTGTATTAAGCAATGTGTAACTAGAGCTACAGGAGCCAGGGCATTTGATCATTCCTCTGGAAAACTATAATATAAAAGTCATTCCTCTCTTGAATAGCACATGGGAGAAAACGAATGAAGCCTGTGTTACCACCTCGCAGGCTGGTTTTGTTTTATTAAGTAATGCCAATCTACGGATGCTGTATTAAGCAATGTGTAACTAGAGCTACAGCAGCCAGGCGCATTTGAACATTGCTCTGGAAAATTATAATATAAAAGGTATTCCTCTCTTGAATAGCACATGGGAAAAAACGAATAAAGCCTGTGTTACCACCCCACAGGCCGGTTTTGTTTCATTAAGTAATGCCAATCTACGGATGCTGTATTAAGCAATGTGTAACTACAGCTACAGCAGCCAGGCGCATTTGATCGTTGCTCTGGAAAACTATAACATAAAAGTCAATGCTCTCTTGAATAGCACATGGGAAAAAACGAATAAAGTTTGTGTTACCACCCCGCAGGCAGGTTTTGTTTTATTATGTAATGCCAATCTACGGATGCTGTATCAAGCAATGTGTAACTAGAGCTACAGCAGCCAGCCGCATTTCATCATTGCTCTGGAAAACTATAATATAAAAGTCTTTCCTCTCTTGTATAGCACATGAGAAAAACGAATAAAGCCTGTGTTACCACCTCGCAGGCAGGTTTTGTTTTCTTAAGTAACGCCAATCTACGGATGCTGTATCAAGCAATGTGTAACTAGAGCTATAGCAGCCAGGCGCATTTGATCATTGCTCTAGAAAACTATAATATAAAAGACATTCCTCACTTGAATAGCACATGGGAAAAAACGAATAAAGCCTGTGTTACCACCCCACAGGCAGGTTTTGTTTTATTAAGTAATGCCAATCTACGGATGCTGTATTAAGCAATGTGTAACTATAACTACAGCAGCCAGCGCATTTGATCATTGCTCTGGAAAACTATAATATAATAGTCATTCCTCTCTTGAATAGCACATGGGAAATAACGAATAAAGGCTGTGTTACCACCCCGCAGGCAGGTTTTACTTTATTAAGTAATTTCTATCTACAGATGCTATATTAAGCAATGTGTAACTAGAGCTACAGCAGCCAGGCGCATTTGATCATTGCTCTGGAAAACTATAATATAAAAGTCATTCCTCTCTTGAATAGCACATGGGAGAAAACGAATGAAGCCTGTGTTACCACCTCGCAGGCTGGTTTTGTTTTTTTAAGTAATGCCAATCTACGGATGGTGTATTAAGCAATGTGTAACTAGAGCTACAGCAGCCAGGCGCATTTGATCATTGCTCTGGAAAATTATAATATAAAAGGTATTCCTCTCTTGAATAGCACATGGGAAAAAACGAATAAAGCCTGTGTTACCACCCCACAGGCCGGTTTTGTTTCATTAAGTAATGCCAATCTACGGATGCTGTATTAAGCAATGTGTAACTACAGCTACAGCAGCCAGGCGCATTTGATCGTTGCTCTGGAAAACTATAACATAAAAGTCAATGCTCTCTTGAATAGCACATGGGAAAAAACGAATAGAGTTTGTGTTACCACCCCGCAGGCAGGTTTTGCTTTATTATGTAATGCCAATCTACGGATGCTGTATCAAGCAATGTGTAACTAGAGCTACAGCAGCCAGCCGCATTTCATCATTGCTCTGGAAAACTATAATATAAAAGTCTTTCCTCTCTTGTATAGCACATGAGAAAAACGAATAAAGCCTGTGTTACCACCTCGCAGGCAGGTTTTGTTTTATTAAGTAATGCCAATCTACGGATGCTGTATTAAGCAATGTGTAACTAGAGCTATAGCAGCCAGGCGCATTTGATCATTGCTCTAGAAAACTATAATATAAAAGACATTCCTCACTTGAATAGCACATGGGAAAAAACGAATAAAGCCTGTGTTACCACCCCACAGGCAGGTTTTGTTTTATTAAGTAATGCCAATCTACGGATGCTGTATTAAGCAATGTGTAACTATAACTACAGCTGCCAGCGCATTTGATCATTGCTCTGGAAAACTATAATATAATAGTCATTCCTCTCTTGAATAGCACATGGGAAATAACGAATAAAGGCTGTGTTACCACCCCGCAGGCAGGTTTTACTTTATTAAGTAATTTCTATCTACAGATGCTATATTAAGCAATGTGTAACTAGAGCTACAGCAGCCAGGCGCATTTGATCATTGCTCTGGAAAACTATAATATAAAAGTCATTCCTCTCTTGAATAGCACATGGGAAAAAACGATTAAAGCCTGTGTTACCACCTCACAGGCAGGTTTTGTTTTCTTAAGTAATGCCAATCTACGGATGCTGTATTAAGCATTCTGTAGCTAGAGCTACAGAAGCCAGGCGCATTTGATCATTGCTCTGGAAAACTATAATATGAAAGTCATTCCTCTCTTGAATAGCACATGGGAAAAAACGAATAAAGCCTGTGTTACCACCTCGCAGGCAGGTTTTGTTTTATTAAGTAATGCCAATCTACGGATGCTGTATTAAGCAATGTGTAACTAGAGCTACAGCAGCCAGGCGCATTTGATCATTGCTCTGGAAAACTATAATATAAAAGTGATTCCTCTCTTGAGTAGCACATGGGAAAAAACGAATAAAGCCTGTGTTACCACCCCGCAGGCAGGTTTTGTTTTATTAAGTAATGCCAATCTACGGATGCTGCATTAAGCAATGTGTAACTAGAGCTACAGCAGCCTGGCTCATTTGATCATTGCTCTGGAAAACTATAATATAAAAGGCATTCCTCTCTTGAATAGCACATGGGAATAAACGAATAAAGCCTGTGTTACCACCTCGCAGGCAGGTTTTGTTTTATTAAGTAATGCCAATCTACGAATGCTGTATTAAGCAATGTGAAACTATAGCTACAGCAGCCAGGCGCATTTGATCGTTGCTCTGGGAAACTATAATATAAAAGTCATTCCTCTCTTGAATAGCTCATGGGAAAAAACGAATAAAGCCTGTGTTACCAACTCGCAGGCAGGTTTTGTTTTATTAAGTAATGCCAATCTACGAATGCTGTATTAAGCAATGTGTAACTAGAGCTACAGCTGCTAGGCGCATTTATTCATTGCTCCGGAAAGCTATAATATAATAGTCATTCCTCTCTTGTTTAGCACATGGGAAAAAACGAATAAAGCCTGTGTTACCACCTTGCAGGCAGGTTTTGTTTTATTAAGTAGTGCCAATCTACGGATGCTGTATTAAGCAATGTGTAACTAGAGCTATAGCAGCCGGGCGCATTTGATCATTGCTCTGGAAAACAATAATATAAAAGTCATTCCTCTCTTGAATAGCACATGGGAAAAAACGAATAAAGCCTGTGTTACCACCTCGTAGGCAGGTTTTGTTTTATTAAGTAATGCCAATCGATGGATGCTGTATTAAGCAATGTGTAACTAGAGCTATAGCAGCCAGGCGCATTTGATCATTGCTCTGGAAAACTATAATATAAAAGTCATTCCTGTCTTGAATAGCACATGGGAAAAAACGAATAAAGCCTGTGTTACCACCTCGCAGGCAGGTTTTGTTTTATTAAGTAATGCCAATCTACGGATGATGTATTAAGCAATGTGAAACTAGAGCTACAGCAGCCAGGCGCATTTGATCATTGCTCTGGAAAACTATAATATAAAAGTCATTCCTCTCTTGAAAAGCACATGGGAAAAAACGAATAATGCCTGTGTTACACCCCGCAGGCAGGTTTTGTTTTATTAAGTAATGCCAATCTACGGATGCTGTATTAAGCAATGTGTAACTAGAGCTACAGCAGCCAGGCGCATTTGATCATTGCTCTGGAAAGCAATAATATAATAGTCATTCCTCTCCTGTTTAGCACATGGGAAAAAACGAATAAAGCCTGTGTTACCACCTCGCAAGCAGGTTTTGTTTTCTTAAGTAATGCCAATCTACGGATGCTGTATTAAGCAATGTGTAACTAGAGCTACAGCAGCCAGGCGCATTTGATCATTGCTCTGGAAAACTATAATATAAAAGTCATTCCTCTCTTGAATAGCACATGGGAAAAAACGAATGAAGCCTGTGTTACCACTTCACAGGCAGGTTTTGTTTTATTAAGTAATGCCAATCTGCGGATGCTGTATTAAGCAATGTGTAACTTGAGCTACAGCAGCCAGGCGCATTTGATCATTGCTCTGGAAAACTATAATATAAAAGTCATTCCTCTCTTGAATAGCACATGGGAAAAAACGAATAAAACCTGTGTTACCACCACGCAGGCCGGTTTTGATTTATTAAGTAATGCCAATCTACGGATGCTGTATTAAGCAATGTGTAACTAGAGCTACTGCAGCCAGGCGCATTTGATCGTTGCTCTGGAAAACTATAACATAAAAGTCATTCCTCTCTTTAATAGCACATGGGAAGAAACGAACAAGGCCTGTGTTACCACCTCGCAGGCAGGTCTTGTTTTCTTAAGTAATGCCAATCTACGGATGCTGTATTAAGCAATGTGTAACTAGAGCTACAGCAGCCAGGCGCATTTGATCATTGCTCTGGAAAACTATAATATAAAAGTCATTCCTCTCTAGAATAGCACATGGGAAAAAACGAATAAAGCCTGTGTTACCACCTCGCAGGCAGGTTTTGTTTTATTAAGTAATGCCAATCTACGGATGCTGTATTAAGCAATGTGTAACTAGAGCTACAGCAGCCAGGCGCATTTGATCATTGCTCTGGAAAACTATAATATAAAAGTCATTCCTCTCTTGAATAGCATATGAGAAAAAACGAATAAAGCCTGTGTTACCACCTCGCAGGCAGGTTTTGTTTTCTTAAGTAACGCCAATCTACGGATGCTGTATTAAGCAATGTGTAACTAGTGCTACAGCAGCCAGGCGCATTGGATCATTGCTCTGGAAAACTATAATACAAAAGTCATTCCTCTCTTGAATAGCACATGGGAAAAGACGAATAAAGCCTGTGTTACCACCTCGCAGGCAGGTTGTCTTTTATTAAGTAATGCCAATCTACGGATGCTGTACTAAGCAATGTGTAACTAGAGCTACAGCAGCCAGGCGCATTTGATCATTGCTCTGGAAAACTATAATATAAAAGTCATTCCTCTCTTGAATAGCACATGGGAAAAAACGAATAAAGCCTGTGTTACCACCAGGCATGCAGGTTTTGTATTATTAGGTAATGCCAATCTACGGATGCTGTATTAATCAATGTATAACTAGAGCTACAGCAGCCAGGTTCATTTGATCATTGCTCTGGAAAACTATAATATAAAAGTCATTCCTCTCTTGAATAGCACATGGGAATAAACGAATAAAGCCTGTGTTACCACCTCGCAGGCAGGTTTTGTTTTATTAAGTAATGCCAATCTACGGATGCTGTATTAAGCAATGTGTAACTAGAGCTACAGCAGCCAGGCGCATTTGATCGTTGCTGTGGAAAACTATAATATAAAAGTCATTCCCCTCTTGAATAGCACATGGGAAAAAACGAATAAAGCCTGTGTTAACACCCCGCAGGCAGATTTTGTTTTAGGAGGTAATGCCAATCTATGGATGCTGTATTAAGCAATGTGTAACTAGAGCTACAGCAGCCAGGCGCATTTGATCAATGCTCTGGTAAACTATAATATAAAAGTCATTCCTCTCTTGAATAGCACATGGGAAAAACGAATAAAGCCTGAGTTACCACCTCGCAGGCTGGTCTTGTTTCATTAAGTAATGCCAATCTACGGATGCTGTATTAAGCAGTGTGTAACTAGAGCTAAGGCAGCCAGGCGCATTTGACCATTGCTCTGGAAAACTATAAAATGAAAGACATTCCTCTCTTGAATAGCACATGGGAAAAAACGAATAAAGCCTGTGTTACCACCTCGCAGGCAGGTTTCGTTTTATTAAGAAATGCCAATATATGGATGCTGTATTAAGCAATGTGTAACTACAGCTACAGCAGCCAGGCGCATTTGATCATTGCTCTGGAAAACTATAATATAAAAGTCATTCCTCTCTTGAATAGCACATGGGAAAAAACGAATAAAGCCTGTGTTACCACCCCACAGGCAGGTTTTGTTTTATTAAGTAATGCCAATCTACGGATGCTGTATTAAGCAATGTGTAACTATAACTACAGCAGCCAGCGCATTTGATCATTGCTCTGGAAAACTATAATATAATAGTCATTCCTCTCTTGAATAGCACATGGGAAATAACGAATAAAGGCTGTGTTACCACCCCGCAGGCAGGTTTTACTTTATTAAGTAATTTCTATCTACAGATGCTATATTAAGCAATGTGTAACTAGAGCTACAGCAGCCAGGCGCATTTGATCATTGCTCTGGAAAACTATAATATAAAAGTCATTCCTCTCTTGAATAGCACATGGGAAAAAACGATTAAAGCCTGTGTTACCACCTCACAGGCAGGTTTTGTTTTCTTAAGTAATGCCAATCTACGGATGCTGTATTAAGCAATCTGTAGCTAGAGCTACAGAAGCCAGGCGCATTTGATCATTGCTCTGGAAAACTATAATATGAAAGACATTCCTCTCCTGAATAGCACATGGGAAAAAACGAATAAAGCCTGTGTTACCACCTCGCAGGCAGGTTTTGTTTTATTAAGTAATGCCAATCTACGGATGCTGTATTAAGCAATGTGTAACTAGAGCTACAGCAGCCAGGCGCATTTGATCATTGCTCTGGAAAACTATAATATAAAAGTGATTCCTCTCTTGAGTAGCACATGGGAAAAAACGAATAAAGCCTGTGTTACCACCCCGCAGGCAGGTTTTGTTTTATTAAGTAATGCCAATCTACGGATGCTGCATTAAGCAATGTGTAACTAGAGCTACAGCAGCCTGGCTCATTTGATCATTGCTCTGGAAAACTATAATATAAAAGGCATTCCTCTCTTGAATAGCACATGGGAATAAACGAATAAAGCCTGTGTTACCACCTCGCAGGCAGGTTTTGTTTTATTAAGTAATGCCAATCTACGAATGCTGTATTAAGCAATGTGAAACTAGAGCTACAGCAGCCAGGCGCATTTGATCGTTGCTCTGGGAAACTATAATATAAAAGTCATTCCTCTCTTGAATAGCACATGGGAAAAAACGAATAAAGCTTGTGTTACCAACTCGCAGGCAGGTTTTGTTTTATTAAGTAATGCCAATCTACGAATGCTGTATTAAGCAATGTGTAACTAGAGCTACAGCTGCTAGGCGCATTTATTCATTGCTCCGGAAAGCTATAATATAATAGTCATTCCTCACTTGTTTAGCACATGGGAAAAAACGAATAAAGCCTGTGTTACCACCTCGCAGGCAGGTTTTGTTTTATTAAGTAGTGCCAATCTACGGATGCTGTATTAAGCAATGTGTAACTAGAGCTATAGCAGCCGGGCGCATTTGATCATTGCTCTGGAAAACAATAATATAAAAGTCATTCCTCTCTTGAATAGCACATGGGAAAAAACGAATAAAGCCTGTGTTACCACCTCGCAGGCAGGTTTTGTTTTATTAAGTAATGCCAATCGATGGATGCTGTATTAAGCAATGTGTAACTAGAGCTATAGCAGCCAGGCGCATTTGATCATTGCTCTGGAAAACTATAATATAAAAGTCATTCCTGTCTTGAATAGCACATGGGAAAAAACGAATAAAGGCTGTGTTACCACCCCGCAGGCAGGTTTTGTTTTATGATGTGATGCCAATCTACGAATGCTGTATTAAGCAATGTGTAACTAGAGCTACAGCAGCCAGGCGCATTTGATCATTGCTCTGGAAAACTATAATATAAAAGTCATTCCTGTCTTGAATAGCACATGGGAAAAATCGAATAAAGGCTGTGTTACCACCTCGCAGGCAGGTTTTGTTTTATTAAGTAATGCCAATCTACGGATGATGTATTAAGCAATGTGAAACTAGAGCTACAGCAGCCAGGCGCATTTGATCATTGCTCTGGAAAACTATAATATAAAAGTCATTCCTCTCTTGAAAAGCACATGGGAAAAAACGAATAATGCCTGTGTTACACCCCGCAGGCAGGTTTTGTTTTATTAAGTAATGCCAATCTACGGATGCTGTATTAAGCAATGTGTAACTAGAGCTACAGCAGCCAGGCGCATTTGATCATTGCTCTGGAAAGCAATAATATAATAGTCATTCCTCTCCTGTTTAGCACATGGGAAAAAACGAATAAAGCCTGTGTTACCACCTCGCAAGCAGGTTTTGTTTTCTTAAGTAATGCCAATCTACGGATGCTGTATTAAGCAATGTGTAACTAGAGCTACAGCAGCCAGGCGCATTTGATCATTGCTCTGGAAAACTATAATATAAAAGTCATTCCTCTCTTGAATAGCACATGGGAAAAAACGAATGAAGCCTGTGTTACCACTTCACAGGCAGGTTTTGTTTTATTAAGTAATGCCAATCTGCGGATGCTGTATTAAGCAATGTGTAACTAGAGCTACAGCAGCCAGGCGCATTTGATCATTGCTCTGGAAAACTATAATATAAAAGTCATTCCTCTCTTGAATAGCACATGGGAAAAAACGAATAAAACCTGTGTTACCACCACGCAGGCCGGTTTTGATTTATTAAGTAATGCCAATCTACGGATGCTGTATTAAGCAATGTGTAACTAGAGCTACTGCAGCCAGGCGCATTTGATCGTTGCTCTGGAAAACTATAACATAAAAGTCATTCCTCTCTTTAATAGCACATGGGAAGAAACGAACAAGGCCTGTGTTACCACCTCGCAGGCAGGTCTTGTTTTCTTAAGTAATGCCAATCTACGGATGCTGTATTAAGCAATGTGTAACTAGAGCTACAGCAGCCAGGCGCATTTGATCATTGCTCTGGAAAACTATAATATAAAAGTCATTCCTCTCTAGAATAGCACATGGGAAAAAACGAATAAAGCCTGTGTTACCACCTCGCAGGCAGGTTTTGTTTTATTAAGTAATGCCAATCTACGGATGCTGTATTAAGCAATGTGTAACTAGAGCTACAGCAGCCAGGCGCATTTGATCATTGCTCTGGAAAACTATAATATAAAAGTCATTCCTCTCTTGAATAGCATATGAGAAAAAACGAATAAAGCCTGTGTTACCACCTCGCAGGCAGGTTTTGTTTTCTTAAGTAACGCCAATCTACGGATGCTGTATTAAGCAATGTGTAACTAGTGCTACAGCAGCCAGGCGCATTGGATCATTGCTCTGGAAAACTATAATACAAACGTCATTCCTCTCTTGAATAGCACATGGGAAAAGACGAATAAAGGCTGTGTTACCACCTCGCAGGCAGGTTGTCTTTTATTAAGTAATGCCAATCTACGGATGCTGTATTAAGCAATGTGTAACTAGAGCTACAGCAGCCAGGCGCATTTGATCATTGCTCTGGAAAACTATAATATAAAAGTCATTCCTCTCTTGAATAGCACATGGGAAAAAACGAATAAAGCCTGTGTTACCACCAGGCATGCAGGTTTTGTATTATTAGGTAATGCCAATCTACGGATGCTGTATTAATCAATGTATAACTAGAGCTACAGCAGCCAGGTTCATTTGATCATTGCTCTGGAAAACTATAATATAAAAGTCATTCCTCTCTTGAATAGCACATGGGAATAAACGAATAAAGCCTGTGTTACCACCTCGCAGGCAGGTTTTGTTTTATTAAGTAATGCCAATCTACGGATGCTGTATTAAGCAATGTGTAACTAGAGCTACAGCAGCCAGGCGCATTTGATCGTTGCTGTGGAAAACTATAATATAAAAGTCATTCCCCTCTTGAATAGCACATGGGAAAAAACGAATAAAGCCTGTGTTAACACCCCGCAGGCAGATTTTGTTTTAGGAGGTAATGCCAATCTATGGATGCTGTATTAAGCAATGTGTAACTAGAGCTACAGCAGCCAGGCGCATTTGATCAATGCTCTGGTAAACTATAATATAAAAGTCATTCCTCTCTTGAATAGCACATGGGAAAAACGAATAAAGCCTGTGTTACCACCTCGCAGGCAGGTCTTGTTTCATTAAGTAATGCCAATCTACGGATGCTGTATTAAGCAGTGTGTAACTAGAGCTAAGGCAGCCAGGCGCATTTGACCATTGCTCTGGAAAACTATAAAATGAAAGACATTCCTCTCTTGAATAGCACATGGGAAAAAACGAATAAAGCCTGTGTTACCACCTCGCAGGCAGGTTTCGTTTTATTAAGAAATGCCAATATATGGATGCTGTATTAAGCTATGTGTAACTTGAGCCACAGCAGCCAGGCGCATTTTATCATTGCTCTGGAAAACTATAATATAAAAGTCATTCCTCTCTTGAATAGCACATGGGAAAAAACGAATAAAGCCTGTGTTACCACCTCGCAGGCAGGTTGTGTTTTATTAAGTAATGCCAATCTACGGATGCTGTATTAAGCAATGTGTAACTAGAGCTACAGCAGCCAGGCGCATTTGATCATTGCTCTGGAAAACTATAATATAAAAGTCATTCCTCTCTTAAATAGCACATGGGAAAAAACGAATAAAGCTAGTGTTACCACCTCGCACGCAGGTTTTTTATTATTAGGTAATGCCAATCTATGGATACTGTATTAATCAATGTATAACTAGAGCTACAACAGCCAGGCTCATTTGATCATTGCTCTGGTAAACTATAATATAAAAGTCATTCCTCTCTTGAATAGCACATGGGAATAAACGAATAAAGCCTGTGTTACCACCTCGCAGGCAGGTTTTGTTTTATTAAGTAATGCCAATCTACGGATGCTGTATTCAGCAATGTGTAACTACAGCTACAGCAGCCAGGTGCATTTGATCATTGCTCTGGAAAACAATAATATAAAAGTCATTCCTCTCTTGAATAGCACTTGGAAAAAACGAATAAAGCCTGTGTTACCACCTCGCAGGCAGGTTTTGTTTTATTAAGTAATGCCAATCTACGGATGCTGTATTAAGCAATGTGTAACTAGAACTACAGCAGCCAGGCGCATTTGATCATTGCTCTGGTAAACTATAATATAAAAGTCATTCCTCTCTTGAATAGCACATGGGAAAAAACGAATAAAGCCTGTGTTACCACCTCGCAGGCAGGTTTTGTTTTATTAAGTAATGCCAATCTACGGATGCTGTATTAAGCAATGTGTAACTAGAGCTACAGCAGGCAGGCGCATTTGATCATTGCTCTCGAAAACTATAATATAAAAGTCATTCCTCTCTTGAATAGAACATGAGAAAAAACGAATGAAGCCAGTGTTACCACCTCGCAGACAGGTTTCGTTTTATTAAGTAATGCCAATCTACGGATGCTGTATTAAGCAATGTGTAACTAGAGCTACAGCAGCCAAGCGCATTTGATCATTGCTCTGGAAAACTATAATATAAAAGTCACTCCTCTCTTGAATAGCACATGAGAAAAAACGAATAAAGCATGTGTTACCACCTCGCAGGCAGGTCTTGTTTTCTTAAGTAATGCCAATCTACGGATGCTGTATTAAGCAATGTGTAACTAGAGCTACAGCAACCTGGCGCATTTGATCATTGCTCTGGAAAACTATAATATAAAGGTCATTCCTCTCTTGAATAGCACATGGGAAAAAACGAATAAAGCCTGTGTTACCACCCCGCAGGCAGGTTTTATTTTATTAAGTAATGCCAATCTACGGATGCTGTATTAAGCAATGTGTAACTATAGCTACAGCAGCCAGGCACATTTGATCATTGCTCTGGAAAACTATAATATAAAAGTCATTCCTCTCTTGAATAGCACATGGGAAAAAACGGATAAAGCCGTGTTACCACCTCGCAGGCAGGTTTTGTTTTATTAAGTAATGCCAATCTACGAACTCTCTATTAAGCAATGTGTAATTAGAGCTATAGCAGCCAGGCGCATTTGATCATTGCTCTGGAAAACTATAATATAAAAGTCATTCCTCTCTTGAATAGCACATGGGAAAAAACGAATAAAGCCTGTGTTACCACCTCGCAGGCAGGTATTGTTTTATTAAGTAATGCCAATCTACGGATGTTGTATTAAGCAATGTATAACTAGAGCTACAGCAGCCAGGCGCATTTGATCATTGCTCTGGAAAACTAGAATATAAAAGTCATTCCTCTCTTGAGTAGCACATGGGAAAAAACGAATAAAGCCTGTGTTACCACCTCGCAGGCAGGTTTTGTTTTACTAAGTAATACCAATCTACGGATGCTGTATTAAGCAATGTGTAACTAGATCTACAGCAGCCAGGCGCATTTGATCATTGCTCTGGAAAACTATAATATAAAAGTCATTCCTCTCTTGAATAGCACATGGGAAATAACGAATAAAGCCTGTGTTACCACGCCGCAGGCAGGTTTTGTTTTCTTAAGTAATGCCAATCTACGGATGCTGTATTAAGCAATGTGTAACTAGAGCTACAGCAGCCAGGCGCATTTGATCATTGCTCTGGAAAACTATAATATAAATGTCATTCCTCTCTTGAATAGCACATGGGAAAATACGAATAAAGCCTGTGCTACCACCTCGCAGGCAGGTTTTGTTTTATTAAGTAATGCCAATCTACGGATGATGTATTAAGCAATGTGAAACTAGAGCTACAGCAGCCAGGCGCATTTGATCATTGCTCTGGAAAACTATAATATAAAAGTCATTCCTCTCTTGAAAAGCACATGGGAAAAAACGAATAATGCCTGTGTTACACCCCGCAGGCAGGTTTTGTTTTATTAAGTAATGCCAATCTACGGATGCTGTATTAAGCAATGTGTAACTAGAGCTACAGCAGCCAGGCGCATTTGATCATTGCTCTGGAAAGCTATAATATAATAGTCATTCCTCTCCTGTTTAGCACATGGGAAAAAACGAATAAAGCCTGTGTTACCACCTCGCAAGCAGGTTTTGTTTTCTTAAGTAATGCCAATCTACGGATGCTGTATTAAGCAATGTGTAACTAGAGCTACAGCAGCCAGGCGCATTTGATCATTGCTCTGGAAAACTATAATATAAAAGTCATTCCTCTCTTGAATAGCACATGGGAAAAAACGAATGAAGCCTGTGTTACCACTTCACAGGCAGGTTTTGTTTTATTAAGTAATGCCAATCTGCGGATGCTGTATTAAGCAATGTGTAACTAGAGCTACAGCAGCCAGGCGCATTTGATCATTGCTCTGGAAAACTATAATATAAAAGTCATTCCTCTCATGAATAGCACATGGGAAAAAACGAATAAAACCTGTGTTACCACCACGCAGGCCGGTTTTGATTTATTAAGTAATGCCAATCTACGGATGCTGTATTAAGCAATGTGTAACTAGAGCTACTGCAGCCAGGCGCATTTGATCGTTCTCTGGAAAACTATAACATAAAAGTCATTCCTCTCTTTAATAGCACATGGGAAGAAACGAACAAAGCCTGTGTTACCACCTCGCAGGCAGGTCTTGTTTTCTTAAGTAATGCCAATCTACGGATGCTGTATTAAGCAATGCGTAACTAGAGCTACAGCAGCCAGGCGCATTTGATCATTGCTCTGGAAAACTATAATATAAAAGTCATTCCTCTCTTGAATAGCATATGAGAAAAAACGTTAAAAGCCTGTGTTACCACCTCGCAGGCAGGTTTTGTTTTCTTAAGTAATGCCAATCTACGGATGCTGTATTAAGTAATGTGTAACTAGTGCTACAGCAGCCAGGCGCATTGGATCATTGCTCTGGAAAACTATAATACAAAAGTCATTCCTCTCTTGAATAGCACATGGGAAAAGACGAATAAAGCCTGTGTTACCACCTCGCAGGCATGTTGTCTTTTATTAAGTAATGCCAATCTACGGATGCTGTATTAAGCAATGTGTAACTAGAGCTACAGCCGCCAGGCGCATTTGATCATTGCTCTGGAAAACTATAATATAAAAGTCATTCCTCTCTTGAATAGCACATGGGAAAAAACGAATAAAGCCTGTGTTACCACCACGCATGCAGGTTTTGTATTATTAGGTAATGCCAATCTACAGATGCTGTATTAATCAATGTATAACTAGAGCTACAGCAGCCAGGTTCATTTGATCATTGCTCTGGAAAACTATAATATAAAAGTCATTGCTCTCTTGAATAGCACATGGGAATAAACGAATAAAGCCTGTGTTACCACCTCGCAGGCAGGTTTTGTTTTATTAAGTAATGCCAATCTACGGATGCTGTATTAAGCAATGTGTAACTAGAGCTACAGCAGCCAGGCGCATTTGATCGTTGCTGTGGAAAACTATAATATAAAAGTCATTCCCCTCTTGAATAGAACATGGGAAAAAACGAATAAAGCCTGTGTTAACACCCCGCAGGCAGATTTGGTTTTAGGAGGTAATGCCAATCTATGGATGCTGTATTAAGCAATGTGTAACTAGAGCTACAGCAGCCAGGCGCATTTGATCAATGCTCTGGTAAACTATAATATAAAAGTCATTCCTCTCTTGAATAGCACATGGGAAAAACGAATAAAGCCTGTGTTACCACCTCGCAGGCAGGTCTTGTTTCATTAAGTAATGCCAATCTACGGATGCTGTATTAAGCAGTGTGTAACTAGAGCTAAGGCAGCCAGGCGCATTTGACCATTGCTCTGGAAAACTATAAAATGAAAGACATTCCTCTCTTGAATAGCACATGGGAAAAAACGAATAAAGCCTGTGTTACCACCTCGCAGGCAGGTTTCGTTTTATTAAGTAATGCCAATATACGGATGCTGTATTAAGCAATGTGTAACTACAGCTACAGCAGTCAGGCGCATTTGATCATTGCTCTGGAAAACTATAATATAAAAGTCATTCCTCTCTTGAATAGCACATGGGAAAAAACGAATAAAGCCTGTGTTACCACCCCGCAGGCAGGTTTTGTTTTATTAAGTAATGCCAATTAATGGATGCTGTATTAAGCAATGTGTAACTTGAGCCACAGCAGCCAGGCGCATTTTATCATTGCTCTGGAAAACTATAATATAAAAGTCATTCCTCTCTTGAATAGCACATGGGAAAAAACGAATAAAGCCTGTGTTACCACCTCGCAGGCAGGTTGTGTTTTATTAAGTAATGCCAATCTACGGATGCTGTATTAAGCAATGTGTAACTAGAGCTACAGCAGCCAGGCGCATTTGATCATTGCTCTGGAAAAGTATAATATAAAAGTCATTCCTCTCTTAAATAGCACATGGGAAAAAACGAATAAAGCTAGTGTTACCACCCCGCAGGCAGGTTTTTTATTATTAGGTAATGCCAATCTATGGATGCTGTATTAATCAATGTATAACTAGAGCTACAACAGCCAGGCTCATTTGATCATTGCTCTGGTAAACTATAATATAAAAGTCATTCCTCTCTTGAATAGCACATGGGAATAAACGAATAAAGCCTGTGTTACCACCTCGCAGGCAGGTTTTGTTATATTAAGTAATGCCAATCTACGGATGCTGTATTCAGCAATGTGTAACTACAGCTACAGCAGCCAGGTGCATTTGATCATTGCTCTGGAAAACTATAATATAAAAGTCATTCCTCTCTTGAATAGCACTTGGAAAAAACGAATAAAGCCTGTGTTACCACCTCGCAGGCAGGTTTTGTTTTATTAAGTAATGCCAATCTACGGATGCTGTATTAAGCAATGTATAACTAGAACTACAGCAGCCAGGCGCATTTGATCATTGCTCTGGTAAACTATAATATAAAAGTCATTCCTCTCTTGAATAGCACATGGGAAAAAACGAATAAAGCCTGTGTTACCACCTCGCAGGCAGGTTTTGTTTTATTAAGTAATGCCAATCTACGGATGCTGTATTAAGCAATGTGTAACTAGAGCTACAGCAGCCAGGCGCATTTGATCATTGCTCTGGAAAACTATAATATAAAAGTCATTCCTCTCTTGAATAGCACATGGGAAAAAACGAATAAAGCCTAAGTTAACACCCCGCACTCAGGTTTTGTTTCATTAAGTAATGCTAAGCTACGGATGCTGTATTAAGCAATGTGTAACTAGAGCTACAGCAGCCAGGCGCATTTGATCATTGCTCTGGAAAACTATAATATAAAAGTCATTCCTGTCTTGAATAGCACATGGGAAAAAGCGAATAAAGCCCTTGTTACCACCTCACAGGCAGGTTTTGTTTTATTAAGTAATGCCAATCTACGGATGCTGTATTAAGCAATGTGTAACTAGAGCTATAACAGCCAGGCGCATTTGATCATTGCTCTGGAAAACTATAATATAAAAGTCATTCCTCTCTTGAATAGCACATGGGAAAAAACGAATAAAGCCTGTGTTACCACCTCGCAGGCAGGTTTTGTTTTATTGAGTAATGCCAATCTACGGATGCTGAATTAAGCAATGTGTAACTAGAGCTACAGCAGCCAGGCGCATTTGATCATTGCTCTGGAAAGATATAATATAATAGTCATTCCTCTCTTGTTTAGCACATGGGAAAAAACGAATAAAGCCTGTGTTACCACCTCACAGGCAGGTTTTGTCTTATTAAGTAATGCCAATCTACGGATGCTGTATTAAGCAATGTGTAACTAGAGCTATAGCAGCCAGGCGCATTAGATCATTGCTCTGGAAAACTATAATATAAAAGTCATTCCTCTCTTGAATAGCACATGGGAAAAAACGAATAAAGCCTGTGTTACCACCCCGCAGGCAGGTTTTGTTTTCTTAAGTAATGCCAATCTACGGATGCTGTATTAAGCAATGTGTTACTAGAGCTACAGCAGCCAGGCGCATTTGATCATTGCTCTGGAAAACTATAATATAAAAGTCATTCCTGTCTTGAATAGCACATGGGAAAAAACGAATAAAGGCTGTGTTACCACCTCGCAGGCAGGTTTTGTTTTATTAAGTAATGCCAATCTACGGATGCTGTATTAAGCAATGTGTAATTAGAGCTACAGTAGCCAGGCGCATTTGATTGTTGCTCAGGAAAACTATCATATAAAATTCATTCCCCTCTTGAATAGCACATGGGAAACAACGAATGAAGCCTGTGTTACCACCCCACAGGCAGGTTTTGTTTTATTAAGTAATGCCAATCTACGGATGCTGTATTAAGCAATGTGTAACTAGAGCTACAGCAGCCAGGCGCATTTGATCATTGCTCTGGAAAGATATAATATAATAGTCATTCCTCTCTTGTTTAGCACATGGGAAAAAACGAATAAAGCCTGTGTTACCACCTCACAGGCAGGTTTTGTCTTATTAAGTAATGCCAATCTACGGATGCTGTATTAAGCAATGTGTAACTAGAGCTATAGCAGCCAGGCGCATTAGATCATTGCTCTGGAAAACTATAATATAAAAGTCATTCCTCTCTTGAATAGCACATGGGAAAAAACGAATAAAGCCTGTGTTACCACCCCGCAGGCAGGTTTTGTTTTCTTAAGTAATGCCAATCTACGGATGCTGTATTAAGCAATGTGTTACTAGAGCTACAGCAGCCAGGCGCATTTGATCATTGCTCTGGAAAACTATAATATAAAAGTCATTCCTGTCTTGAATAGCACATGGGAAAAAACGAATAAAGGCTGTGTTACCACCTCGCAGGCAGGTTTTGTTTTATTAAGTAATGCCAATCTACGGATGCTGTATTAAGCAATGTGTAATTAGAGCTACAGTAGCCAGGCGCATTTGATTGTTGCTCAGGAAAACTATCATATAAAATTCATTCCCCTCTTGAATAGCACATGGGAAACAACGAATGAAGCCTGTGTTACCACCCCACAGGCAGGTTTTGTTTTATTAAGTAATGCCAATCTACGGATGCTGTATTAAGCAATGTGTAACTAGAGCTACAGCAACCAGGCGCATTTGATCATTGCTCTGGAAAGATATAATATAATAGTCATTCCTCTCTTGTTTAGCACATGGGAAAAAACGAATAAAGCCTGTGTTACCACCTCACAGGCAGGTTTTGTTTTATTAAGTAATGCCAATCTACGGATGCTGTATTAAGCAATGTGTAACTAGAGCTATAGCAGCCAGGCGCATTTGATCATTGCTCTGGAAAACTATAATATAAAAGTCATTCCTCTCTTGAATAGTACATGGGAAAAAACGAATAAAGCATGTGTTACCACCCCGCAGGCAGGTTTTGTTTTCTTAAGTAATGCCAATCTACGGATGCTGTATTAAGCAATGTGTAACTAGAGCTACAGCAGCCAGGCGCATTTGATCATTGCTCTGGAAAACTATAATATAAAAGTCATTCCTGTCTTGAATAGCACATGGGAAAAATCGAATAAAGGCTGTGTTACCACCTCGCAGGCAGGTTTTGTTTTATGAAGTAATGCCAATCTACGGATGCTGTATTAAGCAATGTGTAATTGGAGCTACAGTAGCCAGGCGCATTTGATCGTTGCTCTGGAAAACTATCATATAAAAATCATTCCCCTATTGAATAGCACATGGGTAACAACGAATGAAGCCTGTGTTACCACCCCGCAGGCAGGTTTTGTTTTATTAAGTAATGCCAATCTACGGATGCTGTATTAAGCAATGTGTAACTAGAGCTACAGCAGCCAGGCGCATTTGATCATTGCTCTGGAAAGCTATAATATAATAGACATTCCTCTCTTGTTTAGCACATGGGAATAAACGAATAAAGCCTGTGTTACCACCTCGCAGGCAGGTTTTGTTTTATTAAGTAATGCCAATTTACGGATGTTGTATTAAGCAATGTGTAACTAGAGCTATAGCAGCCAGGCGCATTTGATCATTGCTCTGGTAAACTATAATATATAAGTCATTCCTCTCTTGAATAGCACATGGGAAAAAACGAATAAAGCCTGTGTTACCACCCCGCAGGCAGGTTTTGTTTTATTAAGTAATGCCAATCTACGGATGCTGTATTAAGCAATGTGTAACTAGAGCTACAGCAGGCAGGCGCATTTGATCATTGCTCTGGAAAACTATAATATAAAAGTGATTCCTCTCTTGAATAGCACATGAGAAAAAACGAATGAAGCCAGTGTTACCACCTCACAGGCAGGTTTCGTTTTATTAAGTAATGCCAATCTACGGATGCTGTATTAAGCAATGTATAACTAGAGCTACAGCAGCCAAGCGCATTTGATCATTGCTCTGGAAAACTATAATATAAAAGTCACTCCTCTCCTGAATAGCACATGAGAAAAACGAATAAAGCATGTGTTACCACCTCGCAGGCAGGTCTTGTTTTCTTAAGTAATGCCAATCTACGGATGCTGTATTAAGCAATGTGTAACTAGAGCTACAGCAACCTGGCGCATTTGATCATTGCTCTGGAAAACTATAATATAAAGGTCATTCCTCTCTTGAATAGCACATGGGAAAAAACGAATAAAGCCTGTGTTACCACCCCGCAGGCAGGTTTTATTTTATTAAGTAATGCCAATCTACGGATGCTGTATTAAGCAATGTGTAACTATAGCTACAGCAGCCAGGCACATTTGATCATTGCTCTGGAAAACTATAATATAAAAGTCATTCCTCTCTTGAATAGCACATGGGAAAAAACGGATAAAGCCGTGTTACCACCTCGCAGGCAGGTTTTGTTTTATTAAGTAATGCCAATCTACGAACTCTCTATTAAGCAATGTGTAATTAGAGCTATAGCAGCCAGGCGCATTTGATCATTTCTCTGGAAAACTATAATATAAAAGACATTCCTCTCTTGAATAGCACATGGGAAGAAACGGATAAGGCCTGTGTTACCACCTCGCAGGCAGGTTTTGTTTTATTAAGTAATGCCAATCTACGGATGTTGTATTAAGCAATGTGTAACTAGAGCTACAGCAGCCAGGCGCATTTGATCATTGCTCTGGAAAACAATAATATAAAAGTCATTCCTCTCTTGAGTAGCACATGGGAAAAAACGAATAAAGCCTGTGTTACCACCTCGCAGGCAGGTTTTATTTTACTAAGTAATACCAATCTACGGATGCTGTATTAAGCAATGTGTAACTAGAGCTACAGCAGCCAGGCGCATTTGATCATTGCTCTGGAAAACTATAATATAAAAGTCATTCCTCTCTTGAATAGCACATGGGAAAAAACGAATAAAGCCTGTGTTACCACCCCGCAGGCAGGTTTTGTTTTCTTAAGTAATGCCAATCTACGGATGCTGTATTAAGCAATGTGTAACTAGAGCTACAGCAGCCAGGCGCATTTGATCATTGCTCTGGAAAACTATAATATAAAAGTCATTCCTGTCTTGAATAGCACTTTGGAAAAAGCGAATAAAGCCCTTGTTACCACCTCACAGGCAGGTTTTGTTTTATTAAGTAATGCCAATCTACGGATGCTGTATTAAGCAATGTGTAACTAGAGCAATAGCAGCCAGGCGCATTTGGTCATTGCTCTGGAAAACTATAATATAAAAGTCAATCCTCTCTTGAATAGCACATGGGAAAAAACGAATAAAGCCTGTGTTACCACCTCGCAGGCAGGTTTTGTTTTATTGAGTAATGCCAATCTACGGATGCTGAATTAAGCAATGTGTAACTAGAGCTACAGCAGCCAGGCGCATTTGATCATTGCTCTGGAAAGATATAATATAATAGTCATTCCTCTCTTGTTTAGCACATGGGAAAAAACGAATAAAGTCTGTGTTACCACCTCACAGGCAGGTTGTGTCTTATTAAGTAATGCCAATCTACGGATGCTGTATTAAGCAATGTGTAACTAGAGCTATAGCAGCCAGGCGCATTTGATCATTGCTCTGGAAAACTATAATATAAAAGTCATTCCTCTCTTGAATAGCACATGGGAAAAAACGAATAAAGCCTGTGTTACCACCCGGCAGGCAGGTTTTGTTTTCTTAAGTAATGCCAATCTACGGATGCTGTATTAAGCAATGTGTAACTAGAGCTACAGCAGCCAGGCGCATTTGATCATTGCTCTGGAAAACTATAATATAAAAGTCATTCCTGTCTTGAATAGCACATGGGAAAAAACGAATAAAGGCTGTGTTACCACCTCGCAGGCAGGTTTTGTTTTATTAAGTAATGCCAAACTACGGATGCTGTATTAAGCAATGTGTAATTAGAGCTACAGTAGCCAGGCGCATTTGATCGTTGCTCTGGAAAACTATCATATAAAATTCATTCCCCTCTTGAATAGCACATGGGTAACAACGAATGAAGCCTGTGTTACCACCCCGCAGGCAGGTTTTGTTTTATTAAGTAATGCCAATTTACGGATGCTGTATTAAGCAATGTGTAACTAGAGCTACAGCAGCCAGGCGCATTTCATCATTGCTCTGGAAAACTATAATATAAAAGTCATTCCTCTCTTGTTTAGCACATGGGAAAAAACGAATAAAGCCTGTGTTACCACCTCGCAGGCAGGTTTTGTTTTATTAAGTAATGCCAATCTACGGATGCTGTATTAAGCAGTGTGTAACTAGAGCTATAGCAGCCAGGCGCATTTGATCATTGCTCTGGAAAACAATAATATAAAAGTCATTCCGCTCTTGAATAGCACATGGGAAAAAGCGAATAAAGCCCTTGTTACCACCTCACAGACAGGTTTTGTTTTATTAAGTAATGCCAATCTACGGATGCTGTATTAAGCAATGTGTAACTAGAGCTATAGCAGCCAGGCGCCTTTGATCATTGCTCTGGAAAACTATAATATAAAAGTCATTCCTCTCTTGAATAGCACATGGGAAAAAACGAATAAAGCCTGTGTTACCACCTCGCAGGCAGGTTTTGTTTTATTGAGTAAAGCCAATCTACGGATGCTGTATTAAGCAATGTGTAACTAGAGCTACAGCAGCCAGGCGCATTTGATCATTGCTCTGGAAAACTATAATATAAAAGTCATTCCTCTCTTGAATAGCACATGGGAAAAAACGAATAAAGCCTGTGTTACCACCTCACAGGCAGGTTTTGTTTTATAAAGTAATGCCAATCTACGGATGCTGTATTAAGCAATGTGTAACTAGAGCTATAGCAGTCAGGCGCATTTGATCATTGCTCTGGAAAACTATAATATAAAAGTCATTCCTCTCTTGAATAGTACATGGGAGAAATCGAATAAAGAATGTGCTACCACCTCGCAGGCAGGTTTTGTTTTCTTAAGTAATGCCAATTTACGGATGCTGTATTAAGCAATGTGTAACTAGAGCTACAGCAGCCAGGCGCATTTCATCATTGCTCTGGAAAACTATAATATAAAAGTCATTCCTCTCTTGAATAGCACATGGGAAAAAACGAATAAAGCCTGTGTTACCACGTCGCAAGCAGGTTTTGTTTTATTAAGTAATGCCAATCTACGGATGCTATATTAAGCAATGTGTAACTAGAGCTACAGCAGCCAGGCGCATTTGATCATTGCTCTGGAAAGCTATAATATAATAAATATTCCTCTCTTGTTTAGCACATGGGAAAAACGAATGAAGCCTGTGTTACCACCTCGCAGGCAGGTTTCGGTTTTATTAAGTAATGCCAATCTACGGATGATGTATTAAGCAATGTGTAACTAGAGCTACAGCAGCCAGGCGCATTTGATCATTGTTCTGGAAAACTATAGTATAAAAGACTTTCCTCTCTTGAATAGCACATGGGAAAAAACGAATAAAGCCTGTGTTACCACCTCGCAGGCAGGTTTCGTTTTATTAAGTAATGCCAATATACGGATGCTGTATCAAGCAATGTGTAACTAGAGCTACAGCAGCCAGGCGCATTTGATCATTGCTCTGGAAAACTATAATATAAAAGTCATTCCTTTCTTGAATAGCACATGGGAAAAAACGAATAAAGCCTGTGTTACCACATCACAGGCAGGTTTTGTTTTATTAAGTAATGCCAATCTACGGATGCTGCATTAAGCAATGTGTAACTAGAGATATAGCAGCCAGGCGCATTTGATCATTGCTCTGGAAAACTATAATATAAAAGTCATTCCTCTCTTGAATAGCACATGGGAAAAAACGAATAAAGCCTGTTTTAACACCCCGCAGGCTGGTTTTATTTTATTAAGTAATGCCAATCTACGGATGCTGTATTAAGCAATGTGTAACTAGAGCTACAGCAGCCAGGCGCATTTGATCATTGCTCTGGAAAACTATAATATAATAGTCATTCCTCTCTTGAATAGCACATGGGAAAAAACGAATAAAGCCTGTGTTACCACCTCGCAGGCTGGTTTTGTTTTATTAAGTGATGCCAATCTACGGATGCTGTATTAAGCAATGTGTAATTAGAGCTACAGCAGCCAGGCGCATTTGATCATTGCTCTGGAAAACTATAATATAAAAGTCATTCCTCTCTTGAATAGCACATGGGAAAAAACGAATAAAGCCTGTGTTACCACCCCGCAGGCAGGTTTTGTTTTATTAAGTAATGCCAATCTACAGATGCTGTATTAAGCAATGTGTAACTAGAGCTACAGCAGCCAGGCGCATTTGATCATTGCTCTGGAAAGCTATAATATAATAGTCATTCCTCTCTTGTTAGCACATGGGAAAAAACGAATAAAGCCTGTGTTACTAACTCGCAGGCAAGTTTTGTCTTTTTAAGTAATGCCAATCTACGGATGCTGTATTAAGCAATGTGTAACTAGAGCTACAGCAGCCAGACGCATTTGATCATTGCTCTGGATAACTATAATATAAAAGTCATTCCTCTCTTGAATAGCACATGGGAAAAAACGGATAAAGCCGTGTTACCACCTCGCAGGCAGGTTTTGTTTTATTAAGTAATACCAATCTACGAACTCTCTATTAAGCAATGTGTAATTAGAGCTATAGCAGCCAGGCGCATTTGATCATTGCTCTGGAAAACTATAATATAAAAGTCATTCCTCTCTTGAATAGCACATGGGAAGAAACGGATAAAGCCTGTGTTACCACCTCGCAGGCAGGTTTTGTTTTATTAAGTAATGCCAATCTACGGATGTTGTATTAAGCAATGTGTAACTAGAGCTACAGCAGCCAGGCGCATTTGATCATTGCTCTGGAAAACTATAATATAAAAGTCATTACTCTCTTGAGTAGCACATGGGAAAAAACGAATAAAGCCTGTGTTACCACCTCGCAGGCAGGTTTTGTTTTACTAAGTAATACATATCTACGGATGCTGTATTAAGCAATGTGTAACTAGAGCTACAGCAGCCAGGCGCATTTCATCATTGCTCTGGAAAACTATAATATAAAAGTCATTCCTCTCTTGAATAGCACATGGGAAAAAACGAATAAAGCCTGTGTTACCACCCCGCAGGCAGGTTTTGTTTTCTTAAGTAATGCCAATCTACGGATGCTGTATTAAGCAATGTGTAACTAGAGCTACAGCAGCCAGGCGCATTTGATCATTGCTCTGGAAAACTATAATATAAAAGTCATTCCTGTCTTGAATAGCACATGGGAAAAAGCGAATAAAGCCCTTGTTACCACCTCACAGGCAGGTTTTGTTTTATTAAGTAATGCCAATCTACGGATGCTGAATTAAGCAATGTGTAACTAGAGCTACAGCAGCCAGGCGCATTTGATCATTGCTCTGGAAAGATATAATATAATAGTCATTTGTCTCTTGTTTAGCACATGGGAAAAAACGAATAAAGCCTGTGTTACCACCTCACAGGCAGGTTGTGTCCTATTAAGTAATGCCAATCTACGGATGCTGTATTAAGCAATGTGTAACTAGAGCTATAGCAGCCAGGCGCATTTGATCATTGCTCTGGAAAACTATAATATAAAAGTCATTCCTCTCTTGAATAGCACATGGGAAAAAACGAATAAAGCCTGTGTTACCACCCCGCAGGCAGGTTTTGTTTTCTTAAGTAATGCCAATCTACGGATGCTGTATTAAGCAATGTGTAACTAGAGCTACAGCAGCCAGGCGCATTTGATCATTGCTCTGGAAAACTATAATATAAAAGTCATTCCTGTCTTGAATAGCACATGGGAAAGAACGAATAAAGGCTGTGTTACCACCTCGCAGGCAGGTTTTGTTTTATTAAGTAATGCCAACCTACGGATGCTGTATTAAGCAATGTGTAATTAGAGCTACAGTAGCCAGGCGCATTTGGTCGTTGCTCTGGAAAACTATCATATAAAATTCATTCCCCTCTTGAATAGCACATGGGAAACAACGAATGAAGCCTGTGTTACCACCCCGCAGGCAGGTTTTGTTTTATTAAGTAATGCCAATCTACGGATGCTGTATTAAGCAATGTGTAACTAGAGCTACAGCAGCCAGGCGCATTTGATCATTGCTCTGGAAAGATATAATATAATAGTCATTCCTCTCTTGTTTAGCACATGGGAAAAAACGAATAAAGCCTGTGTTACCACCTCACAGGCAGGTTTTGTTTTATTAAGTAATACCAATCTACGGATGCTGTATTAAGCAATGTGTAACTAGAGCTATAGCAGCCAGGCGCATTTGATCATTGCTCTGGAAAACTATAATATAAAAGTCATTCCTCTCTTGAATAGTACATGGGAAAAAACGAATAAAGCCTGTGTTACCACCCCGCAGGCAGGTTTTGTTTTCTTAAGTAGTGCCAATCTACGGATGCTGTATTAAGCAATGTGTAACTAGAGCTACAGCAGCCAGGCGCATTTGATCATTGCTCTGGAAAACTATAATATAAAAGTCATTCCTGTCTTGAATAGCACATGGGAAAAAACGAATAAAGGCTGTGTTACCACCTCGCAGGCAGGTTTTGTTTTATGAAGTAATGCCAATCTACGGATGCTGTATTAAGCAATGTGTAATTGGAGCTACAGTAGCCAGGCGCATTTGATCGTTGCTCTGGAAAACTATCATATAAAATTCATTCCCCTATTGAATAGCACATGGGTAACAACGAATGATGCCTGTGTTACCGACCCGCAGACAGGTTTTGTTTTATTAAGTAATGCCAATCTACGGATGCTGTATTAAGCAATGTGTAACTAGAGCTACAGCAGCCAGGCGCATTTGATCATTGCTCTGGAATGCTATAATATAATAGTCATTCCTCTCTTGTTCAGCACATGGGAAAAAACGAATAAAGCCTGTGTTACCACCTCGCAGGCAGGTTTTGTTTTATTAAGTAATGCCAATCTACGGATGCTGTATTAAGCAGTGTGTAACTAGAGCTATAGCAGCCAGGCGCATTTGATCATGGCTCTGGAAAACAATAATATAAAAGTCATTCCGCTCTTGAATAGCACATGGGAAAAAGCGAATAAAGCCCTTGTTACCACCTCACAGGCAGGTTTTGTTTTATTAAGTAATGCCAATCTACGGATGCTGTATTAAGCAATGTGTAACTAGAGCTATAGCAGCCAGGCGCATTTGATCATTGCTCTGGAAAACTATAATATAAAAGTCATTCCTCTCTTGAATAGCACATGGGAAAAAACGAATAAAGCCTGTGTTACCACCTCGCAGGCAGGTTTTGTTTTATTGAGTAAAGCCAATCTACGGATGCTGTATTAAGCAATGTGTAACTAGAGCTACAGCAGCCAGGCGCATTTGATCATTGCTCTGGAAAACTATAATATAAAAGTCATTCCTCTCTTGAATAGCACATGGGAAAAAACGAATAAAGCCTGTGTTACCACCTCACAGGCAGGTTTTGTTTTATTAAGTAATGCCAATCTACGGATGCTGTATTAAGCAATGTGTAACTAGAGCTATAGCAGTCAGGCGCATTTGATCATTGCTCTCGAAAACTATAATATAAAAGTCATTCCTCTGTTGAATAGTACATGGGAGAAATCGAATAAAGCCTGTGTTACCACCTCGCAGGCAGGTTTTGTTTTCTTAAGTAGTGCCAATCTACGGATGCTGTATTAAGCACTGTGTAACTAGAGCTACAGCAGCCAGGCGCATTTCATCATTGCTCTGGAAAACTATAATATAAAAGTCATTCCTCTCTTGAATAGCACATGCGAAAAAACGAATAAAGCCTGTGTTACCACGTCGCAAGCAGGTTTTGTTTTATTAAGTAATGCCAATCTACGGATGCTATATTAAGAAATGTGTAACTAGAGCTACAGCAGCCAGGCGCATTTGATCATTGCTCTGGAAAGCTATAATATAATAAATATTCCTCTCTTGTTTAGCACATGGGAAAAACGAATGAAGCCTGTGTTACCACCTCGCAGGCAGATTTCGGTTTTATTAAGTAATGCCAATCTACGGATGATGTATTAAGCAATGTGTAACTAGAGCTATAGCAGCCAGGAGCATTTGATCATTGCTCTTGAAAACGATAATATAAAAGTCATTCCTCTTTTGAATATCATATGGGAAAAAAGGAATAAAGCCTCTGTTACCACCTCGCAGGCAGGTTTTGTTTTATTAAGTAATACCAATCTACGGATGCTGTATTAAGCAATGTGTAACTAGAGCTACAGCAGCCAGGCGCATTTGATCATTGCTCTGGAAAACTATTGTATAAAAGACTTTCCTCTCTTGAATAGCACATGGGAAAAAACGAATAAAGCCTGTGTTACCACCTCGCAGGCAGGTTTCGTTTTATTAAGTAATGCCAATATACGGATGCTGTATCAGGCAATGTGTAACTAGAGCTACAGCAGCCAGGCGCATTTGATCATTGCTCTGGAAAACTATAATATAAAAGTCATTCCTTTCTTGAATAGCACATGGGAAAAAACGAATAAAGCCTGTGTTACCACATCACAGGCAGGTTTTGTTTTATTAAGTAATGCCAATCTACGGATGCTGTATTAAGCAATGTGTAACTAGAGCTACAGCAGCCAGGCGCATTTCATCATTGCTCTGGAAAACTATAATATAAAAGTCATTCCTCTCTTGAATAGCACATGGGAAGGAACGAATAAAGCCTGTGCTACCACCCCGCAGGCAGGTTTTGTTTTATTAAGTAATGCCAATCTATGGATGCTGTATTAAGCAATGTCTGACTAGAGCTATAGCAGCCAGGCGCAATTGATCATTGCTCTGGAAAATTATAATATA